>NC_092761.1:90862876-91462876 GCF_047496795.1 Chiloscyllium punctatum
AGGGGAGGGGGCTGTGTGTGTGTGAGAGGGGAGGGGGCTGTGTGTGTGTGTGAGAGGGGAGGGGGCTGTGTATGTGTGTGAGAGGGGAGGGGGCTGTGTATGTGTGTGAGAGGGGTGGGGGCTGTGTGTGTGTGTGTGTGAGGGGGGAGGGGGCTGTGTGTGTGTGTGAGAGGGGAGGGGGCTGTGTATGTGTGTGAGAGGGGAGGGGGCTGTCTGTGTGTGTGAGAGAGGGGAGGGGGCTGTGTGTGTGTGTGTGAGAGGGGAGGGGGCTGTGTGTGTGAGAGGGGAGGGGGCTGTGTGTGTGTGTGAGAGGGGAGGGGGCTGTGTGTGTGTGAGAGGGGAGGGGGCTGTGTATGTGTGTGAGAGGGGAGGGGGCTGTCTGTGTGTGAGAGGGGAGGGGGCTGTGTGTGTGAGAGGGGAGGGGGCTGTGTGTGTGAGAGGGGAGGGGGCTGTCTGTGTGTGAGAGGGGAGGGGGCTGTGTGTGTGAGAGGGGAGGGGGCTGTGTGTGTGAGAGGGGAGGGGGCTGTGTGTGTGTGTGAGAGGGGAGGGGGCTGTGTATGTGTGTGAGAGGGGAGGGGGCTGTGTGTGTGTGTGTGAGAGGGGAGGGGGCTGTGTGTGTGTGTGAGAGGGGAGGGGGCTGTGTGTGTGTGTGAGAGGGGAGGGGGCTGTGTGTGTGTGTGAGAGGGGAGGGGGCTGTGTATGTGTGTGAGAGGGGAGGGGGCTGTGTGTGTGTGTGTGAGAGGGGAGGGGGCTGTGTATGTGTGTGAGAGGGGAGGGGGCTGTGTGTGTGTGTGTGAGAGGGGAGGGGGCTGTGTGTGTGAGAGGGGAGGGGGCTGTGTGTGTGTGTGAGAGGGGAGGGGGCTGTGTGTGTGTGTGAGAGGGGAGGGGGCTGTGTGTGTGTGTGAGAGGGGAGGGGGCTGTGTGTGTGTGTGAGAGGGGAGGGGGCTGTGTGTGTGTGTGTGAGAGGGGAGGGGGCTGTGTATGTGTGTGAGAGGGGAGGGGGCTGTGTGTGTGTGTGTGAGAGGGGAGGGGGCTGTGTGTGTGAGAGGGGAGGGGGCTGTGTGTGTGTGTGAGAGGGGAGGGGGCTGTGTGTGTGTGTGAGAGGGGAGGGGGCTGTGTGTGTGTGTGAGAGGGGAGGGGGCTGTGTATGTGTGTGAGAGGGGAGGGGGCTGTGTGTGTGTGTGTGAGAGGGGAGGGGGCTGTGTATGTGTGTGAGAGGGGAGGGGGCTGTGTGTGTGTGTGTGAGAGGGGAGGGGGCTGTGTGTGTGTGTGAGAGGGGAGGGGGCTGTGTGTGTGTGAGAGGGGAGGGGGCTGTGTATGTGTGTGAGAGGGGAGGGGGCTGTCTGTGTGTGAGAGGGGAGGGGGCTGTGTGTGTGAGAGGGGAGGGGGCTGTGTGTGTGTGTGAGAGGGGAGGGGGCTGTGTATGTGTGTGAGAGGGGAGGGGGCTGTGTGTGTGTGAGAGGGGAGGGGGCTGTGTGTGTGTGAGAGGGGAGGGGGCTGTGTATGTGTGTGAGAGGGGAGGGGGCTGTCTGTGTGTGAGAGGGGAGGGGGCTGTCTGTGTGTGAGAGGGGAGGGGGCTGTGTGTGTGAGAGGGGAGGGGGCTGTGTGTGTGTGAGAGGGGAGGGGGCTGTGTGTGTGTGTGAGAGGGGAGGGGGCTGTGTGTGTGTGAGAGGGGAGGGGGCTGTGTGTGTGTGAGAGGGGAGGGGGCTGTGTGTATGTGTGTGAGAGGGGAGGGGGCAGTGTATGTGTGTGAGAGGGGAGGGGGCTGTGTGTGTGTGTGAGAGGGGAGGGGGCTGTGTGTGTGTGAGAGGGGAGGGGGCTGTCTGTGTGTGAGAGGGGAGGGGGCTGTCTGTGTGTGAGAGGGGAGGGGGCTGTGTGTGTGTGAGAGGGGAGGGGGCTGTCTGTGTGTGAGAGGGGAGGGGGCTGTGTGTGTGAGAGGGGAGGGGGCTGTGTGTGTGTGAGAGGGGAGGGGGCTGTGTGTGTGTGAGAGGGGAGGGGGCTGTGTGTGTGAGAGGGGAGGGGGCTGTGTGTGTGTGAGAGGGGAGGGGGCTGTGTGTGTGTGAGAGGGGAGGGGGCTGTGTATGTGTGTGAGAGGGGAGGGGGCTGTCTGTGTGTGAGAGGGGAGGGGGCTGTGTGTGTGAGAGGGGAGGGGGCTGTGTGTGTGTGAGAGGGGAGGGGGCTGTGTGTGTGTGTGAGAGGGGAGGGGGCTGTGTGTGTGTGTGAGAGGGGAGGGGGCTGTGTGTGTGTGTGAGAGGGGAGGGGGCTGTGTGTGTGTGTGAGAGGGGAGGGGGCTGTGTGTGTGAGAGGGGAGGGGGCTGTGTATGTGTGTGAGAAGGGAGGGGGCTGTGTATGTGTGTGAGAGAGGAGGGGGCTGTCTGTGTGTGTGTGAGAGGGGAGGGGGCTGTCTATGTGTGTGTGTGTGTGTGTGTGTGTGTGTGAGAGAGGGGAGGGGGCTGTGTGTGTTGGGGGGGAGGGGGCTGTGTGTGTTGGGGGGGAGGGGGCTGTGTGTGTGGGGGGGAGGGGGCTGTGTGTGTGTGTGAGAGGGGAGGGGGCTGTGTGTGTGTGTGAGAGGGGAGGGGGCTGTGTGTGTGTGAGAGAGGGGAGGGGGCTGTGTGTGTGTGGGGGGGAGGGGGCTGTGTGTGTGTGGGGGGGAGGGGGCTGTGTGTGTGGGGGGGCGGGGGCTGTGTGTGTGGAGGGGAGGGGGCTGTGTGTGTGGAGGGGAGGGGGCTGTGTGTGTGTGGAGGGGAGGGGGCTGTGTGTGTGTGGAGGGGAGGGGGCTGTGTGTGTGGGGGGGAGGGGGCTGTGTGGGGGGGAGGGGGCTGTGTGTGTGGAGGGGAGGGGGCTGTGTTTGTGCGGGGGGGAGGGGGCTGTGTGTGTGCGGGGGGGGAGGGGGCTGTGTGTGTGTGTGGGGGGGGAGTGTGTGTGTGAGGGGGGGGAGTGTGTGTGTGAGGGGAGGGGGGAGTGTGTGTGTGAGGGGAGGGGGGAGTGTGTGTGTGAGGGGAGGGGGGAGTGTGTGTGTGAGGGGAGGGGGGAGTGTGTGTGTGAGGGGAGGGGGCGCTGTGTGTGAGGGGAGGGGGCTGTGTGTGTGTGTGCGTGTGAGGGGAGGGGGCTGCTTGTGTGTGTGTGAGAGGAGGGGGCTGTGTGTGTGTATGTGAGGGAATGGGGCTGTGTGTGTGAGGGGAGGGGGCTGTGTGTGTGTGAGGGGAGGGGGCTGTGTGTGTGAGGGGAGGGGGCTGTTTGTGTGTGTGAGAGGGGAGGGGGGCTGTCTATGTGTGTGTGTGTGTGAGAGGGGAGGGGGCTGTGTGTGTGTGTGGGGGGGAGGGGGCTGTGTGTGTGTGAGGGGAGGGGGCTGTGTGTGTGAGGGGAGGGGGCTGTGTGTGTGAGGGGAGGGGGCTGTTTGTGTGTATGGGGAGGGGGCTGTGTGTGTGTGTGAGAGGGGAGGGGGGCTGTCTATGTGTGTGTGTGTGTGAGAGGGGAGGGGGCTGTGTGTGTGTGTGGGGGGGAGGGGGCTGTGTGTGAGGGGAGGGGGCTGCTCTGTGTGTGTAAGGGGAGGAGGCAGCTGTGTGTGTGTGTGTGCGAGGGGACGGGACTGTGTGTGTGAGGGGAGGGGGCTGTGTGTGTGTGAGGGGAGGGGGTGCTGTGTGTGAGGGGAGGGGGCACTGTGTGTGTGTGTGTATGGGGAGGGGGCTGTGTGTGTGTGTGTATGGGGAGGGGGCTGTGTGTGTGTGTGTGTGTGTATGGGGAGGGGGCTGTGTGTGTGTGTGTGTGTATGGGGAGGGGGCTGTGTGTGTGTGTGTGAGGGGAGGGGGCTGTGTGTGTGTGTGTGAGGGGAGGGGGCTGTGTGTGTGTGTGTGTGTGAGGGGAGGGGGCTGTGTGTGTGTGTGTGTGTGAGGGGAGGGGGCTGTGTGTGTGTGTGTGTGAGGGGAGGGGGCTGTGTGTGTGTGGGAAGGGAGCTGTGTGTGTGTGTGTGTATATGGGGAGGGGGCTGTGTGTGCGTGTCTGTATGGGGATGGGGCTGTGTGTGTGTGAGGGGAGGGGGCTGTGTGTGTGTGTGGAGGGGGGGGTTGGGGGCTGTGCTGGGGCAGAGGTCACGCTAACCTCAGTCAGCCTGTAGGTTAGTAACTGTGTTAGTAAATGACACAATTCTCAAGTGCTCCCAATCTGTGTGTTTTGAGCGTCTTTAATAGAGGCATTGAACATTCTGACATGTTTTGATCGGGTAATAAAAGAGAAACAGTTTTCACTGGCAGGAGGCTCAGTAACCAGGGCACACAGATTGAAGATCACGAGCAATCGAACCAGCAGCAACAGAAGGAGAATGTTTTTTTACACAGTGAGATGTCATGATCTGGAATGTGTTGCTTGAAATGATGATGGGAATGGAATCAATCATAATTTTCAAGAAGTTATTAGATAAATATTTGAAGATGAAATTTACAACATCATGGCCAGAGAACAGTCAGAGCTAGTACAGGCACCATAGCACGAATGGCCTCCTTCAGTGGTTAAAAATATGATTTTGTACTAAGGCATGTTGATATGTCTGATAATGGTTACTCTGGCAGATTGAATTTAACGAGGCTTAATTGTTACAACTGGGAGAGGTGAAGTTATCGTTTCTTAAAAATAATATTTGAAACTGTAAACTGAGAGTTTGTGGACAATTCTGCCATTCCTATCTCATATTTGTCAATCCAGCTAGAACGTCCATCGTAGATATTTTTAATCAACCTGATCAGATATGTTATCCCAGAAATCTGAACCCAGACCTTTTTGACCCAGAGATATGGACGTTACCACTGTGTGGCAAGCATTAAAATCCCATCATCTACCTCTGAGACATTCAGAGCCATGTCCACAGAACATTAGCCTTAGGTCTGGGTTTGCTAGTCCAGTCACATGACCACATTGCCACCACCTCCACAGTTTGTGCTTGTTTTAGTTTGGTCGGTGGATCTGTCTGTGATCCTTAAAGACACCAAAATCAACCTGATCAGAGGTGTCTTATACAGCAGCTCCCAGGCATCTGGGACTTGGACCATAGTCTCCTGGCTCAGGTGTTGGGACACTACCAATGCACCACAAGAGTCCTTTTAACAAAACACAGCCTTCTTAGACAGATTGGCCATACTAAATAGTCCGTAGTGTCCAGGGACATGCAGGCCAGGGGGATTGGGCCTTGGCAAATGTGCAGTTACTGGGGAAAGGTAGGGACTGGATCTGGGTGAAATGCTCTTCAGAGGGTCAGTACAGACTCAATGGGCCGAAGGGCTCTTTTTTCACACTGAATAGAACAGAAATATATTGTCTTGTACTGCTACATGAAAAATACAGTGAAAAGTTTTATAAATTGCCCTATTTTGGCACCTATATTAATGACAGAGGTCATGCATAATAATTAAGAAAAGGAAGATTAAGATAAAGTTCATCACAGTTCAATGAATGGCTTCTGGGCTGGGGTAAAGCCGATTAATGAATGCTAGGATACCCTGAAGGTGCAGCCAGGATGAGAGGCTGGAATGCTGGGCCAGAAACCTCTGAAGAAAATCGCCACCCCAAGCTGGTGGAAGCCACGTTGTCGCTGGGCGAGGGGAAGCCTACTATTCCCCATCTGTATCCTCCACATTGTCGGAATTCAATGGCTGTGGGTCATCATGGTCTGCGCCCTGCCCCGCCACCCCCACCCCCACCCCAACACCTTCTCAAGGGGCAGTTAAGGATACGAAATAAATATTAGCTCAGCCATAGATGCTCATGCTCTATGAGTGAAACGTGCCACTCAATTTGTAAACCATTTGGTTCTGATGGAGGTGCTCCTGGGGAAGAGGGGGTGCTGGGAACCATTTGCCTTTAATGCCCCCATCCTGGCAAATCACATGAGAATGTTACCCCTCCATTCATGGCCTGGTTCACCCACTCAGTCCTCACCTCGATGCTTACTGAGTGGGAGATGTGGCCTTTTGTTTTGCTTTTGATGGGGGTGGAGTTTAGAGGGAGGGGGCTCACAAGGGTAAAAGGCACCTTGATTAATAAACCAGACATGTGCTGTTCACGAGGAGACAGTGAGGTCTGCAGATGCTGGAGATCAGAGTTGAGTGTGTGTTGCTGGAAAAGCATAACTGGTCAGGCAGCATCCGAGGAGCAGGAAAATCGACAATTTGGGCATAAGTCCTTCATCAGGAATGCACTGTTCACTGTCGAGATTCCCAGTGTTGCATCGATAAGCTTGACACAGGATTAACTTGCAATCGTTAAACCCAGTGAAAGACTTTCAAACCAGCTGCTGGCAGGATAAGGAGCATCAGTTTTTGTGGAGAAATTCAAGAGGCTGGAGAGTGTTTGCAGTGTCAGTCACCAGAGAACTTCAAGATTTATCGTTAATGTCAGAAGAGTGAGAGGAAACATGAGCGTTTATTTTTCATAGCAAGTTGTTGTGATGGGGAAAGGGCAGGGAGAGCAGGTTCAGTTGCAGCTTTCAGAAGGTAGTTGGATGAACATTTGAAGAGTAGAAATTTGCCAGATGACAGAGAGTGAGTGAGCAAGCAGGGGTGTAGGGGCTAATTGGATAGGTTATTTCAAATGCCAGCAAGACCCAATGGCCTCTTGTGAGGTAAGTTTTTATTATATATCAGCAAGGTAATCATTATAAAAGCTATAATTTAAAATTAAATGGAAACGAATTGCGTGATTTGATGCACAATGAAGGATCTGTTCCTCAGTGGTCAGTCAGTCACCAGGAACAGGTTTAGAATGTGCTTTCTGCTGGTTAGAGTCACACTGTCCCCCAGCTGTTGCTGTGTCCAGAGGCAGGCTCAGCAGGGAAGTGTCTGAGGCATATCAAACTCCGACCGGATTTGAGTCAGCCATCCGTACTGTCACCTGTCCCTGCCCCTCTCAGCTAACTGCTGCTGAAACTCCTGTCCATCTTCCTGTTACCTCCACACGCAATAATCCAGTGCCATCTCTCAGTCTGAGTAAATTGGTGTTAATCCAAAACTGCACAATATGGAGTCTCACTGGGGTATGTCTGCATACACACACCGACTCTCTCTGGGGTATGGGGTACCACACACACTGACGTGACTGGATAGAGATCTGACAGTTTACTGAAATGTCTGTTTTTCATTTCACTCCATAAACAGAATATTAGTGGGGTATTTAATCACCAGTGGATTCAGTACTGAGCTGAGTCTTATTGTATTGAGTGTCCAATATGCTCAGTCCCTAACTGCATATTCAACTGGAGTTCCTGGTCAGGATTAGTACACGTCATTTTCTTCCTGGGCCAATGGCCAGTTTAAAGGCGGTGATCTACTAGGTCTGTGATCTACTGCACTGAGCTCGGGTAGGAGCGGGGAAATGAGGAGCTGCCCTCGGACATTGGGAGGGGTACAGATAGAGAGAGAGAGAGAGAGAGAGAGAGAGAGAGAGACTGTCCCGCTGCCACCAGTGTAAGTCACTGCAATCTGGAGGAAAGCTGGAGCCTCAGACAGTGTTTGTAATGCAGACAACTCCAAATGTTTCTCAGGAGAATTCACACACACAATGCAGCTTTGAGCTGACTGCTGTGCAATCTCAGTGATCTGAGGTGTCACTGAGTCTGAGAAAGTGGGAATGAGACAATTGCCCCTCCAGGGCATTACAGAGAGCAGAGGTCTTGGGGATAGTGGGGAATAATGGGATATTTGCTTCTCCACTGTTAACGTTCAGACTCATCGGAGTGTAGTGTCTCAGATGATGATCTGTACTGAGCGTTTTGCTTCACAGTTTAACAGGAAGTAGATAATAGCGACCCAAACAGGAAATGGTTGGAGGTTTTTATTTGTACAAGTGTTGATGCTGAATGCTGAACAAGAGGAGTCTGGGGATTGGGAATGACGGTGCTATTAACCCAGTCCCTTCACATCTGGGGCCAGATGGTTCATGAAGTCTGTGCTGGTTCCTCAGCGAGCCAGCTGTGTGAAAACAGAGACACTCGTACCATGAGAAGGTGAGGCACAGAGGGAAAGCTTCCCCTGAATCCGGAATCTGAAACCAGTCTCACACACACAACCATTCGAAATCATTGATCATTGCTGTGTTTCCTATATTACGACAGTCTAAACAACAAGCAGCATGTTCCCAAATATGAAGTAATGAGCAGATAATATATCAGTGATGTCAGTTGAGAGATAAATATTGGCTAAGAACTGGGAAAACATTTCTGCTTTTCTTTGAAATTGCGTCATTGGCTATTTTACACTCAACTGAGGACAGCAGAGCTTTGGTTTAATACCTCATTATGGCAATTCTGACAATCTGACGCTCTCTCAACACTGACCCTCCGACAGTGTGGCGCGCCCTCTGCACTGACCCTCCGACAGTGCAGTGCTCCCTCTGCACTGAACCTCCGACAGTGCGGCGCGCCCTCTGCGCTGAGCCTCCGACAGTGCGGCGCTCCCTCTGCGCGGAGCCTCCGACAGTGCGGCACTCCCTCAGCACTGACCCTCTGACAGCATAGCATTCACTCTGTGCTGACCCTCCAACAGTGCAGCACTCCCATAGTGCTGACCCTCTGCCAGCGCAGCCCTCTGTCTGTGCTGACCCTCTGCCAGCGCGGCCCTCTGACAGTGCGGCACTCCCTCAGTGTGGATTTCTATTGAGTGTTCTATCGTTTTGTGTTGAAGTCTCTGGAATGGGACATGACCTTCTGATTCTGAGTTTGCAGAGGTTGGTCTGACAGTTACCAAACTCTTGACACGTGCAGCATGGTCCCTGAACGGGATTCTCTGGAATGTCTCTCCATGCTGAGGACTGGAATGGATCCTGAGGGGGTTGGGAGCCTGACCATGAGGTAGCTGTTGGGAAGGGTTTGTTTGGTTAGAGTCACAGGACAGTGGGATGTGCAGAACCTGCGTTGTGATCTGCTCATGTGTCTTTCTGCCTCTCAAACCATGATCCAACTTGAATATGTTTGTTGTGAGCCTCTGGAATTGTTTCTTTTATTGGTCAGAGTATTGAGTACAGGAGTTGGGAGGTCATGTTGTAGCCGTACAGGACATTGGTTAGCCCACTGTTGGAATCAATGCATGCAATTCTGGTCTCCTTCCTATTGGAAAGATGTTGTGAAACTTGAAAGCGTTCAGAAAAGGATGTTGCCAGGGTTGGAAGGTTTGAGCTTTGTGAGAGGCTGAATAGGCTGGGGCTGTTTTCACTGGAGCATTGAAGGCTGAGGGGTGACCTTATAGAGGTTTATAAAATTATGAGAGGCAAGGATAGGATAAATAGACAAAGTCTTTTCCCTGGGGTCTGCGAGTCCAGAACTAGAGGGCATAGGCTTAGGGCGAGAGGGGAAAGATATTAAAGAGACCTACGGGGCAACTTTTTCACACAGAGGTTGGTACATGTATGGAATGAGCTGCCAGAGGAAGTGGTGGAGGCTGGTACAATTGCACCATTTAAGGGATATCTGGATGGGTATATGAGTGGGGGAGGGGAGGGGGGGGGTGTTTGGAGGGATACGGCAGGAGGGACTAGATTGGGTTGGGATGTCTGGTCAGCATGGACGGGTTGGACTGAAGGGTCTGTCGCCATGCTGTACATCTCTATGAGTGCTACTTCCTCAACCTATTTTATTTCTTGTTAGTCTGACACGGTGACTGTTGGGTTGTCTGTCAATCAGCACAATATTATTCGTTACTGGCTCTGCCCGTCACACCAACCTGCTATGTACATGTGAATATACATAATGGAAGCAGAAGTAGGCCATTCAGCCCTTTTGAGTCTGCTAAACCATTCACTAAGATCACAGCTGATCCAGAGCTGCCCTTGGTAAAATACTACTGAGTGAACAATGCAGAAACAAGCCATTTAGCCCATCAGGTTGATGTTTGTATTTATGCTCCACGTGAGCCTCTTCCCACTGGTCTTGAGGAAGGTTTTGACAGGCTCAGTTTGTCTCCCTTGGAGTTTAGAAGAGCAGAGAGGCAATTTGATTCAAACTTAAGATCCTGACGGATCCTGTCAGTTGGATATGGGAAAGGATGTTTTCTCTGGGGTGAGAGGTGAGAACCAAGTGTTACTGTTTTTTAATTAGTTTCCCATTGAAGACAGGATAAGGAGAGTCCTGATTCTCACAGAATGTTGGGATTGTTTGAAACTCTCTTCCTCATGTTAATCCAAATTTCCCCATAACGTAGCAATCTCTAGACATTAGTTCTATCAATATCCTATCAAAGCCTTTCATAATTTGTCAGGTCACCCCTCAGCCATGTATTTTTTTTTTGTTTGGAGGAAAGAGCTTCAGTCTCTAACTTTCTTAATTGCTTTTCCAGACCTCAGCCTAGTAACAGCCTCAGAATCCTAATTTGCATCGTCCTTCTGAGCCTTGTCTTGTGGAAGCAGAAGGGGTGTGATTGCACCCTGTTAGGGAGAAGAGAGTTGAGCTGCATTTGTTTCTGCTGCATCCCACAGACACGTGGATGGGAAGAAGAGAATGGTAGATGCCCTGAATAAAGAGCAGCCTTAAGGGCTGTGTTGGACAGCTACACTGAAGGCCTTGGTGCACTTCTCATCCTTGAATTTTATCCAGATCCCTGACCCTGGCAACTGGAGGCACCCGAATCCCTAGCATCTGGCAGCCGGATCCCTGACCCCAGGACTCAGTTGATCCCTGACCTGAGATCTCGCATACCCTCACCCTTGACCCTGGAAACCAGCAGTGACAGGATTGTGTATAGTGTCCCTTCGGTCTATAAACTAAGGTCCACGAATGGCAGGGAGATCTGGATTATATCTAATGGGAGAGTTTGTTGACGGGATTATAAACCTTAGAGAATTTGGAGTCATTGCTGGATTGTTTAGTCATTATGTCATTCTCATTTTTCAATGTGAAAAGTACAACAAATTGGGAGCTAAATGTCATGTGTACAAATGCATATCTGGTATAATCTTTCCAAGATTGTACGTATTTCATGACATAAAAGGAGAAATTGCTGGAAATGCTCAGCAGATCAGGCAGTATCTATGAAGATGGAAACAAAGTGATAACGTTGACCCGACCACCCTCTGTGCTGTCTTTCCAGGAATTTTAAGTTTATTTCAGATTTGTAGCTCTCCTGAGTTTTGGTTCCAATTATAAACCAGGCAGGGTGCAATTATGTAGCAGTGTCAGAATTTGTTGGTGCTGTTGAAACCCTGCTGCCTTTTGTTCCTCCAGAAGTGAACAGCTTCCTAGCCGGTGTGCATCTCTCAGGGTCGGTCTGCATCACCCACCTACCTCTGCACACAAGTGCACTGATAGTTCCGAACCTGTGGACTCAGCAAGAGAAACTCTGAGACTCTGGCAGAGCCACAGACTGTGTGAATGTAGACTCTGAGTGAGCACAGGACTGTCTGCTCCACAATCTGGAGCTGGTGACAAGCATGTGTCAGCACAGGCAGTTGGAGTAGAATGGACGATGGCAGCCTGCAGTTATTTTGGGAGACTGTGCGAGCTGTGGAATGTGCTGCTGATGTCATTTACTACAGCAAGCATGGAGCAGATGGTGTGGGCTGAAGACCAATCCAGCTGGGACTGAGCAGGGACTTTTACATTGACATTAACCCTTTTGAACCAGCTGTCTTTCAGATGATGCCAGGCAGTGATAGCTGGTGTTTGTTTGATCCGTTCCCCACAAGGTGCCATGTTCAATTCAGTTCAAATGGGCAAGGCTATTGATCCCACAAACTTTACAAACCACAGTCCCTCGTTCCCCTCCCCCTTCCCCACCCCAGTCATGGCACACTGCTGCCTCAATACATCGAGTTTCACTCTAGCTTTTAAACACCTGAGCTCCATTGCTCCGTTCAACACCATTCATCCCATTCATAAGACTTGAGCACGTAATCCAAATCAACAATCTCCGTGCAGTGCCGAGGGAGTGCGGCACTGTCGGAAGGTCAGTGCTGAGGGAGCGCCGCACTGTCGGAGGGTCAGTGCTGAGGGAGTGCCGCACTGTCGGAGGGTCAGTGCTGAGGGAGTGCCGCACTGTCGAGACAGATTCTTTTGCGATGATCCAGTCAAAGCTATTTAGAATTATAATGCTGTCTCTTTTTCATTTTCTCATATCTATGGACGGGCCTCTGACACTAAATTGCCTTTCAAGAGTATGAATTTGGTCAAAATTTCTGGTTTTGTTTGAAATAAGTATTTCCCATCTGCCTTTACTTTTCTTCGCCCTCATGACACGTGCTGTGCCTGAGTACTGACCATTACCTTTGTCCTGCACTAGTCTTTTCACTCACCAACTACTTCCTTCACTATTCAGTCTATCAAGCATTGATATTATCTTTCTTTCACGACCGTATTTTAAATTGAAATATATTTTTCAATTTCCTCTTAAGATATACCCTGCTGAGAACCTTTGACTTTGCCTAAGTACATTCAAAGAAGTGATTTGTTTGTTTGCTCGACACAGCTTATTATTTGTTACATTTTCTATCCAGCTGAACCTTTTCAGTTTCCTCCAAACCCACAGTACGAAGCTCTTTAGTCAGCTGCTGTCCTCCCTCTGAGGTCTAAACTTCCTGCCGCTACACAAGAGGACTCCAAATCGAGCTCTTCACAAGATGCTTTATGGCTAAACTTTATCCTTCAACAGAGCACCTCCTGAGTGCCTCCTCCATTTGCTGCGTTTCAGGGCTGAAGAGCCCATGTTCCTGCAGCCCCTGTCCGATAGCCCAGGCTTTGTGTGTGGCTCGCTCTGTGCCGGAGTCAGACTGATGACCAGAGATTTTTACAGAGGAATTTATCACAACAGGTTGTGGAAACCAGGCTTTTATACCCAAGCTGTGATCCGATCAAGGTGTTTTGAGATGTTGAAAGGAATCAATGGTGTATTTATGGAGAGCTGTCTCTGCATCTGTGTTAAATGGAGAAAACACGGCAGCAGTTGCTCACAGCAGGTTCCTGTAACATCAGTGAGATGAATGATCCAGTCAGTTGTAATTATGGTGCTGGTTGAAGGTTAACTATTGATTGGAACACAGGCGTGAATTCACCTGCTCCAGCCCTAATTCAGCAGTGACGAGTAACTTTGATGACTTTGGTTTCATATGCTGGGCACTTCTCAAAACAAACCATGGTGGCTCAGTGGTTAGCACCGCTGCCTCACAGCACCAGGGTCCCAGGTCCACTTCCAGTCTCGGGCAGCTGTCTGTGTGGACTTTGCATGTTCTTCCTGTGTCTGAGTGCTGTCGTTTCCTCCCACAATCCAAAGCCATGCAGGTAGTGGGAAATGGAGGGTTACAAGTATATGGTAGGAGATGGGTCTGGTAGGATACTCTTCACAGGGTTGGTGTGAACACAATAGGCCAAATGGCCTGTGTCCAGACTATAGGGATTCTATGATTAGAATCTAGAAGTTAGAAGCTAAGATTGCTGTTAAATCATTTTTGCCCATTGGCGTAAATCCTCAATTTGAAACTTGCTGCTGAGTCTGTGATAGTTGCATATCAGCAGCTTGTGTGTGGAGAGGGAACAAGATGAGTGAATGTGAGATTAAACAGTGTCAGAGTGGGGCTGCTGATGAATTGCTAAAAGCGGGTAGCCCTCTCCAGGTTCTCACTCTCACACTCTACTCACTGAGAGTGGAGAAAACACTCACCACTTCCATCAGGGAAACACCAAACTAATGAGCTGGTGTTTGCAAACTGAGGATCTTGGTAATTGCAGTTTAACACCTCCTGTGTGGTACTGCCTCACTCAGAACACTGCAGCTTTCTCTCCCTCTGAGCAAGCCCTCGTCTCATTATGTCCTCGTGTGAATCTAAACCCCGACACTAAAAGAGATTTACCTGGGTTGAGGGCTGATTTATGTATCACAGGTGCATCTCCTATTGGTTCTTACACTTGGCTTCATATTGGAATACAGAGAAGTCGGTTCTGTGTGTCAGGCAACAATTATTGGTTAATCACTGAGTTACTGGTTAATTTCCTTGACCATATGGCTTGAGAGAGAAGTGTAAAACACCACAAGGATTCTTCAAGTATTGCTGTGGGATTTTCAAGATGCACAGAAGTCACCAGAACAGGTGGACAGAGCTTCGGTTTAAAGTCTCACTTGCAAGACAGTGCCTCTGACAGTGCAGCACACTCTTGGGACAGCATTGTGAATGTTTGCTTGGATGATGGGGTTGTCTTGATTGAGGCTTGAGTTCTTGACCTCGTGGAATTAGCTTTAGCTCACTGTGTAGCACTCTTATGCTGAGATGGGGGAATGCTGCACTTTCAGAGAGACCCCCTTTGGAATCTGATGTTAAACCAAAGACCTGAAATATGCTTTAGATAAAGTGTAAAATACCCCATTACACTTGAAAGAAAAGAGAATAATTTGCATTTATCAGCTGCCTTTAATGACCTTTCAATCATCCCAAAGTACTTTTTGCCAATAAATTACTTCTGAAATGTAGTCATTGTCACAATATAAGAAACACCGACAAATGAGCACAGTCCCACAAACAGCAGTGTGATAATGACCAAATAATCTGTCCGAGCATTGATGATTGAGGGATAATTATTGGTGAGAAGCCCCTCCACCAAAGACTTCTTTCATATTCCACTTGACAGGGCTGATGTGACATTGGTCCAACACCTCCTGTGAAGGATCTCCTGTGAAGGACTTCCTGTGAGCAGTGCAGCACTCCCTCAGCACTGCATTTTTAAACTCTGATCTTTGGGTTGGAACTTGAACCCACCACCTTGTGATTTTTGAGGCAAGAGCTGTCACTGGTGAGTCGTGGCTCCCAGTCTGTTTGAAGAACAGTAGCTGAGTACTTCCTGACATCTTGGATGATACTTATTTCTCACACCACGAAAACAGGCAGCCTGGTCATTGATGCTCCTCTATAGAATGTACAGCTCTTCAGTGGAAACATTTAAATGCAGCATTCTGCTCCTTTGGTAGAATTAACAGCCATCAAACTTCAGACTCTCCCAGGTCTCGCAGAAAATGTATCATTTGTTTTTAGAAGCAATTTGAGAACATTTTCAAAAGGGGACTGTCAAATGTTATAGGAGGTGCGGAGGTACTGAAAGGTGCTTTATAAATGCCAGTCTTTTACTCCAGTACCTGTTTGCCAAGTGCACACAGTAACTGCAGAAATTCACAGCTTATAAAACGCTGAATCAGGCGTGTGGGACATGATGTTCCAGCAAGGAACTGTGGGGCAGGCAGGAAGTCCAATGTTAGAAGATATTCTCGGCCTGGTAGGGGACTAATTCCGTCCCGGTGTTATAGCAGACAGTGTGTTAACCTTGTCCCACTGTGGTACATGCCCCTGACTGCTTCCTGTGCTGTAAGACAATCTGAGGTCGAGGGACAGTCAGTTTACATTGCAATGCAATCGTCTCTCCCACTGAGTGAGTTCTGAGAGTTCATGCTTTTTGCTCGGGTTGGAGCACTGCTGTGGTTTATTGGAACTGAATCTGCCTTTCAATATGCAGCTTCTGTGCAGAACCAGTGACTCTGGGCACAGCACGAGGCACTGACAGCCATATAGTCCAAAGCTTTTCACTATCAACAGTTATCTCCCCCCACCCACACACACACACGCACGCAGTCTCTCTCTCTCTCTCTCTCTCTCTCACACACTGACTCTCACTGGGGTATGGCGTCCCACATACACACACTGACTCTCACTGGAATTTATTTTAGGGAAGGTGTCTTGGCCAGGTTTGCCCTGGCTGTTCTAATCACCTTTGTACTCAAGCCAGTGATCTCCAGCAGTTTACAATGTGACCGTAAGACAAAGGAGTGGAATTAGGCCATTCAGCCCATCATGTCTGCTCTGCCATTTTGATTATGGTTGATATGTGTAACAACCCCATTCCCCATGACTCTTGACCCCCTTTCTAATCAAAAACCTATCTATCTCTGTCTTAATACACTCAATGACTTGTCTTCCATAGCCCTCTGTGGCAATGAGCTCCACAGATTCCCCACCCTCTGGCTAAAGAAATTCCTCCTCATCTCAGCTTTAAAGGGTTGTCCCTTCACTCCGAGGTTAGTCCTAGTTTTCTCTACTCATGGAAACATCTCCTCCATGTCCACTCTGTATGACAGACTGCATTGCTGCTGCATCATTGCCTCTTGTCTCTCTCTTGTGCAGCATTTCAATTTCTACAAGTCCAGTGTGAAACGAGAAGAGATGTTTCCTTAACCTCTGATGATCCCTGATTATACTGAACTCCTGGATGTTCCCCCCAACTGCAGTGGCAAGAATGGATTGTGTAGAGGGTTGGAATGAACCCCTCAATTTACATGAGAACAGAAAGTCAGGCAGCAGCTGTGGAGAGAGAGAGAGAGCAAGCTAACATTTCAAATCCAGCATCTGCAGTAATTTTCATATGAGTGTAGGGTTGTGGAAATGTTCATGACAGGTTTGGAGAGTCATCTCTATCTCACAAGGAACTGGGGTGAGGGGATGAGTGTAGGGAAATGGGGATTCGTTCTCCTCGGGTTTGCCCTTGAACCTTTTGTGCTGCCTTGCGCGATCTCATGTGACATGCTGTTTGATTCTGTGCCCCTGGCTCAGCCTATTTAATAAAAGCCTGTTTTGTCTTTGGACTGTTAACAGCTTTTAAAGAGTGGTACCAGATACCAAGAACTGAGAAACCTTGACTGGCCCCGATTCGGTTTATTTTGATTCTTTGGAATGTGTGACTGGGCTTGGACCTTTGGGGCCGTTTTGAAAGAGTCATTATTAAGATAATGTGGGAAATGCAGCAACCAGTTTGCGCATAGTAAACTCGCAAATAGCAGCAATGAGATGGCGGACCAGGGTCTTTTAATTTAATGTGATGTGATTACCAAGGAGGATAGATGTCAGCCTCCGAACCTGAACAAAATCTCATCGCAAAAGATGGCCCCTCCAACAGTGCGGCACTTCCTCAAACTGGCAAAGTTGGAAACGTTGGGCCTAGATTATAGGAGGAAGTGGGTACTGTGGATGCTGGAGATTACAGTCTAGATTAAAGTGGTGCTGGAAAAGTACACCAGGTCAGGTAGCATCTGAGGAGCAGGAAAATCAACATTGCAGGCAAAAGCCCTGCATCAAGAAATTCCCGATGAAGGGCTTTTGCCCGAAACATTGATTTTCCTGCTCCTCGGATGCTACCTGACCTGCTGTGCTTTTCCAGCACCACTCTAATCTTGACCTTGGATTATAGGAGCTGAGTTTCTGTTTTGAGGGGGTTTTGAGTAAGATTGAGTGGGCTGCCTTCAAATACTGTCGTTTCCCCAAGAATTAATTTGTTCCACAGCTGTCCTGACCTTTTATCCATCAGTCTTTGTAAGAGATTAATATGGGACATTGGGCTTCACAAATCAAGTCAAAGAGGAACTTATGCTAAAACCATATTGTGTTTAGCCCCAGATCAAGAGCTAGTCCACAGTTTTGGATGGAAAAACAGAATTTCATTGGAAAGGTTCCAGGGATGTGAAATGATAGTGACATGGAGAGTTAGGAGAAGGTTAAGAAGAGTTGACAGAGATGTTTCAAATCATGAGGGGGCTTATAATAGAGTGAGAACAGAGGAACTGTTTCCACAGTGAGTGGATCGAGGCATTGATAGTTTAAGTAAATGAACAAAAAGTTGGCAAATGGAGTGGAGTGTGACATGGGAAAATGTGAAGTTGTTCATTTCACAAGGAAGAACAGAAGAACAATATTATTGAAATGGAGAAGAATTGCAGAAAGCTGCAACACAAAAGGACTTGGGGAGACTTGTGCATGAAATCCAGAAAGCTAGTACACAGCAACAGCAGGTAATCAGGAAGGGCCAATGGAATGTTGGCCCTTACTTCAACGAGGTTGGAGTATAAAGAAGGGAATTCTTACTGCAACTGTACAAGGTGCTGTGGAGACCACATCTGGAGCACTGGGAGCTGTTTTGGCCCCTTATTTAAGGAACAATATTATTTTACTGGAGGCAGTTCAGAGAAGGTTCACCAGCATGATCCCTGGTATTGAGGGATTGTCTTATGAGCGAAGGTTCACCAGGTTGGACTCTACTCACTGGAGTTTAGAAGAATGAGAGATGATCTCATTGAAACATATCTGATTCTTAAGGGGCCTGACAGGGTCAATGCTGAGAGGATGTTTCCCCTCAGGGAGAGTCTAGGACCAGGGGGCACACTCTAGGGGTAAAGGGGCATCAGTTTAAGACTGAGATGAGGAGGAATTTCCTCTCTGAGTGTTGAATCTTTGGAATTCCTTGCCACAGAGAGCTGTGGGGGCAGAGTCTTTCTGTTTGTAAAGGCTGAGACAGATTCTTGATCAGCTGGGAAATCAAGGGTTACAGGGAAAGGCCAGGGAAGTGGCTGTGAGGAATGTTGGATCAGCCATGATCCTATTGAATGGTGGAGTAGGCTTAAGGGACTGAAGGGCCTACTCCTGTTCCTACTTCCTATGGACTACTGGAGAGCACAGGGATGTGGTAGAAGGAACCACAGATATTGTGAGGAAAAATTGGTGTTTTTTTAATGCAGGAATCAGTTTGGATGTGGAACATGCTGCCTGAAAGAATAGTTAGTATTGATTCAAAAATCACTTTCAAAAGGGAATTGGGGAAATATTTAAGAAAACATATGGGTAATAGAATTGAATGGACTGAAGTGGTCTTTTATAAGACCTGATGCAGACTTGACAGACCAGATTAGCTGCTGCTGCTGTGCTGTAATGTTGTGTGATTTGAACATTGTACGATGTTACTGAAGGCATACTATAGTCTTATATTCATGGGAACCTTTGATGATAACCCAGAACTCAAACATGCTCAATGGTAAACTGACAGTTTCTCATCAACCTGGTGTTCAAAGATGTGCAGGTCAGGTGAATTGGCCATGTTAAATTGCCCATAGTGTTAGACGCATTAATGAGAGGGAAATGGGACTGGGTGGTTTACTCTTCAGAGGGTCAGTGTGGACCTGTTGGGCTGAAGGGCCTGTTTCCACACTGTAAAGAATCTAACCTAAAAAACATCTCGGGAGTAGCTGGGACGTGAACTCCGGCCTTCTGACTGTGAGGTAGGGACACTGTCATTGTACCACAGGGGTCCCCTTGCTCAAATAACCCATAATAACCAGCAACGAACTATCACATTCTGTACCAGGCTGAGAGGGAAGACTGATCTTAAACAGCACCTTTCACCACCTCCACACGGCCAGGCGCAAGATCCTGCAACCAGTGTCTTAAGACCATAAAATATTGCAGCTGAATTAGACCATTTGGCCCATCAAGTCTGCTCCACTATTTGATCATGGTTGATACGTTTCACTACTGCATTCTCCTGGAAGGTTAGATGGGCTTCAGATTGGTTTCACAGGTCAGCACAACATCGATGGTCGAAGGGCCTGTACAGCGCTGTAATGTCTATGTTTTTTCTCCCTCTCCCCACCCCCTCTTCCCCATCTCTCTCCCTAATGTAACCCTTGATCCCCTTACTAATCACGAACCTATCTGTCTCTGTTTTAAATACTTGGTCTCCATAGCCCTCTGCAGCAATGAGTTCCACAAGTACGCCACTCTCTGACTGAAGAAATTCCTTCTCATCTCAGTTCTAGGATTTGAGGCTGTGTCCTTGGGTTCTAGACCCTCCTACTCATGGAAACATCCTCCCCACGTCCACTGTATCCAGGTCTCTTCATATTCTGTCAGATTCAGTGAGATTCCCCCTCATCCTCCCAACCAGCATTGAGTCCTTGACTGCTCCTTATATGGCAGGCCCTTCATCCTAGGATCATTCTTGTAAACCTCCTGTGGCACCCTCCAACACCACCCCACCAAAGGCCAGCACGTCCTTCCTTAGATACGTGGAGCTGAAAATGTGTTGCTGGAAAAGCGCAGCAGGTCAGGCAGCATCCAAGGAACAGGAATCATTCCTGATGAAGGGCTTTTGCCCGAAACGTCGATTCTCCTGTTCCTTGGATGCTGCCTGACCTGCTGCGCTTTTCCAGCAACACATTTTCAGCTTAGATATGTGGACCAAAGCACCACACAACATACCAAATGCAGGTAATGATCTGCATATCTGTTTGTGCCATATTGGTTGAGGGATTTTTCAAAAGTGGTTCTTAGGGATTGTTGGTGAGGCCAGTGTTTATTACCCACTCCTAATTTCTCTCAAGCTGGAGTGGTGTGCTGTGTCATTTCATTGGGGAGTAGAAAGAATTCCATTGCTGTGGCCTGGGTCTCATCTCAGCCAAGTGGTTGATTTGGTGATTTAGGTGTTTTTTATTCAGTAGTTCCATGTTTACTGTTAATGAGACTGGCATTTCTGAGTTTGAATTCCCAGTTGCTGTAGTGGGATTTGAACATGTCTTCGAAGTGAATTTGGCTCTTGAGACTCCATTCCCTGTAATGTTAGCCTTATGCCTCTGTGTTCTTCCAGGACATCAGGGATTATACTGCTCTTCATCTCAGCACTGTCATGGGATCTTTTAAAGTGGTCTCAGACAGCTGCAGTGCTGGAGAAGTTTGGAGACTGAGGAAGGTTAAAGGTGAGGGAAGGTCATCTATCAAAAAGCTTTGTCATGTATGGAGTCCAGGAGTGTGAAAGAAAAAAAATTCAAAAGGGTGTTGCAGTTAACTGATACAGACACCCAGTGTGTGCAGGTTGTTTTGCAGTGTGTTGTTACTCTGCACTAATACACCAAGTACCACATACAGTTAAAGTGGCTGCATAGAATTACTTCAAATCAGAGTGCACTGCTCACCTGGAGTATGCTTGTCCCCAGAACCTTAGCCCTACATTAGGATTACAAATTCCACTTACATTAATAGTGGGCCACTGCCTAATGATTTCTCTCTGTTCAGAGGAATGAGCTCAGCTTATTTCAGTTCTTCCTGATGGCTATAACCACACAGTTCTGCTGTTATTGTGAATCTTTCTGCTTTCCAACGTTGATTTATCCTTTTTGTCAGACTGCGACCCAAACCATGTACTGCCTGTCAATAGTAACTTAGCCAAGGTTCTACATAAGTTTAATTCATCTCTGCTTTTCCATTTTATTTTTCTGGACTTGAATATTGGAGCATTTATTGTATTATTTTCTGGCCTTTACTTGAGTGGTTTGTGAATTGGGCTGCCTTTAGTCACTCTCACTGCATACTTGCCCATGGCAGTTCACAGTGAGAGATTCTGGCACTGTGTTCCTCTGGTATAACTCAGTACCAGCTGCTGTACGTCATCCGTGCGCAATGTGTGGTTAGTGTGTGTACTCTGAGAGATAGCAGCTTGCGGTGACGTGTGTGGGAAGCAGCCTCTGCAGAGGGGCTCACAGGTAGTTGATAGCCCCACATTATTCCTGGATTACATGGGATACTGAAAGCAGTCAGATGATGATTCCAGCAGTAAAACTGATAATCATTCATTGCCACAGAATAAATAATTCAGATAGACTAAGGACAACATTAAATAGTACAAACCAGGATGCTTTCTCTTATTGAGTACAGGATTGAGTATTCCTGTATTGAGTTCAGGAGTTGGGAGGTCATGTTGCAGCTGTACAGGACATTGGTTAGGCCACTGTTGGAATATTGCGTGCAATTCTGGTCTCCTTCCTATCGGAAAGATGTTGTGAAACCTGAAAGGGTTCAGAAAAGATTTACAAGGATGCTGCCAGGATTGGAGGATCTTAACTACAGGGAGAGGCTGAACAGGCTGGGGCTGTTTTCCCTGGAGCGTCGGAGGCTGAGGGGTGACCTTATAGAGGTTTACAAAATTATGAGGGGCATGGATAGGATAAATAGGCAAAGTCTTTGCCCTGGGGTGGGGGAGTCCAGAACTAGAGGGCATAGGTTTAGGGTGAGAGGGGAAAGATATATAAGAGACCTAAAGGGCAACTTTTCCACGCAGAGGGTGGTACGTGTATGGAATGAGCTGCTAGAGGAAGTAGTGGAGGCTGGTACAATTGCAGCATTTAAGAGGCATTTGGATGGGTATATGAATAGGAAGGGTTTGGAGGGGTATGGGCCGGGTGCTGGCAGGTGGGACTAGATTAGGTTGGGATATCTTATCAGCATGGACGGGTTGGACCGAAGGGTCTGTTTCCATGCGGTATAGCTCTGTGACTCTATGAGAAGTCGGTCATTCGGCCTGTTTCCCCCATTAAATAAGAACATGTCTGATTTTATTAACCTCAAATCCATATTTCTGCCAATAACCTTTTCAACCTTTTCTTAACAAGAATCTATTTACCTCCGGCTTAAAAATGTTCAAGTTTTCTTCCACCCCCTTTTCAGAAACTCTCTACAACAGAAAATAAATTCACCTAATCTTGGTTTTAAATGGGTGACATCTAACTCTCGATTGTTCTGTAAGAAGGAATATTCTCTCCACATCCCCTCTGTCTAATCACGTTACCTCTTACTTTAAACTCCAGTGGATAAGGGCCCAGCCTGTCCAAACATTTCCTCATAAAACATTTGTACAACTAAGCATAACCTTCCTACTTCTGTATCCAAATGTCTTTGTAATAAATGACAATGTTGTATTTCCTAAGCTGTACCTGCAGAATAACCTTTGGTGATTCATGCACTAGGACACCATGATCCCCCCGCATCTCAGAGCCCAACAGCGCCTCTCCATTGAGATAATATGTTTCCATTTCATTCTTCCTGCCAAAATGGACAAGTTCACTTCTCCCACATCACACTTCATTTGTGAATTCTTTGTCCACTCACTTAGTCTAATCTTTTCCCTGTTCTGTATGTGACCTGTACCCCAGTAAAAGCCAGTATCTTCAGGAGAGGAGGATGTGGAGTGTGCTAAATGTTTTGTTTGAGATAATTGTAGCTGCATTTAAGTAGCTACATTAAGGACAAAAGGGTAACTAGGGAGAACTAGAATAGGGCCCTCAAAGATCAGTAAGGCGGCCTTTGTGTGGAGCTGCAGAAAATGGGGGAGATACTAAACAAGGATTTTGCATCAGTATTTACTGGGGAAAAGGCCATGGAATATATAGAATGTAGGGAAATAAATGGTGACATCTTGCAAAATGTCCATATTACAGTGGAGGAAGTGCTGGGTGTCTTGAAATGCATAAAGGTGGATAAATCCCCAGGACCTGATCAGGTGTACTCTAGAACTCTGTGGGAAGCTAGTGATTGCTGGGCCACTTGCTGAGATATTTGTATCATCGATAGTCACAGGTGTGGTGCCGGAAGACTGGAGGTTGGCTAACGTGGTGCCACTGTTCAAGAAGGGTGGTAAAGACAAGCCAGGGAACTATAGACCGGTGAGCCTGACCTCAGTGGTGGGCAAGTTGTTGGAGGGAACCCTGAGGGACAGGATGTACATGTATTTGGAAAGGCAAAGACTGATTAGGGATAGTCAACATGGCGTTGTGCGTGGGAAATCATGTCTCACAAACTTGATTGAGTTTTTTGAAGAGGTAACAAAGAGGATTGATGAGGGCAGAGCGGTAGATGTGATCTATACAGACTTTAATAAGACATTCGACAAGGTTCCCCTTGGGAGACTAGGTTAGCAAGGTTAGATGTCACGGAATACAGGGGGAACTAGCCATTTGAGTACCAAACTGGCTCAAAGGTAGAAGACAGAGAGTGGTGGTGCAGGGACGTTTTTCAGACTGGAAGCATATGACCAGTAGAGTGCCACAAGGATCGGTGCTGAGTCCTTTATTTTTTGTGATTTATATAAATGATTTGGATGCGAGCATAAGAGGTACAGTTAGTAAGTTTGCAGGTGACACCAAAATTGGAGGTGTAGTGGACAGCGAACAAGGTTACCTCAGATTACAACAGGATCTGGACCAGATGGGCCAATAGGCTGAGAAGTGGCAGATGGAGTTGAATTCAGATAAATGCGAGGTGCTGCATTTTGGGAAAGCAAATCTTAGCAGGACTTATACACTTAATGGTAAGGTCCTGGGGAGTGTTGCTGAACAAAGAGACCTTGGAGTGCAGGTTCATAGCTCCTTGAAAGTGGAGTATCAGGTAGATAGGATAGTGAAGAAGGTGTTTGTTATGCTTTCTTTTATTGGTCAGAGTATTGAGTACAGGAGTTGGGAGGTCATGTTAGGACATTGGTTAGGCCACTTTTGGAATATTGCATGCAATTCTGGTCTCCTTCCTGTCGGGATAATGTTGTTAAACTTGAAAGGGTTCAGAAAAGATTTACAAGGATGTTGCCAGGGTTGGAGGATTTGAGCTATAGGGAGAGGCTGTACAGGCTGGGGATGTTTTCCCTGGAGCATCAGAGGCTGAGGGGTGACCTTATAGAGGTTTACAAAATTATGAGGGGCATTGATAGGATAAATAGACAAAGTCTTTTCCCTGGGTTCTGCAAATCCAGAACTAGAGGGCATAGATTTAGGGTGAGAGGGGAAAGATATAAAAGGGACCTCAGCGGCAACTTTTTCACACAGAGGGTGGTGCGTGTATGGGATGAGCTGTCAGAGGAAGTGGTGGAGTCTGGTACAATTGCAACATTTAAGAGGCATTTGGATGGGTATATGAGCGGGGGTTGGGGGGGGGGGGGGGTTGCTGTTTGGAGGGGTATGGGCCGGGTGCTGGCAGGTGGGACTAGATTGGGTTGGGATATCTGGTCGGCATGGACGATTGGACCAAAGGGTCTGTTGCCTTTCTGTAAATCTCTATGAGATGCCCTCACTGTAAGATGGACCATTGTTCATTGTTGTCCCTCAGTAATATGTGCTGGCTTTTGAAATCAAATGACGTTTTAAGGTTATAATTTTATGCTTTCTCTGCACAGAGGCTCCCTCTTCTCTCGGGAACTTGCAGCGATCACATTACACTCTGCATTTCCTCCAGAACATCACGTGGTGGCACTGGGCAGCTATTTATAGCAACTGCTGAGAAATCTGCAGAATTAACCAAAAGCAGCATCACAACCACCGTTACAGTGCCAGCCCCCCTGCTGAGGAGCTGGGAGACAGACCTGCTCCCAGCAGGACCCCCCCCCCCCCCCCCCCCCCCCATGTCTGTCAGACTGACCTGTCCCCAGCAGGAGCCCCCACCTCCAGCTGTGTCAGACCAACCTCCCCACCCCCACCCCCAAAAGCAGGAACCTGCCCCCCCCCCCCACCTCCAGCTCTGTGAGACCAACCTGCCCCCCCCCCCCGGCTCTGTCAGACCGATCTGCCTCCAGTATGGTTCCCCTAAGGGCTGCCTCCAACTTCATGTCATTAATAAATGTTTGTGTTCCAGGGACAAGGAGGATGGAAGCTGCTGCAATCCTGTGCCGGGGGGAGGAAGGGGCAATTCTCACTAGGGGCCTGGCAGCATTGAAGACAGAGTGACACTTGCTGATCTCCGTGTCTCTGTGTATGTTTGTGAGGGGTGAGGGTGGGGGAAGGAGATTTGTGGCTGTGTGTGTGTGTGTGTGTGTGTGTGTGTGTGTGTGTGTCTGTCTGTCTGTTGGGGGGAGAGGGGCAGGATATGTGTCTGCCTGTCTGTGGGGGGGGAGGTGTGTGTCTGCGAGATTGTCTGGGGCGGGGGAGGGTGGCAGTGTCAGGGGGCTGCTGTAAATTACAGATGGCTGTATGACCCCAGAGGGAATATGTCTGACCACTCAGTCAGGATTGTGAGCCATTGCTGTGAGCTGGAGTCTTAGTGAATCTCTGTGAAGCTGCACAGTGTGCCCCGTGTTGCTGAGCAAATGTTCAGCTGATGAGTGCAGGCAGTTTGTCATCTGTGTGCAGTAACCTGTGATTCATTAACCTGTCTGCAGACTCACCTTTAGTTAGTGACAGGCACTCAGTGTTGGTATCCTCCAGCTCGAGTCTTGGTGTTTTTCTCAATGTACCAGGCAGGGAACTTCCTGTGTGTTTGTAAACAATCATTCATCATCCCAGTGGAAGCAATTAACCTCCTCACTTCTCGTCTCCTCCAGGGGATTCAAAACGTCACATCTGTCTGTTCCAGAAGGTGCTGCATTCAGCTCTTGCCTGGCTCCCCACTCCGTGAGCTGGCGTTGGTTTTGGGATGACAGTGGTGCAGCCTATCACTGGACAGAAAAAAGATTCAGTGTGACCCCGTACTCCTCATGAATAACCTTTGATCCTTCCCAAAACAGAGTGTAGTAAGTGTAAGAGGGAATGTTGGCTATTGATGGGATCTGACCAGATTGTGATTGCCTTTGTATGGGTGCACACTGGCTGGTGATCTACAGAGTAATAACTCCCTCTGTGACTGACCACACAGGAACATTCCCTCCTCAACCTTCCTGACCTGTGTGCAGCCTTTGACCCGGTGATGTCACAACCTATTCTTGAAAAGGTGCTGATGGTCCGACCTCACTACTCCTGAGATTGTCAGTAAGGTTTACAGTGTCATCAAATTACTCAGGGTCCCCAGTTTTCCTATCTGATCTGAAATCAGGCTGGCAGAACAATCACAGAAGAGTTACACTGTGTTTGGAAAGGCAAGGTCTGATTATGGATAGCCAACATAGCTTTGTGCGTGGGAAATTGTGTCTCAGTAACTTGAGTTTTTTTGAAGAAGTAACAAAGAGGATTGATGAAGGCAGAGTGGTGGATGTGACCTATATGGACTTCAGTAAGTTTGACAAGGTTCCTCATGATAGTCTGGTTAAAGGTTAGATCACATGGAATACAGGGAGAACTAGCCATTTGGGGAAGCGGTGGCCTAGTGGTGTTATCTATGCACTGTTAATCCAGAGACCCAGATAACGTTCTAGGGACCTGGGTTCAAATCCTGACACGGCAGATAGTGGGATTTGATTTCAATAAAAATCTGAAATTAAGAATCTAACGATGACCGTGAGTCCGTTGTCGATTGTTGGAAAAATCCGTCTGGATGACTAATGTTCAGGGAAGGAAACTGCCATCCTTACCTGGTCTGGCCTACATGTGACTCCAGACCCACAGCAATGTGGTTGAATTTTAATTGGGGATGGGCAATAAATGCTGCCTAGCCAGCGATGCCCTAATTCCATGAATGAATAAAGAAAAAAAATTTGGATGCAGACCTGAACTAGTCCACTGGATTCAATGAGATATTCTTTTGCTTTTGCCATGTCCTTCTGACTTCTAATTTCCTCCTTCACCCTCAGTACCCTCAATCCTTCCTGGTGACATGAGGTGATTGGCACACACATTGTTCAGTCTCTCGACAGTGATATTTTTCACACACCGACCTATCAGAGTTGTTCTGCTGAGCACTCCTGACCTAAACAACTGGTCCTTATTGTAAAACTAATAAACAGGCTGTCCCCTTGGAGGATGAAGCCAACAATCTACCCCAACTTCCCAGAAGCCAGTGTGTGAAAAAGACAGCAGCAGAAATCCTCCAGACTCTTAAAAAGATACTATCCTCTTGCTATCCCTCTTGTGTGGTCTGTCTCTCTGTTTTTCCTCTCTCACTCTATCTATCTCTCTCTCCTGCTTTCTCTGTCTACCTGCTCCCCCCACTTTTCTCTCTGTCCTCTGTCACTCTTGCTCTCCCCTTGCTGAGCAGTGCTCTCGCTCTTGCTCTCTCCTGCTCTCTCCCTGCTGAGCGGTTATCTCACTCCTTGCCTATAAACTGCTGCCTCTAACCAATGACTGAGAAACTGAACACTGTCTTCAACACTGTTATGATCTGGGCCATGCTGCCTGAAAGCAGGGTGGAAGCAGATTTATTTGTAACTTTCAAAGGGGAATTAGATAAATATATAGAGATGAAATGATAGGGTTAGACTTTAAGAGCTGGTACAGAATGATGGGCTGAATGGCCACCTGCCGTGCTGATGAATCTGTGATTGGAAAGGAGCTGATAATTGGCTCGTTGGTAATGACAGAGGTGGAGCACCTACTGTTTGAATGGACTGCATATGCGTTACAGCCGGTTCCATAATTTTAAATCTTTGTTCAGGGACAGCAAATGCGTTTTCAGAACAGGGCCGCATGATATTTGCTTCATGGTTACATGGTTTAATGTCACAGCAGTGCCAAGCTCCCAAAGCTCAAGGTGGTGGGAAGAATCTCTCAAACGACAGTTCTGAAACCCAGCTCTGTCAACAGGTCCCACAGAGCCATTGCATCAGTGCACACAATCAGCTCAAACAGATGCAGTATGTATTGTTGAAGGAAGTAGATAATGCTGCAATAGGTGAAACACTGCAATGCATCATCAGGGTCTGTCTACAAAGAGAGTCTTGATTGTTGGGTACATTAAAACATTGTAACAGGAGGAGGCCATTCAGCCCCTTGAGCCTGTTCTGCCATTCAATGAGATTGTAGCTGATCTATGCCTTATTTCATATCCCTCTTTTTGCCAATATCCCTAATTACCTTTGCTTCACAAATAACTATCTCAGATTTAAAGTTAACAGCTGATGCAATATCCATTGCGGTTTGTAGGAATGAGTTCAAAACATTTACCACCCTTTGTGTTTAGAGCAGTCAGGCCCTAATTCTCAGATTTTGTCCCCGTCTAGAATTCGCCTAATCTTTATCCACCTTAATGAAGAAGCGATTCAGATCCTTGAATCAATTCCACAAATCACTTCGGTTCTGCCTGATCAGTACTTCAGCTCCATTGACCCAATTCAATTCTAAATCCCTCATCAAACTTGATTTTAAAAAGTCAACAGATTTGAGTTTTGAATGTTTTAGTTGAACCCAGTCTTTTGTGGGTAAGAATTCCAGTTTCCTACTGCCCTGTTTGTGAGGTAATTCATCCTGATTTCACTTTTTTTTTAAAGGTCTGGCTCAGGTTTAAGATACTGTCTCGTCCTGGCCTCTCACACTGGCAGAACTTTCTCTTTGTTCATTTTGAACACTTTGATCTGATCACTCCAGTCTTCTGTGCTCCAGGAAATACAAACCAAGTGATTGTAAGCTGTCGCTGTGATATAACCTTTTATTCCTGTATCGTTCTGATATAATTGTCCTGCGGCTTTTCCAAGACCAAGCATCTCCTTCACGGGGTGTAAAGCCCAGTACTGAGCTGAGCATTCCTGACGGGGTGTAACAAAGGCTCACCTCCCTCTGCTTTGTATTCTCAAGCCTCTTCACACAAAGATTCATGATTCCATCCGCTTTTAGTAATTTGTGCACTCGGGTACCCAAACCCACATGTGCTGCTCCAACCTTTCTGATCTCTCACCATTTAGAAAATGCTCCAATTTATGTTTCTTGAATCCCAAATTGTTTGACCTCACACTTAGCCACACTGAGCTCAAGTTGCCACTTAATTGATCTATTGATATCCCGTTCTAACTCCTGCTCACACCTACAAACTTGGATATGCAAATCTCTGTTCCTTCATCCACGATGTGGATAAATAAGCTGAAGAACTGAAGCACCTGTACATATTCCTGGGGGACACCATAGTTCCATCTCACCAGTCAGAGTGTGTACCCCTTCATTGAAATTCTCTGCCTCCTACCTCCCATAAGCTTCCAGGCCATGCCCCAAGGTGGCTTCCAATTCTGTCTGTTTTTGTGAGTGCTGATAAATTCTGACAAATTCACACAATCACCATCTAGAGAAGCCTTTCCTAACTGCTATTTATTGCCCAGAGGACAATTAAGAATCAACCCTTTTGCTATGGGTCTGGAGATACATGTAAGCCAGACCAGGTAAGGATGGCAGATCTCCTTCCCTAAAAGACATTAATGAACCAGATGAGTTTATGACAGTGGTTATATGGTTTCCTCCATTAGACTAGCTTTTTATTCTGGATTTTTCTTTGGTCAATTTAAATTTGACCATCTGCCATGGTGAGATTTGATAATGTCCTCGGAACATTAACCCGGGGTTCTGGATTATTAGTCCCGTGGCATTATCGCTGTAACACTGCCTCCTCTGGAAACAAATACAAACTCTGAACTGTGAAAGGTGTAACAGGATTTAACAAACACAGCGGGAAGGAAGGGAGGAGAGGGTTTGTGGTAGGGTGGAATGTGTGAGTGATTAAGTGATAAAAGGGTTATTGGTTCAACATGAAGGAGGGTGGGAGTGGGGGTAAAGATGCAAAAGCTGTATTGAGAGGAAATGCAGGTAGAAGTAGTGGAATTACCAGTGTCTGAAAAATGGACCAAAGATAATCCAATGTGAAACTAATGCAGTCAATGCTGAGTCTGAAAAGCTGGGGAAGTGCATGGACAGGGGTAACTATAACACAGGTACAGAGACTACAAGACATGTTGCTGCTTCATGGGGTGTGCAGATGCTGCAGCTGTACCCTGCTCTCTCTCTCTCTCCCCCTTCCTCTCTGTCTCTTCCCACTCTCTAATTCTCTCTGTCTGTTGTGTTCTCTCTCTCTCTCTTTCAGTGTGTGCTAGAACTTTCTCTCGCTTGTTTCCATTTTATTGACATTCCATTGATCTTGAATGGTTTAAGCTCAGGCCAGAGTTTTTACTGGGGTGTCGGCAGAGTGGGGGGAAAGGAAACAAGTAGTGCGACAGAGGGAAGGTCATGGGAAGTAAAGAGGGAGATGGAGAAACGGGGTTAGGAAGAGAGAGAGTGAGGAGTTTGCGAGCAGAGCATATGAATGAGGGAGAGAGTGCAGTGTGTGTGTGTCGCCAGGTAACCCAAGCTTAAAGCTGTGTCCCGCCCTGTTGTGTCATGTTGTCCCAAGTGACTCACAACTGCCTTGTACAGAAACTGCTGCAAAAACTTCTTTCGAAAGCAGCTGGCACCTGACTGAGAGGAAGGGGCTGTTTCACTGGAATGCGAGGTCACTGTCCAACCACCGGAATAGCACATGGAAAAGAATTCCTTTGTTGGGAGTAACCGGCCTCTGGTATAGTTGACACTTGTGTGTGTGGATGTGTGTGTGTGTGAAAGAGACAGAGAGGCAGAGAGTGAAGGAAAGAGGGAGGAAGAGAAACTTGCAGTACAGGTTTGGGAGTCAGTTGAGAACAGCAGGAATTCATGACTGTGTCTTTGGGTGTGTTGTGCTTTCAGCTCAATGTTTTATAGATGTTTGTAGATAAGGTACTGGCTGGCTCACTGTGTTGTTTCTCAGTCTTGCCTACTTAAGAAAGGATAGAATTAATTTGAATCTGAAATGGTGCCCAGAGGGAAGAGGAAGCATTTTAATGGACACTTGCTGTTTCCAGAATAAGATCCGTTGTCACAAAGGCTGGCAGTTGGGAGCAATTATCTCTTTGGCTTCAACATAATTGAATGTGTAGTTTAATGTATAGTATAATTTAATGTATAGTTTTCAGACTGCTGTGGCACCTTCTCTGAAACTTGTTGCTACAGCAACGCACCACATTGTTCTGGGTTGGAGGCGGTGGGACCTTTGCATGCCTCCCCCTCCCCTCCCCAGGTTTTGGGGGGAGGTTGGTGGGGGTGCTTGAGGGGGTGCCTGTTTCCCCTCCTTCTGAGGGGATTTCAGGAGCTAACCTCACACACGGCAGGCATTTTCCATCAGAATTGAGAATGTGGTGCTGGAAAAGCACAGCAGGTCAAGCAGCATCTGAGGACCAGGAGCCCTTTCCCAGCACCACACTCGCGATTCTAATCTCCAGAATCTGCAGACCCAAAACGTCGATTTTACTGCTCCTCGGATGCTGCCTGAACTGCTGTGCTCTTCCAGCACCATTAATCCAGAATCTGGTTTCCAGCATCTGCACTCATTGTTTTGACCTCACTTTCGCTAATTGATTTTCCATCAGAATGCCAGGTCACTCCAACCTGCTCTTGGGCACCTCCTGATGGTGGCTGATTGAATACTGTTATTATCTTCTGGTGACTGAGGGACTGAAGGTTTTCAAAACTGTCACGAACTCTCTACTGTGCACTCCTGGCTGTGAAAGCTCCAAACATGCAGGATCATTCTATAGATTGTTGCAGTAAACTTAGTTTGTGTCTGAAGAGTACTTTGCCTGTGGGTACAGGTGTGATGCAGGAATCCATTTGACCCATTGTGTCTGCGCTGTGCTGTCTCTGTCTCTCGTGAGTTACAGGTCTTTCACCGTATAATGGTACAGTACTGGTGGGAAATCACTGGCTGCTGTTTGAACTCACATGTGTTTAATCCACTTTGTGAGAGCAGGTGTTTCCAGGGTGTGTACATTACGAATGAGGGCACTAGGAAAAGGGAGCAGTCTTGATCAGAGTGAAAGTGTGGACCTGACCCCAGGGGCCATATGTTGACCTTTGTGACATGTCGTTATTCCCCTGGGATCGAATGGGAGCCCTCTGTGGCTCAATGCCATGGTTGGACATCAAGAAGACCTTGACTCCTAGGATTCCTGATGAAGGGCTTATCCCTGAAACATCGATTCTCCTGTTCCTTGGATGATACCTGATCTGCTGTGCTTTTCTAGCACCACACTCTCAACTCTGATCTCCAGCATCTGCAAGTCCTCACTTTCTCCTCCTAGGATTTCAAACTGAGCTTAGGGACAGAATGCTGTTTCCTGTGGAGTCTGACAGCAGACACACCACACCATCAGTGTAACATCACCAGCTGGAGCCCACAGGGAGCGATCAGAGGTGAATACTATCATAAGTTGGAAGGGGAAACCTGGATAACAGATGAGGGATAAAGGAATAGAGATATGGCCTTGTACAAAGGTTTTGGAGAATTACGGATCACAAAGGTTTTGATGTAGTTCTATAGAGTGAGGGTGAGACCGCATCAGATGCACCTGAAGAAGGATGGACTTTAATTAAGTTTTTACTGGGACTGATTCCTCTGATGAAAGAGTTTGTTCACTGGGTCTCTATTCCCAAAGTTTGCAAATAAAAGGCAATCACATTTGAAGCATAAAAACTTCAACAGTTTGACAGGGTAGTTGTCCGTGGTGCTCATATGGACAGTTACAGATAATTACTTACGCCCCCTCTTTCTAGCAAACTCTGCTGGACTCACACGGCAATTTGATCCTTGGCTCATCAGCATACCCAGGACACATCTCTTGAAGCAACAATACAACATCCCCCTTTTTTACCCAGGATAGAATTAATTACATGCACAAAGAGTGAAGATACACTCATAGTAGAGTACCAGAGAACTATTTGTGCACAAACGAATTGAAATGTTTGCATTTGAGTGAGTGAGTAGGACATTTAAACAATTTGACAATCCTATTGTATCTTATGATGGTACAGCATTACAAAGATGTAAACTTCATCTCTGATGTCCTCATCTTTGTAGGTGTCTTGGAGATTTATGTGTCGATTGTTGTCATGGAAGTTTCCACACCTTCATTATCCGAATGTATCTTTGTGTTTGTTTTCTATACACAGTTGGAGTATTGTATTGGCTTCTGTTTCTTTTCAATGTTGCTCATTTTGATTGTGTAACTTTCACAGGTTTAAGGTGAGAGGGGAAAGATTTAAAAGGGACCTGAAAGGCAGTTTTTTTCACTCAGAGGTTGGTGTGTGTATGGAATGAGCTGCCAGACAAAGTGGTCGAGGCAGGTACAATAACAACATTTAAAAGCCATCTGGACAGTCCATGGATAGGAAAGGTTTAGAGTGATATGAGCCAAATGGAACGAGTTCAGTTAAGGAAACCTGGTCAGCATGAACAAGTTGGGCTGTATGACTCTGACTCAACTCAAACAGGTAACCTGGTTCCTTGGATAGGACACATGACTCTGACCTTCTCCCCTACGGATAAATTAGGAGGTTCCACAGCTGCAAGACAGTCAGGTTCCAGCTTTAATTCTCCTTTGTTTTACAAGAATTTGTCCTGTGTTTCTGAGACCTTGGCCAGGTGATGGTTTGGCAGGATTAGCCTAACCTGCCACTTAAGTGTGAATCCTGCTGGTGAAGATAAGCCCATGTCGTGAGATGTAACCAGATTTGTGCAGAAGTTGTAACCCTGTACTTTTACAAGAAGTCATGGTGATTGAGGTGGTGCACTTGTGAGGCATTTGCCTCAGATAGTTTCCAATGGTTTGTCAATTGCTTACTGTTCAAAATATATGGAATTTTCTGACTCTTAATGCTGGAGTAAGTACTTCAAGCTTGATGTCAGAATAATGAAGTCTCTGAATTGTTACAGTGCAGGCGGCCATTCAGCCCATTGTGTCTGCACTGGCTCTGAGTCTTTTGACTTCACGCCAACTTTAGGCACCTTGCTTCAATTTAAATAATCCTCCATTACCCTCTTTATTGAGATTTAGATTTTATTGAGTATTTCCATTGAACCTGCTTCCACCATACTTCCAGGCAGTACATTTCAGACCCTAACTATTTGCTGTATGGAAAAGCTTTATTTCTCTTTGCATTTGGTTCTTTTGCAACATGTTAAAACTCGTTAAAACTGTACGCTCTTGTTCTAACTACTTTCATGGGTGGGGATGGTTTCTCACTGTTTACTTAGTCCAGACTCCTTGTGATTTTGAAAGCCTCTGTCAGACCTTCCAACAGCTTTCTCCTCTTCGAGGGAAATATTCCCAACTTCTCTAGTCCTTCCTCAGAACATGGTCTGTCTCAGCCCTGCAGCTATTCTCTTAAATGTGTTCTCCACACGCTCCACTGAGAAATTCTTTCCTGTGTGATGTGGAGAATTGTAGACCAGACTCCAGCTGAGGTCTGACCCATGATTTATAAAAGTTCATGAAACTTCCTTGCTCCTGTACTTTATGCCATGGTTAATAAAACTGAGAATAGAGTCTAAGAACCATACAGCACACAAAAGGCCCTTCGGCCCATTGAGTGTGCCCTGACATATCTACATTAAATCTACTTTCCAGCATTTGGCCCACAGCTTTGAATATTATGACAGTTCAGATGTTTGTCCACATGGATTTTGAATTGAATTTATTGTCATGTGTACCGAGGCACAGTGAAAAGCTTTTTCTTGTGAGCAATACAGGCAGATCACAAGAGTTAAGTAGCATAGGTAAGTAAATAATAGGTAAACAGTGGCAAAACAAATACAGGCGAATGCTAAGAGTTTGATTCCATTCAGTATTCTAACAACAGTAGGGTGGAAACTGTTATGAAACCGGCTGGTGTGTGTGTGTGTTCAGGTTTCTGTACTTTCTTCCCGATGTAAGAGGTTGTAGAAAAGCATTGCCAGGGTGAGATGGATCTTTGAGAATGCTGGTGGCCTTTCCTTGACAGTGGGCCTGGTAGATGGATCTTAAAGGTTGTGGTTTCTTGCCTCTACTGTCCTTCCAGGCAGTGCATTCCAGATTCCTACCGCCCTCTAGATGAAAATCCTTTTCCTCAAATTCCATCCAAACCTCTTGCCCTTCACTTTAAAATATCAGAAAGAAAACAGAGCCAATGTTTCAGGTCCTTTGACCCTCCTTCAGAATCATTTTTGCTCCAATGTAACCTCCCTGCTCTTATTATCTGTCCCACAATTGAGAAAAGTAAATATCCTGTATGCCTCCTTAACAACCTACCCTACCACCTTCAGGGATCTGTGGACAAACACTCCATGTTCCCGCTTTTCCTCTGAGCTTCCGAGTCTCCTACCATTTATTGAGTACTACTTCGTCTGGTTACTTCTTCCAAAGTGCATTCCCGTTCTCTTTTTTCAGGATTAAATTCTACCTTTCACTAATCTGCTCATCTGACCAATTTATATCTTCCTGTAACCTTAGACCTCCTTCCTCGATCCTAATCACCCATCCACTCTTCGTGTCATCTGCAAACCTACTTATCTGCCCTCCCCCCCCCAACCACTCCACATTTTCATCCATATTGTTTATACATATCACGAGCAGTAAGGGACCCAGCACCAATCCCCATGGTACATCACAGGACACTGGCCTCTAGTCACAAAAGCTGTTTTCTCCCACCACCCTCTGCCTCCTGTCACTAAGTCAATTATTAATCCAACTTGCTAAGTTATCCTGGATCCTGGAGCCTTTACCTCCCTCATCAGTGTCCCATTTGGGACCTCCATCATAGAGTTTGCTGAAATCCATACAAACTACTTCCGCTGCACTACCCTCATCTATACACCTGACGACCAGCTGCTAGGTGCTTTATTGCTTTTATTAACAGCCCTCTCTACTTGTCCTGTCATCCTTAATGACTCATTTACATATGCTCCTGGGTTCCTCTGCTGCAGCAGACCCTTTTGAATAGTACCTTTTTAGTTTATACCATCTGTCCATGCTCTTTCTCCTAATGTGTATCACTTCACACATCTTCACATTGAACTTCATCTGCCACCAATCTGCCCATTCTTATCAATGTTCCTTTTGATGTTCTACATTATTGTTGTCCCAGTTTGCAATTTTCCCAAGCTTTGTGTCATCTGCAACTTTGAATTTGTCCTCTGCATAGCAAAGTTTAAATAATGAATAGATATCACAAAAAGCACAGGTCCTAATTACTGATCCCTGGAAAGCACACACATCTCTCTCTCTCTGCAACTCCCCCCCCCCCCCCCCCCTCCCCCCACCACCCCCCCCCTCCCCCCACCACATCAAGGTAAGAAATATCCATTGACCAATACTCCCTGTTTTCATGGCCAGTTTTGTAACCATGTTGTTACTGACCTTTTATTCCCTAAATTATCACTTTCCTCACAAATCTGTGTGTTTCAAATACCTTTTGGAAGGCCATGTACACCACATCAAGAGTATTACCCTCATCAAAAACTCTAGGAAATTAATTAGATCTGATTTTCCAGAAACAAATCCGTACTGATTCTTCCAAAGTAACCCAATGTTTCCGTGTGACTATTGTTCTATCCTGAATAATTATGTCTCTAAATATCCTCATCAGTAATGGTAAAATTACTGTCTGAAATTGCTTTATCACTTGTTTGCTTTGAGCAAAGGATTAATCTTTGCAATCTTCCAGTTCTTTGGTACCACTCTGAATGTAGGGGAGACTGAAAGATTATGATCAGTGCTTCTGTAATGTCCAATCTCACTCCCATTTGTATTGCAGTTGCAATAGTCTTTTGAATCCAAATGTAACTGGTTTGTCAGTTTGCAGGATGCACATTCTAGCTGTTTCTGAGACACTCCAACTCCCACCATCATGGTCTTTGGTGGGCTGTGGTACTGTAGTTTATAAGTTTCTGTTGATGCTTACTTGAGTGATTGAAACATATGTTGATAGTCCTCTTACCGTTCCTATGGAATATTTTACCTTAAGTGTTTTCTTTGTGACGATGCTTTGTCACAAATGTTTGGTATATTTGCTGAAGGAAGTTAAAATGTCCAAGACATTTCTGCAGATTTTGTTTGACCTTGGGAATAGGGGAGTAGTTGTTACACAGTTCCATGATTGCCAGGGTTGGGACTGTTCTCCTTAACTTGAACAGATAGAGACAAAAACTGCTATTCACACACACCTGCATGAGAAGACATGCCATCAGCAAGTGGAGATTTCAGTCATGCTGTACTTTTGGTATTGCATGTATCCCTGTAATATCAGCAACAATACAGACACATTCAGGAGAACTGTCTGTAATTCTGTCCACGTGCTACTGGGACACATCCTCACTGACTGTGACAGCCTTGTATTTTCTGAAAGCAACAGCTTCCACACAATGTTTTGAAAGTAGTAATTTATTGAGCTTTCCTACATCATGTGAAGCAACTAATGTCTGTGCTTGGCATCCAACTCGATAACAAGTTGAGCTGCTGTGAAATTGGGATTCACTTCTTTCAATGTTGGAATTTTGTACGCCATCTCTTTTGAGGAAGATTTAGACACTTGCTCCCTGATGGTGCTAGGTTTCTTTAGCATGCACACAGTAACCTTCACCAGCCTGTGTGCTGATATACATGACAGATAATACAATAATGTTTTATAATGTCTCTTGTGTGTGGTCTGTGGAAGGGTTGGATGGTGGAACTGAATCTTCTCAGAGGTACAATGCAGCATTACCATAGACGTTTCCTTCCAAACTATCTGTTGTTGTAGATTTGTTGCAGCTTCTGGATCTCCCAGTGCAGGTATTCTTAATGTCTTGGGTCCGATTGGTATCTCTGTGATTTTATTAATGGTCACAGTGTTGGGTTCTGCACGTACTATTGTTGGTACATTTGTGTTCACCAGGTATAATGCTTGTGGTTTCCATGCATTGTTATCATTGGAATATCTCATCATCAATGCACTAATGGAAGAGATGAATATCCTATTATATGCAGTCATATTGTTGTTGTGGATTGTGTTATTGACTTCCAATGATATCGATACATATTCTTTGTGATTCAGATTGCTAACATGTTTGCACTAACTCCCATGTCAACTTTGGTCTTGATCGAATGTTTGCTAACCTCTTCTGGCATCTGTGGTTAATAGTGGCAAACAATTCTAACTGTTTGAGTTTTCAGCCTCTTGCCCTCTACCCCAACCGTCTCTCCCTGTCACTCCCCCCTCTATATGGGCAGTTCATGCTCAATGCTTAGCTCTGCTGCCTGTCAGCACCAGGGACCTGGGTTCAATTCCAGCCTTTGCCAACTGTCTGTGCGGAGTTTGCACATTCTCCCCGTGTCTTGCGTGGGTTTCCTCTGGGTGCTCCGGTTTCCTCCCACAGTCCAAAAATGTGCAGGTTAGGGTGGATTAGTCATGGAAAGTCCGGGGTTATAGGGAAAGGGTGATGGGTCTGGGTGGGATACTCTTTGGAGGATCAGTGCAGACTTAATGGGCTGAATGGCCTCTGCACTGTAGGGGTTTCTATCCCTCCAACCTCTCACCCCTCCTGTATCCCTCCCTCATGCTCCCTGTTTTTGAATCCTCAGCCTTCTGTCTCCCCCTCTTGTTGCCCCTTGTGCTATTCCACCCTGTTTGAGGAGGGGGTCCATGTAAGAGGACAACATTATTCTTGACCAGTGTGAATGGCAGATTGCAGTTCCCTGTCACCTTTCACCCTGTTGCATTGAGGCAATATTGCTAGCTCTGGAATAGGTGCAGTCACAGAGTGAGGAGGCCTCTACAAGCCTGGGCCTGAAGGATTGGGCTTCACATTGACAGCAGCAGCTTTAGGAATTTAACCTCGCATTGCTTTTTCATTTAACATTCAGTCTCAAATTTGACATCTGCTGTCCGATTGGCTGTATTGCTTCACTGAATCTCCTTTCCATCTCGTGATTGTCTACCTTTCTGCTTTGGTATTTTCGTTCATATCTTTCTACCACCTGGTCCGTCCCTCTCCCTCTGCTGGCCTCCCGTCCTCTGTCTCCCACCCTCTCTATCTATCTCCCTCTCCCTCCCTCTCAATCTCTGTCCTTCTCCCCTCCACCCCTTCCTCTCTAGTTCCATATTCCCTCTCCCTTCTCTCTCTTGCACCTCCCTCCCCCAGTCTCTCTTTCTCTCTTGCTCGCTGTCTCACTCTGTCCCTCTCCCTGGGCCCCTCACTGATAATTTAACAGTTTCCCTGCTGAATAAATGGAGGCTGTTTGAAATTACACAGGAATCTTGTGATTGGAGCTTTCTCACAGGGTTTCTGGAATAGACTGAGATTCCAGCTGTAAATAATGACTGGTGGCTGAGTGAAAATTTACATCAAAATTCCTGTGAATCAGTGTGTGAGTGTCTCAGCCTGACTGAACTGGCCCTGAGTGGGGGAGGGGCATGGTCCTCTCTCTCTCTCTCTCAGCCTGCCTTTGTGGCTTCTTCTATAGTTCAATATGGTAAATATTTTGTACAGCAAATTTCCTGCTTTTTAAAAATCTAATCTCAAGCAACAGAGCAAGAAGCCACATCGACTCCCGTAATCTGGGCTGGGCCACAACATCAACCACAGAAACAAACATTGCACCCCTCTCCTCAAAAGAACCTGTGGACACCATGCCCCAGAGTCAGTCAGATGTGTGTGTTGGTGGGGGGGGGGCAGGGGGCGGGGGAAACCCCAAACCCCATACCTCATACCCCATACCTCAGTGAGAGTCAGTATGTGTGTGTATGTGGGACACTACCCCAGTGAGAGTCAGTGTGTATGTGTGGGAACCCGTATCCCAGTGAGAGTCAGTGTGTGTGTGGGACACTACCTCAGTGAGAGTCAGTGTGTGTGGACCCCGTATCCCAGTGAGAGTCAGTGTGTGTGGGACCCTGTACCCAAGTGAGAGAGTCAGTGTGTGTGTGTGGGAACCCGTATCCCAGTGAGAGTCAGTGTGTGTGTGTGACACTACCTCAGTGAGAGTCAGTGTGTGTGGACCCCGTATCCCAGTGAGAGTCAGTGTGTGTGGGACCCTGTACCCAAGTGAGAGAGTCAGTGTGTGTGTGGGAACCCGTATCCCAGTGAGAGTCAGTGTGTGTGGGATTGCATTGCATTTGGGATCAGTGGAATCTGACAGGCAGGAACCCAGGATCAAAGGTGTGCCACTAACGAATGGAAGATATGCATTTATATAGCACCGCATATGGCCACAGACTGTCCCAAAGCACATTAAGTATAATTCAAATGTAGTCATACATTTCTGAAGGAATGGTTTCACATAGCAAGATACCAAAACTTGCTGTCTGTCCTGGGAATTTTCTTTGCTGAAGTGTAATATTCCTGGGATATCCTGATAATTTATGACTGTACATTATCTCAATTCCTGACTCCATTTGAGCTAGAGTGAATCTAAAACATGTACAGTCCCGAGAAATAACAGAAATGAAATTCATGATCTAAATATCTCTCTCTCCTCCTTCTCCTCCCCCACACCCCTTCAGTATTAGGACGAAAGCATCAGCACACCCTGGCCACTGATTCATCTGAGCAATCCAACCACTTCCCTGGTTTGTTTTGGACAGATGGTGAAAATGATGAGTGCAGGTTCCTTTGGGGAGGGGTTGTTTATGCACTCTATATGGGACAGGGTTGTCCCTGATCATTTACCAGCTTTTGAATGAATCAAATGCTGCTGATCCCGTCAAGAGTTAGTCGCATCAGGCAGCACTCAAGAGAATGTTAAATCCCCTTCCCAAGTAAAGTTTATCCCAGACTCTGGGTACAAGTTCCCGAAGGGATTTAATAGAGAGTAGAGCTGAATGGCTAAGTCATTGCAGAGAGCTGTTAGGAGTGAATCACATGGGTGTGGAGTCAGGCAGTTTATTACCTAAGGCACAGTAGTGAACCAGATGTGTTTTTATGATGACACTTTCAGTATTTAATGTTTTATGATTCTAGATTTTCATCAAATTCAAATTCCACCATCTTCCGGAGTGGGGTTTGAACCTGGGTCCCCAGAACATCAGCTGGGCCTCTGGATCACTACTGAAATGACAACACCCTTATGTCATCACCTCTCCCTAACTCCTAGTTTTGGAAATTTCAAAAAAATTAGATTCATCCTCTGCAAATCCACCCCATTTAACCTCCACAAGGTGGGGGAGGTGCTGGTGGTGAAGCGATGGTGGATACATGGGGCTGGGCTAATATTGGGGAGACTAACATTGAGTAGCACATATTGGGAGGCTAACGTTCAGGGGTTAATATTTGAGGGGTTAATGCTGTGATGCATACCTGACTCAGAAGCTCCCTCTAGTAGCTGAGTGGTGCATGTGGCCTGTGTCTCTGTAAACAGCGATACTCATTCATTTCTGTTTCTGGTTTCTCTAACAGATCATTGAAACTTTAAAACAACAAACTGCGAGAAGGAACCAGAATGTTTTACTGTCAGCCCATCCCATTGGCTACAGCTTGCTCTCCAACTGTATAAGAAGCCACCTGATTGGAGAATCTTCAGTAAGGATTTTAACTAGATTAAAGTTAATCTAATTAAGGATCTGGAGAAACGTGATCAGCTGAGTTGGGACAGTTAGTCCAACCTGGGACTAGTTCCAATGGGACAGCTTTCACAACAACACAGTGGGAGCCCTGAAAGGTGACTTTAACTCAGCTTTATGTGAGTCAGAACCTAGCTTTTACATTCAGGTGAGGGAGTATGGAACCAGAAGCTGTTGGCTTTGGGATGGAATTGGAATTTTAGGGAGCAGTTAGTTTTTGAGACAGGAATGGTGATTGATGTCACATTGAACATGGTGCAACGGGGAGGGATGTAGGGGGTGGGGGTGGGGGTGGGGGTGGGGGGGGCGGGGGCGGGGTGGGAGGATGGAGATGAGGTGGTGTGATCAGGGACAGAGAGGGGCAGTGGGATAGGGCTGGGCAGAGAGGCAGGGAGTGAACTAGTGATGCTGAGTCTGGTTTTTATAATGAATTGATCACTTAGTGTCAGGGCATTGAAACAGGTGGTGTTTGGAGAAATGGAGAAATCACTTCAATTTCAGAAAGTGAAGATGTAATCTTGCCTGGAAGGGTGTAGTATATTAGTGCAGGAAATGTTAGTATACTAAAAACCTTGCTTAATACGACTTGCATTAATATAGCATCTTTCGCAAGCTCAGAGTGCAGTGCAGCCAATAAGTGGAGTGTTGACACTATTACACACTGAATCTGTGCATAGTAAGAGCCCACAGACAGCGGAATGAGTTTGATTGCGGGATCACCATCAGGTAACAGAACTTACTGGGTTTTTTTTCAAAATCATTGGTGTGTTATGCTTCAGCTGCATCTGAGGGAGCACGCACATCCCCTTGGTTTAACATCACCGCCAGCACAGACAATGTGGCACTCCCTCAGGCCTCCATTGTAATAGCAGCCATCATTAGTGCTCTGGGTCTCAGCAGGGAATTTGAACAGACATCCTTCTAACTTGGAAGTGAAAGCTATTGACTGAGAGATGGCTGACACTGGAAAACAGTGAATCTGAATAATTCACTGTCTGTCAGTCAGTGGCTTTGCGAATGTCGGGTGGATTAGGGATATCCAAGACCCTGAACGTTAAGCAGACAGCTGGCTGTATTTTATATTTATGGTTTCAGGTGATTTTGGTTGAGAAGTGTCTGTCTGACTGAATTTTTTCCTCCCACTGTCCCAGTGAGCTCAGGAGATGAGAGAGTACCGGCAACAAGAGCAGTCTGACTCCCAGCAGATACTTCCCGTGACACAGGAGCTCCCCGTTCTCGAGCAGTTTGTTTGTCAGAAGAAGAACAAGAAGGAGCGGAGTCGGCTGACGGACAATAAAATGTTGGCTGGCTCACAGAAGCCAGGCCGAGCGCAGAAAACTTCCAGCCCCAACAAGCAGTTAAAGAGCCCTGGCTCTCCGGGAATGCTGTCTCACAGTCCAGGCACACTTCACTCTGGCTGCTCCAGGCCCAGAGGTCTGAAGAGCCCCCCACTCACGGACACACAAAGGTAATTCATTCATTTCTGGAGTTAAATGTTCAGAGGAATTGCCTCGCGAGTCTTGCAGATGTGTTTCTATTTGTTGGCTCCACTGGTAATTCAAATCTCTGATGCCTTCTTAGTCTTACCGCCATTTTGCAAGATTTCAGAATAGATTTGGTAACTCGATGAAAGAGATTGTCAGAGGATGTTGTGAAACTTGAAAGGGTTCAGAGAAGTTTTACAAGGATGTCGTCAGTTGGAGGGTTTGAACTATAGAGAGGGGCTGAAAACTAGAGGGCAGAGGTTAAAGGTGAGAGGGAAAAGATTTAAAAGGGACCTAAGGGGCAACTTTTTCACGCAGTGGATGGTGTGTGTATAGAATGAGCTGGCAGAGGAAGTGGTAGAGACTGGTACAATTACAACATTTAGAATTAGAATTCGAATTCCTACAGTGTGGAAACAGGCCCTTCAGCCCATCAAGTCCATACTGCCACCCAGACCCGTTACCCTACATTTCTCCTGACTAATGCACCTAACCTATATGTCCCTGAATTTAGCACGGCCAATTCACCTAACCTGCACATCAATGGACTGTGGGAGGAAACCAGAGCACCTGGAGGAAACCCACGCGCACACAGGGAGAATGTGCAAACTTCACACAGACAGTCGCCGAGGCTAGAATCAAACCCGGGTCCCTGGTGCTTTGAGGCAGCAGTGCTAACCACTGAGCCAAAGGCATCTGGATGGGTATATGAATAGGAAGGGTTTAGATGGATATGGGCCAAATGCTGGCAAATAGGGGGGTAGATTAGGTTGGGATATCTGGTTGGCATGGACAAGTTTAGATTAGATTAGATAACTTACAGTGTGGAAACAGACCCTTCAGCCCAACAAGTCCACACCGAAGCGCACCCACCCAGACCCATTCCCCTACATATACCCCTGCACCTCACACTACGGGCAATTTAGCATGGCCAATTCACCTGACCTGCACATCTTTGGACTGTGGGAGGAAACTGGAGCACCCGGAGGAAACCCACGCAGACATGGGGAGAATGTGCAAACTCCACACAGCCTGAGGCGGGAATTGAACCCAGGTTTCTGGCGCTGCAAGGCAGCAGTGCTAACCACTGTGCCACCGTGCTGCCCACTAGGACCAAAGGATCTGTTTCCATGCTGTACGGTTCTATGCTCTGAGGTGCTGTAATTTAATATTACCTCCGTCTGCCCAATGAGGTGGGTTTAAATAAAGGTAAAATACTGAGATGTTGAAAGTATGACTTAGGTACTTGAAGGGCTGGAGAAACTCAGGTGGTCTGTGAGAAAGAACCAGCGATAACGTTTCAATTCCAGTAGGACTCTTGCTCAGAGCTGATGGATGTGGATGTAAAAGTTTATTGATTGCAATATATGTTGTTTCCTGTAAAATAAGTTCAGTAAAATCCATTGTGAGTAAAGTTCCACAAGACTGGCACAGTTCAAAGTGCCCCTTAGCAGATTTAATGCTAAGAGAAAGTGCAGGATAAGCTGGGTGAGTGATAGAGGTGGTCAGTGTTGGAATGAACTGGCTGCAGTGTCTGCCACTGGAGGGCACTGGAGTATTCTCACAGCAAAGAGCTGCCCTGCAGTGAGTGTCAGAATTTTATAGGAATGCACAGTTTGCTTCTGATACTGAATCATCCCATGAAAACATTTGCAAGCGCACAATCAGTAATCTGATTTGGCAACTTCTCCTACTTTGTGTGCATTTTAAATTATTTAGTTGATGACGAATTCATTTTTTTAATCTACTCATGACGACTGTTTATTCAGGGTAAATGTCACTTACTGTGGAACTGTACAATGTCAGTGTTTATACAGGGTAAGGGTCACTCACTCTGTAACTGTACAGGGACAGTGTTTATTCAGCAGGGTAAGGGTCACTCGCATTTCCAGAAGGCCTTTGACAGGTGCTGTCCAGGAGACTGCTAAATATGATAAGAGTCTGTGGTGTTCGGGGCAAGGTACTGAGCTGAAAAATGTGTTGCTGGAAAAGCGCAGCAGGTCAGGCAGCATCAAAGGAGCAGGAGAATCGACGTTTCGGGCATAAGCCCTTCTTCAGAAATCAGGATTCTTCAGGATTTCCTGAAGAAGGGCTTATGCCCGAAACGTCGATTCTCCTGCTCCTTTGATGCTGCCTGACCTGCTGCACTTTTCCAGCAACACATTTTTCAGCTCTGATCTCCAGCATCTGCAGTCCTCACTTTCTCCCCGGGGCAAGGTCCTGGCATGGATCAAGGATTGGCTGACTGGTATGAGGCAGATAATAGGAATAAAGGTCTTTTTTTAAAATGGAAGCTGGTGACTAGAGGAGTTCTGGATTAGTGGTGCTGGAAGGGCACAGCAGTTCAGGCAGCATCCAAGGAGCTTCCACAGTGGTCCACAGTAACGTGAATGATCTGGGCGAAATCATGGTTTAGAGATGCCGGTGTTGGACTGGGGTGTACAAAGTTAAAAATCACACAACACCAGGTTATATTCCAACAGGTTTAATTGGAAGCACTAGCTTTTGGAGTGTCACTCCTTCATCAGGTGATAGTGGAGGGCTCAATCCTAAGTCACAGAATTTATAGCAAAAATTTACAGTGTGATGTAACTGAAGTTATACATTGAAAACTACCTTGATTGTCTGTTGAGTCTTTCATCTGTTCGAATACCATGATAGTTTCACTTTCAAGTGTAATCTGGGCGAAGGAACTGAGGGCAGTGTTGCAGAGAGACTGCAGAAGATCTTGAACAGGTTGTGAGAACAGGCAAAAATAATGCCAGATGGAATATAGTGTGGGAAAGTGTAGGTTAGGCATTTTGATTGGAAGAACAGCGGTGTAGAGTATTTTCCAAAAAGGGGAAAATCTTGGAAAATTTGAAGCACAAAGGACTTAGGAGTCCTAGTTCAGGATTCTGTTAAGGTTAACTTGCAGGTTCAGTTGGCAGTTGGAATGCAAATACAACGTTGGCATTCAATTCAAGAGGGCTAGAATACAAGGGTGGGGATGTACTGCTGAGGCTATACAAGGTTCTGGTCAGACTGCATTTAGAACATAGAACAGCAAATGCCTGTGCTGACCACGATGTCATTCTAAACAAATCCCACCTACCTGCACCTGATCTGTATCCCTCTGTTCCCTGCCTATCCCAATGTTTGTCTAAATGCTTCTTAAATGTTGCTTTTGTATCTTCTGCCACCTCCCCAGCAGTGTGTTTCAGGACCGTACCACCATCTTATTTTAAAAAAACTTGCCTTGCACACCTCCTTTACACGTTTTGAACCGATGTCCCCAGTATCTTAAATTTCCATTCTGGGAAAAAGTCTTTTGACTATCCACCCTATCCATGCCTCTGATAATTTTATAAACGTCTAACAGGTCACCCCACATCCTCTGATGTTCGAGTGAAAACAATCCAAGTGTGTCCAATCTCTCTTTATACCTGTTACTCTCCAGTTCAGGTAAAGTTCTGGTAAACTTCTTCTACACCCTCTCCAAAGCCTTCATGGCCTTCCTATAGTGTGGCAACCAGGACGTGCGCACAATATGCACATACCCCATATGTGGCCGAAATAAAGTCTTGAACAGCTGCAACATGACTTGCCAACTTCTTTCTTGATTCCTGATGAAGGGCTTTTGCCCGAAATGTCGATTTTTTTCCTGCTCAAATGCTGCCTGACCTGCTGTGCTTTTCCAGCAGCACTCTAATCTTGCCAACTTCTTTACTCAGTGCTCCAACCAATGAAGGGAAGCATGCCAAACCCCTTCTCTACCACCTTGTCTGCTTTCAGGGAACTATGCACTTGCATCCCAAGATCCCTCCGTATATCAGTGTTCCTAAGGATTCTGCTATTTACTGTATACTTCCCTCTTACATTTGTCCTCACACTCACACTCATCTGAATTAAACTCCAGTTGCCATTTCTATGCTAACTTTCCAACTGATCTATATTCTGCTGTATCCTTTGATAACATTCCTCACTATCCGCAACTCCATCAATTTTCATGTTACCTGCAGACTTACAAATCAGACCATTACAATTTCATCCAAATCCTATATAATATACAATAGAGGCCCTAGCACTGATCCTGTGGATCCACTGGTCACTGATCTCCAGTCAGAAAAATACTCGTCCACGTTGACCCTCTGTCTTCTATAGCCAAGCCAATTTTGAATCCAGCTTGCTAACGCATTGTAGATCTTATATGACTTCATCTTCTGGACCAGCCTACCATCAGGGACCTTGTTAAATGCTTCAATAAAGTCCATGTAGACAACATTCACTGCCCTGCCCTCATCAATCATTTTCATCACTTCCTCAAAAGGCTCAACCGACTGTGTGAGACAAAATCTCCCCTGCGAAAAAGCCATGCTGACTATCCCAAAAAGGTTCATTTTTCTCCAAATTTGAGTAGATCCTGTCCCTAAGAATCTTCTTGATAATTTTGCGATCACTAATATAAGGTTCACCGGCCTGTTATTTCCTGGATTATCCCTGTTGCCCTTCTTAAACAGAGGAACAACATTAGCTATTCTCCAGTCCTCTGTCACCTCTAATGATCTCTGTAAAGATCCCAGCCACCTCCTTCATTGCCTCCCTCAGTATCCTGGGATAGGTCCCATCAGACCCTGTGAACTTATCCACTTTAATGTTTTTCAAGACCCCTAACACCAACTCTTCCTTAATATCGAAATACTCCAGGATATCAAGATACCCTTCTCTAGTCTTACCATCATCTATGACCAACTCGGTAGTGAATATCAATGTGAATTGCTCATTCAGGACTTCACCCATTTTCTCCAGCTCCATTTGAAATACTGTGAGCAGTTTGTGGCTGGATTAGCGAGGAAGGATGTGCTGGCATTGGAGGAGACGTCCAGAGCAAATCCATAAGAATGACCCCAGAAATGATGAGTCTTCATTGGTTGAGGATCTGTGGCTGTACTCCATGGAATTTAGAAGGATGAGGGAGAATTTATTGAAACTTAAAGGGTGCTGAGAGGCCTGGATAGAGTGGACACGGAACAGATGTTTCCACCAGTAGGAGAGACAAGGGCCTGAGGGGACAGCCTCAGAGTGATGGGATGACCCTTTAGAACTGAGGTGAGGGGGGGATTTCTGCAGTCAGAGGGTGGGGAATCTGTGCAACTCATTGCTACAGAGTGCTATGGAGGCCAAGTCATTGAATGTATTACAGACAGAGATGGATAGGTTGTCGATTGATAAGGGGATTAAAGATTGCAGGGAGAAGGCTGGAGAATGGGGTTGAAAAACATATCAGCCATGATCAAATGGTGAAGCAGACTTGATGGGTGGAATGGCCACATTCTCCTATGTCTTATGGTTGGGCTATTCGGCAGAGTAAAGCCACTGTATGGGGATCATACTATTTAAAATAAAAGCATTTTTGCTGCTATATGTGTTGACCACATACAGCGTGTGATCCTCAACATACCGTGACTACACTGTGTGGCCCTTGCCAAGTAGCTTGGAACTGTTGATTAGATTTCAGCCTAGAACTGATTCCTGCATGTTAGCTAGTTCGAGTGATCTAATGTTCTGTAGTTTAATGAGTGCTGCGAGGGGGGGGGGGGGGGTGCAATACCTTATTCCCCTCAAATCTCACTCTGTGCAGGGAAACTTCTAAGACTGGCAGAAACTGCCAGAGGACTGTATTTCCGTTGTTCACCTGTGGTGTGTGTTTATTTAAGGAACCTGTAGTCTGTAACTGCTGAGTACTGCTGCAGGATGTTGTGTAGGTGGAGTTAGCAGCAGCCGCTACTGGGGAATTTCACCATGGCTCGTTGTTGATGTGACGTATGGCTTCCTCTTTGAGCTGACAGCTGCTGCTGATGTCACTCACTGTTGCTGTCTGCCCAAGTGGCACTTTCTGTTGCCATTTAACCCTTTCAGGGATTGATGTCACAGAGGTCCCACTTCTCAATCATTCCCTCTTCCCCCACCACTAAGAGTCCAATAAGCAATTGGCAGCAGAATCATGGAGGGAGATCTGGAAGGATTGAGCTGTGATGGGGAATGAACTGCCTGAATGAGCAGAAGATTTCAGTACGGTAAGGACTTGCAAAAGAGAGTTACATAAATACTTGGACAGGGACATTTTCCAGGGCGATGGGGAATGACCGGGGATTGGTGGGAGCGGTTGTGTGGATCTGGCTCCCTTCAAAGGTGCTGGCAGAGACATAATGGGCCGAATGGAGCCTCTGACACAGTTTGATTCAGTAAAGCTTCAATGGAGTGAAGAGCAGTGATGGGAGCAGATGGTCCGTGGCTGGGTATGCGTCATGGGCCTCTCAAAGGCCAGGCTCTTGGAGTTTCAACTCTGTTCCAAGAACCAGTGAGTTGGTGTTATTGCAGCTGTGACCTGTTTCCCTTTTGGCCCAGGGATTTCCCCCTACGTTCAGTATCAAATCTCTTTGTAATGTTAAAGACCTCTTCTCCCACCTTGTATCAACCCTTTCATAGACTGCACTCCTCACCTCGTTTTGTCACTATATTCCACTCCATCAGAGAGACTGTCTGCTCTCTCACTGCTCCAACTTCCAAGTCCTTATCCATGCCTCTGTCCTGGCCAGTCACTCATCATCTACTCTCCATAAGGTTGAACTCCTGGAGAACTCTGCTGACCATCTCTTGCAGATCTCTTAGCAAGTCTTGTTCACCTGTTTCCCAGACCTGTGTCAGCTCTAGGTCTGTCAACACTCAAAACATTTTCATCAGATTCCAAGGTCACTGTGTTCCTCCAATTCTGACCTTGAGAGTGTCACAGATTAGCATCGCTGCTTCATTGGTCATCGTCACCGTGCTCTGTGACAGGCTCTTCGAGCTGTTGCTCCTCCTCCCTCTCCTTGTAAGACACTCCTTAAAACCTACCTCTTTGACCGAACACTTGGTCACTTATCTTAGTATCGCCTTTAGTGGCTTGATGTTATATTTGACATTTGGTTCTGTGGCACATTTTACAAGGCGCTGTATGAATGCAGCTGTTTACGTGTAGTTCCTAATTAGTTGCAGTTCTAGCTTAGCACAGAAACGTGATCCCAGCCGTGAATGAAAAGCTCATTTTGCTCACCTTCACTTGTCAATGTAGCAGCCTGAGACCAAGAACTCTCCCTCCTGCAGGACCAAGGCAGCTTCATTCAGTCTTGTCTGCCTCCTCCTGGTGTCTGGCACCTCACCAGCTCATCCTGCCTTGGAAATATATCATCCTGTCTTCACTGTCACTGGGTCAGAATCCTGGAATTCCCTCCCTCAGGGGCATTGTGGGTCTATCCACAGCACACGGACTGCAGCGTTCCGAGAAGACAGCTCACCCCCACCTTCTCAAGGGGCAACTAGGGGATGGGGAATAAATGCTGGGCCCAGCCAGTGATGCTTACACCCACAAGTGAATGAAAAGAAGCCAGGAATGCCTTGGGCTCACTTGCTGTTCCAAGTGGATTTAGCTGATCATAGTCAAGTGGATGTACCAAACTGAAAGAAAGAGGTTGCCATTTATAGAGCACCTTTCAAGACTTCAGAGCGTTTCAAAGTATTTTACAACCAATTAACAACTTCTCTCTGTACTCACTCCTGGAGACAGTTAATGCGTGGTGGGATCCTTCAAGCTGTAATGCAATAAGTGACTGGATAATCATCCTTGTGTTAATTTGAGGGATAATTAAATATTGGCTAGAGCACCAGGAGAGCATTCCTAATTGAATAAGAAATTAACACTTGAGAAGACCAAAACGATAACTCATTGGAAGGATAGCACCCTGAGACTGCAGCACTCCATCTGTACTGCACTTGGCTTGGGACTTTGTAAGAGCACTATCTACTTGCCTACTCTGGTATCTTTGGGCAAGCGTCAGAAGTGAGGTGGTGGAGTGATAAGAAAACTCAATTAGTGTCCTCATTCTCAATTGATGGTCCTTAACAGTAAACTGAACATCTTGAGTGACAACAGGATGGCACCCATTAAGATGGCAAGCAGCAAGCAAAAAGTAATAGAGTAGCGAAAGTAAATATCAGTCATTCGAAGCAGAAATCGTATAACTCGTCTCGAGAAATCAAGAAAATTGCAGAGACATCGAATAAGTATTGTGTGTTTGTCATCAAAACAGAAGGCACAAGTATCATTCCAGATGTAGACAATAACCTTGGGCTAATACAGGTGAGGAAATTGAGGACATTAATATCTGCAGAACAAAAATATTGCAAGGAAGGGAAGAAGCAAGACAATGGCCTAGTGGTATTATCACTGGATTATTAATCCAGTGACCCAGATAATGTTCTGGGGACCCAGGTTCAAATCCAGCCGTGGCAGATGGTATAATTTGAATTAAATTTAAAAAGACTGGAATTAAGACTGATGATGACCATGTCAAAAAAACGAAACCCATCTGGTTCACTAATATCTAGACCACGTGTGACTGCAGACCCACAGCAATGTCACTGATTATTAACTGCCCTCTGGGCAAGTGAAGATGCTGTGAATGCGAAAACCAGCATGAGTCAATACTCAAGCCTCAGCTATTTACAATCTGTATCGATGACTTGGGTGAAGAGACACAGATGGAATAAGGCTCCGTGGAATGAGAGTTGTGGGCACAGTATGGAAACGAGTGGGCATCAGGATGTCGGGTGGTGTATAATGTGGGCAGGTGTGAAGGTATTCACTTGGGCTATAAGAATAAACAAGCAGAATATTGTTTAAACAGTTCGAAACTTGTAAATGTTGTGGATCAGCGAGACCTGTTGTTCATACAAATACGCCCACAGTCAATATGTAGGTGCAGCGAGCAGTTAGGAAGGCAGCTGATATTTGGTGTGTCTTGTTTGGAGTACAGGAGTGAAGAAGCTTGGTCTTCATATTCAAGGAGTGATGGAATTGCACTGGAGATGATGAAGCGAAACTTCACTCAGTTGACTACTGGATTTATCCTTTGATGAGGAGCTGAGTAAATTGGGCCAACATTCTCTGGAGTTTAAAAACTTGAGGGGAGATCTCATTGAAACAGACACCTGACTGGGTAAATACAAAGAGATTGCTCCTGCCTGGCTGGGGAACCTAAAACACAGGCACAGTCTCCCCATACGGGGCCAGTCATATAGGGACGAGGAGCAAGAAATGTCTTCAATCAGAGGATTGTGAATCTTTGGAATTCTGTGTCCCAGAGGGATGTGGATGCTCCATCGTCAAGTATATTTAAGGCCGGGATCAACAGAATATTTGTCTCAGGGAATCAACGGTGGGGGAGTGAATTTGAAGCTCAAGATCAGTCAGGATCGTATTGAATAATGGAGCCGGTTTGATGGGCCGAATGGCGGTCCCATGCTCTGTTCTAACATTTACTATCCAGTGACTTGTTCCTATTGAGTGAGAAACTGGAGGGGAACAGCAAGAGGATCTGAATTGGGGAATTCCACAACAGGAAGGATATTTTTTTCACCCAAGAGTTTTGTCAGATTTGCGATGCCTGAACTTCTGCTTCACCCTGGGCTCTCTCCATGTGAGTGGAGTTTTCCTTTCATCAGTAATGGAGCTGTTGATCTTGAATCACTGAAGCTCTCTGGGCAAAACATTAAAAAGAATTATCTGACAATAAAGTAACCTGGAGACACTCCCCTTACTCTGCCTGCACTCCCAGGCAAATATCAAGGAATCCAAAGGGGCTTTTTTTAATCTTGTGAAGCCGTTGAATCTTGCACTGCTTCAAGGGATTTGAGTTCAGGGACCCTTTTAACTTTGTGTTGTTTCTCCTGCCTTCATGTCTCGCACGGCCTGTTTGTAATGTCGGGTTCTGTGGAGAGGAGCAAACCCAGGCAGGATTTATTGACTCTACCTGCAGCTGCTGAGCTTCGTTGCTTTTTTAACGCCAAGGTATACTTTTTAAGTTTACCCAGAGGCATTGGGATTAGTCCAGTTAGACACAACTGGCTGTCTCACTGTGCACACTCTAACTTAATTCAAACAGACCCCTTAATCTCATAACAAGGTGGAAATTCCAAACCTGTACGATAGGGGCTGTTTGATGAAAACCTGGCCCATTTAACCCCCTCAGTGCTGCCTTGTAATTTGGACAACAAGTCTGGTATAGAGCTGAGCAATGTTGAATACTGTAATTCAGAAAGCTAATTGAGGGTTAAGTGCACTGCACGTGTTGCTCCCAAGATCAAAGTGGCTTTTATTTGGTGCTATTAGCAGTGTAACTACTCGTAATTGAAAAGTGATTAACGGTTTTTTGTCTTATTGATTGTGTTTGGCTGGCCTTTTACTTGCTGTAAATCCTGAATAGTTCTCAGCCCATGGTGACCCACTGCTTTAAGGAACATTCCCTGCTCCAGAGCTGTTCTTTGCCATGAGCAGGCATTATGAGAAAATAATCCCCTCTGGGATCAGTGTGTCATTTTCTGGATTGTGCAGGCTGTGTTGATGGTTTTACACTTGTTTCCGATTGAAATCTCACCTTCTGGAATTGGTGATTCACCAATAACTTCCAGCTTCTGAAAGAGGGAGAGATGCCTCATTTTATTGAAGCCTGTCACAACTTCAGAACGTCCCAAAGCATGTCACAGCCAATCTGATACAGTTAGGGTTAGCTGGTCTCAAAAGCAGCAGAGTGGTCATGGGTTATTGAATGATGCTGGTTGTGATGTAAATAGTTAAAAATCACACGACACCAGGTTATAGTCCAGCTGGTTTATTTGGAAGCACCAGCTTTCAGAGCGCTGCTCTTTCAGGTGGTTGTAACAGGATGCGGTGCTCTGAAATTAAACCTGTTGGAATATATCCTGGTGTCGTGTGATTTTTAACTTCATACACCCCAGTCCAACACCGGCATCTCCAAATCAGAGATGTAAATAATTTGCCATTGGCCATCAGTATTTTTTTAGATTAGATTAGATTCCCTACAGTGTGAAAACAGGCCCTTCGGCCCAACAAGTCCATATTACCCTCCGAAGAGTAACCCACCCAGACCCATTTCCCTCTGACTAATGCACCTAACTCCATGGGCAATTTAGCATGGCCAATTCACCTGACCTGCACATCTTTGGACTGTGGGAGGAAAACGGAGGACCCGGAGGAAACCCACGCAGACACGGGGAGAATGTGCAAACTCCACACAGTCACCCCAGGCTGGAATCGAACCTGGGTCCCTTGTGCTTGTGCTAACCACTGAGCCACCGTGATGCCCGTGGGTTGGAAGAGAACACAAACTCGGCGCATTACCCTGCGCAGGTGATCAGGCCTGAGTTTGGGGATCGCAGTCACTGCACCAGGTATTGACCGTCTCCGTCAGTTGTTCATCCCACCACAGTCTTTGGTTTCAATGCGTTTGCTTCAGTGATCTCCCTCCATCGCTGCAGTGGCCTATGTTGCTGTATCGGAGGCATTAGGCTTGAATTAATAATGGTTTCCTTGATTTCACTCACTAGAGCAAAGGCCCCAGATTCCTGTCATGAATCCCAAATATTTTTCCCTGGAAGGTGCAAAATCAAATCACGTAGGAGCAATCCCATTAATCTGTTGGGAGTATTTTTGCACTTGGTGAATTTTGAGAATTGCTTTATGGAAGAGCACGATTAGAGTGATGCTGGAAAAGCACAGCAGGTCAGGCAGCATCCGAGGAGCAGGAAAATCGACATTTCGGGCAAAAGCCCTTCATTAGGAATGAGGCCACACCTTTACCATCAGGAAGAAGTCAGGGAGGTAGGGCAAGGCTGAAGCAGGAGGGTTTGGTTGTGAGGTAAAGGGGTCAAAAGGAATGATAAGGGCTTTTGCCTGAAACGTCGATTTTCCTGCTCCTCGGATGCTGCCTGACCTGCTGTGCTTTTCCAGCACCACTCTAGTCTTGACTCTAATCTCCAGCATCTACAGTCCTCACTTTCGCCTTAATGAAAGAGCAGTCTGTGAAGGACGAAGGACTCACCATCTCCAATGCAGATTATCACGGTCATTTTCTTTTTTTTGGGATCTTGCTGTGCACAATTCTGTGTTGCAGCAGGGACTGAACTTGGTTGGTCCTGAACTGCTGAAATGCAGTGGGGAAAGGCAAGTCTCTCTCTCTCACCTTTTGATCCATTTACCTCACAATCAGGCCCTGCTGCTTTAACCTTGTCCTATCTCCCTGGCTTGTTCCTGATGGTAAAGGCATGGCTCTCCCCACCCCCCCCTCCCCCCCTCCCCCCCCCCCCACCCTCTATGCCCCCCCTCATGAAGCAGCTGTACACAGCAGGCAGACCATTGCTGAAGCCGCTGTCTGATGATGAGCTGAGCAGTAACACACAGGAGCGCCCACCCAGAAATGTCCACTTGTTATCCAGACCAGTATGACACTGTCTGGACCAGCTCATGAAGGGTAGGCAAATCAGACCCCCTCCTTATTCTATGGAATCAGCTGACTGAGAAACGGGAGGGTCAGGGTTTAATTTGCTCTAACTCTGCTGTGCCCATCTTTGCACTAACATAACCGTGCAATCTCACAGCCCTTACACCCGATGCTCCATATGATCCACATTAATTTCTTCCCTGAGGTATCATCAGTTGTGAGTTACACAAAATTTGTAAAACAGCAACAGGCCATTCATTCCAGCTGCTCTGTGCTGCCATTCACTGTTCTGATGGTGAGGTTTATGTGATTAAATTTCAGGACTATGTCTTTAAGATAAAAATGAAGGGGCCACGTGACCTGTTCTGAAGCCTACTGACAGAACCACTTCAAGGTTTGATTACTGCAGATGAAAAGGGATCCGGATTGTTTTACTGGGAAGAAGGTGCAAATTGTTTCTCATTAAAGACCATGGCAGTAGCCTATGTGCTAACAACAGATAGACTGTGGGTCTTCAAAGTCCCAGAATAATGAATTATAAACAGTTATGTTTTAAGGTCCAAGATGAAGAACAGTTGTCTTGCAAGGATTGTAAATCATCATTTCTGCCTGAATACAAGGCCCATGTGATTCATGTTTGCCATGGAAGTGGACTTGAGAGTGGGAGGATTTCTATAATATTCTTGAAAGCTGTACCACACAGTCAGTGTGCCAGGGTCAGGGACCGATTGGGGAGCTCAGGGCTGAAAGTCTGCGATTCATCTCCCAGGAGAGTGCGGTGACTGAAGTTAGCACTATCAAATTTACAGGAAGTTAAAATGATGCTGGACGATTCAGCAAAACTTTACCCATAAGGAAAATATCCAGGAAAATGCACAATGTGAAAGACCATTCAAGAGCAAAAAGTTTCCAGGCTAGGCGAGGAAAATATCAAAAGTAAACTCGTGGGAGCTAAATGTCATTTTGGATTGATGGAATATATACTTTAGGATGGTCTAACGTATGCGTGAATTTATTTTTAGTTGTTCAAAGTTCTGTTTTGTCATTTAAAGTATAAGTTTCCCACAAAAGTAGTATTTTGTTAGCAGCATTTTTAGCTTGCTTGTTGTAGTAAAGATTTTAAAACACAAAATCTTGACCGTGACCTTTCAGCTACTGAGTGGAAGTTCAATTTTTTTTTTCTTTAAGTTATAATTGGTTTCTGTAGAGGTCATAACCATATGCTTCACAAGATCTTCCTCTTTCTCACCCTCTCAACATATCTTTCTTTTCCTTCTCCATCTGTTATAGAGATGAACAGCACAGACCCTTTGGTCCAACGTCCATGCCGACCAGGTATCCTAAATCAATCTAGTCCCATTTGCCAGCATTTGGCCCATATACCTTTAAACCCTTCCTATTCATATACCCATCCAAATACCTTTTAAATGTTGTAATTGTACCAGCCTCCACCACGTCCTTTCCATACACGCACCAACTTCTGCGTGAAAAAGTTGCCCCTCAGGTCCTTTTTAAATCTCTCACCTTAAACCTATGCCCTGGGGAAAAGGCCCTGTTTATTTAGCATATCCATGCCCTCTGCCCCTGACACTCCAGGGAAAACAGCCCCAGCCTATTTTTCCTCTTTCTATAGCTCAAACTTTCCAACCCTGGCAACATCCTTGTAAATCTTTTCTGAACCCTTTCAAATTTAACAATGTCTTTCCTACAGGAGGGAGACCAGAACTGAATGCAATATTCCAAAAGTGGCCTAACCAATGTCCTGTTCAGCCGCAACATGATCTCCCGACTCCTATACTGAGCAGTGACTAATTCTGGTCTCTGCCAAAAGTGAAAGCATCATCATCACATCGATCATAAACTTTAAGATCTCTGTCAGGTCACCCCTCCATTTCTGTTTTCTAGAGATATAAGTTTCCAACTGTTTGATTACCCTGATACAGTGGCCTTTTTCTCTCTCCGAGGATTCTCAATCTCCCCCCGTCTCCCATGCACCTTCACCTTGACCAACTGTGCAACCATCTCGGTGGGTGTCCTTCAGCGCAGTGTTGGAGGTGGGTTGTCGGAGCCCCTGACCTGGTTCTGCTTACAGTACTGGGTGCAGAGGGTGGGGTCCGAGAGTCAGTCTCTGTGCTCAGGTTTCCACTGAGTGCAGGCTCCAGCTCTTTGATCCTGAAGCATTTGGGTGCAACCTGCCAGGAGCTGTGTGCAGGCAAGTAGCAGCACACCCCACTCTGTTCTGCTCTGCCCTGCACTGCCCCACCCCACACACCTCTGCTCAGCACTTCACAGTCTCTCCATTGTTCACAACTCTCTGTCTCCTCCACTTAGACAAGTCAACTCTTTCCTAACAGTCTTCCCTACTTTAAAGTTTCTTTCATTTTGTCACACGCACACACAAACACACTCTTTTGCTCTTGCTTTCATTTTTGTACGCACTCGAGCTGTCACCTTCCCTTGCTCTCTCAATGGGATACTGGTCCCAAACACACTGACTCTGTCACTGGTTTAGGAATGGACTAACATCAGCTACTGTGAGCCCATTTGGTATAGACAGACCAGACCCTCCCCCTCCCCATATCCCTCAATTCCCATCAACTCCCATTCTCTGCCTTCCCAAACTCTGGAATCTGTCCTTTGTACGTTTTCCCACCAGTGGTCTACAATCTCTTCCCTTCACCCTAGTTTTCTGTTAGCTTTTGAGGGACAAAATGTCTCTCCTTCAAAGTTAAAAATCACCCTACACCAAGTTATAATCCAACAGGTTTAATTGGAAGCACTAGCTTTCGGAGTGCACAACCACATGTCAACCACCTCCTTTAATATTGCCATCTGATTTAGAAGGTGTATTTGTGTTCTGTAGCTGCACTGGGGAAGTGCAAAGATGGTGACTGGAAAGTTTGTGCGTGTGTGTGTGTTTGTGCGTGTGTGTGTGTGTGTGTGTGTTTGTGCGTGTGTGTGTGTGAGAGAGAGAGAGAAGAGGGAGGCGGGGAACAGGAAAAAGAGGGGCATTTCCCAGCTGTTTTGAGGTGACTGGAATTGACACTGGTCCCTGACTCAGCTCTTGGCCCTAAGTGAGTGGGCAGGTGTTGGGGGTGGGGAATTTTTCTGTTTCATATTTACTCTCTTTCAGCCAGTGTGTATTGTGGACACCCCAGGTTTGAGGGGGCGGGGAATGGAGTAGCTGAGTTCCCCATGAAACCAGCGAAAGCCATTTCTGTCACGTGTGGTGGACCCTCTGTGATAGCAGAGTTTATAATTCCCACAGATTTCCCTCCCCCTGAACACACTCTCACTTCTCCCTCTCCTCCAAATATCAACCTTCACTCCCCCACACACACACACTCCCCAACGCCTCTCCCATCCATATTCCTGTTCTGAAGACGGGTCACTGCGATATTCACTTTATTTTCTCTCCATAGATGCAGCCAGATCTATTGAGTTTCTCCAAAATCTTCTGTTTTTGTTTCTGATTTCCAGCATCTGTAGTTTTTTTGGGGTTTTTGCCCTTAATCTCACTTTACCATAGCCCTCACCCCTTTCTCCAAAGGCACCTTGATCTGATTTCACCAGTTGATAATGAACTCAGTGTAACCCTTGTTGACAAAGGATTCCCCAAGCATCCTTCCTTATCCCAAACTGCCTTGTGTTTACCCCACGGGGGAGTCAGTCCCAGGGAACAGTAAACCCCATTCAACAGTACAACCACATTCAGGATTTCCTAAACTCCCCAGTCTCATCAGCTCGTGATCCCAGGAGAGACTTGTACTGTGTCTGACATTGGCCAATATTGGGACAATTAGATCAGAGCAGAAACCACTCCACCCACCCTCCCCCCCCCCCCCCCCCCCCCCATCCCCGACTGCGTCTCCAATCAGATCACTCCCTGACTTCCCAGTGCTGGTTGATGTTACTGTGAGGCAGCAAGGTTTAGATTAGATTACTTTACAGTGTGGAAACAGGCCCTTCGGCCCAACAAGTCCACACCGACCCGCCGAAGCGCAACCCACCCATACCCCTACATTTACCCTTTATCTAACACTACGGGCAATTTAGCATGGCCAATTCACCTGACCTGCACATCTTTGTGACTGTGGGAGGAAACCGGAGCACCCAGAGGAAACCCACGCAGACATGGGGAGAATGTGCAAACTCCACACAGTCAGTCGCCTGAGGCGGGAATTGAACCCGGGTCTCGGGCGCTGTGAGGCAGCAGTGCTAACCACTGTGCCACCGTGCCGTATAAAAGGTGATCACCAGGTTTGATCTTCCCCAAAGTCACTGGTCACTTGGAAGCTTCCTCTACATCTGATGTTATGCAGTCCCAGACTGAACTGTTTGACAGGGGAATTACAGTCAGCAAGTTCCCAGTGACACAGATCTGTTTGAAAATGAATGTTTTGTTTTTGATATTTTGGTGTGAATGATGTCTGTGTGAGGGTTCAGACTGTATTCAAAGGGTGGATTTCTGTCATGCAGGGAGCGTGTCACAAATATAGGAGCATGTTCGACAGAGTGTTCATGAGAGAGAGGAGGGGAGAGAGAGAGAGAGAGAGAGAGAGAGAGAGAGAGAACTGACGAGGTCCTTTGTTTATGCCTGACTTGAAGAAAGAGGGTCTGATTGACTGAATTCCGCACATATAAATCGTGTAGCGACAGGCTGTGGTTTTTAGGCGTGAGTCATGCTTGTGTTTGAAGTGAGCTGCTGAGGGGAGGAAGCTGTGTCGATGTGAAGATTACAGCCTCTGAATGCAAGGAAGCAGACGACTGGGAGTGTGTGACCAGAGTCATATCACCCACCTAATGTGCAGCTGCAAGCACATGTCAGACCGATTGGAGATATTGGATGTTGTGCTGGGAACCGGTGTTTTAGCAGACTGCACAGTGCAGGGCTGCAAGGCAGAACTGTCCTGTGGGTGAGTACAGAAAAACCTTTTGATTTGCCTAACAAAAGGGACAGCCAGAGCGAAGGGACTGACTGCGATTTTTTAATGCAGTTATTCCCAGTGCTCTGAATTCTGTTATTCATTTATTGAAAACATTGGGAGGTTGAAGTGTTCTGTGTTTGAACTGACGAGTGTCTCAAGTCACTGTGTGGTGGGAGGGGGAGGAGGTGGGAGTTGTGGGGGGGGGAAGCAGGAGTTGAATATTCACCACAGTTGTATTGTGGTAGGTCCAGCTGAAACCAGCAGTTATCTGTCGTGAAGCTAATGTGAGACAGTGCACTGACCAGGTGTGAGGGGAAAAAGGATTGAATTTATGTAGCCCCTTTCATGTCCATAGGATGTCCCAAACCACTAAACAACCAATTAAGTTGTTTTGTATTAGTAATGTAGGAAACACAGTAGCTAGTTTGTACACAGCACAATCCCACAAGCAACACATTAATGATCAGATTCTGTGTCTTTATGATTTTGGTTGTGGAATGGATACTGACCAGAACACAGGAGAGAACCTATCTTTGAAATTTAACCAGGTTAGTGTTATAACCACCTGAGAGGAAAGCTAAGGCCTCAGTTTAATGTATCACCTCTGACCGTGTAGCACTTTGGTACTGCAGTGGAGTGAGGTCCTGGATTTTTGGCCCTAGTTTGTGGAACACCAACTTGATCCTAACACCAGAGCGGAAGTGGGTACTTCAGATGCTGGAGATCAGAGTCAAGATTAGAGTGGTGCTGGAAAAACACAGGTCAGGCAGCATCCGAGGAGCAGGAAAATCAACGTTTGGCCAAAAGCACATGATGAAGGGCTTTTGCCCGAAACGTCGATTTTCCTGCTCCTCAGATGCTGCCTGACCTGTTGTGCTTTTCTAGCGCCTCTCCAATTTTGATCCTGTCACCGCCTAAGTCACTTGGTCAGTTTTCAAAAAAACAGACTTGACAGATTTTTAAAGAATGTACAATGCTAGCAGTAGGCCAACAATTGGGAAAATTATAGCACAAGTACTTTGTGCATTTTGACAGATTTATCAGAGTTCCTTGAGGATGTAACAAGGAGGTTTGGATAAAAGGGAACAGGTAAATGTAGGGTACTGTATATAGATTTCAGAATTACACTCTATAAAGTACCAAATAATTAGTAAATGTACCATTCAGCAACGGATACCTGAAAGAAAAATAAAGGCAGAGAAATTAAAGAGGGAAGGGAAAGCTAGCAAAAATATAAAAACAGACAGTAAAAGTTTCTGTGGTATAAAGGGAAGAGAGTAATTAAAATGAATGCTAGTCCTTTTAGAGTGAGAGACTGCAAAACAAGGAAATGGCAGGGACTTTGAAGAAGTTTTTAAAATCCCATTCACAGTGAAAGACACTAGAAATATCCCAAGAAAAGTAGAAAATTGATAGGTGAAAGACAGAGAGGAAATTATTTTTAATAGATGCACCGTAGAAAGCTCCTATCCAGATGTATCGCAGCTTAGTTTGGTAACTGTCCTTCCCATGACCACAAGAAACTACAGCGAGTTGTGAACACAATCCATCACCAAATCCAGCCTTTCATCCAGTAATTCCATCTACACTTCCTGCTGCCACGGGGAAGCAACCAACATCATCAAAGACCCCTCCCACCCCAGTTATACTCTCTCCCACTCTTCCATCAGGCAGAAGGTACAAAAGTTTGAAAACACGTACTAACAGATTCAAGAACAGCCTCTTCCCAGCTATTATCAGACTTATGAACGGGCCTCTCATGTATTAGAGTTGATCTTTCTCTGTAGCTGTAACTTATTCTGTATTCTGTTCAATTGCCCTGATGTAATTATTGTAAGGTATGATTTGTCTGGTTAGCACACAATACAATACTTTTCACTGTATCTTCATACATATGACAATAACAAATTAAATCAAAGAATGTGCTAAGCAAGTGAATGAGTCTAAAGTGTGACATGTTGCGTGGACCAGATGTCCTTCCCCCTTTTGATGGGTGGGGGGGTGGGAGGATGTTGAAAAGAACCGGCCTCAGAGACAGTGCCCGCACAAGTCCCACAGGTTCTAGAAAAGCCACAGAAGATTTGAAAGCTGCAAATATGACTTCAGTATTCGAGAAAGGAGAGAGAAAAAAATGCAGGAAATTGGGCCAATTAGCTTAACACCAGTCATAGGAAAATTGCTAGCATCTATAGTTAAGGACCAAGTTGGAGGACATTTAGAAAATCATAACACATTCAGAAAGTAAGGGCTCCTGTGGCACAGTGCTAGCGTCTCTATCTCTGGGACAAGAGAACTAGAGGCTTGTAATAATAGCTGTGATCAAGCTGATTAGAAAGTATCTACAATCTAGCAGAATTGATGTGGTTTTGTGAAATGAAATTTTTGTTTGATTAATTCATCAGAGCTCTTTGAGGATGCGACAAGGTGGATGAATATAGGGGAACAGATAGATGGGTTTCAGAAAGTACCAAATAAACAATTATTGTGCAAAAGGTTCATGGTATTTGGGTGATATATTAACCTGGATTTGATAAAGGCTTGAGTAGAGGAAGCAGATAATTTTCAGGTTAGTCAATGAATGGAGTGCCACGGGGATCGGTTCTGGAGCTTCATCTGTTTCTGTAACAATGATCTTGTGCCATGTCATGCCATTTGGATTCGAGGGATGTGGGGCTTTGGTAAATGCAGCCTGTATTCACTTCCACGAACATACACGTGATTGCACTGCATGGCCTGGAGTTAATCATTCTTACCTTCCCAGTGAGATTCTGCCCCTTCTCCTGTATTGACACTCAAACAGACTGACATCATGGAACTAAGAGAGAGAGAGAAACCTTTCCAGTGAGGCTGGAGTTGAGGATGTAGGACCATGTGTTTAAAATCTGAGTTAGGCCAATCAGGAGGGAAGTCAGTCTCCTTCTGTTTGAACCATGGAGTTTTCTGTCACATTAGATGAGAGCTTGGTTAATCATTTTAAATCTGAGAATGATATACTGGGCAGATGTACGGAGGATATTGTACCAAGGGTGGAGTTGGTCTGGGGCCAATTCTGACCTCATTGAGTGTTGGGATTGAAGGGACTCAATGGTCTCTTCCTGTTTCAGTGTGTTCTGAACGAATCAAAGCCAGGCGGTGAACTCACTCCATCCTTTCAGATGTCCCTCTCGGCCATGCATTCTCAATTCTGTCCTGTTTGTGACTCCTTCCCCAGGCACACCTGACTGCCAGATCTGTGCGGTTAAACATCTCATGTGTTTAATTTAAAAACTGTTTCTTTGTTTTTGGTTCCAGATTTTCTGAGAACAGTTTGAAAATAAAACACGAATCAGAAATCCGCCTGTCCACAGTCCCATCGCCGAAACCCGTGACCAATCAAATGCACACAGACAGTAAACTGACCAATCACGGTAAGCCGGTCAATAGCAGTGGCCCTGCCCCCAATGCGAGCCAGGGACCAGTCTGTGGCCTGGGCCCCAAAACCACATCGAACCCTGGTCACGGGACCAAGTCCACACAGATCTCTCCTGGAAGCTCAGCGCTGAAAAGTAGCCAGAACTCTGTGCCCAACCTCGGAGCGCTGAAGGGTAAAGTGAAACGGGAAAGGAGTATCTCAGTGGATTCGGGAGAGTTACGGGATACCACCACACCCATCATCGACACGGAAACAAAAGGTGAGAAACCAACTGGGATTTTCATGACCCAGAAATGGTCGGGGGGGAAGGCCATTCAGCCCTTTGAGTCTGTCCCTTCCATCAAGGAGATTGTTCCTGATCTGTGACCTAACTCCAGAGACTTACAGTGGAGGAAGTGCTGGATGTCTTGAAATAGTTAAAGGTGGATAAATCCCCAGGACCTGATCAGGTGTACCCTAGAATTCTGTGGGAAGCTAGGGAAGTGATTGCTGGGCCGCTTGCTAAGATATTTATCATCGATAGTCACAGATGAGATGCCGGAAGACTGGAGGTTGGCAAATGTGGTGACACTATTTAAGAAAGGTGGTAAGGTCAAGCCAGGGAACTATAGACCAGTGAGCCTGACCTCAGTGTTGGGCAAGTTGTTGGAGGGAATCCTGAGGGACAGGATGTACATGTATTTGGAAAGGCAAGGACTGATTAGGGATAGTAAACATGGCTTTGTGCGTGGGAAATCATGTCTCACAAACTTGATTGAGGTTTTTGAAGAAGTAGCAAAGAGGATTGAGGGCAGAGTGGTAGATGTGATCTATGTGGACTTCCGTAAGGTGTTCGACAAGGTTCCCCATGGGAGACTGATTAGCAAGGTTAGATCTCATGGAATACAGGAAGAGCTAGCCATTTGCATTCAGAACTGGCTCAAAGGTAGAAGACAGAGGGTGGTAGTGGAGGGTTGTTTTTCAGACTGGAGGCCTGTGACCAGTGGAATGCCACAAGGTTTGGTGCTGGGTCCTCTACTTTTTGTCATTTACATAAATGATTTGGATTTGAGCATAAGAAGTACAGTTAGTAAGTTTGCAGATGACACCAAAATTGGAGGTGTAGGTTACCTCAGATTACAACAGGATCTTGACCAGATGGGCCAATGGGCTGAGGAGTGGCAAATGGAGTTTAATTTAGACAAATGCGAGGTGCTGCATTTTGGGAAAGCATATCTTAGCAGGACTTATACGCCTAATGGTAATGTCCTAGGGAGTGTTGCTGAACAAAGAGACCTTGGAGTGAAGGTTCATAGCTCCTTGAAAGTGAAGAAGGCGTTTGGTATGCTTTCCTTTATTGGTCAGAGTATTGAGTACAGGAGTTGGGAGGTCATGTTGTGGCTGTACAGGACATTGGTTAGGCCACTGTTGGAATATTGTCTGCTGTTCTGGTCTCCTTCCTATCGGAAAGATGATGTGAAACTTGAAAGGGTTCAGAAAAGATTTACAAGGCTGTTGCCAGGGTTGGAGGATTTGAGCTATAGGGAGAGGCTGAACAGGCTGGGGCTGTTTTCCCTGGAGTGTCGGAGGGTGAGGGGTGACCTTATAGAGGTTTACAAAATTGAGGGGCATGGATAGGATAAATAGACAAAGTCTTTTCCCTGGGGTGGGGGAGTCCAGAACTAGAGGGCATAGGTTTAGGGTGAGAGGGGAAAGGTATAAAAAGGACCTAAGGGGCAACTTTTTCACGCAGAGGGTGGTACAGGTATGGGATGAGCTGCCAGAGGAAGTGGTGGAGGCTGGTACAATTGCAACATTTAAAAGGCATTTGGATGGGTATATGAATAGGAAGGGTTTGGAGGGATATGGGTCGGGTGCTGGCAGGTGGGACTAGATTGGGTTGGGATATCTGTTCGGCATGGACGGGTTGGACCGAAGGGTCTGTTTCCATGCTGTACATCTCTGTGACGTCTGGAGCTAATAGCCATTTACCAACCTCTGTGTTTAATGTGAATTTGATCATAATGAGGACCAATCGCTGTAGGCAGGAGAGAGAGTCCCCCACCGATGATCAGGCCCGTGAGATTGTCCTGTACCACCTCCGTCTCTGCATGCTGTATGTTTTAAGCTGTCATAAACTACAAAGCCTCACCCTAATATTTCCTTTTGAAAATGGTGTTTCTCTGAAATGCTCTACACTCAAGTGTCCAAAGTAACTTTTTCACAGAAGTGTAACTGTGATTTCACAACTTGACACAATCTGTTTGCCCATGTAGCACATTTGGGGGTTGGTGATTGTGGGGAGGTGCCGCTGGCTGGGAATTGTCCTGGAGAAGGTACTGGGCTGATGCCTGGGGGTGTCTCAAGGAACCCACAGTGACATTAAGGACACAGGAGAGAGTTCCAGGATTTTGAACCAGTGACACTGAAGGCACAGTGTGTTGGAGTTCCGAGTCAGGATGGGGGTGGTCGCTCAGAGGGGAACTAGCAAGAGGTGGTGTTCCCATGTATCTGCTACCCTACTCCTAGATGGTAAAAGGGTTGTTTGTTTGGAAGGTGGTACTGGGGGGGTCTTTACTGCTATGCATCTGGTAAATGGGTCACTGCTGTGCATCTGTGGTGATCAGAGGGAGCGTTGAAATGGTGGATTGGGAGTTTTAGATTTATGAAGGGAGTTGATAGAGCAGATGTAGGAAACATGTTTCCATTTTTAGGTGACACCAGGACCAAAAACATAGGACTGTTACCTGTTAGTCCCATTCGGAATCTGGGAGGAATGTCTTTCTGCAGAGAGACAGGACAATGTGCAGCTCATTCCAATGCAGAGTGGCCATGTGGAAATCGTGTTGATGTATTTAACAAGATAAAGATGTGGGGGTTGGGGCGGAGCGGGGAGTGGGGCATTGAAAGAATGGTGAATGGGATGGGATGGGATGAAAGGAGACAGGGCCAGAAAAGATTCTTGTGAAGTATAGCTACCACCCTGGGCAAGCAGGGCTGAATGGCCTGTTGCTGTGATGATTGGCATTGTCCACGAGAGCTGTCAGCATGTTTACTGTGAGCAAGAGATGCACAGGTTAGTTTGCAACAGCCCCAGCAGTCCCCCTATACAAACGATAGAATCATAGAATCCCTACAATGTGGAAGCAAGCCATTTGGCCCATCGAGCCCATACAGACCCTCCAAAGAGGATCCCACGTAGACCCACCCTCTTAGCCAATCCCGGGAACCCTGCATTTCCCACAGCCAATACACCCTAACTTGGATATATTTGGACCATGGGAGGAAACCCATTGGGAGAATGAGAGGTGTGGGGGGGAGGGGAGGGTTAACAGAGAGAGGGTGACCAGCACGCAAAGAGGGAGGGCACAGAGAGAGAGGGGGCACAGCAGGGGCACAGGGATGGGGAAAGAGGCACGGGGGGCATAGAGAGAGGGGGACCAAAAAGGTGGGGGGACAGAGAGAAAGGGGCCACAAAGGGGTGGCATAGAGAAAGGGGGCATAGAATGAGAGAGAGGGGGGGGGGGGGCAAAGACAGAGAGAGGCACGGGGGGGGGGGCACACAAACGCAAATACCCATTGAAACCTCCTTGTCTCTGCCTTCTCCCCCCCCCCCCTCCCTCCCTCCCCCCCCCCCCCCCCCCATCTCTGTGTGTAAGCAGCACCTAGTGAGGGTTTGGATTGTAACAGTGGTGTGGAATTGGATAAACTGAAGTGCTCTCTCTATCAAGGTGATTTCAGTAATGCCTTTTTAAACGTATTTCCTGCTGGTGAAGGGTTCCCCTGTACTTACTCACTGGAAAGATTCCTGTTGATTTCACCCAATGACCAGCGTTAGAGCACTCTCTCGGGCCCCCGGTTAAAGTGGTTTTCCTCACAGAGACACTCTGGATTGAACTGAACAATGTCAATGAGCTAGTCAGTGACGATTTTTACCAAGCCAGTCAGTTAGACTGTGTTTTGTATAAAGCAGGAAAATCAGATTTGCAGCAATGACACTGGGGATTGGGAGTGTAACCAGGTCTCCTGCACCAAGGAGTATTCCATGTTGTCACTCTGAATAACCTTCCAATCCAGACACTTACCAAGACACTTTGTGGAAAAGATTTGCTCAGTGTACTGGGGCGTTGTTCTGCCTCAAACAGTTCACGACATCATCCCAGTGTTGTTTGTGGGATCTTACTGTGTGCAATTTGGCTGCTGTGTTTCTGACATCATAACACCACCTGTACTGCAGAGAATGTTTCATTGACTTTGAGGTGCTTTAAAATGTCCTGAAATTGTGAAGGGCGTTATTTAAAAAAAAAATTTTATCAGTCTTGTACAGGGCTGTTATTGGACAGAGCTACTGGACCTCCTTTCTCAGACATAGGGACACTGCCACTCCTCCAGGGGAATCTCTCTGCTCTGTATTCTTTACTGACTGTTTAACCAAACCTCATGCTCTTGATTACAGTTTGTGTAAGTCCAGAGTTAATAATATTTGATTTAGGTGTTCGTCATGTTCAGGTGCTGGATGTGACCCAGCAGGATCCTCCAGGTTTTGAGAAGGGTCCCCTCTCCTGTTCAACTGCTCTCTTTGCTTCTGACTTGCAATTTTGTCAACTGTTCCTCCCCATCACTGCGAGCGTAGAACTGAAATGCAAGTGTTATCATGCAGGTTAGAGTCACTCCATTGAGTGACTGCCTATCTCCCTCTTTCCTGGGATTTAATGTAAATAGTTCCTGGGTGTTTGGGATGGAGTTGTGGTGGTGAGCTACTGGTGACTGTGGGTGAGCTGCTGGTGTTTCTGTGCCAGGTTGGTTGGTCAGTGTGAACGTAGCCCCTTGAGCTCCTGATCCCACTCCATAAGCCCCTTCTGAAGGTGGGCGGTCAAACTCATCTGTGACGCCCCCTGTAGTTAAATATCCCTCGATGGCACCATGTGGAAACTATTTTCTTAAGCCCGAGACATTGAAAAGTGCATCACAGAAAATGTGAATACTCTTCACTGACCTGGTGTCGGAAATATGACAACCAATTTGTTCACCACAACATCCCACAATAAATATGCAGTAAATACTGGATCTGTTTCCTTTGATGGTGATTTTTGAATTTTGGACAGGAGATCCTCCTGCTCTTATTCAGATGAGTATCATTATCTACGTGAGAGGGCAGAAGGGTTTTCAGTTCACTGTCTCCATCTGACAGACTGTGCCTGTGACAATGTCACTCTCCCTTAGTATTTCACTTGAAATGTCAGCCTAAAATCGTGGACTTGGAGCCACACTTTCTGGCAGAGACCAGAAATGGCTAACCACTGAGTCATGTGGGAAACAACAGAGAGGGGACCACCTGGGATTGGAGGGAGATGTCCTCACTCTGACAGAGTCTGCAGACCCAGCAGAAGGCTGCCTGAAGGGGTGGGGGGTCCTGTCCAGTGACCCCTCTCAGTGTGACACTTGTGAACCAGAGGAGACTGATCTCCTCCTCCATTCAGTGAGATCTTGGTTGATTTTATTCCACGATCCTTTAGTAATTCGGCCTCGCAAAAACCAGCCAGATCTCAGTTTTGCACTTTATAGTTGATGCTGGATCAAGCATCAGTTATTTACAAAGGAGTCTTTTTAACTGCCAATTCATTATTGGGAAGATTCCCGGGGGTTTTAAGGAGGTGATGATGTTTTCTCACTGGCACAGTAAGGGTTACCTCTCGATCCCGCAGACATTATTGACTGCATAAAAGGTCATTAGTTGCCCCCCTTTGGCAGTGCTCCAATCTGGTTGGGTGAGTGGAGGCCAATAATTTATCAGGCCCTTTGAAAGGGATCCCAGACTGAGATTGAAATCAGATCAAACAGAAACGTGTTCATTCAGGCAGTACCTGGGCCACCTGACTGTGAAGACACTGGGCTGAGAATTTCCAACAACCTACAGTCCCTTCAACAGAGAAAAAACATCTCTCTCTGCTCTGCACGAGTTTGTTAATGTGTTATGTGCGGGAGGTCTGTGTCATGTCATGTGTCTTGAGAGTGCTCTCGGTGAGAGGGGTCAGGTTTAAGGAGCGTTCCTACAGGAGCTGCTGGATGTGTAGGGTAAGGAATTCCCAAGTTCTGGGATTTTTCAGCTGAAGGATGGAGGAATTGTATTCCAGGATTGAGGAGTGGAGGGATCTCGGAGGATTGTGAGTGAGGAGGTGGGAGGGATGGGAAAGAAACGTTAAAACTGAGATATTACTCATGTTGTTTAGTGAGCACAGGCACGCTGGGTGAACAGGATTTGGTAGACAGTTTGTGAGCTGAATTTTCAATGAGCTGATATTGATGCAGAGGATAGTCTATGGGAGAGCAGATTGAGGTCCTGATAGATTTGACTAAACCTCACAGTCTTTATTAGAAAATGATGACTGTTTAGTTTAATTCCACTGGGATCTTTCTCTGCTCAGAGATCAGTGCCTGCTGTTAGCCGAGTGACTTACATTCCAGCTCTCCACAACTTCAAATGCTCAGTCCATGATATTGCCCTAGATAGCTGAAACCACTGGCCCTCAATCCCCTCTCCTACAGATTGACAGAGTCTCCTGTAGCTCTGTCGTTTGATCCTTTGGGTAATCCACAGGGTCCTGTTTGTTACTGAGAGAGATGTAGTTTGTGGGCACTTTGTTAAAGATGGGTTTGAACCTTGAGCTGATAGCCCACAGCTTCTGACAGTGAATCAATTGATGTGTGTCTCTCTGTGAGTGTGTGTGTCTGTCTGTGCCTGAGTGTGAGTATGTTTGTGTTTGTGTGTGTCTCTGCCTGTCAGTGTGTCTGTCAGTGTATCTGTGTGTGTGTCTCTTCCTATGTCTGTGTGTGAGATGACGGTGACACTGTGGACCACGGGGTGATTTTCTCCAGTTGGGAATTGATGGTTGCTGTTTGTATTTGCCTGGCAGTGGACGGACCCCCCCGCACCAAAAGGCGCTGTGTGCTGGAGCGGAAGCAGCCGTACAGTGGGGATGAGTGGTACTCAGGCCCTGACAGTGACGATGAAGATAAAGCTGCAGTGACTGCGCACAGTGAGTGAGGCTGAAAGGCCAGGTTTCACCAAATGTCTCTTGCTATCTGGTCCCTTTTAACTTTGTTCAAGCTAACAAGTCACAAATCTTGATCTTCTTTTACATTTCCTTGCTATTTGGATAAGGAGGAGGCCATTCAGCCCGTCAGGCCGATTCCATATTTAATTAAACAACTTAGCAAACAAGAAAGATCTAACAGTGAGAGTTTGGTAATTTCCTGTTAAACCCCAGCTTCAGGCCTTTGTTTGTCCCCCTCCCTCTGGATCACATTTTAAATATGATCTTCACAATTAATGTCTACATTTTCTATGTCCACATTGTTAATGTTTGATTTTCAGTTGATCCTGTCTCAGGTATTGAACCCCTGAGCTCTGTCCCACAGCCACAGCAACAGACTCCCATTTACCAGCATCTGCCTCCATCTAGTGGCCATCAGCTGCAGTGTCTGAGACTTGCCCTCTCTCTCCAGATTTCTCTCTCTCATTCATTCGTCCCTCTCATTCATTCGTCCCTCTCATCCTCCATCACTCTCGTTTGTTCCTTTGCTTGTTCCCTCATATCCTTGCTGCCTCAATCATTCCCCCCTCTCTCTCATTCATCAACATCTCTCTGGTTCTTTATCGAAATTGCTTTTTAATTCATGTTCCTCAGTTTCTCATTGGAATTTCAAATATTAATCCGCATGGGTGTAGGGTGAGACGGGAAAGATTTAAAAGAGACCTAAGGGCCAACTTTTTCACACAGAGGGTGGTGCATGTGTGGAATGAGATGCCAGAGGAAGTGGTGGAGGCTGGTACGATTACAGCATTTAAAAGGCATCTGGATGGGTATCTGAATAGGAAGGGTTTTAGAGGAATATGGGCCAAGTGCTGGCAAATGGGAGTAGATTAGATTAGGATATCTGGTCAGCATGGACGAGTTGGGCAGCAGGGTCTGTTTCCATGCTGTATGTCTCGATGACTCTATGTTCTCCCCCTCTCATTTGTCCCCTCCCTTGTTCACTGATGCCACCTTATTGGCCCCCTCCCTTTCCTGCTCCCTCACTCCTTGCCTCTTTCCCCTCTTGTCCTGTGGATGATATCTGAGTTTGTGAACCTGAGCTGAGCATCTCTTTGAAAGGAATTGTGTTTTGTTTTTTTTTCTCTCTCCAGATTGTAATGTAGTAGAATCCGTGCTCTCGGGGACTGTTCAGCCGTCTCCTGGTTCGAACCCCCTGCCGGCTGTCCCAGACAGTGCTCCTGCCAGCATCACCCACAACCCAGTGGGGGGACCTTGCCTGCGGTCAGACACTAACATTCCGAGGAATCCCAGCAAACCACCCTCTCAGTTTGTGTACGTCTTCACCACTAACCTGGCCAACATGTGAGTGCAAACAGCTGATGCTGCTACCACTCAGCAGTGTCACCGTTCTGAGAGGAGAGAGCTCCAGAGAAAGTTCAGACATGTAGCAGGTCTTGTATTGTGGTGGGGGGAGGCTGGAGGGGGTGGTGTTCTCTCCCAGACACGATTAAATCTCATCACGAATCGGCAAAATCTTTGTCATGAAGAGGGGAGTGTGCAACCTGCTCTGACATGGAGTCACCAGGGGAATGGTGTTGATAAACACATGAAAGAGAAGGAATGGAGGGATAGTGTAAGCAGGAGGTGAAGGGGCAGTGGGAAAAGACTTGTGTGCAATGCAACCAGCAGCATTAAACCATTGTTCCTGCCAGATCCTCAGCATTTGCTGTAGCCCTGAAGGGAAACTCCGGGACAGGATCGAGCAGAATGGTGAAGAGACGAGCAAAGGAAAAGTGGGGGGGTATAGAACTGGTGTAAAGGGCATGGAGGAGGTTGGGAAACGTGGTGTTCCCAGATCTAGGTGCCACCGGTGCCATCCGTGCCCTACACCCACTGTCTGACTCCCAGTACTGAAGGATAGCAGTGAGTTAGATCCTGGACTCCAGCACTGGGACTTTGGGGTCTGTGTGAGTCGGAGTGAGGGGCTGCAGATTGGGGAGACAGTTTGAGGGTGTACTCGGGATGGGGGGGGGGGGGGAGGTGTTTAATGGAAGTGTGGGTTATATCGGAGTTTGTGTTTGGATTCTGTTCTGTGTTTGCTGACAGAGCTGCTGAGGCTGTGGCACAGGGCCGTGTGGATTCCATCGTCTCCTACCACACCCACAATGTACCCCGGGCTAAACTCGAGCAAGTGTATGATCAGAAGGTGAGTGACTGCCCAGCACCTCCAACCACATCCCAAACAACTTCACCAAACAAAGCTGACCACAGGGGACGATCCAGCTCCTCGTACATTTCATGAGTTCAAAGCTGATCGGTTCCTCAGCTCCATTTAACCAGCAGGGCAGTGCGGTGGTTCAGTGGTTAGCACTGCTACCTCACAGCGCCAGGGTCCCAGGTTCAATTCCAGCCTCTGGCTGTCTGTGCGGAGTTTGCACATTCTCCCAGTGTCTACGTGGGTTTCTTCTGGGTGTTCCGGTTTCCTCCCACAGTCCAAAGGTGTGCAGGTTAGGTGTTCAGCGATGTGTAGGTTAGGCGCATTAGTCAGGGGTAAATGTAGGATTACAGGGATAGGATATGGGGTAGGTCTGTGTGGAATACTGTTCAGAGGGTGGTGTGGACTTAATAAACCAAATGGCCTGCTTCCATACATAGGGATTCTATGATTATATCCCTCCTTCACACTGTGCTCTTGAATTTCATTATCCAGCAAAAATACACTTCACAGTTTTAAACCTCCCCATTTCACCGTCCATGGTGTGACTATGTAGTGATAAGGACTGTCTGGTTCAGCTGGACTGACAGGAATGTGTGTAGCTAGACACTCTGGTCTCTCATCTTAGTTGCTGCAGAAAATGTAGTAGTGATTGTGGAGAGGGTTTGAGCAGGGTCGGAGGGGTTTGAGGGTGGCTTTCTGAGGGTGGGAGTTGATGGCAGTTGATTTGTGTGGAGTCAGGCAAGTTCTTGATTCACTGCTGTGTGCTATCAGGACCCTCACTGGTGAATCAGCTAAGGCAGGGACAGGTGCTCTCAGGCATTCCCCATCTTTGCAGCCTTCAGCATACTGAGAAACTGTCAGATCTGTAAGGTGACTATGGTTGGCATGGACTGGTTGGTCCGTAGGGCCTGTTTCCATGTCTATGATTCTACACCTTTGTGTGCTCAAAGCTCCTACTCACCAAGTTGGTTCAGACGCAACTGTTAAAATAATGGTTCTTTATGACAAAAGTAAGTGATTAATTAAGTCAATATTGTATGGTGAGAGAACAGTGATTTAAATAATTAACAAACCCATTCAATGATTTGAATCTCTTAACCCTCTGCAGATGGCAGAGGGTTAAAGCACACCGGTGTAATGAGCTCATCTTTTCCTCCTTGACCCCACCTTGTGTGTGAGAAATTTCAGGAAATGTTGTGATGGAGACTGATAGTGAGTTTCAGTGATAGTGTATGGGTTATGGGTGGAATATGTTAACCAGTGTCCAGGTGTGACAAGGATGGAGTGTAGTTGGGATGGCTGGAGATACTATGCCAGAATTATTGGTGATTAATTTCTTTCCCTCTCTCTCTCTTTCTCTCTATCACCTGCTAACAGCCCTCTGTTACACCTCAGAAAGGACCTGGACTTCAAGAGCAGCTGTCACTCAACACGCCTCCAACTCCACAGCAAAGCCTCCAACCCCCGAGCTCACTGCCTCAGGAGGGGGCAGCTGGGGTGGACCCCCTACACTCAGACATTGGACCCAAGTCGATGGAGAGCAATGGTGGGGCTGGAACCCAACTGGGGAACAGTCATCCCAACACCAGTAACCCAGCCAGTAACCCAATGGCTGGCGTTCCAGTTGGAGATCCAGCCAATGGAGGAACTGGAGAGGCCGGCAATCCAAATGGGAATGGATCGTTGATCATGAACCTTAACCCCAACACCGAGGGGTTGTCCAAAGAGCAGCTGGAACACAGGGAACGTTCCTTACAGACTCTGAGGGACATTGAAAGGCTGTTGTTACGCAGCAGCGAGAGTGAGTTTCCTATGAAAGGTAACTGTGGTCCCAATGGACAAGGGGATGGGCAGCAGGTTATGAAAAAACCAGAGGAACCTTTACAATCCATGATCTCCCAGACCCAGTCTCTGACTGGGGTCGAAGGTCAGAATATGGAGCACGAACCCATGCATCATCCGGAGATAATGCAACGTGACCCAATGGGACAACAGGTCAACATGATGAATCCGAATAACCAAGAGAACTTGACTCCAGAGCAGATAGCCTGGAGAAAGCTGCAGGAAGATTTTTATGAGGAGAAGAGGAGGAAACAAGAGCAAGCTGTGGTTCAGCAAAGGACTATGCAAGAGATAATGATGCAGAGGCCCATTGGGGGTGTGATGGTTCGAGGACCCCCACCTCCCTATCACAGCAAGGCTGGAGAGCAGTGGCCATCAACGATGGGAGCTCGCTTCACCAGCCCCATGGAGGGCTCTGATTCGCTGCAGCCCCGTGGGACTGCCCCTTTCTCGGGCCCCCGCTTTCCCGCCAATCAGATGCAGAGGGTTAGCGGATATGGAGGAATGCACAATATGCCAGTGGAGGCTTTGGGGGCCATGAATCCAATTCAGAGACAGGTACGGCCTGGAATGCCCTGGCCAGATGACATCTCTCCGATGGCGGGTGCAGGGAACTTCCCACAGGGGGGTATGCCCTTTCACCCTGGCCAGGGAGACCCCGAGAGGTTCATGAACCCAAGGGCCAGGGAAGAGCTGTTGAGGCAGCATTTAATGGAAAAGAGATCAATGGGAATTCAGCGCCCACTCAGTCTGAACAACACCAACAGCATGGCTGGAATATCCCAGGGGCTCGAGATGGAGAGAATGATGCAGGCCCAGAGACAGATGGAGCCTGGAATGTTCCCTGGCCAATTACCTGGAGATAATGTCAGTGGGAACCCAATGGGTTTGGACTTTGTTGGGTCAAGGGGCATGTTGAGCCCTCCCTTGGGGCAGGCAGGCCCCATGCGCAATATGGACTCCTCCATGGGATCTGGAAATGTCAATATGAACATGAATGTCAACATGAACATGAACATGAATCTCAATGTCCAGATGACCCCCCAGCAACAGATGATGATGTCACAGAAAATGAGGGCACAGGAAATGATGTCACATCAGGTTTTGACCCCAGAAGAAATGGCAAGAGTGAGAGCACCCAATGGCAACATGATGTTGGGCGACCCTCAGAAAATGGCACCACAGTCTCAATTCCCAAATCACGGACAACAGGGTTTTCCAGGCGGTCAAGGACAATTTTCCAGTATGTCTCAAGAAATCAATAACCTGGGGACTCCCGGGGAGATGTTCAGTCCTGAGCAAGGCCCTGTGCCTATTACTAGCATGAGTGGTACAGCTAGACTGAGCCATATGCAGATGGCTCCAACTTCCAATCAATCAAGTAACCATGGTAACGTGGGCACGTTGCTTCCAGGGGCCCAGAGGGGACTAGGTCGCAGGCCCTCTGACCTCACCATCAACATCAGTCAGATGAACTCTCCGGGTATGGGGCACCTTAAATCCCCGACCATGAGCCAGGTCCACTCTCCTCTGGTCAGTTCTCCATCGGCCAATCTCAAATCTCCACAGACACCGTCTCAATTGGCCAACTTAAACTCCACCAACTCCTCGGCTCCCATCAAGTCCCCCCAGGTCATGAGCTCCTCCCTTCCAGTCCGTTCCCCAGCCAGCTCCCCTAACCGGCTCAAATCACCGTCAGTGTCTGTCACCTCTCCGGGATGGAGTTCATCTCCGAAGACCACCCTCCCAAGCCCTGTCATCAGCCAGGGGAAGCAGGCCATGGCTGTGAACTCTGCAGCTCCAATGGGAAGCATGGAGCAAGGTGAGAATGGGGAAAGGGAGTGGATCCCTCCGTTAATGTGTGAATGATCGGCATCAGAGACAGCAGAGACTTTGTACAAAACCCAAACCCAGTCTATGTGCGGAATCTGAACAAAGAACACAGAGTGCTGGAGAAACTCAGCAGGCCTGACAGCACCCACAGAGAGAAAAACTGAGTTAATCTTTTAGCTCTTAGTTAGTCTTTTGTGATTTTATAAATTTGTTAAATGACCCCCTCCCCCGGTGTGATTGGAACATGCCCCCCCGACCCCCCGTCCCAACTCACTTGATGCTGTGTTTATAGAAGCAGCATGTGGCCATTCAGCACCTCAAACCTGCTCCTCCATTTAACAGGATCTTGGCTGAATAGTGTCTTCCTTCCATTTCTTCAGAGGATTTTCCCCGTATCCGTCACCCAGACCCTCCTGGCAGCATGCCTCATCTGCCCTTTCCACAATTCCCATCTCCTGCTCGTGGTTACATACTGTGCTGGTAAATCTATCCATATTGACCTCACTTGCCCCCCGGGAGCAGTGGGTGCCATGTTGCCTGAGTGCAGGTACCCCTCCCAGTTATAGCAACAGCTGACCATCTGTATAGTCGGCCTGTCAGGACGTTGGCTCCCAAATCAGAGCACCTTCTCCACACTGCCCCTATTTAATCTGAGCATGTGTGCATGCATTTGTATGTATGATTTGTGCTTCTGGCTGTGTGTATATGGGAGTGTCTCTGTGGTGGTGTGCCTGTGTGTGGGGGTGGGGGGGAGGGTGTGGGCATACTTATGGATAGATATTTATTAGACTCAGAACTTTATAGCACAAGAAAGGCCCTTCAGCCCATCATACCCACACTGGACATCAGCCATCCATCCATTCTTATTCCATTTCCCAGCACTTGCCATGAGACACAAGGCTATGAGCCATATTAAGTGCTCGTCTTAATAGTTCTTAGACTCCCTTGAGGATTCTTGTACCTGGCACCCTTTTAGACAACAAGTTCCAGATACCCACAACCTTTGCGGTGAATTTCTACACCCCCCCCCCCCCCAAATCCTCACTGTACCCCTTATTCCTTATGTGAAATCCGAGCCGGTCGGTTATTGAGTGCTTCCATGGAGGGAAGCATTTCTCCCTCTCTGCCCTGTCTAGCTTTGTACACCTCAGTCAGATTCTCTGCGTGCAGGAAGACAGCCCCAGCCAATCTGCTGTCCGCAGCCTCGGCCAACACGATCTCCGATGCAATTACGTCACTCCTGAAGTGTGGTGACCAGAACTTCACACAATCCTCCGGTCTTTTCCTGCCTTTTCCCCAGCTCCCTGCACACCATTACTATCCAAAATAACCAGCCAGTGCCACCTCTTGAACCTGCCTCCCCAACACATCCAGGTAGTGGCTTCCACATCCTAAATACTCGCTGGGTGAAAAAGTTATTCCACACATCATCCTTGCTCCATCTGCAGATTTTAAATCTGTGCCCTTTCACTTATGTTTCTTTTACACTTTATCTACTATGCCTTAACTAATAAAGGCAAGTAACCCATTAGCAACTTTAACCACATTACCTACCTGTCCTGATGGCTTGAATTACCTGAGGACACCAAGCTCCCTCTGTACTCCTGAGGATCCTACTGTTCAAGGTGTACTCCCTTGCCTTGTTAGTCCAGCCACAATGCATCACCTCACACTTTTCATTAAATTAAATCATTTCAGGATTAAACTCCAACTGCCACTGTTCAGCCCAACTGACCAGCCCGTCTACATCACCCTGTAGCCCAAACTTTCCTCCTTACCCAAATGTCATGTCGTATGTGAACTTAATAATCATACCTGCTACAGTCATATCTAGATCATCAAAGGACCCAGCACCAAATGTTATGACACGCACTTGGACATAGGCTTCTAGTGACAAAAACACCCTTTGACCATCACCCTCTGATTCTTGCCACTTAGTCAATTTTCTGTTCAGTGTGTGATGCTGGAAAAGCACAGCAGCTCAGGCAGCATCTGAGGAGCAGGAAAATCGGCGTTTCGGGCAAAAGCCCTTAATCAAGGCTTCATCGTTCCTGACAAAGGGCTTTTTGCCCAAAACGTCAACTCTCCTGCTCCTCGGATGCTGCCTGACCTGCTGCGCTTTTCCAGCATCACACACTCTCGACTCTGATCTCCAACATCTGCAGTCCTCACTTTCGCACAATTTTCTATTCAATTGCCAAACTGGCCTGGATCCCACGGACTCTTAGCTTCTTAACCAGCTTACCATGTGAGACCTTCTCAAAAACTTTACTGAAGTCCATGTAGACTACGTCAACTGCACTACCCTTGTCTACACACCTAGTCACCACCTCAATCAACGGGGACAGGTCTCTGAGTTCAGAAGAAGTTCTGCTGGTAGTTTATGGCTGCATCCAGCAGAGGGAGCTTCTTCCCAGTAAATGTCTTCACACGTCCCCAACTGGGGTCCAGCAGACCATGGAGGGAGGGTGGGGGAAGGGGGAGGTTTGCGCTGACCACTCTGGTGTTGGGGGTGGGGGCTGAAGATGTGGCTGATTGTTTTCAATCCTCCAAGGTCTTCCTGGATCGTTCTAGGGCACAGCTGAGGTAGATGAGGGGAAAGCGGTAGATGTGGTATATATGGATTTTAGTAAGGCGTTTGATAAGGTCCCCCATGGTAGGCTACTGCAGAAAATACAGAGATATGGCATTGAGGGTGAGTTGGAGGTTTGGATTAGGAATTGGCTCTCTGGAAGAAGACAGAGGGTAGTAGTTGATGGCAAAGGTTCATCTTGGAGTGCCGTCACTAGCGGTGTTCCGCAAGGATCTGTTTTGGGACCATTGCTGTTTGTCATTTTTATAAGTGACCTGGAGGAAGGGTTAGAAGGTTGGGTGAGCAAGTTTGCGGATGATACGAAAGTCGGAGGAGTTGTAGACAGTGAGGAAGGATATGGCAGGTTACAGCGGGATATAGAGAAGCTGCAGAGCTAGGCAGAAAGGTGGCAAATGGAGTTCAATGTAGCTAAGTGTGAAGTGATTCACTTTGGTAAGAGTAATAAAAAGATGGATTACTGGGCTAATGGTAGACTACTTGGTAGTGTGGAAGAGCAGAGGGATCTTGGTGTCCATGTACACAGATCTCTGAAAGTTGCCACCCAGGTAAATAGTGCAGTGAAGAAGGCATATGGCGTACTGGCTTTTATTGGTAGAGGAATTGAGTTCCAGAGTCCTGAGGTCATGCTGCAGTTGTATAAGACTCTGGTGCGGCCGCATCTGGAATATTGTGTGCAGTTTTGGTCACCATACTATAGGAAGGATGTGGAGGCACTGGAACGGGTGCAGAGGAAGTTTACCAGGATGTTGCCTGGTATGGTAGGAAGATCCTATGAGGAAAGGCTGAGGCACTTGGGGTTGTTTTCATTGGAGAAAAGAAGGTTTAGGGGTGACTTGATAGAGGTGTACAAGATGATTAGGTGGTTAGATAGGGTTGACAGTGAGAACCTTTTTCCACGTATGGAGTCAGCTATTACAAGGGGGCATAGCTTTAAATTAAGGGGGGGTAGATATAGGACTGATGTTAGGGGTAGGTTCTTCACTCAGCGAGTCGTAAGTTCATGGAATGCCCTGCCAGTAGCAGTGGTGGACTCTCCCTCTTTATGGGTATTTAAGCGGGCATTGGATAGGTATATGGAGGATAGTGGGTTAGTGTAGGTTAGGTGGGCTTTGATCGGTGCAACATCGAGGGCCGAAGGGCCTGTACTGCGCTGTATTCTTCTATGTTCTATGTTCTATGATGACACACGAGAGAGTTTGGCTTTTCCTTCATTAACACAAGATGATCTGTGTCTGATTTGCATCTCCCTGTTCAATTCTTTCACTTACTTCAGATGTTTTATTTTTAAATTAATCTTCTCTGCCTGGTGCAAGTTTCCCCACAAAAAAGGGACCATTTTCCGCTTATCAGGAAGGTGACCCGGCAGACTGGTGCTCACTCAGGATTTTGTCCGTCTGTCCCACGTGAGAATGTTCCTGGATTAGAGATGGAGAATGCCCAAACCCACTCATGGAGAGCAGTTACACTCCTGTCCCTTCACTCTCTCACACTCCTGCCTGCCACCATTACAGGAGCAATAGAGCTCAGTATTGCTCTCCCCTCCCACTGGCTGTGTCACTGTCACGCACTCAGTGTTGACCCCCTGTGTGTGAGCCTCCATACTCCCACCCTCATGCCGTCATTTCCTGCTCCTTTGGTTTCCCTGACCTGAGGTTGGGCCTCAATGTATTGATTTAAGATGTTGGGAGGGGGGGTCTGTGTGTGTTGGAGGGGGAGGGGTGGAGCTTGTGTGTGGGGGGGGCGTGTGTGGGGTGGGAGGAGCGTTTGTGGGAGTTGGGGGAGCGTTTGTGGGGGGTGGATGCCAGGGGGAGTGTGTGTTGGGGGGATCGTTTGTGGGGATGGGTGAGATTGCCCACTGAAGTGCCCCAGATCACTGTGTGTTGTCTTCTGCCCCACCTGCAGGTCCTCTGGCCTCTGCCCCTCGTTCTGGCCCTGGCCCTGGTCCTGGTCCTGGTCCTGGGCCCGGCCCTGGGCCTGGTCTGCCTTATAACTCACCTGAATCAACACCCTCCCAGAACCCACTCTCCCTCATGATGTCGCAGATGTCCAAGTACGCCATGCCCAGCTCCACTCCACTCTACCACGACGCCATCAAAACCATCGCTACCTCCGATGACGAGCTGATTCCTGAGCGCTCCATGGCAATGATTCCATCAGCAAACATCCCCGGTAAGTCCACTTGCGGCTGAGGAGGATTGCATTTATGTAGCATCTTCCAGCACCACGGGGCCTCCTTTAACTCCCACCTCTTATGGTCTAGACTTCTGTGTATTGAGGTGCTGGAAGTGCGGTAACCATTCTGTTCATGACAAGACCCCACAAGCAGCAATGTGATAAAGGGTAGATGATTTGTTGTGATCAAGGGGCAGTTTCTGAGCCCCAGTCTCTGGAGAGGCACTGCACCATCCCGTGAGGATGAGCCACTTTGTCCCTCCTGCAAGTAGCTCTCAGCCTCTTGACCTCTGCCTTGACTAGGTCATTGCTGCTATGTTGTCCTGAAGTCACTCACACTTGGTGTTTTAGTTAAATGCCTGGCGTAGCTGTGACACCAGTCAGGTATTGTTAGTGCTGCTTCTCAGTGTGTTTAAGCCTCACTCACAGCTTTTCCATTTGTTCCCCAGGACTGAGTGGGAGCCAGAATCCCCAGATGCACCTGGTGTCACAGAGTGGTCCTGGATCGGGATCTTCCAACAGCCCCCTGGCAATGAGCATTGTGAGCCACCCACTCTCTCACGAACCTGCGACCCCCATGATGCCGTCCCCCAGCCTGATGGGGCACAACGTCCCGATGCACGAAGGACATGCTGGTGGACTGGGCGTACAGAGCCCGGTGATGGTGCACCCTCCCCAGGACTCCCTTGGCCAACCCTGCGGCCCCTTGCCCGCCACTGGCCCCCAGACGCTACCTCAGAACGCCATGGTCCTCCAGCGCATGCAGCACCAGTCCCACAATGCCCTGCAGTCCCCGGGCTCTGGGATGCATCAGGTGTACCCCCCGGGCATGGTCATGCCTCAGGAAGAGGGTGTCCCATTGCACGGGGTCTCTGCCGGATCAGGGGCCCCTCAACAGCCCCAGCAGCAGCAGCAGCCCCCTCCTCCCCACCTGATGGTGAAGAACGTTCCGAGCAGGTCTGCAGGTGATAGTTACCAACTCTCTGGCGTGGCCTCAGTCCTCAACGACCCAGAGCTTCAGGATGTCATCCGACCTTCAGCCAGCGGTATCCCTGAGTTCAATCTCTCGCGCATCATTCCCTCTGAGAGGCCAAGCAGCACACTGCAGTATTTCCCCAAGGGCGACTCTCAAGCATCAAAAGCTCCGTCTTCCAACCCTCACCTCATGAACCTTCAGAGTATGATGTTGGAGCAAGCTCCTCCGAGCAGAGCTACCCTCCAGGGACAGCAGCAGCAGCAGCAGCGAGGTCTAAGCATGCACATTTTCCACCCGGGGCAGGTACCGGGGCCGATAATGGGAAGGACAGGCCTACCGTCCCAACACAGTGTGATGGGGAACAGTCTCCACCACGTTCTCATGTCACCGCAGCAACAGAACCTGGTGCTTCAGGCCAAGCAGAGGAGCCTCTCAATGTCGGGGGAGATGTACGGACAGATGGGACACATGCTGCCCCCACAGGTAGCTGTCCCTCACCAAAGCCTCGTGTCCCCTCAGCAACTGAGACAGAGGAGCATGTCGTTAGATACACCCATCAGCTTCGTCCCCGGATTGGGAAACACTGCCAACTTACCGTTCTAGCTTCTCCCCTTTTCGTACAATTAGGATTTATGCAAGTTGAGAAGCCACAGTGATGAGTGTGGGTAGGAGACGAAATTAAAGTAATTTTATTACAAAACAAAATGAGGCCAGAAACTGCGGAAACAAAGAGTTTATACCAAGATGGGGTAGGGTGGGGTGGGGAGAAGTCAAAAAATATTTTTTAACAGAATGAGCTCGGAGAAAGACTTCCAGACATTTGTGTTTTCAATTTACTTTATTTTTAATCTCAATCTCCCTCTCTCCACGTCTCTTTCTTTCTTTCTTTCTTTCTTTCTTTCTTTCTTTCTTTCTTTCTTTCCTTCTTTCCTTCTTTCCTTCTTTCCTTCTTTCCTTCCTTCTCTCTTCTCTCTTCTCTCTTCTCTCTTCTCTCTCTCACACACGCATTTGGTTTCCTCACCTGTTGTTGTGCAAAGGGATTTTTATTATTGCTGTATATATTCTGCCTTGGTCTGTGATTTGTTTTTACGGTTCCTGTAACTCTGTGTTTTCGCGAGAAAACTGTGACAGGCAAATTTCCAGAAGCAGACCCTCTTCCCAAACAGAAGGTGACTATTTGAAAGTTCCCCAGCAGCACATTTCTGAGACGTCGGGGTCAGAGTCTGGTGACCCACCCCCATCGCCCGATGGGTCTGTCATTTTGTGGTTTTCATGAGGAAACTGTGCTCACGGTGTGATGGGCCTGCAGCACAATGGGACTGCTTCATAGAAGCAAGAATGAGGATTTAATGGGATTGGGGGCAGGGGTAGGTGGTTATAGGGCTGTTTGGGATTGATCACATGCCTAACCCCTATTTCACCCCCATTTCCCCCGTCCCTGTGTGGGGTTGGAATGCAGCACTGCAGCCCAGTTGACTGTGGGTGTCGAGGGAGGGGATTGAGACTGTTGTTTCGGGGCACATAGTCCTCTGATTACTCAGGTTTATCTCTAAGCTGATAGTACACTATGCTGGCCATTCACACAACCCAGCTGAGAGCCTGAGGGCAGTGCTTATCAGGCTGTGATCTAGGATATTGAGGTCAGAAACTGGCCAGAAGCCCTGAGAAGTTTGGAGCTGTAAGGCATGGGGTTTTGGTTATTCTCCTGCACAGACCTCTCCCCCTAGTGGGTATTTGGAGCCACAGCAATCCATACTGTTCAGACATTGAGTTCAAACCGTGAGTGTTTACATAACATAGAGGTGGGTGACCAGTGGCAGATCTCCTCTTCTCTGAAGAATTGTTGGCTCACCAATACTTGAGGGTTAATTTGTGGGTTAATCTCCAGGCTCCCTCAGATCACTCGATAGTTAACCACTTTTACCAAGATGTAGGCGATACAGGGCCCCCCACGTCAGGTGAGATTTGAGGATGTGACACTAATTCCAAGTGTATCATTCATGTGAGGAGTATTAACCCTCCGCCCTCACCCTCAGAGAGCTAGGTAGCTGTCACTGTGTGGTCCCGGGCCTGAGGTTTCACTGCCCCTGGAGCACTGGGGTTTTCAGATTAATGTGTTTTACCTCCCATCACTGGTCAGATGAGGCTGTTTCACCTCCAGCTAGAGTCACTCTCCTTGGCTTTGAGTTGGAGTAACTTTGGACAGAAATATGTTTTTTCAAAAAATTATGTAAATTTGCTCCTGCTCCTGTTCCCTCTGTCTCCTGAGAAATGTTTGATTAAATCACATTTCTATCCCCTTGGGTCTCAATTATAAATAATATTTTCAATCAGATATGAGAATTCTATTGCCCTGTCAGCTTGAGGGAGATGCCAGGTGCCTGTGGCTATAAAGTTGCTCATGTGGCCCTGCTCTTGTTTCTGGGTTGGGCTGCACTGAGCAGTGGTCACTTGACCATTTGCGCAGGGTAATGAAGGTGGGGGCAGGCAGTTTGAATGGTAACCCACTGTTGTAGCCTCTCACTGGGCAGCATAATGGGATGTGATTCCATGACCCCTCAAATTCAGCAATATTCTGTAGGCTCAACAAGAGAGATATTGATTGATTAATAATTGGGGTGGGGGGGGGGGGTGTGAGGAATGGGTGAAGAGATTAAGGTCTCTGCTATGGGCCCTTCCCCCTGCTGTATCTGAACCCTGGGTCCTTATCCCAGGCTGTGAAAATCTGCCCCCAGGGGGTGCTGCTGCTACAATTTCAGGCGTTCCTGACAGGAAGTTGAACATAACCTGACCCACTCACTTGCCTGTGGATCGGTTGGTCATGGGAAGGGTCTTTCTTGTCAGGAGAGACTCATATCAGGAGCCTTTGGACCAGGATTTTCCGGGTCTAGTGAGTTGGGCACCTCAACATGGGTTCCAGAGTCACGTGATGGTGGTTCTGATGATGGGACTCTGTATATGATCCGATGGGGGAAAGGGTCTCTCTGACAGATTTAACTGTCACAGCCCATCCATCATTTGAAACATTTTTTTTTGCACCTTTTGGTCCAGAAACTGGTTTTGTTTCTTTGTTTATACAGTTCAGACATTCATAAAATAAATCCAATTTTAAAAAAAAAGAGTTTGTAAGAAAACCATTTTTATTAAGAAGGAACTGCTGTTGGTTTTTCTGACCGACTTCCGGAAGAAACCGCAGGAATTAACACATGGAATTCCCCAGGATCACAACAAGGAATTTAATAGGATAAAGGTGAGAAAGTGAAAAACTTCCTGAGGAGGAGGCGGAGGAAATGGAGTTGGGGAAACTCTCATAGATCTGGAATACTCTCAGCCCTGCTTTCCTCCTCCAAGAAACTTCTCTTTATATAAACTCCAATAAACTGAGCTTTAAGCCAACAGGTCTAATGTCATCTCCCCGGTGTCATGAACCTTTCCGTTATAATGTGAAGTACATTTGGATCTCTTTATTCTGACGATGACAGTTGTTGCCCTTTTGTTTTAGTGACGGTCCTCAATTTCACGTCTCTCAAACTTGCTTCTGCTCCCTTAAGCCCATTGAGTTTCTGTAAATACTGAGAAACAGTGATCCACATACAACTCCACTTCCTATTATTTGTCTGTCTGATTAATTACTTTCAACAGTTACTCGCTTCACATTTTCTACCCTTAGTAACGGTGTGTGATTCCTGACTGAAAGCCTTTTGAAAATGCAAATATATTACATTTAATGTATTATCCCCATCCAACCTTTCTGTTACTGGTAAGTTGAAACATGTTGACATCTGCTTCAAGTTTCTAGATGTTTTTGTATTTCATCTATTAGAAATGGTTCTATTAATTAGTCGACCCCCTGGCATTATCTGCCTGTGGGTCATGGAGTTGTAGCAAGTGAATGATTGGTGTCAGCCTCTACCCTCCAGTGCAGGGTGAGTCATGGTGACGTGGGAGAGCAGGCTGGTGTTTGTTCATGTTTCCAAGTCCAAGGTGAGAAGTTGTACAACTCCTTTTGCACTTGTGTCACCAAGAGAATGTAGCAACCAAGGCAACGTATTTTGTGTGCTGGCCACAGAGGAAATACTGAGCAAGTCTTGCAGCCACTGTGGTGAGGGAGACAAAGTTAATGTTTCAGGGTGATAACTTTTCATCAGAATTGTTTGTCTTGTCTCTATCTTTCTGCGTAAATACTGCTTGGTCACTCGCACTCTCCAAATATGGAGTTTTACTAATTTAGTGACAGTCCTTGATTGGAAAGAGAATGTGTAGGAATAGGAGCAATTCATACAAACATAGGAACTAAGCACAGGAGGAGGCCATTCAGTCTGCTCCACCATTCTGTACGATCATGGCTGGTCTCATTGTGCTTCAACTGCACTCTTCTGCCTAACCCCAATGATCTTCGACATCCTTCTCCATCAAGATTATACCTTCCTCAGCCTTAAAACAAATGCCATGATCCAACCTCCTCCGATGTGTAGTGAAGGTCATGACCCTTGGAGACAGGGATTTTTTTCCAACCTCCATATCCATGAGGGGTCAACCATCTTTTAATCGGTGTCCCCTAATTATAGTCACGCCCACAAGGGGAAGCATCCGTCCTGTCGAGACCCCCTCAGGGTCTTACAGATTCCAGTAAGATCATCTCTCATCCCGAATGCAGCCTTTCCTAATGGATAATGATCTCATTCCAAGTAAGATAAAAAGAACTGCAGACGGAAACAACGAATTCTGGAGATCACAGCAGGTCAGGCAGTGATTAAGGAGAGAGAGGAAGCAAACATTTCGAGTCTGGATGACTCTTCATCAAAGAAATGTGGATGCTCAAAATCTGAAACAAAATCATAAATTGCTGGAAAAACTCAGCAGGTTAGGCAGCATCTATGGAGAGAGAAACAGAATTCATGTTTTGGGCCCAGCAGCCCTTCTTCAGAGCTGATGACAGCTGGGAAAAGTATGTAAATGAGCACGAGCATCTCATTTTCCACTCTGGGATGGTGTAAGCGTCCAGACTCAATATTGAGTTCAATAATTTTAGGGCCTGAGCATCTTCCCTCTGTCCTTAACTTGACACATACCAGGCCTTGTCATCACGGGGCTGCTACCACACACAGGCAGAGGTGGGTACTACAGATGCTGGAGCTTAGAGTCAAATTCAAATGGGGCTGGAAAAGCACAGCAGGTCAGGCAGCATCCAAGGAGCAAGAAAATTGAAGTAGAAAATTTTCCTTCATCCAGGAAAATCATCAGGATGAAGGGCTTTTGCCCGAAACGTTGACTTTCCTGCTCCTCGGATGCTACCCGACCTGCTGTGCTTTTCCAGCACCACTCTAATCTTGACTGCTACCACATACAACCTACTATCAGTTCCTAACATTAGCAGCTATTTATTCTCCCAGGCTGACTGTTAGCCATTCATTTGTCCACTTGAAGTTCTCTCTCTTTGAACTCCATCTTCACCTTTCCTTTACTCCCCACTCCCATCTTCAGCATATTTACAGACCTTTTCCTAACTGTAATCAGTTCTGAAGATGGAATGTACCTGGAAAATTAAACTGTTTCTCTCTCCACAGATGCTGCCAGGACCTGTTCAGTTTTTCTAACAGCTTCTGTTTTTGTTTCATCCCAATAACAGTCGAGTGAAACTCGTCTGAACAGCTTCTAACACAATTATGTCATTTTTAAAAACATGGACATCAAACTGTACACAGACAGGATAGTGAAGAAGGTGTTTAGTACTCTTGTCTTTATTGGTCAGAGTATTGAGTACAGGAGTTGGGAGGTCATGTTGCGGCTGTACAGGACATTGGATAGGCCACTGTTGGAATACTGTGTTCAATTCTGGTCTCCCTCCTATTGGAAGAATGTTGTGAAACCTGAAAGGGTTCAGAAAAGATTTACAAGGATGTTGCCAGGATTGGAGGATTTGAGCTATAGGGAGAGGCTGAACAGGCTGGGGCTGTTTTCCCTGGAGCGTCGGAGGCTGAGGGGTGACCTTATAGAGGTTTATAAAATCATGAGGGGCATGGATAGGGTAAATAGACAAGGTCTTTTCCCTGAGGTCGGGGAGTCCAGAACTAGAGGGCATAGGTTTAGGGTGAGAGGGGAAAGATATAAAAGGGACCTAAGGGGCAACCTTTTCACACAGAGGGTGGTACGTGTATGGAATGAGCTGCCAGAGGAAGTGGTGGAGGCTGGTACAATTACAACATTTAAGAGGCATTTGGATGGGTATATGAATAGGAAGGGTTTGGAGGGATATGGGCCGGGTGCTGGGAAATGGGACTAGATTAATGTAGTATATCTGATTGGCATGCACAAGTTAAACTGTTTTTATGCCATAAATCTCTATGACTCTGTATTGCCACCAGTGCCCTGTCCAGCTGTCGGAAAACATCCCTATTTCTATATCCCACCTCAAGAATCACCAAATATTTCTTTTGTTTATTTGCTTATGAGATGAGGTGTAATTGCCAGACTTATGGCTCATTCCTAATTTCTCTGCAAAATGTGGTGAGCTGCCTTCCTGAATCACTACAGTCCCTTGTGGTGTAGGGACACCCATAATGCCCTTAGGGAGGGAGTTCCAGGATTTTGACGCAGCGACAGAGAAGGAATAGTGTTATATTTCAAAGTCAGTGTGGTGAGTGGCTCAGAAGGGTGGTGTTCCATGTACCTGCTGCCCTTGTCCTGCTAGATGGCAGTGGACAGGAGTTTGGTAAACGCTGATTGAAAGCAGCCTGGATAAGTTACTGCAGTGTATCTTGTATAAGGTACACATTGCTGCCACGATGTGTGTAGGCAGTGAAGAGAGTGAATATTGAAGGTAGTAGATTGGTACCAGTCAGGCTGACTGCTTTGTCCTGAATAATATCAAACCTGTGTCGTTGGAGCTGTGTTGACATGCAAGTGGGGAGTATTCCATCACACTCCTGACTTGTGTCATGTGTAGATACTGGATAGGCTTTGGGGAGTCAGGAGGACGGGTTACTGGTTACAGGATTTCTGGCCTCTAATCTGCTGTTGTAGCCACTGTATTTACATGGCTGGTCCACTTCTGGTCAGTGGTGGCTCCCAGGATGTTGATGGTGGGGGTTCTGCTGCATGTCATGTGATATGGTTAGATTCCTTTTGTTTCATTACCTGGCTGATATCATTTGTACCATGCATCCACCCAATTCTGGATGTTGTCCAGATCATGCAGCTTGTGGTCACGACTGTTTCAGTATTTGAGGGGTCAGGTGTGGCATGGAACATAAAAAGTAGCAAGTAACGTTAATGTACCACCAGTGCCAGTGAATGACCATCTCCAATGGGGTGGGGGAGGGGGCGGGGGCATCTATAATTATCAGGTCATGGCATTCAACAACATTACCACCCCTAAAGCCCCCATCATGAACGTTGAGGGTAAGTGGTTACCATTGACCTGAAACTGAATTGGAATGGAGAGCTAACATTGTTACAAGAGAAGGTCAAAGGTTAGGGATTCTGTGATGATTTATCTTCCTAGTTGCTCACTGACCCTGGAGATTAACCTTTTGTCATTTATGTCCAGAGAGATTTGGATATCTTAGTCCCTCAGGCTTTCTGTCTCTCACTTTTTTTATTGATCTTGGCAAAATAGGCATGTTCACATTTTCCCATGTTATGCTTTATCTGTCAAAGTTTTACACACTCACTTAACGTATCTACATCCCTTTATAGCCTCTTTATGTCCACTGCACAACATACTTTTCTCATTATTTAGCAGTGGTAACTCCAGTTTGGTTATCCGAGTGAGTGATATAGATTGGAAATAGAGTCCCAGGCACTGAGCCCAGTGTTTCAAACCTGAAAGGTATTGGTTTATGCTGATTCTGTTTCCTGTTGGCTCTCTGATCCTGTATCCGTACCCCTTTGTTTTCGTGTACACCATGAGCTTTTCCTTTGTATACTTGATCAGCCCTTGGGTGAACTGCTGTTAGACTCTACTGGCCTGGACAGAGTCATTTCCCTTCCTTCCTTCCATAAACCTTAATCCTTTCCATAACCCTTAAGGGGAGATATATCAGCCAAATGTCATGGTCTACTTTGGTGCCAGTGACAAATAGGAAGACAGATGGGATCCTGAAAGCAAATTTCAGGGAGTTAGGATGGAAATTTTAAAAAAAAAAGAACCTTAAGATTTCATCTCAGGATTACTCCCAGTGCTACATACTCATGAACTTAGAACAGGAGGATTGACCAATTGAAGATGAGGCTGGTGAATCGGGGTAGGAGGGAGCAGATAATTTCTGTCGAATCAGGATCACTTCTGGGATGGGTTCCACCACAACAAGACTGGGGCTGATCTCTTCACGGTGAGATTAGCTCGTGTTGAGGTTCATTAAACTGGCTTGTCAGAGGGATGGACCCTGAGGGACAACCCAGATTGGAAACATGCAGCGTTGATAACTGGGAGACGAAATGCTGTTTGAGAGATACCAAGGCAAGTGAAACAAAACTGAGCATAAAGTGCTTCGAAAACAGAGCGGTGGAGTCGTGCTTTTGTTATGAGGTGGGATGAGTGCATTAAGAGGGAGGATCTCTGATTGGAAGAACAATATCTGGAGTCTGTTTTGGTGGAACTAAGGGATGGCAGACATTGGTTCAAGTTATTTTTAGGCTTCTAAATAATGATAGTAGTTTGGGGGCATGGTATTAATCAGGAGATGAGAAATGTTAGTAGCATTAGCAACAGGTGATGTCAATCTGCTTAAAGACTGGATAAACTACCTGAACACTCAAACTGTGGAGGATGGGTTTCTGGAGTGTGTTGGGGATTTACTTTAAGAGCAGCTATCTCGAGGATGGGTTATTTTAGAGTGGGTATTGTGTAATGAAGAATGGCTCATTGATTATCTTGTAAACGAAGGTATAGCGATGTGACCACAACATGAGTTTTACATTATGTTTGAAAGTGAGGGGGTTCAATCTGAAGTGTGTAAAATTTGTATAAGGGAAATTAGGAAGACACAAATTAGCTGAGGTGGGTTGGGAAAACCCATGAAAAGGTATGTGTACATGATGGCAGAGAACTATCCCATACCCGACAGCAACTGACATTCCTTCAAGGTGCAAAAGCTCAAACAAAAAATGTCAAGCATTGCCAGCCAAAGGCTGTTAAGGATTGTATAAAATTAAAATGAAAAGGGTTATAAAGTGGCTTGAAAAAGTAAGAATGCTGAGGATTAGGAATTTTTTTGAATACAGCAATACAGTCAAGAAACTGATAAGGAAAGAGAGAATAGAATATGAATGTGAACTCTTGCAAAAAAACACGCAGGGACTGTAAAAGCTTCTGCAGGTACAGAAGGTGAATGTGGGTTCGTCACAGGAATCAGGAGCATTTATAATAGAATAGAGAAATGGAAGTGAAACTAAATGATTAATTTGTGTTTGTTTTCACTGAGGAAAATACAAACAAAAAAATCTCAAATCAGAGATCCGAGTGACCAGGGAGAATGAGGAGTTGAAAGACATTAGTTTGAAGGTTGTGCTGGAGAAATTAACGGGGCTGAATGTTGATATATCTCCAGGACCTGATGAAGGAGGTGGCTGTAGAAATAGTCAACGCATTAGTGATCACCTTCCAAAATTCCATAGATTCTAAGCTGATTCCTGTAGATTGGAAGGTGGTTAATGTCACCTGTAGGTGGAAGTGAGAGAGAAAAGATAAACTGTGATCCTGTTAACCTGACACTGAAAATAGGGAACATTGTAGAGGCTGTATTATAAAGGCTGTGATCGTTGGACAATTGGACAAAAATGATCTGATTGGCCATAGTGGGCATGGATTTACAAATAGGAATTTGTGTTTGACAAGGAGAGTTGATGGATTTAGTGTCTGAATTTTCAGAAGGCTTTTGGTAAGGTCCCCACAGGAGATTGGTTACCAAACTTAAAGCATGGGGATAGGAGACAGCAGGCAAAGAGTAGGAATAAAATGGTAATCAGGTTGTAGCTAGTGGGATACCGCAAGGATCAGGATTTGGGCCCCAGCTGATCACAATATAGGTAATGATTTTGCAGTGGGGACTAGGCAGGGTTCTTGTAGTGCAGTGATAGTATCCCTACCTATGGACTGGGAGGTCTGGGTTCAAGTCCCACCTGCTCTAGAAGTGTGTAGTAACATTTCTGTGCAGGTTGTTTTATATAAAAAAAAGGTTGTAGTGGGGACCATCTGCCATATTTCCAAATCTGTGGATAATCCGAACTGAAGTGTGAATGTGTGTTGTGAGGAAGATGTACCTCAACTTCAGGAGAACTTGGACAGACCTGGTGAATGGGCAAGAAAATGGCATATGGGATAAAATGTAGAAAAATGTGAGTTATCCACTTGGTAGAAAAAAACGATGTGTAGAGTATTTCTTAAACGGTGAGGGATTGGAAAGTATAAACGTTGGAGAGATGTAGGTGTCCTTGTCAATAAGTCACTGAGGGCCAGCGTCTAGCTGCAGCCAGCTACTAAGAAAGTTGATGGAATGTTATCCTTTATCACAAGAGGATCGGAGTCCAGCTGTTGTAAAGGCTTCCTTCAGTTGTACAGGAACTTGGTTCAACAGCACCACAGCACTGTGTGCAGTTTTGATCCCCTTCCATGAGAGAGATCATTGTCATGGAGGGAGTGTAATGAAAGTTCACCAGATTGTTCCTGGGATGGTGAGACTGTCTTAGGAAGAGAGATGGGGGGGAAACTGGGCCTCTCTTCACCAGAGCTTTGAAGAAATCTGATTGAAGCTACAAAATACTTCAGAGGGAGAGAAGGTAAATGGAGGTAGGATGTTTTCCTTGGTTGAGGAGTCTAGAATCAGGGGCACAATTTAAAAATAAGGAGCTGGTCTGAGATGAGAATTTGATTTACTCAGAGTTTATGAACATTTAGAACTCTCTATTACAGCAGTCTATGGAAGCTCAGTCTTTGAGTCCGTTGAAATTAGTCTGTTGAAAGTGGAGGTCGGTTGATATTTGATTACCAAGGCTGTAAAGAGTTATTTAAATTGTATGCATAGAAGACATTGATGTGTTCAATCAGCGATGATAATATTAAATGGTGGATCAGGTTTGAAGGGCTGAATGGCCTACGCCTGCTCCTAAGTTATTAATGCTCTTGCCTAGCAAGAATCCACCAATCCCCGTTTTGCAATTTTCTGTTAAACATCGGCTTCAGCAGCTTTCTGGGGAGGGGTGGAGAGGGCTCCAGATTTCCATTTCCCTTTGGTGCGAAATGTTTCCTGAATACTTCCCCTGAATGACTTGGCTGAATATCAGGCTTCTGCACTCTCTCAACACTATCTAACCCACCTCAATGAAAGAAATCATTTTTCTCTCTACTCTATCAAATTCTTTAATGGCCTCATGCTTTAATGAGATCATGCCATAATTCTTCTACATTGAAGCAACATCGATACAACCTCAGATTCTGGTAAAGCTGCAGTTAACCCTACACCCACTCAAACACTATGATTTCCTGTTGTGATGGGGTGCCTGACCTGAATGCACTTATTCCAGGTGATTCTGAGGAAACAGTGCCACATTAATAAAATAAATGGTGTCGGGGCTAACATATTGACCTGGGTACAACGTTGCCTGGCTGACAGGAAACAGAGTGTAGGTGTAAAGGGGTCTTTTTCAGGTTGGCAAAGGGTATAACAAGTGGTGAGCCACAGAGATTGGTGTTGTAACCACAATTATTTTATGATTTATATAAATATCTTAGAGGAAGAAGCAGAATGTTGTTATGAAATTTGCTAATGACACAGAGGCCAGAACGTAAGTTGCGAAGTAGCCTCCGAGGTTGGAAAAAGGTGTAGAGAGGTTAAAGATGAGGAAAAATATGCTGATAAAGCAGGAATCAGGAAAGCTAATAGTAGATTCTCATTTATTGTGAGGGCGTTTGAACACAAAGGTGCAGGTCATTCTGCTATACCATGACGTTGTGTTCCTCTGTTACCTCATGCTATAGAAAATCACTATACCCATTCAGTGGAAGGTTCACGTTATCCAAACAATGTCCACAATTTGTCGTGTAATAGTAGTGACTAATCATGTGTATCGCAGAACAACCTGTGGGGATGTTACATTTCAGTTACACAGAACACTAGTGACACTAGCGTTTGGGGTACTGTGTGCTGTATTGGTCATATTATTTAAGGAAAGACGTTAAAGTGCTGAAAACAGTTCAAAAAACTGATTGTCGAATGAGGACCAGTAGGACAGGATGAACTTTTGTTGAGCAAGTGGCTGAAAGGTGAGCAAATCTAGAAAGGAATACGGATTTGAGCTTACAGTCAGATCTGCTGTAGTCTTATTGAATGGGGAGGCAAGGTTAAAGGGGCTGATGGGCTTCTCCTAATTCCTATGTAAATCCTTTCGAGTGGCCTGTACCCGAAAGCACAATTTCCTGACTTTGTAAAATATGTTTCCCTTGCATTAGAGGCACTTCATTGCCTTTCTGATTATTGTTTGTAATTTCGATCAGAGTCCACCCTTTGGCAGAGGCTTTCCCTCACTGGGTGTCTGCAGTTTTTGGGTGGGGCTGATTGTTTATGGGCCCTTTGAGGTTTTATTGGGAGATGATCAGTTTCAAGTTACAATGAAACAGTAGCACCAGGGAGAGTTGGTGTAAGCAAGATATTTGGGTGTTGTTCAGGACGAATGTATATAAATTAACCACCAAACCCAGAGAGCTACAGGTTGAAATATGTGAGAATTAGCAACACAATTTTAGAAAGCTATAAAGAAAATGAATCTAGGTGACATTCATAAGGACAGTGAGTACAACAATGATACTGCCACCTTACAGATTTGTTAGAATGTCAAGGCCACAGGGAGATTGAGATGAAGGACTCCCTTCAGGGATGAATGGATGGACAAGAGAAACTAGGGCAATTTTCAGAAGGGCAGAGCAGGTTGTGTGTATGGTTTTATTAACCTAACCAGATATTCTAAGACATACCTCTGAGATAGGTGGGACTTGAACCTTCAGAACCAGAATCAGGAACACTGCCATTATATCACAAGACCCTTAGAATATTGGCCTGGTGTTCTGGAGCACTAGACCAATGCCTCACCACTGTGTCAGCATAGTGCAGCGTAGGTTCACGAGGTCAATTCCCGGAATGGCCGGACTATCATATGTTGAAAGATTGGAGTGACTGGGCTTGTATACCCTTGAGTTTAGAAGGCTGAGCGGAATCTGATTGAGACGTATAAGATTATTAAAGGATTGGATACTCTGGAGGCAGGAAGCATGTTTTCACTGATGTGTGAGTCCCGAACCAGAGGACACAGTTTAAAAATAAGGGGTAGGCCACTTAGATCAGAGTTGAGGAGAAACTTCTTCACCCAGAGAGTGGTGGGTGTGTGGAATGCTCTGCCCCAGAAGGCAGTGGAGGCAAAGTCTCTGGATACTTTCAAGGAAGAGTTGGATAGAGCTCTTAAGGATAGTGGAATCAAGGGTTATGGGGCTAAGGCAGGAACAGGATAATGATTGTAGATGATCAGCCATGATATAATGAATGGTGGAGCTGGCTCGAAGGGCTGAATGGCCTACTCCCGCACCTATTGTCTATTGTCATTGCCTCAGTCTTAAGAGAAGATTGAATGGTGATGTTAAAAATCTAATGGGCAGCAATAGAAGGATGGTATTTCAATCGCTCATGAGTCAATGGAGAAATTGAAGATTTAATTCCATAAAAATCAGGGATTTCAGAGATTCTGGGATTTTTATGGGTTGAGGTGTGGAATATATTTTCAAAAACAGTATGGGGATCAAATTCAGATTTGATGAGAGCTCAAGGGAGAAATGGTTCAGACAGAAAGGCAAAGACTTTTACCAGTATTTGCCGTGATCACCCAACGGCTTAAAGCACCTTCCAGCCAATGAAGTACTTGTCACCGTGTGGTCACTGCTGTCGGAAATGCAGCAGTTGGTTTACACAGAGTGAACATTAACAGGCAGCAATGTGACAATAACCAGAGAATGTGTTAGGGGCTGTTGGTTAACAGGTCGTTACTAACTGAAGACACTGAGGAGGACTCCTCAGCTCTTTTTCAATGTAGTGCAATGAGATTCCATTCAGGGGCCAGGTGACACCTCAGTTTCACCAAATCTAATTGACAGCCCCTCTGACGGTGCAACCCTCTCTTCGAAACATACTGGAGTGAAAGCTTAGGTATCTGAACTCAAGTCCTGGAGTGGGACTTGCAACTAGAACATTGGAATGGAGCTCTTCCAACTGACACACAAGAAGATTCTAGTCATGTCGCATTCTAGAGTTCTGATTTCTTAGAAAAAGAAAAAAAACTTGTGCAATCCCTGAGTTGAAGGTCTGACTGTTGATTAACCATTTGATGTTGTGAAGTTGTTGAATTTGTATGTTTTAATTCAGGAAATGAGTTATTTTCATCAACACCCTTTAAGTGTGCCTGTGTTCCGATGCTGTTACCACAGTATGATGTTATCTTCTCACATGCATTGCATGTTGCTATCTGCTAGGTCGATGCATCAATTTTTCTCAATAATATCCTGTCAGCCATGTGCTAAATAGTGAGAACTCAATATCGAGCACCTTCATCTCAATCTCATGTAGCATTAGACAAGGAACAAAAGAAGAGCCCCAGGACACCTCTCTCCTTCTCTGAGCTCTCTCCCACAAACGCTTCCCTCTTTGCCCCAGTTCACTCCCTGCCACATCTGTGCACACCAGAGGGTATTCAGGATGAGATAATCCACTGGCCAGCTGGAAACTTGACATGATCCCACCAACTTCTCGCATTTCTTGAGTGTGTTGTGGGATATGGGAGACCCCAATGGGAATATTGTGTATCAATATTTAACTATTTGTGAGCAGGTTTTAACATCCAGTGCACAGGTTTCCTGGAATGGGTGAAACTTGGTCAGAGCACTGAGGAGAATCCCTGATCAATGAGCTGACAGGTTGGACAGTGTTTAAACAGTGACACTACTGAGCCGGACCATATTGGGTATAGTGCTCACAGAATTTGTTTTTTTTCGATGTGCACATCTTACTATCAGCAGTGCATCATGGGAGTAGTTTATAAGGCACGGTAGGTCAGTGGTTAGCATTCTGCCTCACAGTCTGAGGGACCTGGGTTCGATTCACCCTTAGGTGTCTCTGAGGAGTTTGCACATTCTCCCCGTGTCTGCGTGGGTTTCCTCCGGGTGCTCTGGTTTCCTCCCACAGTCCAAAGGTGTGCAGGTTAGGGTGGATTGGGCATGGGAAATGTACGGTTACAGGGATAGGGTAGTGGGGTGGGTCTGGGTTTGATGTTCTTCAGAGGGTCAGAGTGGACTCAGTAGGCTGAATGGCCTGCTTACACACTAAGGATTTTATGTAACCAGGATATGAAAATAAAAGCAAAGTACTGAAGATGTTGAAAATCAGAAATTTCTGGAGAAACTCAGCAGGTGTGGCAGTATCTGTGGGGAGAGAAGCAGAGTTGACGTTTGAAGTCCAGGGATTTAATCTGGTGCCGTGACTCAGAGACATCCTGCACATTGCTATGAAAGCTTCACACTGTCACCGTCACATCTCTCAGTGATATTTACTCCTCAAACAGAGTCAGGGAGTGTCTGCTCAGTGCTGAGACACCTCTCTGAGCACATGGCTAAGGGTTCCGGTGGTGAGCGGAGAAGGCACAGCCACACGGTGGTCATTGAGCAAACCGTTTGCCTGTGGGAGGTGATGTTCAGGTCCCTGGGTAGATCTGAGAATGGCCTTCAGGTTGTCCAGAAGGTTGGTGCTCTGTTACTTGGTGAGTAATGTCATGTAGCTGTGAAGATTTGAGCCAGAGGAGGAGGGATTTTGTGATGGGCATCCAGCCTCCTCAGTGATATGGTCAAGATGATCACAGCCTTACATCCTGCTACCAGGGAGGGTCGTGTTAGGGTCGTACAGGCACAGTTCAAATACAGGAGTGTGGGAGAAGTTTCACTCCAATATGAAACCTTCTGCATGTTCACAGCCACTCAGCAGAAATCACTGCCCACAGTCAGAAATCCCTCGATTCCCTCTTTGCCTATTTTCCACTTTGCTTGTACCACTCTCCTTAAGGCTAATGACCACTTGGAATTCCAGATTGAGCAAGGGAGGTGTCAGGCAATGGAATTGTGTAAATGAATAAAATCCTTGTTCTGTCTGAGGAAGAGTAAAGTGAGATTGACTGTCAGAAACACCCAACAGAAACCCCTTGTGCAACCAAGACCTCTTCCTCTCGCACTTTCTGTTACTCCCACATGGTGTTACCCCGAAGCTGTGGCTGAGTTTGAGGCAGGCTGTCTGTTACTCTGCTCTGCACGCTTCCCCATGTCTGCTGGGGTTTCATGGGAGGGTCTCATCAGAGATCGCGTGCATTAACATAGGACACAAGTTTACTCAGCCATTGGGCTGCATGAGAGAGGCAGAAGAAAGAGGAGACACACACACTGGGAGTGTTCTGCACGGGGAGTGATCTGTACTGGGGTAATATGCTGTAAATTGATCCCTGTTATTCCTGGAGTTAACATTCCCAAATGTTTTTTTTCCCAGTATGCTCTTGTACCCAATATACCTGACTTTCAGATTCAAGGTTGATAGAAAGTGTAGGCCACTAAACACAAATTCTCTCTTATTATAATTAATGAGAACATAGCTGCAGGTTAACATTGACATGTAATGCTATTAGCCAAAATTCTATTGTCCTTATAAACTATTCCTGTCTCTGTCTCTCACAAAAACAGGGAAAATAGATCTTTGGCAGGGGTAGAAAAGTGCTGTTCAGTGTCTTTGCTTCTCATTTCTGATGTGGAGATGATCCTATTTTGGCTAGCCAAGCATTTAGTGTTCTGTTCTCTTTTTTTGGAAGCTTTGATTGGTTTGTAAGAGATCCAGAGTGACTGAGTCACTTTGAAAATGTCTCTGATTTATCAATTCAATAGTACAGCTCACAGCAGCTGATACATGGCTGGGAGATGTCTGCATATTTATTTTCTCCTCTGTCTCTCTCACTTCATGTTTCTGTGATTTGTTTCCAGATCCAAGCTGCTCATCCCCTTGAGAGCCAATGGCCGAGTTATTGGGAAGTAACAAACTTGCCACTCGTCCACAGCCCAATCAACTCCTTATTGTTGACAAGCGCTACATTAGAACTTGCCTCAGGCCCAGGTCATCTGCAGTCTGAACTTCTGTTCCCCCCGATCAGAGAGTTGTTTACAAAGCCTACTGTCACTTTCAAAACTACACTCACCCTTTCAAGCACCAGTTTTTAAAACAGTTCTTTCTCCTTTCAGTCCACGATTAAAAAAAATACATTAAAAAGACAGTCATTTAAGTAGGTGGGGGTAGGGGGAACAGAGACAGAAAACTGGAGGGGAGAAATAGAGGGTGAGAATTAGGGAGAAATATGGGGACAGAGAGACTAGAGAGACAGTCACTTGAAATATCTGAGAGAGAGGAGACCTGGGGAGAGGGTTGGAAATTAACAGTGTTTGAAGGCTGATGTTTCAGTTGGTCACAGCAGTTCAGCATTGATGACTGCCTATATGACAGATCCCACATCTCCATACCAGCATTCACTGGCTTTGGTAGCATGCCAATTTTCGCAGCCACTTCCTGTTTGTTACTCAATTGTTGATTTGTATGTACTCCAGCTACAAGTTACACTATCTAGACTTAACATGCTTTGTCTGTAAATTACACCATCGAACGACGACACATACACACACAATGTGCCCACCCTTACCGGGAGGGTCAGACCCATGTTGCCTGTTGTCTCTCAGTGACAAACCCCTCCATTCAGCTGCAGGTTTGTCAGGAGTCTAGAGTTAACAGCATCTGTACAGCACTGGCAAAAGGCCATTCAGCCCCATTCTATCTGTACCAGCTGACAAGGGGGTCATACAGCCAATCCCACCTTCCGGTTCTTGACCCAATTCTCATGTTTTGTAGTTTACAGCAGTTCAAGTATTTTGTTAAATGTCATGAGGGTTTCTGCCCACACTATCCTTTTCACGCTGTATTCCCACCACCCCCTAAATGAAAACATGTTCCCTCGAATCCCTTCTAAATCTCTGATCTTTTAACCTAAATCTACACCTCCTGATGTGGCCCTTCATCAAAGGGGAACAGGACCTTCCTATCCACTTCAATCTTGACCCTTCATAACTTCTCCCCACCTCAATTCCTTCAGCCTCCTCTATTGAAAGGAAGCAGCTGAAACAGGTACAATCTTTCTGTGTAATGAGCTTTCTCCAGTCTGAGCAGCAGTCTTATTAACCTCTTGTGTTCCCTGTCATGTATGATCCTGAGACGATACAGTCAGAACATCTCCAGTTCACCAGTTGAGAGTGTGAAGCTGGAAAAGCCCCGCAGGTCAGGTAGTATCCGAGGAGCAGGAGAATCGACCTTTCAGGCGTAAGCCCTTCCAGTTCACCAGCTGAGACTAAACTAAAAAGTTTTAATGCAGTGTCAGCATCAACTGCAATTTCTTTCATGCCTTGTCTAATCCCCTTGCCTTCTTGACATCTTATTTTCCTATTCAGTTACCTTCAGAGACAGCTGGACATGCACCTCAAATACCATCAACACCTTGGAATATTCTCTCAGTTACTGCCCATTCCTTTGCCTTATCAGTCTTTCCCAAAAGCATATACCCATTGGGTGAGTAATGAACCTTGGCCAATAAGTGACGCAGTCACTGTTCCACACTTGTGCAATGTTTATACTCTGACCCCAAGGATGAAGAAAATTGCAGCTTCCCCAGTCTCTCTGCTCTTGGCCATAGCTTTAACCTCCTGTGACCTGGCTGCTGTTTGTCTGCCGGTCCCATTTACACCGACATTGTTTTAGACATGAAAAGCTCCAAGTTTTGTTTCGCTCAGCAGGAGAACAGGATGGATGAACTGGTTGGCTTCCTGTTGTCAATCAGCAAAGAGTGACTCAGTTGGCAGGTCCCTAGGGTGATCAGAGAAGTGATTTGTGCAATCTCCCCTCTGTGCTTCCTGGGAATCGAGCACTCACTTATACAATGGAAAAAGTAGAAAGTTCTCAGTGTGAGTGTGACATTGTTTCCCTCCATAATGTCGATTCTTCAGAGATTTCTTTCCCTGACTGAATCTACTGTACATCTTGTTCATGTCAGTCTCCGAAATGGTTAGCAATTGGACCTGAATTTGAAACATGAATCTGCAGCTTTCACCTGGAGTTGCTGAAGACAATACAAACCTTTCACTGAATCTTGATTTGCCAAGATTTTGTTATCGGAGATTGAAACCTTGATGTGTCACCTGAGAGATAACAGGAACTGCTTGAAAGCCGTTATATCAGATATAACTCTGAGTGAAAACCAAACTGCAAACGTTTCTAACTGGGACACAGAAAGGTAACAGGTACCAGGAGAAACAGCAGCCTCACTTCCTACTCCTTCCTCTGTGTGATTTGCATTAAAACATAAAATTCAGCATTTCCACTGACAAAAACAATGACAGCTCACACAATCCAGCTTGGCTGCTCTGACCTGAGGTGGAATAAACTTCCCGAGGAAGTGGTGGGTATGGGTACAGTTACAACATTGAAAAGATATTTGGATAACTGGATGAATAGGAAAACTTTGGAGGGAAATGAGCCATGAGTAGGCAAGTCGAGCTCGTTTAGTATGGGAAATCTGGTTGGCATGGACTGGTTGGACCAAAGGGTCTGTTTCCGTGCTGTACATCTCGATGACTCTATGACTATGACATCACCAGGTGCTGTGTTAGTCATCATTCTCCATTCCTTACCTGTCCTAGACTCAACACACAATAAGGCCATTCAGCCCTCCATGATAATGCTGGCTCAGTGCGAGATCTATGAATCTGTGCCATGCCATTTCCCTGCTCTTTCTGCAGAGCCCTGTAAGGTTTTCTTTTCTTTCATTTCATTTCTGAAAGTCATGATTAAATCTTCCACTTACATTTTAAGCAGCGCATTGCAAATTGTAACAACTTGCTGCAAAATGCTTCCTTGTGTCACATCTGCTTCTTCTGTCAATTCCTCTGAATCTCGAAGGAAAGCAGGATTCTACAGATGCTGGAAATTTGGTAGAAAAACAGCAAGTACGGAAAATATTTGGAGTTGGAGACAGAAACCAAATTCCTTCAGTTTGGAAGAAGAGTTGTACTCTGCTCTAAACATGAAATATTCTTCCCCTCCCCCAAATGTGCTGTCTGTTTCCTCTTTATGTTTTTATTTAATCTTAAATTTGTGTCCCCTTGGTAACCACTGGAAAGGGTTTCTCCTTATTTACTCATTAGTTTTAAACACATGTTGAACATCATCTTAAATTCTCTCTGCTGTTCTTCATTCTCTCCATGTAACTGTTGCTCCCAGTAAATCTCCTTGACACCTTCAAAGCCTTCACATCCTTCCAAACCCTCATTGCCCAGAATCTTACATGACAATGGGTTCAACCAGTGAGTTACAACAATCTCCTCTCCTGATGTTTTTTACTCATACAATCTGGCAGCAAGAGCAATTTCTTGAACAGAATTTAGTGGAGCACAGATTCTCAGAAGATTGGGAGCTGGAAAAGATTGCAAGAATGGGAAGAACAAAGCCAGGGAAATGTGAAAACATAAATGAATGTTGGTCAGAATTGGACTTAGAGCAAGTCAGAAGCAGGTGCCAGAATATTGGTTCAAGTTTATGGTGTGGAACACTGGGGGGTAACCAGGAATGCATTCAAATATATCTCAACTTCTTGATGGAGTTGTCAGATGGTTTCTGTTGGTGAGAGCAGTTAGTACCAGCCAGTGAGAGCAGTTAGGGGGCACAGTCTAAGGACTTGGAGAGGGTGAACAGGGAACAGGATGAGCGTGTAGCATTTGATGACTGTTTGCTCTGGATGAGCTGCAGTGCCCAAAATGAATTTCTTCAGGAAAGGTAGTGTTTGAAAGTTGCTTATTTTTGCAAAAGGTATCAATCACAGTATTTTCACTCCCTGTCCCCAGCGAGTTTCTGTCACTCCACAGGGACCTCTTGACCTATAAGCCTCAGTGTCTCTCAAGTCATTGCAATGACCAACACCCAGTCACTGTTCTCTGATTGCTGAGCCAGAACAATGGCACTTACACACAAGCTGAAAAGCAAGATTATTTAATATCAAGGCTATAAATGACACAGAGGGTGACTTAAAACAGAAGCAGACAAGCTGCGTGCTCAGGAGTGCATGAAAAGCAGAAGTAGTTCCAGGTGACTGGCACCTGAATGAGCTAGGGGAAAGCATATCCCTTGTGGTAATTTCTAACTGTTACTGATCTAACACAGGGCAGATGTGTTTAAGCTTTATGATGGCATTGGGCACTTAACTGGGCAAAATCTGATGCTCATGAGGTTTTGGCTCCCTGACTCAGTGGTTATTTGGGGTGGATCATCAGGGTTAGTCCATTTCAGTAGCTCTCTTTTCCAGTTTCCATTAAACTATTCATCAATACCTGACCAGAGGGAGATGGTGTGGCTGTTTGTTCCCTATTCCACTTGTAGGTGACGACTGAGTGACCCAGCTCCAGATTATCTCCTTGACATTGTTTCACTGAGAATCCCAAGGGAAGGACCCACTCTTACTGGCAGGAAGAAGTTGGAGCCAAAGGGAATGGTTGAGATTAAAAACATGAAGTGCTAAAGAAACTCAGGAGGTCTGAAAGTATCTGAATTAATGTTTCGAGTCGAGTATGATTTCTTTGGATGGTAGTTGAACATTTCAACATCACAAGAATGATGAATCTTTGGGATGAGATGTTTGAACTTCAGAAGAAACAAGGAAGGAAAAGTTTCAATGAGGACTGATAAAAATAGACAAAGCAATGGAGAGAGAGAGAGAGAGAGAGATTTGGGATTGGAAGGTTGAGTTGAGTGAGAATTTGACTGTCAGATGTCCATCTTTTTTCTCATTGGGCATATGGATGAGAAAGCTATCTCCAAGTATAGTCTCCAAGTCATGTTGTACATTTAGAGGTTTATACACTGCCTGCAGTTAACCCCCAGAATGGTCTCCTCCTGTTCTTAAGTTCCACTCCTAAACTTTCTACTGTCAATGTATTTGGCATCAGAGAGGTCGACAGAACAGAACTCTCTGCACTGGTTAAAAGTAATTTTCCAATGCTTGGCCCTAGCCTTGTAGGCCTTGGTATCACAAATGCACATCTTAGTAATACCTTAATGTGATGAGGATATCTACCTCTCCCACCCTCACAGACAGTGAGTTCCAGATTCCCACCACCTTCTAGGTGAAAAGTCCCCCTCGGAACCTCTTGCCCCTTCCCTTAAATCTATTCCTCTGGTCATTGATCCCTCCATCAAAGGAAAACGTTTCTTTCTGTCTATCCTGTCTATGCCTCTTATAATTTTATACATCACAGTCATGTCCCCACTCAGTTTCCTCTGCTCTGAGAGAAACAACCCCAGTCTGTCCAATCTCTCTTCGTAACTGAAACTGGCCTGTCCAGCCCAGGGTAACATTCCAGTAAATCTCCAAGCCCCCTCTCCAGAGGATTCAGAACTATACACAATACTCTAGCTGTGCCTTAACCCATGTTTTATATAGTTCCAGCATAACTTCCCTGCTCTTAACCTCTGCACGTCAGCAAATAGAGCAAGTATTCCTTATGCCTTCTTCGCCACTTTATTCACCTCAAGTTGCTGACAGACCTGCACACCAATGTGCCTCTGATCCTGATGCTTCCCAGGGTCCTAGTGTTCATCATGTGTCCCTTTGCCTTATTTGTCCTGTCCAAATGCATCATGTTTGTGGGGCTTTTTCCTTAAAAGAATAACATTTCTGCAGATTCAAGGAATATTCATGATGTGATATTTAAATTGAGCAGCAATATTGTGCAGTTTGTCAGTTTGTCTTAATTATTGGCCTGTTTTTTTCAGAGTTTCCTACAATTGTGATATATTTTGACAGCAACTTGAATCTTTTCTCTCGCTGTACAGCAGCTTTGCACTGCTCAGCCGAGCTCCCTTCACATAACAAAACAGTTTGATTGTTCAAAGACCTGCAGAGCCCTTGAGAGTTTCATTTCCTGTTTAAAAACTGAAGTTGCAATTAAAACATTTGAGGCAAAAACATTTTCTACTTAAAATGTGAAAACGTGAAGTGAAGCAGTCTGAGAGGCCAGGGTGCAGGTCTGAACCTCGTGAACAGAAACGTTTGACTTTTGTGAGTTCCAATGAAGATCATTGATCTGAAATCTCTGTCTCTCCACAGATGCTGCCAAACGTGCTGGGTTTCTCCAGCACTTTCTGTTTTCATTTCAGATTTCCAAAATTTGCAGTATTTTGCTACTGTTTTGATTTTAATCTCTTTAACAGCGCGATTTCACCAAGGTTTAACTGCAGAAACTATTGAAAATTCAGTCAATCCAGGCATACCTGAGATGAAAAAGGTAGGGTTTTAGATTTTGAGAAGAGAGTTCTGACAAAGGATCTGCACCTCCAAAAATAAAAGACAAGTCCTTGGTCTTTTCAGGTTCCTGTTCTGTATCTCCAGCTTCAATTTGCAACATTTGTGCTTGGTGTTGCCTCAGTGACTGTCAGTGAATGCCCATCACAGAAGGAGTGACAGCTCAAGATGATTGCAATTCAAAGAAACCTCCACTTACATTTATTTTTATTCACTCATGAAACAAGGGTGTTGCTAGTGGGGGCCAGTATTTATTAACTGACCCTATTTACCCTCGAGAAGGTGGCGATGAGCTGTCTTCTTGCACTGCTGCTGGCTGACCACAAGGGGAAACAGCCATTTTGTATCTAACCTGGATGTTTGTGGATGGGGTGTGAATCAGGTGGGTGGTTTTGTCCTGAATGGTGGTAAGTTTGTTGAGTGTTGTTGGAGCTGCACCCATCCAGACAAGTAGTATTCCATTACACTCCTCATGATCAAGAGCTTATGCTCAAAACGTCGACTCTCCTGCTCTTTGGATGCTGCCTGAATGGCTGTGCTTTCTCAGAATCCAAACTGGGTGTCACTGAGCAGGTTATTGCTGAGCAAGTACTGATTGATAGTACTGTTGATGGCACCTTCTATCACTTTACTGATGATCAAGAATAGGCTGATGGGGTGGTAATTGGCTGGGTTGGATTTGACCTGCTTTTTGTGTACAGGACATACCCGGTCAATGTTCTACATTGTCAGGTACTAGTATTGTAGCTATTTTGGAACAGCTTGGCTAGGGGAGTGGCAAGTTCTCAAGCACAAGTATTCAGTGCTGTTGCCAGAATATTGTCAGGGCCAATAGCCTTTGCAGTATCCAGTCTTCAACCATTTCTTGATATCATATAGAGTGAATCGAATTGGCTGAAGACTGATATCTGTAATGCTGTGGACCATTGGAGTGGGCTGAGATTATTGCGAATGCTTCCTTGATATGTTACGTTTTCCAAAATGTTCCTCATCTCCATCTGATCTGCCTGTCTGACCCATCCCTTTATACCCCACTGTAACCAAAGTCCTTGATTTGATTTGATTTATTGTCACGTGTACCTAACTATAGTGAATACTCACTGTCAACCATGAGCCAATATTTATGCAATCTGCAAACTTACTTATCATTCCCCCCTCACTCTCATCAATATTGTCTATATCACAAACAATAAGTGACCAGCACTGATCCCTATAGTTTACCAATGGACACTGAGCTCTAGTCACACAAACTGCCTTTTACCATCACCCTCTGCCTCCTACCACTAAGCCAATTTTGAATCCAAGTTGCTAAGTTATCCTGGATCTGCGTGATTTTACCTTCTTTATCAGTGTCCCATGTAGAACCTTGTCAAAGACTTTGCTAAAATAACAAAAACTGCATTAACTGCATTACTCTTATCTACACACCTGGTCACATCTTTGAAAAATATGTCTATAACTTCTTTCTTATGCTGTTTGGCACATAACTTTAGGGAAAAAAAAGTCAAAACAACAGCAGTTTAAAAGGGAGAAGAGCAGACAAAGGAAGCACATGGTGAGGACAGTGCAGGAGAGAGAGAGAGAGAGAGAGAGAGAGAGAGGGAGGGAGGGAGAGAGAGAGAGAGAGAGAGAGAGAGAGGGAGGGAGGGAGGGAGAGAGAGAGAGAGAGAGAGAGAAAGAACCTGCACAGGTACCGCCTTTGCTGTTTGAATTGGACATCGGAGTGCATCTGGGAAAATTAACAAACAGTGAAATTCACAACTAATCTTGAGGAACTGTTCGGCAAAGTTCACAGCACAGAATCAGATAAGTTAATTGTTGTTTTAAGTCTGTCCAAGGGAAAGGCTGCAGTAGTGAGTATAGTGGGTTCTTTCTTGATTATGTTTTTGGAGATTAGTCTCTTGATTAAACTTAAAATATAAGCCATAGGTATTAATTTTACCTGGGGCAGTGTTTGTAGAGGAATAAGACGGTGTTATTTTCTGGGTCTGTAGATTGTGAAGGAGCAAAAATGGCCTTTGCAGTGATATGTACGTCTTGTCAGATATGGGAGTTTAAAGAGAGTTTAAGGGTTACTGCGGATTATATCTGCCATAAATGCTGTTGGATGTGAATCTTATCAGATCAAGTGGATCGGTTGGAGAGACAGATAGAAGCGATGAGGAATTTGCAACAGCAAAGTATGTGATGGATGGCAGTTATAGGAAGGGGGGAAAAGTCTCAGATACAGTCACAGAGATGGGTTAACTCCAGGAAGGCTAAGAGAGGTAGGCAGCTAGAGCAGGAGTCTTTTGTGGATATACCTATTTCAAACAGGTATGCTGTTTTGGAAAATGTAGGGGGTGATGGATTCTCAGGGGAATGTAGCACGAACAAACAATTTTCTGGTATTGAGACTGGCTCTAATGCAATGAGGGGTACGTCGGCTTCCAAGAGATCAATTGTGTTAGGGGATTCTGTAGTCAGAGGTACAGACAGACGTTTCTGTGGCCAGCAGAGAAAAAGCAGAATGGTGTGTTGCTTCCCTGGTGCCAGGATCAAGGATGTATCAGGGAGGATGCAGAATGTTCTCACGGGGGAGAGGGGCCAGCAAAAGGTCATTGTCCACATCGGAACCAACGACATTGGAAGGGAAAAGGTTAAGACTCTGAAGGGAGATTACAGAGAGTTAGGTAGAAATTTAAAAAGGAGGTCCTCAAGGGTAGTAATATCTGGATTACTCCTAGTGCTACGAGCTACTGATGGCAGGAGTAGAAGGATAGAGCAGATGAATGCATGGCTGAGGAGCTGGTGTATGGGAGAAGGATTCACATTTTTGGATCATTGGAATCTCTTTTGGGGTAGAAGTGACCTGTAAAAGAAGGACGGATTGCACCTAAATTGGAAGGGGACTAATATACCGGCAGGGAAATTTGCTAGAACTGCTTGGGAGGATTTAAACTAGTAAGGTTGGGGGGGGGGGGGGGGGGGGGGGGACGACCCAGGGAGATATTGAGGAAACAGATCGATCTGAGACAGGTACAGCTGAGAACAGAAGTGAGTCAAACAGTCAGGGCAGGCAGGGACAAGGTAGGACTAATCAATTAAACTGCATCTATTTCAATGCAAGAGGCCTAACAGGGAAGGCAGATGAACTCAGGGCATGGTTAGGAACATGGGACTGGGATATCATAGCAATTACAGAAACATGGCTCAGGGATGGGCAGGACTGGCAGCTGAATGTTCCAGGATACAAATGCTACAGGAAGGATAGAAAGGGAGGCAAGAGAGGAAGAGGAGTGGCATTTTTGATAAGGGGTAGCATTACAGCTGTGCTGAGGGAGGATATTCCCGGAAATACATCCAGGGAAGTTATTTGGGTGGAACTGAGAAATAAGAAAGGGATGATCACCTTATTGGGATTATATTATAGACCCCCCAATAGTCAGAGGGAAATTGAGAAACAAACTTGTAAGGAGATCTCAGCTATCTGTAAGAATAATAGGGTAGTTATGGTAGGGGATTTTAACTTTCCAAACATCGACTAGGACTGCCATAGTGTTAAAGGTTTAGATGGAGAGGAATTTCTTAAGTGTGTACAAGACAATTTTCTGATTCAGTATGTGGTTGTACCTACTAGAGAAGGTGCAAAACTTGACCTACTCTTGGGAAATAAGGCAGGGCAGGTGACTGAGGTGTCAGTGGGGGAGCACCTTGGGGCCAGCGACCATAATTGTATTCGTTTTAAAATAGTGATGGAAAAGGATTGACCAGATCTAAAAGTTGAAGTTCTAAATTGGAGAAAGGCCAATTTTAACGGTATTAGGCAAGAACTTTCAAAAGCTGATTGGAGGCAGATGTTCGCAGGTAAAGGGGTCGCTGGAAAATGGGAAGCCTTCAGGAATGAGATAACAAGAATCCAGAGAAAGTATATTCCTGTCAGGGTGAAAGGGAAGGCTGGTAGGTATAGGGAATGCTGGATAACTAAAGAAATTGAGGGTTTGGTTAAGAAAAAGAAGGAAGCATATGTCAGGTACAGACAGGATAGATCGAGTGAATCCTTAGAAGAGTATAAAGGAAGTAGGAGTATACTTAAGAGGGAAATCAGGAGGGCAAAACGGGGACATGAGATAGCTTTGGCAAATAGAGTTAAGGAGAATCCAAAGGGGTTTTACAAATACATTAAGGACAAAAGGGTAACTAGGGAGAGAATAGGGCCCCTCAAAGATCAGCAAGGCGGCCTTTGTGTGGAGTCACAGAAAATGGGGGAGATACTAAATGACTATTTTGCATCAGTATTTACCGTGGAAAAGGATATGGAAGATATAGACTGTAGGGAAATAGATGGTGACATCTTGCAAAATGTCCAGATTACAGAGGAGGAAGTGCTGGATGTCTTGAAACGGTTAAAGGTGGATAAATCCCCAGGACCTGATCAGGTGTACCTGAGAACTCTGTGGGAAGCTAGAAAAGTGATTGCTGGGCCTGTTGCTGAGATATTTGTATCATTGATAGTCACAGGTGAGGTGCCGGAAGACTGGAGGTTGGCAAACGTGGTGCCACTGTTTAAGAAGGATGGAAAAGACAAGCCAGGGAACTATAGACCAGTGAGCCTGACGTCGGTGGTGGGCAAGTTGTTGGAGGGAATCCTGAGGGACAGGATGTACATGTATTTGGAAAGGCAAGGACTGATTCGGGATAGTCAACATGGCTTTGTGTGTGGGAAATCATGTCTCACAAACTTGATTGAGTTTTTTGAAGAAGTAACAAAGAAGATTGATGAGGGCAGAGCAGTAGATGTGATCTATATGGACTTCAGTAAGGCGTTCGACAAGGTTCCCCATGGCAGACTGATTAGCAAGGTTAGATCTCATGGAATACAGGAAGACCTAGCCATTTGGATACAGAACTGGCTCAAAGGTAGAAGACAGAGGGTGGTGATGGAGGTTTGTTATTCAGACTGGAGGCCTGTGACCAGTGGAGTGCCACAAGGATTGGTGCTGGGTCCTCTACATTTTGTCATTTACATAAATGTTTTGGATGCGAGCATAAGAGGTGTACAGTTAGTAAGTTTGCAGATGACACCAAAATTGGAGGTGTAGTGGACAGCGAAGAGGGTTACCTCAGACTACAACAGGATCTGGACCAGATGGGCCAATGGGCTGAGAAGTGGCAGATGGAGTTTAATTCAGATAAATGCGAGGTGCTGCATTTTGGGAAAGCAAATCTTTGCAGGACTTATACACTTAATGGTAATGTCCTAGGGAGTGTTGCAGAACAAAGTGACCTTGGAGTGCAGGTTCATAGCTCCTTGAAAGTGGAGTCGCAGGTAGATAGGATAGTGAAGAAGGCATTTGGTATGCTTTCCTTTATTGGTCAGAATATTGAGTACAGGAGTTGGGAGGTCATGTTGCGGCTGTACAGGACATTGGTTAGGCCACTGTTGGCATATTGCGTGCAATTCTGGTCTCCTTCCTATTGGAAAGATGTTGTGAAACTTGAAAGGGTTCAGAAAAGATTTACAAGGATGTGGGCAGGGTTGGAGGATTTGAGCTACAGGGAGAGGCTGAACAGGCTGGGGCTGTTTTCCCTGGAGTGTTGGAGGCTGAGGGGTGACTTTATAGAGGTTTACAAAATTATGAGGGGCATGGATAGGGTAAATAGGCAAAGTCTTTTCCCTGGGGTCGGGGAGTCCAGAACTAGAGGGCATAGGTTTAGGGTGAGAGGGGAAAGATATAAAAGAGACCTCAGGGGCAACTTTTTCACGCAGAGGGTGGTACGTGTATGGAATGAGCTGCCAGAGGAAGTGGTGGAGGCTGGTACAATTGCAACATTTAAGAGGCATTTGGATGGGTATATGAATAGGAAGGGTTTGGAGGGATATGGGCCGGGCGCTGGCAGGTGGGACGAGATTGGGTTGGGATATCTGGTCGGCATGGACAGGTTGGACCGAAGGGTCTGTTTCCATGCTGCACATCTCTATGACTCTATGACTCTATAAGTTGTCCTGTTTTGTAACTTTAGTAGGTTGACCCCTCATTTTTATGTATTCCTGATGCTGCTCCTGGCATACCCTCCTGAACTCTTCATTGAATTTCTGAATTGAGATCATCCCTCATGCTTCTCTATTGTACTAATACTATAATTAACAAACCGATACCCCTCTACCTTTGCCCAGTTTTCTGCCATTCCTAAATATCATGTACTCTTTGAGATTCAAAGTCCCAAACCATATTATCCTGCAGCCATGTCTCTGTAAATATCACTTTATATTTGTGCTCTCAGTTCATCAGCTTTGTTTTGAATGCCATGTGCATTCAGATACAGAGCCTTTAACTTTATCCTTTTACAGTCTTTGTAAATTCTTTTATCTGCCGTTTGATTCTTAGCTTTGTACTTTCAATCTCTTCCTGTCATGGTCTGTTTATCATTTCTTGCATTCGTACCTTCTTTTTAGCCTTAGATAGTTTTTAAGGCTTTTTAACCTTAATTATCCTTTGATTTACCATACCTTCCCAAATTTGATCTTTTACTCCACTAATCAGTATAAAACTCCCCTCTTCTTACCTAGTTGTGCATCTGGCGATAATACCAACCCAGCCGAGTTCAGGTGGAGAATATACCATCAGGAGAGATCGCATTTACCCCAGGACAGTTGCCAGTGCCCCACAAACAGGAACCCATTTCTGCCACACTCGTGTTTCAACCACGTAATCATCTCTCTTAATTTGATATGCTCTACATCAATTTACATATGGCTCAGGTAATAATACAAAGATTATGATCTTTGTGTTCTGTTTAATTTGTTACTTAGTTGTTTATAATATCTTTGCAGAACTTTCCTCTTTGTTCTGCCTATGTTGTTGGTACCTTCATGGAACACGAAAACTCTCCCTCCCATCGCAAGTTCCTCTTCAGTATTGAGCAGATGTTCTGAAACTTGGCACTTGGCAACTGCCTGGACTCTCACTCTTTACTGCAGTGAGTGATGTCAATACCCTTGACTATACTGTCTCCTACACATACTACATTCAGTTAGTCCTCCCTCCCCTCCATCCCCATTCCCTGGACCACGCCCCATGGTGAGTTAGTCATCCCATCCTGAAGCTCTCACTCTCCTCCTGACAAGGTGAATAAACTTTAAACCTGTTTGATAATTTCAGAGTCTGAGGCTCCTGTCTCTGTTTCCCCTTTACATTTTGCATTCACAATCATTGATTCTATCACAGGTAGAATAAAAGGTTTCTGTTTATTTTTATTGGGCATTAATCTTAAAACACATCCACATTTGAGCTAATTATTTGGCTAAGTTCAAAGATCCCCCTTACCACCTGTGGTTGGGTGCTGGTTTTAGGTCACTTTAAATGAACTGACTTCTCCAGAATGTGTTTTTTTTGTTGTTGTTATTAGCTACATCTTACAACAGCAATCACTTACTAAAGAGGGAAAGTATTTCCTAATCAACCAGTTCAGAGATGTTATTAGACACAGTCTGGAGTAAGTGGGACTTGAACAAGAACACTCATTGGAAAACATGTTGAAGTGTAAATACAGGTTTGTTTGTAAATATAAGAAAAGGGAGGGGGTGAAACTGAAGAACTTATAGAATCCCTATAGTGAGGAAAGAGACCATTCGGCCTATCGAGTCCATACCTTGGGCACACAGTTGTATCCTATCCCTATAATTTGCATTTCCCATGGCTAATCCACCTAGCCTGCACATCCCTAGACACTATGGACAATGTACCATTGACAATCCACTTAACCTGCACATCTTTGGATTATGGGAGGAAACATACTCAGACACAGGGAGAATGTGCAAACTCAACCATCACCCAAGGCTGGAATCGAACCTGGCTCCCTGGCGCTGTGAGGCAGCAGTGCTAACCACTGAGCCTCCACTTATGCCTCCAGTGTAAGAATTAGAAAAAAACAGAGTATATAGAACATAGAACATTACAGCGCAGTACAGGCCCCTCGGCCCTCGATGTTGCGCTGACCTGTCATACCAATCTGAAGCCCATCTAACCTACACTATTCCATGTACGTCCATATGCTTGTCCAATGACGACTTAAATGCACTTAAACTTGGCGAATCTACTACTGATGCAGGCAAAGCATTCCATACCCTTACTACTCTCTGAGTAAAGAAACTACCTCTGACATCTGTCCTATGTCTATCACCCCTCAATTTAAAGCTATGCCCCTCGTGCTTGCCGTCACCATACTTGGAAAAAGGCTCTCCCTGTCCACCTTATCTAACCCTCTGATGTTTGTTTTTATTTTTTGTCTGATGTCCAAAAGTACTTCCACATACAATTGAATGTTTTTTCCCCCAACACTAAATCTCTCATGTTTCCAATTTACATTTGAAGCCCAGCAACAGGGCTCTTGTGGTGAAGTGGTAGTATGCCTACCTCTATAATTTATAATTGTTCAAGTCCTACATGCCACCAGAGATGTGCGATGAAGTTTCTAAACAGAAATTGCTGGGGAAACTCAGCAGGTCTGGCAGCATCTCTGGAGAGGAAAAACTTCTGGACATCAGACAAAAAATAAAAACAAACATCAGAGAGTTAGATAAGGTGGACAGGGAGAGCCTTTTTCCAAGTATGGTGACGGCAAGCACGAGGGGCATAGCTTTAAATTGAGGGGTGATAGACATAGGACAGATGTCAGAGGTAGTTTCTTTACTCAGAGAGTAGTAAGGGTATGGAATGCTTTGCCTGCGACGGTAGTAGATTCGCCAACTTTAAGTGCATTTAAGTTGTCATTGGAGAGGAAAAACTGAGCTAATGTTTTGAGTCTAGTGTCTCTTGATCAGAATTGAACAGGTTAATTAGAAAATATCACAAAAGCAATGCAATGAGTTTCAGAATGAAGCAGACTGTGGACATGTGCAGGAACGTTCACCTTTATTATCAATAATCAAACACAAGCAAGGCAACAGTCAATGGCTGAGCTGAAATCGTGGAACTTCCTGCAGTGCTGTCAACACACTCTCGCTTTGATCATTACAATGAAAACCAGCAAAAAGCAAAATTCCAAGAGAGTTTTGTTTCAGTTTCTGGTGAATCGATCCCCAAGCCGCACATGCACAGGGCTCCACTCAGCTGCAGGGCTTAGTGAAGCCAAACTGAATCTCTACCACATTGTTTTCGACGTGTTCCAGCGGTCTTGCTGATGTTTTTGGTCACATCATGGAAGCGAGATGAATTGCTGTGTTATTAAGAGTTTCACGTGTTTCCCAGCATTTTTGTTCTATGCAATAATTTGATAAAATACTTGGACAAAGACACAAAGTTTTTTCTCCAATTCTGACTCCCTATTATCAAAGAGCCGCCTGTTGTTCAGAGCTAGTATTCGTTAATGACTCTCAACAAGCTATTCAGCTGCACAAGCATCACGCATGAATTGTTAAATGGACTTCATTCTAATCTAACATCCCTTGTTAGGGTCGCTGACAGGCTGGTTGTAATTACATTGAAATCAGAAAAACAGTGTGAACCAAAGGAACATCTGACACCCAGTCTGTCACCACTCCTGTGCACGTTTGACACCAAAACTATCACGTTTCCACACTCGGGCAAGGTCTGAGTTTCAGGGACCGGATCTCAGGAAGGAGCTGGGGGAGAATGCTAGTTGAAGATTTTAGTCAGGCCACGGTTCAGGATGATTCACCAAACACAAGGGGAATTGGAATCTGGAACTCTCTTCCCAGAAAGCTTTTGAAGCTGGGGACAAGTAGCGTAGTCTAATTTGTGATTTTATTTTGTTGGATGAGTGGATTAAGAGTCTGAGCATCACGTTAGGCCCATGATGGATTGTTGGAACAGACTTGAGGGGCTGAATGGTCTCCTGATTGATAATCACAAAGAGGGGGAGCAATAGCTGCTGGGTTCCATTTACATGTAACCTACTTCCGGGTCTGAACACTCTCTCAATGAGATGAGAGAGATGAATCATGGCTTGAAGGAAGTTCTGGGTGTTTGCAGCAGCACTGAGGAATGTGGGACAGACTCAGCCTGGACCAAGCTGGGTCATCAAGTACATTCAACACTGAGATACTCAGACTTTTAATCAGGAAGGGAATCAAAGATTTTGAGGAAAAGACAGGAAAGTTGGGGCTTTTAGATCAGCCATGATCAGACTTAATGGGCTGAATGGTCTACTTCTGCTCTTTTGTCTTCTGATCTAATGAATGCCACTGGGGTTGATGTTCTTAGCTGGGTAAGGGGAGAGTATGTTTTTATACTAAATGGTATGGGCAATGGATTGGTAAATCAAAGAGTGGCCATGATTTGGTATTAATACTGAGCTCTGGTCCAATAAGGAAGGGGCGTCAATGATTGCTCACAGTAATTGAGACAAGATATAGGAAAGAAGTAGAAACCTTTTTACACAGTCGGTGGATGTGATCTGGAAAATGCTGCATGGAAGGACAGCTGAAACAGATTTGATTGGAACTTTTGAAAGGAAATTGGTCCCCCTTCCTCTCTCCCTCACTTTGGGTTGTTTAGATTGCCATAATGGGCTTTGTTTGCAAATATTTAATTGGCTACACAGGTCCTTATTTGTGATGGTTAGTAGTTTTAAAAAAAAGGGGAAAAACAACAAAAGTCATGGTGATTTAGTGGTGGGAAAGTTGTGTGTGTGATAACACCTCTGGATTTAAAGGGAATTGGTGATGGCCGTTGGTGAATAGCAGGAGGAATTGGGAGTAGCAGCAGTGTGTGCCATCTACTAGATGCACTTCTGTAACTCAACCAGGCTCCTGTGACAGCACCTTCCGAGACTGCAATCTCTCCCACCTAGAAGGACAAAGGTAACAGGTATATGGGAACACCACCAGCTACAAGTTCCTCTCCACCACTCATTATCCTGACTGAGGGATGAATATATTGTGGTTCCTTCACTGTCACTGGGTCAATATCACTCCCTAACAGCATTCCAGCCAGTGAAACCTATATTCTATGAACTAATTAAAAAATTGGGGTTAATTTCAGGCTGATAGCATCTGCGCCATGATCAATGACCTCTTCCTGTGCTAAATCATTCTATGAAAACCTGACAAATCATCAGAGATAAAAATGACTCTCAACTCATGTAATTTAATATCAGCGTTTATGTAATTTCCCACCCAGGGCTGGAGTAGCACATTATTGAACTCCTGTCATTATTGTTTGCCTACCCCACTCACTGGTGTTTAACCATGTTTCCCTGCAACCCTAGAAATAATTCCAGTGCATCGGTTGCCTTTACAATTATCTGGTTAATAAAGAGGTGGCTATACTGGAGACTGCTTATGTAGGCAGGCAAATTAATGAGGAAAAGCTGGAAACAATTGGAGAAAGAGGAAATTAGTACACAGCATCAAAAAGAAAAATTTAATACTTTGGTCCCACCCTGAGCGTCAGTGGTAGAGAGAAAGAGAGAACTGGAAGGAAGGGGGCAGAGAAAATAGATGAGGGATAAAATGGGCTAGATGCCATTGACCTATGAGAACAATGTGAGGTCAGGAGGGAGGGAGATCTCAATGATAACAGCTGGTGAATATGCAGCTCCTTCTACCACATTTACTCAATAATTTTGCAAGAAATATTTGACCACTATATTCAATCAAAATATACCATCCCACTCTTTTTTTTTAACCCAAGTTCATTCGTCTATTCTCAAGTGGGGGAGGGAATATCTTATGAAGAGAGTTGAGTAGGTTGGGCCCATACTCATTGGATTATAGAAGGATGAGAGGCAACTTTCTTGAGACTCCAGGACCAAAGGGCATAATCTCAGAATAAAATGTCACATATTTCAAACAGAAATGAAGAGAAATTTTGTCTCTCAGAGGTTGTGAATTTGTGAAATTCTTTGCCACAGGCAAGGGTTAATAAGCAGACATACTTTTAATTAGTGAAGGGATTAAGGATTATGGGGAAAAGGCAGTACGGTGCTGTTGGGTTCAGCCATGATCTCTGCGAATGGTGGAGCAGACTCAATGGGCTGAATGGTCTACTTTTGTTCCTATGTCTTTTTGTCTTATTTATTTTGAAATTATACAATTGGACACCCAGTTTGTCTCTGACATCTTTCCCAGGAGGGGTTTTATGATGCAGTGATACAAGCCCTACCATTCAGCCAGAAGGTACCAGTCAAGCCTACCCTGGAGTGTGTTGTAACAGGTTGATTTATTAAAAAAAAGTAACATCTTCCACCTCAATTTATTAATCCTACCATTTTGCAGTTCCTGTCAATCTCTGACTAGAACAACTGCCATGTTTAAACATTAGACCAGGAGGTGGTATTGTCAGAGACAGATGGATTCCCATTCTTCCCAGCACGTTTCAGATGGAAGTGACTGTCCATGGTGGCTTGACTAATACAGCCAATCTCTCTCAGAAGTTTCAAAATGTCATTTCTGAATTTGACACCAATAAACACATAGAGGATTGGGTTGAGACAGCTGTGACTGAAGCCGACACTCTCTGACAGAACAATGGCAAAGGCCAGTTTTCTGTAGAACTCACAGTCAGCAATGAACACATCCAGTGATCGCAGTGTCTTGATGATAATTGCCACATTGTAAGGAGACCAGCAGATGAAAAACATGACAGTGACCATCAGCACCATCTTGACGGCCTTATGCCTCTCAAAGTTCTGGGCCTTGCACAGAGTTTGAATCACTTTGGTGTAACAGTAACACATGACAACAAGTGGCAAGGAAAAGCCAATACCATGGTACAGGATTTGCTCGGCCAAGAGCCAGTCGTTCGCCCTGATGTCATCTGATGGGTAGGTGCATTTGGAAATGTTTTCTGGAAACTTTGTCTCAACTTTTAAGAAGACAAGAGTTGGAATTTGAAGGATGAATCCTATGGCCCAGACAGCTGAGCAGACCAGGTGCACATACCGGGCTTTGCGTTTTTTGTAGGTTTGGACCGCATAGACAATTGCCAGGTACCGGTCAAAGCTGATGCACCCTAAAAGCAGACTGTTGCAGAAGAAGTTGAGCTTGTGAAGGGAACCTATCACTTTACAAAGGAAAGTTTTGAAGCGCCACCCCAAAATATTTTCCATAGCAATGAAAGGAAGGCCCAGGACAAGGAGAAGATCAGCCATTGCCAGGTGCAGCAAGTAATTGTCAGTCGGAGTCCGGAAGTGCCTGTAACGTAGCAGGATCAGCAACACCAAGCCATTGCCAATGGTCCCGAACAAGAAAACTAAAAAATAAAGCAAGGGGACAAGAACTTTCCGGAAATACTTGGGGGTTTCATCTTCTTCAGGGCAGTACGTTTCTTCATATACCATGTCCTCTGTAAAATTTTCATACAAGTATTCCTGAAATCAGAAAGAATAAAAATCGCAAACACTGAACTGAAAATGGTTTAAAAAAAATTAATTTGCAATTATGTCTACCTTATTCTTCCTACAAATTCCTGTCTTGATTGCTACCAAGTGAGCAGTTCTTATTTACAGATCTGACCTTAGACTTTTAAAAAAATTTAACTTATTTTTCTTACCAACATTTTTGGAGATGTTATCACACACCTGTGGAGTAGGTAGGATGTGAACCTGGGCCTTCTTATCCAGGGGTATGGAGACTACCACTGTGTCACATGATGGCCCTAAAAATGTTATTGCACAACTCTGGAGCATGTGGTTCTTGAACCTGTGTTATGAAGATGTGGGTGTACTGTACCTTTTAGAAAGTTAAAAGCTAGCAGAACTACATGACACTCCAAGTGTTCTGAATAAGATACAATGTAACCTTTTGGTCTAGCAGCTAGTGTAGCTGGTTGCCTCGAGACAAAAAAAAACAAATTTAATTTAGGCCAATCCAGTTAAATTATCTCCCAAAAATTACCAAACTCCAATTAAGTTTGAATTTAGTATATTGACAATATTAAAAGCTAATGACACAATCCAATGCTTTAGGGGTATAAGACTGGGGCAAATTGAACAGTTGGAGGAACTGCTAAGCCACCAACACATGCAAGCTGCCCAGAGAATAGCTCTCTTAAAAGTATCTTTAACGATCAGTGACCTGTGAAACAGAAACCCTAAGAAGAAGAAAAGAAGAAAGAGGAAGATACAAAGAGAAGATTCGACAGCTGGCTGGTTTTGAAATTTGAATTGTTGGTAAATCTTAATTGGGGGTTTTATCAGACCAGTATTATAGAAGGGAAAGGAGGAGATGGGTGTGGGAAAAGATCTGCCACCCTACCAATCCACAATAGGCCCACAAAAGCAAAATTGGCCAACGGTACCAAAAAACACCCAGAATGCACACGCAAACTTACAAGCCAAATCAGACAGCCCTTCCAGACAAGGGAATACACTTCAAGCTCACTAACAATGACACAGCACCACAGATATCTCAAAGCCCCAAGGGCAGTTTTGCAACCCAGCAATACCAAAGCCACACAAAGAGCAGGTCAGACAGAGAGGCATCAGCAAGGACATGCTCCAGGCATAGGACAATGGAAGCACCTCACCACTTCAGAGGAGACATGAACACCTACCTGTGAAGAGGAATGGAACCATCGATACTGTCAGGATGTTACATTGTGTGAAGGAACAGAACATTCATCTGATAACTGTTTTCCAATTAGCATCCTTGTAACTAGATTACTCCATTTCCAGATACATTGTATTTTCCCCATTTCTTAATCAGCCTTATTGTGCAGCATTATTGTAAATAATTGGTCTCATCCTCAGTTCTGGGAAGAGAAATTCTGATCTACCTGTACAGATTGTCAGTTCTGTGTCAGCCTAGTCTGTTTCTCTTCCACCGATATCGCTTGCAATAAAGTGTTTGTCAATTTCACTTCGAGCTGTGCTTTGTGATCTCTAACCTATTGGGCAAATGTTTCTGACAATAGGTGAGAGAAAGGAGTTGTAAATAGTGTTAGTTAATTATTCTCTGTTATATTTTAAGAAATAAAGTTGTTAATTTTTACTTTAAATAGTTATTGGCCTCTTGAATTTTCACAGATTACTGTACAAGATAAATCTTTTCTGTGTTGCTAAGGGATTTACCCAGTGTCGTAACACCTGGGTCTCCTGGGCTGTAAGTAAGGACACTATCACTGCATCACAAGAGCCCCTAGACACAGCTCTGAGATTGGGTCCTTGTCACTTTCACCTTAAGTATAGGGCAAGTTAGCATCATCTTCTGATGAAATCTGTAACTATATGGGGATTGGTTCAGGATAATGTCAGTGCACTCAATATCCATATGTTTACTATATTGATCAGAAAGCCTCCAATCACCAACCAAACACTTCAGTCTCTAATATTATCATTTTTTTACATTTTTCAATGTAATTGATGAGCAAGACATTTCTTGGGGATGAAGCTCTAATTATTTCATGGGGGAGGTGGAGAACTTTACAATTTCAAGTTGGCATGCTGAGAAGTAAGAGCAGACCATTCCTCCTTGAGCCTATTTCACCATTCAGTACAATCAATGGATAACCTGTGCCATTGATCACATCTCCAATATACCTCACCTCGAAACCAGAACCCTCAAAACCTGGATAAATCTATCAACGCCAAACAAATATTCTTAAAACAAAATGCTGGAAATACTCACCCAATCAGAGAATTGCTGTGAAGAGAGAAACAGAGTTAATATTTCAGTTCCATGAATTTACATCACATCTATCAATATCAGTTTTGAAATTTTCAATAGACCCTCCCTATTCTCAACAGCTTATTGAGGGAGAGAGATCCAGATTCCCACTATCCTCTGTTTGAACAGTTGCCTCCTGACATGGTCCCTGATCTGCCTGGATCTAATTTGAGGTTCTATCTCCTTTTCTGAATTCCCTACCAGAGGAAATAGTTTATCTACACATTAAGACACATTAAGAGTGTGATGGAAATCAAGGTCCACTATTACATGAGCTGTACTGAACTTATAAATGTTCTATTTAATCACCAAAATGATCAGCTTGTTTCTCTTTATTATGTTAACTGGAACAAGAGACACTTTCACTGAGTTTCTTCAGGAAACACGAAAATAACACATTTATTAAAGAACAAGATCAATGATCAAATAAGATCCTGTGTAAGATTAAACTTTATCACCCTCATCCCAAACACACACACACCCATTAATATTAAGACAGAACAAAAGGAAACAGCTCTGCAGAGTGATTATGAGTGGGAAAAAGTAAGCAAAAAAGAGAATAACATCCAAACTGGTCAAATGCAGAGATAGAATGGGTTGACCTCCCATAGTTCCTGTGATTTCCCATCAATGAGATCCTATCCCGCCTCAGGCAACTGTCTGTGTGGAGTTTGCACATTCTCCCTGTGTCTGCGTGGGTTCCCTCCGGGTGCTCCAGTTTCCTCCCACAGTCCAAAGATGTGCAGGTTAGGTGAATTGGCCATGCTAAATTGCCCCTATTGTTAGGTGAAGGGGTAAATGTAGGGGAATGGGTCGGGTGGGTTGCTCTTCGGAGGGTCGGTGTGGACTTGTTGGGCCAAAGGGCCTATTTCCATGCTGTAAGTAATCTAATCTAGTCTAATTTCTATTGGTCATAGAGTGATGGATGATCTTCAAACCAGATTTCAGATTCAGCTAGAAAATAGTTAGGGGCGCTAATACATGAAACTTACAGGACTCAGAAACACTTCACTGAAGGACAGAGCATGCAAAAATACCAATCTTTCCTTGGCAACATTTTGGTAAGGCAGACCAGGGCTGGACTTACACAGTTAATGGTAGGGCCCTGGGGAATGTTGCTGAACAAAGAGATCTAGGGGCACAGGTACATAGTTCCTTGAAAGTGGAGTCGCAGGTAGACAGGGTGGTGAAGAAAGCATTTGGCATGCTTGCCTTCATTGGTCTTCTAGAATATTATAGGAGTAAAGGAGATGGGACATCATGTTATGGTTGTGCAGGACATTGGTAAGGCCGCTTTTAGAACTGTAATTCTGGTATACAATTCTGATTGCCCTTCTATAGGAAGGATGTTGTTAAACTTCTCATTGAATCTCACAGAATCCCTACAGTGTGGAAACAGGTCATTTGGCCCAACAAGTCTACACCGATTCTCTGAAGAGCAACCCACCCAGAACCATTCCTCTCCCTATTACGCTACAATTTCCCTGACTAATGCATCTAACCTACACATCACTGAACACTATGGGCAATGTAGCATGGCCAATTCACCTAACCTGCATATCTTTGGACTATTGGAGGAAACCAGAACACCCAGTGGAAATCCACGCAGACATGGGGAGAATGTGCAAACTCCACACAGACAATCACCCAAGGCTGGAATCGAACCTGGGACCCCTGGTGCTGTGAGGCAGCAGTGCTAACCACTGAGGCACCATACTGCCCTTATGAAACTTTATGAACCTAAATAATGAACCTACATTTTACCTTACAGAAAAGATTTATGAGGATGTTGCTGGGACTGGAGGGTTTGAGTTGTAGGGAGACACTGAAAATGCTAGGGCTTTTTTCCCTGCAGCACTGGAGGCTGAGAGATGATCTTATAGAGGTTTATAAGATCATGGTGGGCATGGATAGGGTGAATAGCCAAGGTATTTTTCCTAGGGGGATGGACTCCAAAACAAGAGGGCAGAGGTTTAAGGTGAGAGGGGAAAGATTTAAAAGAGACCTGAGGGGCAATTTTTCATAAGAAGAATGGTGGTGTATGGAATGAGCTGCCAGAGGAAGAAGTGGAGGCTGGTACAATTACAACATGTAAAAGGCATCTAGATGGGTATATCAATGAAAGGGGTTTAGAGGGAAATGGGACCAGGCCAGATTGGGATGTCTGGTCGGTACGGACAAGTTGGACTGAAGGGTTAGTTTCCATGCCAAATGACTCGATAATTCTATGACTTCTCCAACAACTACCTATAATGTGACTGAACAAATGTATACCTCAGTCCAGTGGCTTTTGCAATGCAATGAGCAGCACAGATTATAAGTGTTTTTCCAAGTCCAACAATCAAAATAAGTTACCTATATTTTACCTTCTTTTGAGAAGATTTCATAGTCAGTGGACTTTGGTAAGCAGCAGGCAATCCCAGTTCTCTTCAACCTCTTGACTTCCAAAAAGTCACAGCATAAAAGCCTTTGCAATCATTCTAATCCTCCATTTTCCATTCCCCATAGTCTATAAATGTATATATATTGTGTTTGTTTGTGTATGTGTGTATATGTGGGGCAGGGAGGGGTGGAGGTTCTAACACAACTTCAAAGGCTTGGTTTATGTTATAACTTAAGCTGGGCGATTGCACCATCACCCTAGTCCTACTGTTCCACATGGTCACAACATTCAATAAAAATAACTTGTATGGTTGTCAAGGTGGTACTTATATACCACATAAAATACATATGCATTATAAATAATATATCTAGCACCAAGTTTCTTAATAACACAATTATTGGTTTATGGTGAAAACAAAACTAATACAAAGAAGATGCAATGATTTGTTAACATACACAGTCAGTAATATAGAAGTATAAATACTTAACCCTCTAAATATCCCCAAAACACATTCTCACAAACACACTCACTTTTCTGGAGAAGACAAAAATTAATAAAAAGTGGACACATTTATATACATATTCTCACTTGCTCTTTACTCGTATGTTATACAATTATCTCTGATCCCTTCTAAGTACTTAGATAATTTAAACATTTTTGGCAAAGCATAAAAATTGCAATTTTTCCCCCATATTATAAACAAGTTTGAAGCGATAAGGCTGAAATAGCAAGCTCCATTGAAATAGGCAGAGGCTTGAGGATTATGATCATTATATGTAGACATAGGACCTATATTTCAAAATGCTTAACAGTCACTAGCAATCTCTTAGTTTACTTTACTAGTGTAAGGTATTTTTCTTGGAGTTGATTTAGATTTTACTTAGGAAAGTATTTCACTGGCTTCTTTATGGCAACCCACCTTGATGTAATGGACTGCACCAAATCCCAGATCACAAGGATCAATTACTCCTTGAAGACCTTAATGAAGTTTGGTATAGCCAACACCAGTTTAGTGATCAGAATGACTTTTAAATTCTCAAAAGATGCTTGGCAATCCAATGACCATGCTGCTTTGGCTTTCTTTTGGAGAGAATTATTCGTGGAATAATTACAGTATTAACAAATTTGTACAAGCTTGCTATAACATCCATGAATCCCCAAAACTCTCAAACATACAAAGTCAGAGCGGAAGTAAAGCATGAGCCTGCTTCCCCATTCAATAAGATCATGGCTGATTTGTTTACACTTTGAATTCCATATTCCTAATCACCCCAATATTCTCTGATTTTTCTGCCTAGCAATAATATATGAACATTAGAAAAACAGATTTTTCAAAATATAAGACAAGAATTGACAATGGTTACCATTTGAATAATTATATTTGAATGAATTGAGATGTTACCATCTTCCAAGGTGGGATCTGAACCCATGTCCTTAGAACATTGGGCTCTGGAATACTAGGCAAGTGATATTACCACTACATTGCCTCTATAAAATGCATTTTCACCATTCCTAGGATTATCTTTAAATTCCAGATTCATAAATTGAGTTTCTACCAGTCATCAATATGGGATTTAAACCCATGTCCCCAAAGCATTACTCTAGTCCTTCATTACAAATATTGCAACATTACCACTTTATCACCACAATCAATATTTTCCATTTAGTTTTAGGGCCTGGGAACGCTTAGTTACAATTCTTGTACTTTTTCACTCTTTGGCAGAACTTGTCCTCACCATACAATATGCCCTGGTAGGTTACCACTGAGTTTGCAAGTTCACTTTGTGCAAGGTTTATCACCAAATCATAATCATGGAGTCATAGAGATATACAGCATGGAAACAGACCCTTCGGTCCATCTCGTCCATGCGACCAGATATCCTAATGTAATCTAGTCCCAATTGCCAGCACTTGGCCCATATCCCTCCAAACCCTTCCTAGTCATATACCCATCCCGTTGCCTTTTAAATGTTGCAATTGTACCAGCCTCCACCAATTCCTCTGGCAGCTCATTCCATACACGTACCATCCTCTGCGTGAAAAAGCTGCCCCTTAGGTCTCTTTTATATCTTTCCCCTCTCACCCTAAACCTATGCCCTCTGGTTCTGGACTCCCCCCCACTCCAGGGAAGAGACTTTGTCTATTTATCCTATCCATGCCCCTCATTATTTTATAAATCTCTATGAGGTCATCCCACAGCCTCTGATGCTTCAGGGGAAACAGCCCCAACCTATTCAACCTCTCCCGTAGCTCAAATCCTCCAACCCTGGTAACATCCTTGTAAATCTTTTCTGAAACGTTTCAAGTTTCATAATGTCATTCCAATTCGAAGGAGACCAGAATTGCATGCAATATTCCAAAAGTGGCCTAAGCAATATTGTGTACAGACGCAACATGACCTCCCAATTCTGATACTCAATGCTCTGACCGATAAAGGAAAGCATGCCAAATGCCTTCTTAACCTGCACTCCAAGGTCTCTTTGTTCAGCAACACTCCCCAGAACCTTACCATTAAGTGTATAAGTCCTTCCCTGATTTGCTTTTCCAAAATGCAGCACTCCATGTTTATCTGAATTAAACTCCATCTGCTACTCCTCAGCCCATTTGCCCATCTGATCATGATTCCGTTGTAATCTGAGGTAACCTTTTTTGCTGTTCACTACACCTCCAATTTTGGTGTCATCTGCAAACTTACTAACTATACTTCCTATGTATCCATCAAAATCATTTGTCTAAATAGCAAAACGTAGTAGACCCAGCACTGATCCTTGCTGACTACAATTTCTTAAAGAAAACTTCTATTTGTTCTAAGTGACCATTTCAAATGTTAACGTATACCAGTACATCATAAAATTATCTACACAATTTAGAAATCAAGCTACCACTTGATTCACCAGTGTCTAAAGAGTTGCTGGAACATTTTTCAGTCTGAATGGCATCATTCAACATTGAGAAGGTCTGATGTGAGATGAGCTGATATTCCTTTAGCTGTGGATGACTCGCCAGTATCCCTTTATCTCCCACCAATCTCATTACCATATCATTCTCCAAAAAATGATACTGCTTCAACAGATTGTTTTGACACAGCCAATTTTTTTTCCCCTAGGAATCTGAGGTGTTAATTAGACAATTACTTTCACAGTCCTTCTGATAATTCTGCTTGGACCAATGGCCTGTGCTTTCAATGGTTTACCTTGTAAAGGCAGTAATACCAATTCCATGTTTGAACTAGTCGGGATTTGGCAAATATATTAGCCCATTGTCCCATGGTTTTTTTTGTGATGCTTTTATGTGTCTCTGAGCTACTTTCCAGGCTCCAGTGAGCTGGTCCTGGAACATTTATGCATAGTTGAACATGATGACCTGTTCTGTTTCTTTATTGAGTCATAGAGCCATACAGCATGGAAACAGACCCTTTGATCCTACTCGTCCATGTATCCCAGATATCCTAAATAAATCCAGCCCCATTTGCCAGCATTTGGCCCATATCCCTCTAAACCCTTCCTATTCATTTACCCATCCAGATGCATTTTAAATGTTGAAACTGAACCAGCCTCCCCCACTTCCTCTGACAGTTCATTCCATACACGAACCACCCTCTGCCTGAAAAAGTTGTCCCTCAACTCCATTTTAAATCCCCCCCTCTTACCTTAAACCTATGCCCTCTAGTTTTAGACTCCCCAACCTGAGGAAATGACCTTGGATATTCACCCTATCCATGCTACTTATTTGATGAATCTCTATAATGTCACCCCTCAGCCTCCGACACTTTAGGGAAAACAGCCCCAGCCTATTCAGCCTCTCCCTGTAGCTCAAACCCTCCAACCCTGGCCACATCCTTGTAAATCTTTACTGAACCTTTTCATGTTTCACAACTTCCTTCCTAAAGCAGAAAGGCCAGAATTGCACGCAGTATACTTAATTTCAAAGGTCCCCTTACTTTATGTTCATAAACTAAGTCAGCAGGCTAGTCAATTCATTAGGTAAACCCTGTGTGACAAACAAAAGAAATTCCAGTCCCAAGACAATGTGCCCTGATTATCATTTTGAGGGTTTGTACCTTTCCAAAGCTCTCTGTGTCTGTGGGTGGCAAGCTGAATGGATTGATCTTCATCAGTAATTCATTTTTGGTAAAGAAATGAGTTAATTTTTCCACCACTACTTTATCAGTAATTGATCTCAAGGGAATATGACCTCTAGGAATTGAGCAGTTATATCCCTGATTGTAAGGATATACTGTATCCTGCTTTTGTTTTTGCTAAAGGACTGACACAATCCACACTTTACTAAATGGTTCCTCAAAACTGGCATGGAAATTAATGCTTACTTTACCAATCCATGACGTTATTATTTTCCCACCACCTAGCACGTAGTGCAGTTTTGTATAACATGCCTAATGTCCTGGTGAAGAGCTGGCCATAAAACTTAAATATATTTGCATCTTTCAGATTCCTGCACGTCTGACTATAGGAATAGGGCTACCCTTATTCTTTCTTGACAATATTTGAGAGGTACCACTATAAGGTCAACCGTCATTACTCTTTGCCTACTGGCCTGTAAGATGTCTCCACTTCTTCATTAGAGTCATATAGTAATATTCAGGAACTCCTTCAGCTTCAATTAGTTTGAGTCAATCAGGTTACTTTATTGAACTTTGATTGGTTTAGTGAACTTTGACCTGAGAAGATTTATTGAACAGTTTCTTCAGATTATCCCCACAGAATTTTGACAAGAATTCTCTGTAATTCTCAGGTATGCATTTTTCACATCTGCAGTCAGAGCTACAACTCTCTTGCACTCTATACAAGTGCCTTTCTCTGTATTGACCTTGTGAACCTTCATAAAACCCATGGATTCACCTCACAACTTCCAATTATTTGCCTAAGGATTTCTCAGATGTGACAAACACTAGTAGATGTAGTGTATTTGTATTTCCAAAAGGCCATTGAATAAGATGCCACATAAAAGATTATTGCACAAGAAAAGTGCTCAAAGTATTGGGGTAATGTATTAGTATGGATTGTGGTTTGGTGAACACACAAAAGACAGAGTGGGATTAATGGATTTTTTTCAGGTTGAAAACCTTAACCCTAACACTACCATATTGCATAACTAATGCAATGACACAAGTATCAGTCCTAGGGGCCCACTTATTTACTACATACATTAATGGAGCAGAGTGTAACACATCTAGATTTGCCTATGATATGAAAATAGGTGGGAGGGCATGTTGTGATGTAAGGAAACGCAAGGGGATATAGATTGAGGAAGGGGGAAAAATCTTGGAGTTAATGTAGGAAAGTATGAGGACATACATTTTGGTAGGAAGAATTAAAGGGTAAGCTATTACTTAGATGGAGAATGACTCCAAAAAATTAAAGCACCAAGGGATCTGGACACTCTTGAACATGAAACTCTAAGAGTTAGCATGCAGCTGCAGCAAGTCATTAAGAAAACAAATGGACTTTGGTATTTATTCCATGGGGGTTGGTATTTTAAAACAGGGAAGCCTTGTTCCAACTGTACTGGGTGTAGGTGAAACTACACCTAGAGGTACTGTGTACCGATTCAGTCCTTGTATTTAGGAAAGTATCGACTGGCATTGAAGGCAGTTCAAAAAAGATTCAGATGAACCAAGAATGGCTAAACAGATTAGCCTTTATTCCTTAGAGTTTACTAGAATGAGGAGTGATCTTTTGAAATACAGAAATTCAAATGGAGTTTGATGGAGTACATATTGAGATGTTTCCACTAATGGGAGAATCTTGAACTTGGAGGGGGGGAACATAGTTCAGAATAAATATAAACCCTTCTAAAACTGAGAGCTGAAGGAATTTATTCTCTTAGAAGGTGGTGAAAGCCTGGAATTCTCTACCAGAATGTTGCTGAGGCTAGATCACTGAAAATATTTAAACGGAGGTAGATTTTTTGTTCAAATATCAGGGAGTCGAGGACTCTGATGGACTGGGCAAGAAAGGAGTTGAAGTTTGGGTAGAGCAGCCATGATCTTGTTTGATGGCACAGCAGCTTTGAGAGACCAAGTGGTCTACTCTTGCCCGTATTTCTGATGTTCTTATGTTCCAGTAAGTGATTTAATTGTCCACTACCACTCACAATTGGATGTGGGAGAACTGCAATGCTTAACTCTGTTTATCAATTGACGTTTAAGTTTGGTACCATAGACATCCTGCCTTTATAGATTCAGTAAGGTTGATATATCATTTCTCAGTGTGCCTGGCACGCCCTCCTGCACTCTCCAGTGAACCTGGCTGATTCCTAGACTTGATGGTAATGGGGATATGCCAGCTCAGAAATTTGCATTTCTGTCCATTTGTCTCGATCTGTCCATTTTAGCATGATCGTACTGACACACAACACACCAGAATGGATCATCAATGTAAAGACAGGATTTCATTTCCACAAGGACCACGCAGTGATTCCTCCTACTGAAACTAACATAAACAAATGCATTTGCAGATTGGTGAGGATGAAGTCAAATTTGTTTTGCCTTGACTGTCTGCCATAGATCCAGTCTAGCAATTATATACTTTAAGACTCAGCCACCTCATTCAGTTCAGGTCCTCCAACCAGAGTCAATTCTACCCCCAAGCCATTGTCAGTGCATCCTCTAATTGTTGTTCAACATAAAAGAATACTGATTCATCAGAAGAAGGGGTGCAGTACTTGATAATCAGCAGGAGAATTCTTTGTTCAGTGAGGACTTTGAAGGAGATTCCCTCCTGTCTTTATATGTGTTGTCACCTCTGCTGATCCTGTCTTGCTGATGATACAGGACATATCCAGGGATGATGGCTGTAGTGTCTGGGACATTATAGTTTTGATTCTGTGAGTATGACTATGTCAGACTGTTGCTTGACCATTTGGTAAGATAGTTCTCACAATTTTGGCACCGGTTACAACAATGAGGAGGATTATGGAGGGTCAACAGGGCTATGTTTGCCATTGTTGTTTCTGATCCCTAGGTTGATGCCAATTGTTCCAACCAATTTCATTACTTCCAGATGATTTTAGCCATGTGTTACAATTGAGGAGCTTGCCAGGCCATTTCAGAGGATAGATAAGAGCCAAAGGAGAAGAAGATCATGGACGGTTATCAAGAATTTGTGTGGGGAGGATGTGGAAGGAACCTAACAGCACTGCGTGGGAAAAGGATGCACAGATTTATAGAGACTAACATCCTCCCCCACTAAGCTGGGGATGACAGCTGCTGTGCCCAGAATGAGGCATTGACAAGCTAATTTATCATCTGCGGCCTCAGAAACAGAAGAATCTTCACCACAGTCCCGGGAGACTGAAAACAAGTGTTCCAGAATCTAAATGAAACGGGTCAAATCAGAACCTTACTCATTTAGAGACTCTATTTTGAGACAACTGTGTCTTATATCTCATGCTACTTATTTCTGAAACCACCATAATTCTCAGTTGCTTTAAAGGTCCTTTGATAGTCATTCAGTAAAAGCCCAATTTGGATTATTTTGAGCCATTAAGCAGTCATGATAATTCTATGTTTGGTCAGCATTGCACAAAAACTAATTCCATCAGCCAATCACAGTCAGTGATGAGGACACTAATGTTTTAGTCTTAATTCGATCCTGTCCCACAACAGTGACAGGGAAAGTTGGAGAAATTGTTTTTATCGAAGCATAGAATGTTTTCTCCACATGGAATCACTAAGGCGGAAAATAGCAAGCCTTTTCAGGGAAAATTTAATGGATTTTTGAAGCAGAAATACAGTGGGAGTAATTTGGGATTAATACAGGGGTATAGGGATTTAGTGGGCAGAGGGATTAGTTTAGAATTAGTACAGGTCTCTAGGGAGAGAGCAGCGAGAAGTGTAAACTAGAAAACCTTATTGAGATAAAGTTAAAAATCACATAACACCAGGTTATAATCCAACAGGTTTATTTGGAAGTACAAGCTTTCAAGAGCTCTGCTCCTTCATCAGGTAGCTGTGGTGCAGGATCATAAAACACAGAATTTAAAGCAAAATTCTGTGTCTTATGATAAGACTGGTCCTCATCTTCCACCTCACTGACCTTGGATACATCGCATCATCGTCCACTATTTCTGCCACCTACAAACAGCCCCATCAATAGAGATATATTTCCCTCCCCACCTCTATCTGCGTTTTGGAGAGACCACTCCCTCCACGACGCCCTTGTCAGGTCCACGAGCCCCACCAACCCCCCTCCACTCCCAGCACCTTCCCCTGCCACCTCAAAAAGTCCAAAACCTGCGCCTACACCTCCCTCCCTCACCTCCATCCAAGGCTCCAAAGGATCCTTCCACATCAATAGAAATTTACCAGTACTTCCACACACAGCATCTACTGTATCCGTTGTATTCTTTGTGATGTTTTCTACATTGGGGAGACAGGATGCCAAGTTGCGGATCATTTCAGAGAACATCTCCGGGACACCCGCACTTAACCAACCCTACCACCCTGTAGCTGAACACTTTAACTCCCCCTCCCACTCCACCAAGGACATGCAGGTCCTGGGTCTCCTCCATCGCCAAACCCTAACCACCCGACGCCTGGATGAAGAATGCTTTGTCTTCCACCCTGGAACCCTCCAACCACAAGGGATCAATGTGGATTTCAGCAGTTTCCCCATTACCCCTACCCCCACCTTATCCCAGTCCCAACCTGACAATTTGGCACCACTCTCATGAATGGTCCTACCTCTCCATCTTCATTCCCACCTGTCTGCTCCACCCTCCTCGCCGACCTATCACTTTCACCCTTACCTTCATCTACTTATCGCATTCCCACCCTGTCCCACCCCCCCACCCATTTATCTCTCAGCCGCCTTGGCCCAAAGCCTTATTCCTGATGAAGGGCTTATGCTCGAAATGCAATTTTCCTGCTCCTCGGATGCTGCCTGACCAGCTGTGCTTTTCCAGCACTACACACTTCGACATGTGTGATTTTTAACTTTGTCCACCCAGTCCAGCACATTCACGGTATTGAGCTACAGATGGAAAAAGCCATGGAGAAATGGAAAATGGGGATGAAATTTGTAAAATTTATGCACTACCAGACCAAAAGCTAACATTGGTCGTTGTGCAGAGGGTGAGTTAGGTGCAATTTAGAACATGGGCAACAGAGTTTGGATGTGTCCATTTTTATGAAAGGTGCAAGATGGAAAACCAATCAGAATAGTCACAACTAGAGCAAAGACAGAGATGAGGGTTTCAGTAGTGGATGGTGCAGAAGGTACAGAAGATACAGAAGCAGAATCAGTAACATTTCCAAAACAGAAGTTGGCAGTATTGGTGACGGAGTTGACATAAATATTTGAAAGCTTCTCTTTCTAAGGTGACACAAGATACTTTTTCCTCTGTTAAAGTGCTGTACTGTATAAGTGCAACTGCTGGTTGTACAAGACCAGTTATATATACACACTGTACAGCATCACTGTATAGGATAAACTCACATCCTGTACAGTCTATTTGAAATTCTGGACGAACCACTGTAGATTCAACAATTTGATTTTGATTTGGACTTTCTGATGGTGCAGCCCTTTTCCTTTCCTGTGTCTAGCTCCTGATCACTCCAATATACACCTATACATAGAGAGCAGCAAAGTTATAGAGTTAAAACAAAACAGATAACTGTGGATGCTGGAAGTTTGAAACAAAAATAGAAATTGCTGGAGACGCTCAAAAGGCATCTGTGAAGAGAAACAGAGGTAACGTTTCAGTCTGGTGACTCTTCTTCAGACAGTCAATTTTCTGAAGAAGGGTCACTAGACTCGAAATGTTGACTTTGTTTTCTCTCTACAAAGGTCATGGAGCTGCTGTAAGTTAAATGCACTATCCTTCATTCCTGATGTTCTCAATTTATAATAAATATTAAACATGCATTTCTAAAATACCTTAGAATGTACTGTAGCATTTTACCATCAGTGAAAAACCTTTTATTGGAGCAGTCATTATTGTAATATCGGAAATATAGTCAAAAAGTGTTGTGCTGGAAAAGTACAGCTGGTCAGGCAGCATTCGAGGAGCAGGAGAATGGACGTTTTGGACATGAGCCCTTCATCAGGAATGTGGAGGGGGAAGGGAGCTGAGAGATAAATAGGGAGATGGGGATAGGGCTGGGGGTAGGTTGGTGGGAGGGTGATAGGTAGGTGCAGGTGGAAGGTAACTGTGATAGGTCGGTGGAGAGGGTGGAGTGGATAGCTGGGAAGGAAGAGGGACAGGTAGGATAGGTCATGAGGGCGGTGCCGAGTTGTGGGAAACATGACAGCCAATTTGTACAATTTAAGAAAGATGCCACAGATAGCAATATATTAATGACCAGATATTCTGGTTGTTATTAATGGTTGAAGGGTACATATTGTGTCCTGGACAATAAGGAGCACTTCCTTGCTCTTTTTAAAAATTATGTCATAGAATTTTTCATGTCCGCTTCTTAAGTGCAATTAGGGATAGACAACTGGCACTGCCAGCAACACCAACCTCCAATAAAAGAATTAAAAAGTAACTTGAGAAGGCAGATTGGACCTTGGTTTAATGTCTGATCTGAAAGACACACCTTTGACAAAGAAGCACTCCCTCAGTACTGACCCTTTGACTGTGTAGCACCCCCTCAGTATTGGCTCAATGCTCAATCCTTTAGTACTGATCCTCCAATAGTATAACAAGCCCTCAGTACTGACTCTCCAATAGTGCAGCACTCCCTGAGTATTGACCCTCCAACTGTGCTGTGCACACCTCAGTACTGACCCTGTGACATTGCAACATATTATACTGGAACTCAATGCGTGAACATTTTCCCTCATTGTTTGATCAGAATGATAATGGATAGATTCAGCAACACTGATTTTACAATTCTGAACAAACTAATCAGAATGAATACCTCACTGGAACAGTGAGTACGTGTGCGAAAAACACTACCGTAGCAGTGGTTGTTTTCTCGGTTAATCTTTATGCTGTACACGCACTGACTCTTTTTTCTATTAGTGTTGGCTTCTATCTCGCAGCATCTGGAAACATGAGCTCATCCAAAGAACTGATGCCTCTATTTGAACTCCAATCAAGTCCTGTGTTAATCTTTCCATTCTCCCTATGTCCATGAAATCTATTGGCTCCCAGACGAGTAATTAGCCATTTTAAAATTCTCAACTATGTTTTCAAATTCCTCCTTGGCCTGATTTTTTTTCCCAACTCTATGGCCTTCTCTGCCCTACAACTCCTCTACATTCCTCCAATTCTGGCTTAGTTGGCATCTCTGATTTTAATCTCTTCCCCCGTGGTGAGTGAACCTTCAGATGCTTCAGAACTTATCTCCCTGTCTGCCTTTCTCCCTCACCTTCCTCTTTTTAATACACTCCTTAAAGCCTACAATTTAACCAAGTTCTTAAACACCTGTCTTGATATCTTCTTCTGTGGCTCAATATTTCTTTTGACTTAGAAGTGCCTTGGGATAATTTATTACTTTAAAGTCATTATGTAAATGAAGATTGTATAGTTAGTGCCCAGATTCTTAAAGGCATTTCCAGATGACCTGGGTTCGCTTCTTATATTGGGCAGTTTGATCATTTGAAATCAAAATCTTTCTTAATTTTGGAAATAGCAAAGTTGCAGCAGTTGAATTGACCATGAAGTTGAGAGGTCACATTGCAGCTGTACAGGACATTGGTTAGACCACTTTTGGAACATTGTGTGCAATTCTGGTCTCACTGCTATCGGAAGGATGTTGTGAAACGTGAGAGGGTTCAGAAAAGATTTACAAGGATATTGCCAGGGTTGGAGAATTTGAGTTATAGGGAGAGGCTGAACAGGCTGGGACTGTTTTCCCTGGAGTGTTGGAGGCTGAGGGGTGACTTTATCGAGGTTTATAAAATCATGAGGGTCATGGATAGGGTAAATAGAAATGGTCTTTTCCCTGACGTGAGAGAGTCCAGAACCGGAGGCCATAGGTTTAAGGTGAGAGGGGAAAAATTTAAAAGGAACCTAAGGGGCAACTTTTTCACACAGAGAGTGGTACGTGTGTGGAATGAACTGCCAGAGGAAGTGGTGGAGACTGGTACAATTATACAATTTAAAAGGCGTCCAGATGGGTATGTGAATAGGAAAGGTTTAGAGGGATATGGACCAAATGCTGGCAGATTAGGTTAGGATATCTGGTGGGCATGGAGGAGTTGGGCCAAAGGATCTGTTTTCATGCTATACTCTATGGTCCTAAGTGTTTGTAAAATAAAGGTTGGTTCACTTAATGTTCTTTTGGTAAGGGAACCACCAACCATATGTGCTCTGAACTCTGCTTAACTCCAGTCTGACACTAGTAGAGTTGATGTAGCCCCATTAGTGCTTGGCAAAAAATGGGTATCAATGGCAGCAACATCCTGAGACTGAGTTGAAAATATAGTATGATGCAAGTTAATGGGAAGATAGTGGGAAACACCATCATCTGGCACACAGAATACCTTCAACAGTGCCTGACATAAATAAAGAAGTAAAGTTGACAATTTGGTTCAGAGATGGAAGACGATGTCACCTTTTGCCTCATTTACTTGTGGTGGTTCATGCTGCAGGTAAAGATCTGATTTTACCTATTTTTAACTTAAAGTAGATCAGATAGGGGGTCAAATTTGTTGAAGTTGTATGGGAAATTTGATTAAAAGTTTTGAAAGCAAAAGAGCAAATGTGGACATTGAGAAATAAAAATATAAATAGGGAAAGCAATCCATGAGATCCATCTGTGGATCTAATTATCTAAAGGGGTTCCAGACAGTATGGGATTAAAGGGAGAAAATATTCAGAGAAGACTAATAATCCTCCGGATTGCAAGAGTTTTAGATACCTGTAAAGCACAAGTAAAATATTGATAAAGAGAGGAAAATAAAATATGACAGTAAATTAGCCAGAAATATAAAAATAGATAGATTTTGTAAGTAAGTTAAAAGAGATTAAGCAAAAGTAAATGAAGAAAATGATTTCTGAGACTGGAGAAATTACAATGGAGAATAAAGAAATGATGCAGATATGAAAAAATGTTTTGTCTGTCTTCGCTGCAGAGGATAACAAAACATACCAAAAATAGCATCAGAGAAAGTATCAGAGAAATAAATGGGACCAAATGTTGATGCATTCCCTGGACCTGACAACCTGTATACTAGGGTTTGAAATGATATGGTTAGGAAGATAATAGATATCACTAATTGTGATCTTCCTAAATTCCCTGGGTGCGGAAGCAATCTCGGGGGATTGAATGATAGCAAATATAATATGGCTACTTAAGAAAACACGGAGAATGAAATCAGGGACCTACAGAGCAGGTTAACCTGATATAACTGTTGTTATCATCTAAGAGCCATGCCATACGTCAGAGGCAACCGCAGTCTGCAAACGTTTTGACCATAGCAACAGTGAACAACCTAACTGTTGGAGTTCTGGTTAGGCTGGTCTTTGATGTTGCCTTGTTGCTTCCTTCTCATGGTCTCTTGCTGCTTTTTCATTAATCCTTCAGGTGGTAATTAGGCTTCTAAATGAACATATCTGAATGACTACCTTCTTTTTGATACTCTGTAAGTTTTAGCTTGTCCTTCCAGGTGCATTTCGTACTGCTTTGTTAGAGCTCTTGTTCCTCCACCCAGTTCACCATTAGGTTTGTTCTTAAGAAACACATGACTAAGCTGACGATTTTCTCTTCTTCCTCTTTCAGAATGACCCAAGCTTCACAACCCATAATTCATTATTGACCAAAACTTTGGAAATTAGGAAATATGACACATAGAAAATCATAATATGATAAAGCACAGCAAACATGGTGAAAGGGATATCATGTTTGACAAATTTATCTCTTGCAAATTTACATAGCAGCTTCATAAAGGGAAACCAGGGGATTCAGAACAAAAACAGAAAACACTGGAAAAATTCAGCAGGTCTGGCAGCATCTGTGGAGAGTGAAATAGAGGTAACGTTTTGAGTCCAGTATGATTCTTCTTCAGAACCAGTGAGATTAGGTTGGATTTTCAATAGGGACTCAGTATGGTGTTGTACAAGATCTGGCATGGATAAAGAATTGGTTAAAGAATGGAAACAGAGTTGAAATAAACAGGGCATTTGTATTGTCATCTTGTTATTAACAAAGCAAAAGGATCAATATTTGGGTAAAGGCTATTTACAATTTAATTTAATGTCTTGGATGCTCAGGCTGAGTATAATATGTCTAAATTTGCTAACAGTTCAAAGCTAATTAAGAAGGTAAGCTGTGATAAAGATAAAGAAGCAATAGGGTTATGGTGAGGTAATGTGACTAGGAACAAAGGTGACAGAGAACATTGCTGTAGGAGTTCCTCAATGTCATCTCCTAAACCCAATTACCTTCAATGAAGACCTTCCCTTCATTGTAAGATCTGAATTGGAGATGTGGACCAATTCCTGCAGAATCTAAAGATGTGCAGGTCAGGTGAATTGGCCATGCTAAATTGCCCGTAGTGTTAGTTAAGGGGTAGATGTAAGGGTACGGGTGGGTTGCACTTCGGCGGGGCGGTATGGACTTGTTGGGCCGAAGGGCCTGTTTCCACACTGTAAGTAATCTAATCTAATCTAATCTAATCTAATCTAATCTAATCATTTGCGACTCCGCAGAAATTGAAGCATGTACTTGGACAAAATACATGTTCGGGCTGTTAAGTGGAAGTAACATCTATACTGCAGTAGTGCTAAACATTGACCATGTTCAGTAAGAGAGAATTTAACACTTTCACCATGGCATTCAATAGCATTACAATTGCTAAATCCCACACAATCAACATCCTAGAGGTTACTAATGACCAGAAACAAACAGGACCAACCCATGTAAATACTGTGGCTACAAGAGCAGGTCAGAGGCTAAACATTCTGCGGTGAGTAACTAGCTTCCTGACTCTCCAAAATTGTCCTCAATCATATCCCCCCTTGTTTTCTCTGATGTAAAGAAATCAATTGAAGCCCATCTAATCTCTCCTTATAGCTCAATTTTTCCATCTCAGGCAACATCCTCATGAACCTCCTCTGTCCCCTCTCTAGTGCTATCACATCCTTCCTGTAGTGAGATGACCAGAACTGCACACAGTACTCCAGCTGTGGTCTGATCAATGCTCTGTACAACATGACTCCTTGCTCTTGTACTCTATAATATAACTGATGAAAGTAAGTGTTGCATGTGCCTTCTTATCTATCCTATTCATGTATTCTGCTGACTTCAGGGATCTATGAATAATTACCCCAATAATATCCTTCTGTTCCTCTAAGCTACCCAATGTCCTGCTGTTCATTAAATACTTCTTTATCTTGTTTCTTATTCCAAAGTGCATCACTTTGCACTTATCAGGTTTAAATAGCATCTGCCATTCGTCTGCCCATCTGTACAACTTATCTATATTTTCCTGTAACTTACAACCTTCTTCTTCACTATTAACCACTCTAACAACATTAGTGTTATCTGCATATTGATTAGCCCCCCCCCCCCCCCCCCCCCACCTTTTCATCAATATCATCTATGTATGTAACAAACAACAACGGTCCCATTCTGATCCTTATGGTACACCACTGGACACCAGCTTCAAACAGCCTTCTACCACTACCCTTTATGTCCTTGTACTAAACCAATTTCTAGTCCACCTTGCCAAATTTCCCTCAATTCCATGTGCTGGATGTGTGGTGATGCTGGGGCACTGAGTAAATTTAAGGAGGAGATAGATTTGTAATTAGCATCAAGTTGAAGGGTTACAGAAAGCAGGCAGGAAAGTGGAATTGAGGCCAAGATGAGATCAGCCATGATTGTATTGAATGGCAGATCAGGCTTGAGGGACTGAAATTCCTACATCTGCTCTGAGAGCTTACATTCTTCTGACAGTGCCTTCCAAACCTATACCACATAGAAGGACAAGGGCAGAACATACACAGGAACATCATCACCTACAATTCCCCTCCAAAAATAATACCATCCTGATCGGAATTCTATCTCTACTCTTTCAGAGTCATTGGATCAAAATCCTGAAAGTCTTTTCCTTACAACCCTGTCCCTTAGACATAGAGGACTGCAGTCATTTAAGAAGTCAGCTCACCACCACCTTTTCCATAGCAATTAGCAATAGGCTATAAATGTGATATGTAAATCCCATAAACGTTTTTTTTAAAAATGGGGGTATGTAACATTATTCATTTTGGAGTGAAGGATAGAAAATCTTTTTTTCTTCTAACTGATAATCAAGTAAATGTCAGCGTTCAGAGAGATTTGGGTGTTCTCATATAAGAAATGTACAAAGGTAATAGACGGGTATAGCAGACAATTAGAAAGACAAAATTCTGTTAGCCTTTATTACAAAGGAGTTGAGTACAAAAATAAGAAAATCTTGCTGCAACTCTGCAGGAGATTGGTGAGGCCATTGTGTACACTTTCAGTCTCCTACCTCAAGAAAGATATTCTTACTTCAGACCAGTTGACCCAACAATTTGCTAGATTCCTGGAATAAGAGGATTTCTGAGAATGGATTGAGTCAAATGGGCCTGTAATCTCTGGCATTTGCGAGGTAATCCTACCAATACATAAAATTATCTTGAGAGGGCATTTACTGAGAAGTGATTTCTCCTGGCTGGGCAGTCTAGAACTGGGGGCCATAAACTCATAATACAACACTTTAACAGGACTCTTGTGACACGGTTGTAGTGTTCCTACCACTGAGTGAGAATGTCCATGTTCAAGTCCCACCTTTTCTGTAGTGTGCCCTAAACATCTTGATGAAAAATAACTAGAATACGCAATTAAAAAACAATCGATTGATCTTGTTTTCCATTATGCTTAAAAACTGAAAAGTCACAACCCTTGGGTAGAGAATTCCAAAGATTCCCAACCCACTGAGATCAGTGAATAGATGAACAATCAAATTGGAAATGAGTCCTAAGATTACACCTGAACAGTAAATTGCTCATATTAATAAATACCATCAGAACGTAGAGTGGGTTACCTAAAAGAATTGCACCATGCAAAATTACAAACTACACTCTACAGACAGTTGTATTCACAGTCTTTATTTCCCCAGCTTATTAATCAATTCTACTGCTAGAATTAAAAGCTCCAAACAAAGCTAAAGAGACGGTCGGACTGTTTCTCAAATTGTTACCAGTGTTCCTCATCATACCTCAGTACTGGCAAATAAGGAATACTTACATCAGTTAGGTTTCCCATGACGAATCTCATCTTGGACATTTACACCAGGTAATCGACGTTACTGATATGTTGCTGAATTGTCTGTGAGTTGCACTAATACATTATTGTCCCTTCTGAATACTCAGAACTGCTGCTCAACACCAGAATCTGGTGTGCAAAGGTGTTTTTTTCAAATGATTGACACTCTTCCTGTCTGACAAATAATGTAAGGGGGAGGAGTGGGTGCCACTGTCAATTTTCCCTTTTATTCCTTGATTTGCATAAAGAATCTGCATTAGACAACATGACCGTAAGCAGCTTTTCAGAGCAGTTGAAAGAAAGAATTACATTCATATAGCACCTGCCCAATGTCAGGATATCTCAAATTGCTTCACAGACAATTAAGTACTGAAGTGTATTCATTTCTGTACATGACCTCTTTATTCCTAAAATTAAAACATCCTTTCTCCTAAGTACTTAAACAGGGAAGAGACAGTGACCCAAAGGATAGGAATGTCATAATGATTAATTAACAGGGAAGAGTATAATCTGAGGCAAAGTTAAGATAAATATAGGAAAAACCTAAATACATTGATTGAAAACCTGATTTTGAAAAAGATTTTGGAGGCAAAGTACAAAGGCATTGAGTCAAAGAGCTACAGGTACAGTGACTGATGGAATAGTTCAAATAGTGCAACAGAGGGAATGAGATACAAGCAACAAACTATAGGGTAAGGGGCAGCAGCTTGTGACTGGAGAAGATTCCTAAGATCAGTTGTGGAACAATTTGAAAATGACAATTTCAAAATGAACAGAAATGGGTACACAGAGTTTATATGGCTTAGTTTGGACAGGCTTTTGTGCCAGAGGATTCAAGGCATTGAGGTTTGCTTCACATTAACAGCAATCCATGTAACATAGGAAGGGAATTTGATTCTAGGGGGGGGATGGTGGTGTGAGTAGAAGGGGTGAGATTGAGGAGGAAGAAACATGATTTTAGGCAGGGTCTGGAGTTAAGAAGAACACATTTTACTTGGCTGTGCCTGCAACTGATGAGGACCAAACAGGTGGCTTTAGTGTTACTGATGTTGAGTTGCAGGATAATCCAAGGCAAGTATGTTGCAAAGTACACCAGTTGCCCTGATCATGGGGGAGATCTTTAGACAATGTTCTAACTTGGTGGTCTCAGTTGGAAGCCTCACCAGACCAGCAACATGTTGGCAGTATTGGAAAAAGTGAGGACTGCAGATGCTGGAGACCAGAGTTGAAAAATGTGGTGCTAGAAATATACAGCAGGCCAGACAGCATCCGAGGAGCAGGAGAATCGATGTTTCAGGAATAAGCCCTTCTTCAGGAATGAGGAGGGTGTGCCAAGTGGGCTGAGATAAAAGGTAGGGGGGAGGGAATTTGGGGGAAGGGCGCTGGGAATACGATTGGTGGAACGAGGTGAGGGGGAGGGTGATAGGCCGGAGAGGGGGTGGGGCCGAGAGGTCAGAAAGAAGATTGCACGTCAAGAGAGTGGTGCTGAATCCGGGTGTTGGGACTGAGATAAGGTGGGGGGAGGATAAATGAGGAAGCTGGAGAAATCTACATTCATCCTGTGTGGTTGGAGGGTTCCTAGGCAGAAGATGAGGCGCTCTTCCTCCAGGCGTCGTGTGGCCAGGGTCTGGCGATGGAGGAGGCCAAGGACCTGCATGTCCTTGGCGGAGTGGGAGGGGGAGTTAAAGTGTTCAGGCACGGGGTGGTTGGGTTGGTTGGTGCGGGTGTCCCAGAGGTGTTCCCTGAAACATTCTGCAAGTAGGCAGCCTGTCTCTCCAATGTGGAGGAGACCACATCGGGTGCAGCGGTTACAGTAAATGATGTGTGTGGAGGTACAGGTGAGTTTGCGATGGATATGGAATGATCCATTGGGGCCTTGGAGGGAAGTAAGGGGGGAGAGGTGTGGGCACAAGTTTTGCACCTTCCCCTGCGGTTGCAGGGGAAGGTGCCGGGAGTGGAGGTTGGGTTGGTGGGGGATGTGGACCTGACGAGGGAGTCGCGGAGGGAGTGGTCTCTCTGGAACACTGATAGGGGTGGAGAGGGAAATATATTCCTGGTGGTGGGGTCTGTTTGGAGGTGGCGGAAATGACAGAAGATGATACAATTTATCCGGAGGTTGGTGGGGTGATAGGTGAGGACCAGTGGGGTTCTATCCTGGTGGCGGTTGGAGGGGCGGGGTTCAAAGGCGGAGGTGTGGGAAGTGGAGGAGATGCAGTGGAGAGCATCCTCGATCACATTGGAGGGGATATTGCGGTCTTTGAAAAAGGAGGCCATTTGGGTTGTTCAGTATTGTAATTGGTCCTCCTGGGAACAGATGCGGCGGAGGTGAAGGAATTGGGAATATGGGATGGTGTTTTTACAGGTGGCAGGGTGGGAGGAGGTATAGTCTAGGTAGCTGTGGGAGTCGGTCGGTTTGTAGTAAATGTCTGTGTTGAGTCAGTCGCCCGAGATAGAAATGGAGAGGTCTAGGAAGGGGAGGGAGGAGTCTGAGATGGTCCAGGTAAATTTGAGGTCGGGATGGAAGGTGTTAATAAAGTGGATGAACTGTTCAACCTCCTCGTGGGAGCACGAGGCAGCGCCGATACAGTCATCGATGTAGCGGAGGAAAAGGTGGGGGTTGGTGCCAGTGTAGCTGCGGAAGATGGACTGTTCCACATATCCTACGAAGAGGCAGGCATAGGTGGGGCCCATGCGGGTGCCTATGGCTACTCCTTTGGTTTGGAGGAAGTGGGAGGATTGGAAAGAGAAGTTGTTCAGGGTGAGGACCAATTCAGTCAGTCGAAGGAGGGTGTGAGTGGAAGGGTACTGGTTGGATCGGCAGGAGAGGAAGAAGCAGAGGGCTTGGAGGCCTTCATGATGGGGGATGGAAGTGTATAGGGACTGGATGTCCATCATGAAGATAAGGCATTGGGGACCGGGGAAGTGAAGATCATGGAGGAGGAATATTGGAAAAGTCATACACATAGCTGACATAATGCCTACTACACACTTCCTCCTAGGAAGCTGCCAATATTTATTACTGAACAAGTATCACTTAAAAAAACTGCTTACATGATCATTTATCACATTGCTCTTTGTGGAATTGTGATGTGTTTTAATTCACTGCTGCATTTCCTACTTTACAATAATAGCTGTATTTTCAAAAGTACTTCACTGGCTGTACAGCTTGGTCAAAGATTGTAAAGATATTATAAAGATTGTAAAGATATTATAAAATTGCAAGCTCTTTTTGACAATAGAGGAATAGAGGTATTCATAATCATGAATAGATGGTACAAAATAGTTTAAAAGTGACTGATCATCTTAGCTCAACAATAATATTGCCCCAGGTTTTTAACGTTGACAGTTCATCTGCTGCTTATCTTGTCTTATCCATATATTTCAGGTACAAAATTTGCTCCAAAAGCAGCCCAGTAAAAAGATAGTGTAATGCCAATTAAGCTTAGATTAAATAATTTGGATAAGAAAATTAGGATATTTGATGAGAGAAAAACGAACATTTTAACAGCACATTTCATGACCTCAGGATATCTTAAAGTGCATTTAGCTGATGAAGTGCTCTTGAAGTGTTGCAGAAGAGAGGTCTCAAGGAAGTCTTACAGAGTGGTACAGTCACTAATACAAATTAACTGAACACAATAACAACAACTTAAGAACAATAGGAGGCCATTCAGCCCCTCAAATATGCTCTGTCATTCAGTTCGATAATGGCTACTGTATCCTTCAGTTCCATTTTTGCGCATTTTCTCCTTGATATTTCAACCCAACAAAAATCGATTGATCACAGTTTTGAAACCATTTAACTCTCCTAAACTTTAATGATCATTATTTTTCGAGGAGAAAGTTCCAGATTTCCACTCAGCTTAATGAGAAGAAATGACTCCATACTTCACTTTGAACACTTCTAACTTTATGTTGCTTTTTGCTGCACACCCCAAGCAGGGAAGGTAAACATTTTCCAATGCCCAGCCCAATTGAACCCTTTACACTCTCGATTGTCATCACACCAGAATTCAGGAAATAGAACATGAAAGGTGTTAACAGTGTATTGCAGTGTGGATCAGAAGGCTGGAGGTGGAGATCAGTGGCAAATTCAGGAGGAGAAATTGGAGAGATGTTCGGTTTTACGAGAGAGAGAATGTGTGTGTGTGTGTGTCGGGGATGCAGTGAAGTTTATTCCTGAGGCATCTCCAGAGCAAGGTTAACATTGCAGCCAAACCATCTGGGAATAAGGCCTTTAATCTGCACAATCTCAATATTTATGAGTAGAATAGAACCATTAAGTTACAGAAAAATGTCAATATCTAAATATTTATTTATGCTTGTTGTATTTATTGCATGATATGGTCTTTAGTCTTGGGAGGTGTGGACTGTAGAGGACTTAAAACTTTTAACAGAATTGGCATCCTGTTTTTCCTCTCATACATGGCTAAACATCATACACAGTTTGCAGTTATTAAGCCTGATGCATAAAATCTGAAGACAGCCAGTGACAAACTCAATAGCGCAAAAAAACTTACGTTTATGCATATAAATTCTGAAGACTCTGAAGAAGAGCCAATTTCGAGACTTGAAATTTTAACTCCCTTTCTCTCTCTACAAAGGCTGCCAGATCTTCTGAGCTTCTGTATTTGTTTCAGATTTCTGAATTCTGCAGTATTTTGCCTTCTATGTATTCATGTTGTACCTTCAAAATAGCAAGAAGTCCCAAAAGGTACAATTAATGAACAAAATTTTGCACTGAGTCACGTAATAAAATAGTTGAACAGACAACCAAAGGCTTGGTCACAGAATTGGCTTTTAAAGGGGGAAAGAGAGGCAGAGGGGTTTAGGCAACTGAGGCACAGTTATCAATGGAGTTACATTGGAGGTGTGCAAGAGCACAGAATTAGAAGAGCACAGCACTCTTGAAGGGTTGGAAGAAATTACAGAGATTAGGAGAAGGTGAGGTGAGAGTATTTGAAAATAAGGTTTGAGCATTTTAAAATCAAGGCATAATCAGACCAGGAGCAAGCATGTTATAAAGAATGATGTGGGTTAGAATCTCGAATACTTGGAGTTCCTGGCACGGAGCTTCCACCAGTCACAAACTGACTTTGTTTTGAAAGTTTAATTACAGAGATGCTGCATTTTTGCACCCCCTGGTGGGCACACAACCAATAATTTCAAAGCTACTAGTAGTTTCATTGCTCATTCTTCTCACTCTCAGAGATTCATAAGAAGCCATTCCTCATACTTGTGATCTTTCTTCTCATTTTATTTCTTCTCTCTGTTTGTTTAAGACTCGAACCTCATTTGCCTTTACAGAGAGTTAATGTTGTGAAACTTGAAACGGTTCAGAAAAGATTTACAAGGATGTTGCCAGGGTTGGAGGATTTGAGCTATAGGGAGAGGCTGAACAGGCTGGGGCTGTTTTCCCTGGAGCATCGGAGGCTGAGGGGTGACCTTATAGAAGTTTACAAAATTATGGGGGGCATGGATAGGGTAAATAGGCAAAGTCTTTTCCCTGGGGTGGGGGGGTCCAGAACTAAGGGGCAACTTTTTCATACAGAGAGAAAGCTAATGGTACAGCTAAGCTGGGAGTGTTTACATAGTTAGAATTCCACCTGCTACTCCTTTGCATTCATCACCTTTCTGAACACAAAAATTAATTTTTTTTTCCAATGTTCTCCATATGTAAATCTCAGTTGAAAGGATATAATCTTACCTTATCTTATTGGATTGGGCTCCTGTGATATGCCTTGTCAGGTTACACTTTACATTGTTTGAGGGTAAGAGTGAGTGCATAAATGTCACAGGATCCAATATGTTCTGATGCCTTGTTGAGAATTAAGGCCTACCCCCACCGTGGACGCAGCATACCATATTTGATATTTACTGTGTAGCATGAGACCTCATCTAACTGTGTCACATTAGTAACTAGCCTTCTGCAAATGTAAACAAATCTCCAAATGAAAACAGCGGAGAGGTCGTAAGAATCAACCAGGTCTTGACTCACATCAAAGATTTACCAGGTGTCATCTTGCCCCATTATCAGTGCAGTGGAACAAAAATAAAAAAAGAATTAATCGTAGAAGGAGTGAAAACTAACCTTCGAATGAAGTGGACAAAAGAACAATAGTTGTCTGATGTCATGAGTAGCTGTGAAAAATGGTATAAAGATTATGAACTCATGTGTTCAGCCTTATTCAAAAGATTAGGAGTTTTAAAAAAATCTTTACTTGCTATAAACATGAAAATTAAGAGCAGGGATAGGCTATTTGACCCCTTGGGTCTGCTCCACTATTCAATAAGATCATGGCTGATCTGTTAGTGTTTCAAGTTTCACATTTCCATTTATACCTGATGACCTTTGATTTTCCTGCCTAACAAGAATACATCTACTGCCATCTTTAAAATATTGAATGACTCCTGTCACCACTGCTTTCTGAGGCAGACAGTTCCAAAGTTGCATATTTATGTTCTTCAAATAATCACAGGCCCTCCTCCTGGAATTTTCTTTCTCCCAGGAATATACGTATTCTGAGTATTCAGTAGCTCAGCCTTCATGTTTGCATAGTTGCCCCATTTAAATTTAAAGCACTAATTTTAGACCCTCACTTCGCCCTTTCAATCTGAATGTAAAATTCATATAGTGTTTGCTGCTACTTACGGTGCCCTTACTCAAAGTACTAGGACGTACAAATTAAGAGCATAAATTAGTGTTAAATTAGTGGTTTGGTTTCCATATTTCCGTATACCCCCAACAATTGATGAGTTTGAGACACATTGGGCTGTCCCAATATCTCATTACATAATATCAAATCTAATACAAAGTCATACAGCATAGAAACAGCACCTTTGGCACACGATGTCAATGCCAACTGACAAACACAAACTACACTAATCCCATTTAGCTGCACTTGATCCATAACCTATGCCCTGGCACTTCAAGTACTTAGCCAGATGTTTCTTAAATGTTGGGAGATATCTGCCTCCACCATCACCCTCTCGGGCAGCATGTTCCATATTTCTACCAACTTCTGGGTGAAAAACATTCTTTCTCATGTCTCCTCCTCTAAGCAACATGCTCCTCATCTTGAATTTATACTTGTCAGTCTTAGATACATCTGCCATAAAAAACAGATTCTCATAATCTACTCTGTCTATATATGTCATAATTTTGTTTCCCTCAATCAAATCCCCACACAGTCTTCATTGCTCCAAGGAAAACAAACCCAGCCTATTAGACCTCCCAAACTGCATCACCTCACACTTAACAGGATTAAATTCCATCTTGTTGATCAATATTAGACTGTAGCCTGAGACAATCCTCCTCACTATCAACAACATCATCAATTTTTGTGTCATCTGCAAATTTATAAGTTATACCTCGACATTCACATCCAAGACATTAATGTAAATAATGAACAGCAAGGGTCCCATCACTGATCAGTACACTGCTGGTCACAGGCTTCCAATTACATAAACAACCCTCCACCATCACCCTTTGCCTCCTATTTACAAGCCAGCTTTGGATCCAGTTTTGCCAATTTGCTTTGGATCTCATGGACTCTTACCTTTTGGATCAGCCTTTCAGTAAGTCAAAAATCTTACTGAAGTTCAAGTAAACCGCATCAACCCGAATCAATATATTTAGTCACATTTTCAAAAAATTCAATTAAATTAGTCAGACAAGTTCTCCTTCCAATAAGCCTGTTCTGACTACCGCCGATCAATCCCTGCCTTTCCAAATATTGATTAATCCTGGCTTTCAGAATATTTTCCAACAATTTCCCGTGCTGTACATCTCTATGATTCGATGACCATTGACGTCAAACCAACTAGTTTGTAATTACCTAGCCAATCCCTGCCTCTTGAACAAAGAAACCACATAGTATTGAATATCTCAGCCAATAACCCTGCAATCTCCTCCCTTACCTCCTGTAACAGCCTGAGATAAATTTCATCAGGCCTTGGGGATTTGTGTATCTGGACGCCCATTAGAAGAGTAATACCTCCCCTTTACTAATAAGAAGTAGTGTTAGATTTTATTGTCATGTGTATTCAGGTATAGGAATATATGAGCACAACATGAAAAGGCCGGAATGCCGCAATTCTCAGGCACCATCATGGTTACAAAACCACAATTTGAAAAAGACTACAGCAGAAATAAAAGAAATGTCCAGATCTTAAAGTCATTTCCATAAAGATGTTTGGAACCACCAATGCAAGTACCCGGGCCTAGCCATGGCCTGATGTCTCGATAAGCCTGCGAGTCTCCATCAATCACCAGGAGGAGCCATGTTTTTGCTGTTGCTGCATGCCACCTTCAGTCACCAGGAGGTGTCACGTCGGCCGCCACCTCCAACCATTGGGAAGCTATTACCATTCTGCACATGGCCCACTCTCACAGCCGATTGCCATAAGTTCAGCGCTCCTGGTGATTCCAATCACTCTTTTTTTGAAGTGCTGACTGATGTACTCGTGTCTGGAACTTCACAATCCCAAATGAAATCCCCGGATGCAATGTCCTTCCTCTGTGTGAATATAGATAAGAAGTATTCATTTAAGGCCTGACCTACATCCACTGGCTCCATACAAAGATTGACCATTTGGTCTCTAATATGGCCAAGTGCTGGCAAATGGGGCTAGATTAGGTTAGGATTTGTGGTTGGCATGGACAAGTTTGATCAAAGGGTCTGTTTCTGTACTGTACATCTCAATGACTCTAAATGACAACTTGTCCTGGATTTTCTGCTCAGTATGTATATGCTTCTTATTCATTCTCAAACTGCATGTTTTACATTCTTCCTCTTGCACATAGTCCTGGGCAGACATGCACAAAAAATCACCCAAACACACAATGAGAACAGAATTGGTATTTGGGGGCCACCACTTAATGGGAAAAGAATTGGGCAGGTATAAATAGTCAGCAGGTTCACTGCTGCTCAGTTTTCATTGTCAATATCTTATAGTGGGAGCTATTTGAATGTTTCTCAGGAGTACAGCTGCAGATCTAGATCTGCAGCCTGTTGGCATGACAAGTTTTTTTGTTCCAAACATATTCTTTATTCATAAACTTTGTAAAATTACATTCCAAAACATTTCAAATTGGACATTACAGAAAGTGTAATAAAATTAAATAATTTTCACATGCATCTCATTCCACTGTGAGATGCTTCAATACCATTATAATACTCGTCACGTTTACATTATATGTTCCATACCAAGCATACAGCACAAGTGGTTCATCAGCAATTCTAGCCCCTCAGTATACGAGGGCTGAAAGCCTTCAAATAGTGGCCCTTCCCTACTGAACCTCTGCAACAGCTATCCCAATCTTTCGTGCATCCCTCAGTATGTAGTTCTGACCTTGGAATGTCCCAGTGCTACCATAAGATTATCTCCTCTGACCTATGATGTGGAATGGTTTTGAGGGAGTACTGCCACCAACCTTCCTCTCTTTGCTGAGTCTAAGGGCTTATCTAAGTAGCAGTGAATCTAAATGAGAAAAGACACCTTACACTAGATGTAGTTTATCACATGATATCAATACATACAAGCTATGTAGTTTTTGTATGCCTAACTAGTCAATCAAGAATCAAATACGGCATGTCTCTCCTGATTGGGACCTCATGTTAGATTCTACTTCCTAAAATCTGTGTGACAATAGAAACAATAGAAAATAAGGCTGAAAGGCTTATTCCTGCTCCTCTGAGACCACTCAACCATTCAATAAGATCATGGTTAATCATCCAATACTCAGCATAATGTTCCTGCTTTCTTCTTATACCCTCTGATCATTTTATTTGTAAGAACTATATCTATCTCTTTCTTGAAAACATTCAACATTTTGGTCTCAAATTGCTTTCTATGGCAGAGAAAGCAAGGCAGTGACATTGTCAGATTGAGTCTAATTTAGTGCAGGTTTACATTCATAGAGCATAGAACATTACAGCGCAGTACAGGCCTCTTGGCCCTCGATGTAGCTCCAACCTGTGCAACGAACCTGAAACCCATCTATCCTACACTATTCCATTTTCATCCATATGTTTATCCAATGACAATCTAAATGCCCTTAAAATTGACTAGTCTACTATAGTTGCAGGCAGGGCGTTCCATGCCCCTACTACTCTCTGAGTAAAGAACCTCCCTCTGAGATCTATCCTTTATCTACCATCCCTCAAGTTAAAGCTATGTCGCCCTGTGCTAGCCATCACCATCCGAGGAAAAAGGCTCTCACTGTCCACCCGATCTAAGCCTCTGATTATCTTATATGTCTCAATTAAGTCAGCTCTGTGAGAAACAGAACTCACTCACAAATCAGCCTGAGACAAAGCCTTGGAAACAAGAACAATTTATTACGACCTTGCAAATACTGGACGCCTCTGCAATCAAGCAAAAATGTGCACGTAACAAAACATGTAAACTTTCTTTGTTCAGTTTGCAAGTTGCTGAATCACACCTTCCTTTTCCCATCCTATCATAAGCCGGTTACCTCACTTGTTTTTTTCTAGTTATTTTCTTATCTGGCCATCCTGCTGTCCTTATATGTTTACATTCTTTGTCCCTTGTTTGTTACAGCTTGTTTTTTTATCCAGTTTCTCTTACCATACTATAAGCTTTATTGTGAAATGCCCCAACTGCTTCTTTTGTGGTCAGCTACAACCCTTCATAGTTATTTCCTAGCTTAAAACTACTTTCTTTAAAAGACCCTCTATATTCATTAAAGTCTTAGCCTTAAGTATGCTACATGCTACAAGAATTCCACGACCATTTGTATAATGTCCCACCCCACAACACCCCTCCCCCCCCGACCTGCAGAAACGACATTTCTAATCTCCCACAATTCCCCCTTTTTCTTTTTCTCTAAAACTTGTTTCTGCACTTCTTAAACCTCCTTTAATCCATTTTCTTATGTTCTGCCCTCTTACGCCTTTTGGCGATGAGGTTCACAATCTTACATTTTACATTTGTGTTGTTCGTCCCTTGAACTCTAGAAGCATCCTTTGACTTTCTCTTTGTTGCATATCACCTGCTGATTGTACAAGCATCTGATGATGTATTTGGGTTCCTTCCCCAATGGATGTCATCAGTCGGCTCATTACCCATTTTAGGACATTGAACCCTACCACCAGACCCACTAATATCAATAATCCATAGATAGCTAGATTGACCTTCCCCAGTTAGTGCACAGGTACCACCTTTCTCTGCCAAAATATAATCTAGAGCCATCCTGTTCTGAAGGGTCGTTAGCCTAGTGGCAATCATTTCGGTTGTTATGGCTGCTACTTGGGATTGGGTTTCGGCCAATGCATCAGCAGTATTGTTGGCCAACTCTTCCAGGGAAGCCGCCAACTTTTGTATTTCTACTCCTGCTCGAGCAGTCCCATACATAGGTATCAAAGTGCAGAGGAGGCGATCTCCTTCGGTTACTTTCCGGGTTACTCGCCTTCCTCCCTGTTTATTCCGAGATATTTTTGGGGCTCTCTTTAACAGCCTCAAGTGGGGAATTATGTTAGCAAGGTAGCAGCAGCCACTCCAACCTTTCTGGTTTTGAGGTAGTGTCTGAACTGGATGGTCCCAGCACCCATTCCCGTTACATCCGCCACTCCAGACGGGATAAATGGCCGGGATAAATGGCCTTTAAGCCACCCACCCAATATGTCCCATTCAATACTTGGGGAATGGTTGTGGGAGTAGCTTGGCTGGTGTGGACACAAGATGATTTTCCTAATCGGAAGGGTGCGGTATCATTCTGATTACAGAAACAAGTGGTATTTACAGCTCCTTTCGGTGGGGAAACTCTAAGGTCATTGATAGCGCCCAGAGTTTTCGGGGCTGGCCGAGGGAACCATCCCGCAAAGTTATAATTACCCCTGTCAGATCTCCATTTTGTATTGTTTGAGCCCGAGTCAAATTGTTGAACATTGTACACTTCTCTTTTGGTAAGTGGTATTACCGTGAGAGGAATTCCGGATTCTCCATGGTGTGGGATCTCAGCACATACCCAACAGTCGGTATGCCCCTTTAGTTTAGCATAATGCTGACATAAAGCGGTAAAATGATTTTTCCCACGCCTCCTTGGCAGCTAGCGCCAATATTATCATGACAATATAAAGCTGACCACTCATTTCAGCTCACAACCCTATCTGTCTATTCCCTAACCCTTTATATGCCAGGGAGGAGTGAGTCCATACAACACTTACAATTGTTTTCAAGATTAGATTCCCTACAGTGTGGAAACAGGCCCTTCGGCCCAACAAGTCCACACTGGCCCTCTGAAGATAACCCACCCAGACCCATTTCCCTCTGACTAATGCACCTAACACTATGGGCAATTGAGCATGGCCAATTCACCTGACCTGCACATCTTTGGACTGTGGGAGGAAACCAGAGCACCCAGAGGAAACCCACACAGACATGGGGAGAATGTACAAACTCCACACAGACAGTCACCCGAGGCTGGTATCGAACCTGGGTCCCTGGTGCTGTGAGGCAGCAGTGCTAACCACTGAGCCACTGTGCCACCCATTGGGATACAGTTTTTTTTTAAACAATACTTAATAGTCTCTTATCTTAGTCCATTCTTTTTGCTCAGCTTGACTTTCAGAGGGTTGTCTGTAGGATGAGCTTGCCACTCTGCCAAAGGGGAAGGAGCGTCCACGGGGCCCTCAACATGAGTGTGATGACTCCACCCTTTTTCAGCAGTTTGGACGGCTGTTTCAGTAGTCAGGAGGGTTAGGAATGGTCCGTCCCAGCTTGGGTGCAGTTTGGTATCTTTCCAGGTTTTGATCAGGACCCAATCACCCGGTCGTATCCGATGTACAGCGAACTCAAGTGGAGGTGTCTGGGTCAACAGACCCTTCTTCCTAAGGACAGACAAAGAAGAGACGAGCGCCACAATACAGTTTTTTTAAGAACTTTTCATTGAACTCTACAGTTGGTAATTGTCCAGTCACTTCCTCATCATTTCCTCTAATTAGGGTTGGCTCAAAAATGGGCACCAAGAATTCTTCGTCTTTTACTCCAGAAACCCTGAGATTCTTGTTAGTCAATTTAACACCAATAGGTCTAAAACTTAGGGATGACCGTGCCGCTCCTGTGTCCACCAAATATACTGCCTCCTCCCCTTCAGGTCCCACCTTTAAATTTATCAAGGGTTCCCAGTGGGTCTCAGGAGGAAGGAACCCCTGACTCCCCTAATCTTCATCTAAGATCATTAGGGAAATGGCTTCCCTTTCTCGTGCTAATTCCGGGCATTCCCGTTTAAAATGCCCCACTTTCCCACAATGGTAACACCCTGCCTGTTGCCTCCTTTCCCGGGTATCTGACCCTTGTCTTTCGTGTCCTCCCCTACCCTTCCTGTTATCCCTTGATCCCATTCTCCTTTTTGTTATTTCTTCTACTGCCTCCACCATCATTTTGACTTTCTGTTTCTGCTTCTCGTCTTCCCTTTTCACATACACTTTCTGTGCCTCACATAACAGCTCTTCCATCTGTCTTTCACTCCATCCATCTAATTTCTGTAATTTCTTTTGTATGTCCGGCCATGATTTAGTTATAAACTGGACCTTTAAGAGTCCCTGTGCTATCGGATTATCGAGATCCATTCCCGAATACTTCCTTGTGGCCTCCTTGAGCCTTTGAAGAAATGCAGAAGGGGTTTCATCCTTCTCTTGTCGTACTTCAAAGGCCTTAACAAAGTTTTGTGATCTAGGTGCCGCCTCTTTAATTCCTAATATTACCATTTCTCATAGATCCCGCATTGACTCCCTATCTTCTCTGTCATTAGTTTCCCAATGAGGGTCAACATTTGGGAATTTCTGTTCTACTGGGGCCCCTTCTTCCCCAAATGGGTACCTCTTTTCCCATTCCTGTAAAGCCACTCTCCTAATCATACCTCGTTCTTCCCCTGAAAACAACGTTCCTAAAATTGCCATCAGTTGTCCCCAGATATATAAATTAGGCCCTAGGAATTGATCTAATTGTTCGGCTAGTCCAACCAGATCCTCTATTAAACTTTTCATTTCCTTTTTAAAGACCCTAACTTCACTGTTAGTTAAGGGAGCGTTTACGTATCCTATTTCTCCGTCCCCAATTGGGACCTCTCTTAAGGGACATAATTTTATATTTTCCATTATCTCTGCCCCTCCTTTACGTGTGGTGGCTCGAGTGACTCTGGGCCCCCCAGGTTCTGCATCTTTTAGTTCAGAGTCCGTTTCTCTTTCAGTTACTGGAGTTGCTTTCGGTTCTGGGGCTGTAGGCTGGCTGTAGAGACGGGATAGACATGTCTCTGGAGGAGGGTATGGGGGCAGTAAACAGGTTAAGGGATCCCATTGTGGTTTCCCTTGTTCATTCTTTTCTTGCTCTTTCCCTGATTCTTCTGCCTTCATGGGATATAATTTTACCCCCACACCCCCTATCCAGCAAGCCGCATAATTGGACTCTTTTTGACTGTACAGTTCTTTTCAATTGAAATATATATTAAGATCTTGACACAGCCAATCTTCATCGGACCCATATTTGGGCCAAAAAAAACCCAGACTCCTTCATGTTTTCTCTAGTCCAAATGAAACAACAATAGTTTATCATTGTAGCCTTATCTTTCTCCCACGTCCGGAAGTTGTGTTCACAATTACCCAATATTCTCCCCAAAGAACTGTCGGGCGGGAAATATCCCCTTTAACGTTATTTACAGATCAATTGTTACACAGGCAACTCCCCGTGCCTCCCATTGTTGCTAAGTTAATTAATCTTAATGAGGTCCGGTGTCACCTTCTTCCACACCCCCTTCAGGGTCCTGACTAGACACCTTACTCGTCCGATTAATCTGACCAATTATATGCTTCTTGAGACTTCAACTATTCTCCATAAATGTAAGGATAAAAGAGATTAGTTAGAAATTGATAGTAAGGCAGTCATGATCTGTAAAAAGAACAGGAGTTAACATTTTATTTCATAATCTGTAAAATCTTTAACCTTAAAAGAAATCATGTTAAAATTTCCATAATGGAAATCAGATTCAAAACAGTCCCAGATCTCAAGCTCCAGGGAACAAAGCACAAACATTCAATCACCAACAAACAAATGTGCATTCAAACCGAATCACAAAGGGTTAAACTTTCTACTAGCTGTACAGCTCTTTTCTCTCTCTCTCTCTCTCTCTCTCTCTCTCTCACACACACACACAGACACCATACCTCACAGACATTTTGAGCTTCCCGCAACGACTCCTCTAGTTTTTGAATATTCTTCTGGACGTCTGACCATAAGTTAGTTACGAAGTGCACCCTCAGTAGCCCTTCAGCTACTAGCCCTTCTGACACAGGCCATTTTCCATTGACATATGCTTTATTTTATATATCGCCAATTCCCCGTACTTTCCGTACGTCCCGACCACCAAGGCAATACTTAAAGGTCTCTTTTCTTACCTTGGTCTGTGCACAGAGTTACCTGGTTGTTTCGGTGGGTCCCGTCTCGCGGCAATTCCTGCAGCAAATACCGCTGCCCCCGGTCGCCCGGATATATCCTTTAAGACCTTTCCCTACCCGGGTCTTGTGCACAAATCCGCCGACCAAATCCGCCGCATCTGCCCGCCTTGTTTCCAGGGTCTCCCAGTCCGGATCGTACTCGCCCAAACCGTGAACGGCAAACAAGGGAGTTGGAGATCGCCGAAATCGGCGAGGTGCACCTTCCCCATCATCCCAAGAGCGTCGAGCGGTCGGGGTTTTGGATCCCAGACGAGCCCCCAATTGTGAGAAACAGAACTCACTCACAAATCAGCCTGAGACAAAGCCTTGGAAACAAGAACAATTTATTACAGCCTTGCAAGTACCGTACGCCTCTGCAATCAAGCAAAGATGCGCACGTAATAAAACATGTAAACTTACTTTGTTCAGTTTGCAAGTTGCTGAATCACGCCTCCCTTTTCCCATCCTATCATAAGCCAGTTACCTCACTTGTTTTTTTCTAGTTATTTTCTTATCTGGCCATCCTGCTGTCCTTATATGTTTACATTCTTTGTTCCTTGTTTGTTACAGCTTGTTTCTTTTATCCAGTTTCTCTTACCATACTATAAGCTTTATTGTGAAATGCCCCAACTGCTTCTTTTGTGGTCAGCTACAACCCTTCATAGTTATTTCCCTGCTTAAAACTATTTTCTTTAAAAGACCCTCTATATTCATTATAGTCTTAGCCTTAAGTATGCTACATGCTACAAGAATTCCATGACCATTTGTATAATGTCCCACCCCGCAACACTCCACCCCCCCAACCTGCAGAAATTATATTTCTAATCTCCCACAGCTCTCAACCTTCATCTCTCCAATGAAAATAGCCTCAAGTCCTTTAGCCTTTCTTCATAAGACCTTCCCCAAGCTGATTTTCCTTAGTCAACCTACTTTTACATTTGCCACTACCCTATGTCTCTATCTTCTCAAAATCAAGTGGTCAGGATGTCTCACAATTCTTCTAAAACCCATTTTCCTCCAACATGGAAGATTGGTCAGCCTTTTGCTTGAGGTCTGTTGACCTTAATTGGTCTGTGAACCACTTTTCCATTTGAAGATCTTTTATCTCTCATGCGTCCATCATGACGGATGTCATTCCCGCTAAACATAATAGTTGGTTCATTATCTTATTGGGATGACTTATAACATTCTGAATTTTCTTTACAGAAGAACTCTTCCTTTGCTAACTCAGGCAGTTTTCCCATAACATCATCTGTATTGGACCTTTAAACTCAGTCATAATCTCCTCAGTTGTGTTGCCGTTAGACTGCTGCTCACATAACATTTTCTCTGACACCGAACTGTCAATTCTTCTTTCAAAGGCAAAGGATCAAAATGTTGCTTTTGAATTTATGTTGGTTCATCGTAGAGTCATGGGGTCTGTTTCTATGCTGTATGACTCTTTGGTCTAACTTGTGTATGCTGACCAGACATCTCAATCTGACCTAGTCCCATTTGGCCGGATAGGGTGAAAATAGTCAAGGTCTTTTTCTGAGGGTAGGGCGTAGGTTTAAGGTGAAAGGGGATAGATTTAAAAAGGACCTGAGGGGTAATTTTTTCACACAGAGGGTGGTGCATGTATGGAACAAACTACCAAAGGAATTGGTGGAGGTAAATACAATTACAACATTTAAAAAGGCATCTGAATAGGTATATGAATAGGAAAGGTTTGAAGAGATCTTCCAGCAAATTCAAATCAGCTATTTCAATTTGCTCAGCGAGGCGAATTTTGATAAAACTAGAAAGAGCTTGCAGAGTTTATTGGAGTAGTTTGTTTGCAGCCAAAGGAATAGCCGGCAAATGAGAGGCATTTAAAAGTGAGATAGCTAGAATTCAAGGTCTATGTGTTCCTGTGAGGGTGAAAGACAAGGTTGACAGAAAAAGGGAACCCTGTATGACAAGAGATATTGAGGCTTTGACCAGAATACAGGGGGTATGGCTCAGGTACAGGCAGCTGGGAGCAACAGAATCCCTGGAGATATTTGGGGATATGGGAGTTTACTGAAGAAGGAAATCAGGAGGGCGAAAGGGGACGATGAGATAGTCTTGGCTGAAAAGATTAGGGTGAAACCAAAGAGGTTGTTTAAGTATAATAAAGGAAAAAGAATAAGTAGAGAGAGAATAGGACCCCTCAAGAACCAAAGCAGACATGTATGTGTAGAACTGCAGGAGATGGGTGAGGTCCTCAATGAATATTTCTCCTCTATGTTTACCATGGAGAAAGACATGAAGATTTGGGAACTTGGGGAAGTTAGTGGTCATACCTTGGGGACAGTCCATATCACAGTAGAGGTGGTGTTGGATGTATTATAATGTATGAAGGTGAATAAATCTCTTGGTCCTGACCAGATGTATACAAGAACACTGCAAGAGGCTAGAGAAGAAATTGCAGGGACCCTGGCTGATATTCTTGCATCATTGTTAGCCACGGTGAGGTCCCAGAAGGCTAGAGGGTAGCGAATATTGTGCCCTTATTCAAGAAAGGCTGCAAAGAAATCCATGGGAACTATAGACAGAGAGCCTAACATCTGTGATAGAAAAGTTACTTGAGAAGGTTCTGAGAAATAAGACACACATACATTTGAAAAGACAGCACTTGATTAGGAATAGTCAGCATGGCTTTGTGAGTGGGAGATCATGCCTCACAAATTTGTTAGAGTTCTTTGAAGTGACCAGGAAGATTGACAAGGGCAGGGCAGTAGACATAGTCTGTATGGATTTCAGTAAGGCCTTTGATAAGGTTTCACATGGGAGGCTACTCTGGAAAGTTATGGAAACCAGGGCGAGCTGGTAAATTGAATCCAAAATTGGCTGGATAGTAGGATGCAGAGGATAATAGTGGAAGGAGACTTGTTGGACTGGAGGCCTGTGATTAGTGGAATGCCTCCGGGTTCAGTGCAGGGTCCATTGCTGCTTGTTATCCACATCAATGATTTGGATGAGACTCATCAAGGCATGATTACTAAGTCTGCAGATGACACTAAAGTAGGAGGTGAATTGGACAGTGAGGAAGGTTATCAGAAATTGCAGCAGAACCTTGATCAGCTGGGGAAGTAGGCCAAGAAATGGCAAATGGAGATTAATATAGATAAGTATGAGGTCTTGCTTTTTGGAAAATTAAATCAAGGTAGGAGTTTCATGGTGAATGGTAGGGCCTTAAGGAGTGTAGTGGAACAAAGGGACCTTGGAGTTGAGGTGCATCATTCTCTGAAAGTGAAGTCACAGGCAGACAGGGCAGTAAAGAAGGCTTTTGGCACACTGAACCTTCAGCAGTCAGGACATTGTGTATATCAGCTGGGAAGTTATATTGCAATTGTACAGGATGTTTGGTGAGGCTGCACTTGGAGTATTGTGTTCAGTTTTGGTCACCTTGGAAGGATGTTATTAAACTGGAGAGAGTGCAGAAGAAATTTACAAGGCTGTTGCCAGGACTCAATGGTCTGGGAGAGGTTGAACAAGCTAGGACTTTTTTCTTTAGAGCATTGGAGACTGAGGAGGATCTTATAGAAGTATATAAGATCATGAGAGGCATGGAAAGGGTGAATGCACTTATTCTTTTTCTCAGGGTTGGGGAATCAAGGACAAGAGGGCATTAGTTTAAGGCTAGAGGGGAAAGAATAAAAGGGGATGTGAGGGGCAACCTTTTCTTAAAATAAAAGGTGGTAAGCATATGGAATGAGCTGCCTGAAGAAGTGGTTGAGACGGGTACATTACCAATATTTAACAGGCTTTTGGATAAATAGATGGATAGGAAAGGTTAGAAGGATATGAACCAAGTGCAGGGAAATGGGGTTTAGCATTGATGGACATTTTGGTTGGCATGGACCAATTTGGACCAAAGTGCTGTAGGACTCTGTGGCCCAATGAAAACATTTCCAGCATTCTTGTAAAGTCTACAACCACCTTCGGGTTGACAGTATGAAAGAATTATCTTCTGCCAATAGTAACAGTAGTGTGTACAAAATACAAGATGCAATGCAGAAGTTCACCAAGGCTGCTTAAACAGCACCTTCCAAACCTATGAACACTGCCATCTAGGACAAGGGTAGCATATACCTGGGTTCACTGCCATCTGCAAGTGCTCCTCCAAGCCACTCACCATTCTGACTTGGTTCCTTCAATGATGTTGGGGCAAAATCATGGAAGTCCCTCCCTAGTGGCATTGAGGGTGGATCTACACCAAATAGTTTGCACCAGTGTGAGAAGGCAGCTCAGTACCACCTTCACAAGGGCAAATAACGATGGGCAAAAAGTGCTGGCTCAGACAGTGATGCCCATGTCCCAAGAGTGAATAAAAAAAATTAGGTAACCTCAAAAGGTTCTTTCTTCTTTTTTAGTTTCCACAATGAGCCTAGGAAGCCCAACAGAATCTTTTACCAGTTACACCTTTACTAATTAATTGAGAGTGTTTTGTTTTTGAAACAGTTGTTCCCTTGGAACTTGTTGATCTCCTTCAGCTAATATGAGGAAATTTGAAGTCAAACCAAGCACGAAGGCTAGAAAGTGTTGATTATAAAACAGTAAACATTTTTGACTCTCTTATATCAATTGTTGCATGTACAAACTTTTGCCCTCAAGAATTATTCCTCCTGTGCCATGGAGTTTCATCTCTGTAGACTGTAACTCTGTGTTGGCTAGGACAATGATACTCACACCTCTGACAAGTTTAAAAGAATGAGAAGTCCACTGAAGTATACCTCTTTCCCTTGGGAATGCCTGAAGTATTTTTTTCTGATGGAGGCATACTGTCTAAAATGTGTATCTAAAGGATGGGTTTCTACTGCATCATTCCCTTTGTATTAATAATTATTATTTTTGTAGCTCTGAAACTGTGTTCTACTTCAGTGCAACTTCTGGAACTGTCTGATAGATTTACAAACGTAGCATTCTTTTGTCATAGCGGGGCATCACTTGAGCTTGTGAGGTTTTTAGTTCCACAGCACTGATACTGATACTGACTCTGAATAGCTGTGGTTTGGCCTACTCTTTTGTGTTGGCTTGCCATTTGTGTCTAAAGTCATTATATCTTATAACACAGGGATAGATTCTCTTGGTCTCCTTTGATAGGGCTGAGTATATCTCAGGATTTCTCTGAGTCATTCTGGTTTCTGCTTCTAGTACAAATAAATAAATAAAATTACACGTTCAACATTACAGTCATTCCTAAGTGCTAAACCAGGCTGGGCTTGGACTCCAATCCCTGCTAGCTCAATCTCCACTGGGCTTGTACTCCATCCCCACTGGCTCAATCTCCACTGGTCTCAGACTCTGTCCCCACTGGCTCAATCCTGCACTCCACCCCCACTGGCTCAATCCCGCCCTGTGCTTGCACTCCACCTCCACTGGCTCAATCCCGCCCTGGGTTTGCACTCCACACGCAGTGGCTCAATCCCGCCCTGGGTTTGCACTCCACACCCAGTGGCTCAATCCCGCCCTGGGTTTGCACTCCACCTCCACTGGCTCAATCCCGCCCTGGGTTTGCACTCCACACGCAGTGGCTCAATCCCGCCCTGGGTTTGCACTCCACACCCAGTGGCTCAATCCCGCCCTGGGTTTGCACTCCACCCCCACTGGCTCAATCCCACCCTGGGTTTGCACTCCACCCCCACTGGCTCAATCACCACTGGGTTTGCACTCCACCCCCACTGGCTCAATCCCACCCTGGGTTTGCACTCCAACCCCACTGGCTCAATCCCGCCCTGGGTTTGCACTCCAACCCCACTGGCTCAATCCCGCCCTGGGTTTGCACTCCACCCCCACTGGCTCAATCCCACCCTGGGTTTGCACTCCAACCCCACTGGCTCAATCACCACTGGGCTTGCACTCCACTGCAGATGCTGGGAGACTATGGGCTGCCTGCTCTTGCCACCAACACAGGTGCCATTTGACTTCTCTTGCCACCACAGTGGGCTTGATCTCCTCCACGTTGGGTTTACTCTCCCAATGTTGGCTGGAAGAAACCTTGCCTCAAATGCTCTAGACAGCTTGAAGCTACTAGGCTCTCCACAGAAAGTAAGTAATACAAAAAAAAGTAAAAGAAGAAAAAATGTAAGAGCAGATGCGGTAACATCTTCATGCACAGGGTGGTGTGTGTATGGAATGAGCTACCAGAGGAAGTGGTGGAGACTAGTTTAATTGCAACATTTAAAAGGCATCTGGATGCATGTATGAAGAGGAAGGGTTTGGAGGGATATGAGCCGGGTGCCGGGGCTAGATGGGGTTGGGATATCTGGTCGGCATGCGTTGGACCAAAGGCTCTGTTTCTATGCTGTACATCTCTATGACTCTATGATCCCCACACCAATCACCATGACATATGTTGCAGTACAACCACTTGGCTTGTGATTTAGGCGGAGTGTGACCACCAATCCTCCTTTTTAGATCCTCTTGACTACGTACAGTTGGTAAATTTAGCAACCATACATGTGATCTCTTCCTCCAAGTAATTGAGATACATTGCAATCAGTTGAAGGCCCAGCACTGATCCTTGTAGCACTCCACTAGTCACAGCTTGCCAACCCAGAAAAAAAGACTAATTTACACTTACTCTCTGTTCCCTTTTAGCCAAGTAACCCTTCACTGCACCAAACAAAGCATTGCAGATACTGATGATCTGAAACAAAAACCGAAATTGCTAAATAAACGAAGGTCTGGCAGCATCTGTGAAGAGAAAGCAGAGGTAACATTTTCAGTCCAATTCTTAATTAGGGTCAATGGATTCAAAACTCTGCTTTCTCACTACAGATGATACCAGACCTGCTCAACTTTTCCAGCAATTTTTGTCTTTAGCATACTGAAGTTACCCACTACATCATGTGCTCTTATCTTGTGTAGCAATCTTTGATGTCACATCTTATTAAATGCTTTTTGAAAATTCTTGTACGCCACCTCTTTGGATGTGGGTGACAGGAGCAATCCAATGTTTACTGCCCAAACTTAACCGTCTGGAGGCATTAAGAGTCACACTAGACTGAAGTAACATATAGGTGGCAATTTCTCTTTCTTGTTGGAAACCCAAAACTGATATGAAATGCGAACAGGTCGTTTTACTATTGTAATGCAAGAAATTTAATTTAGGACATTGCAACTGCAAGATGGGTGCACACAAAAGCAAAGGAGATTGCAAAGCTTGCTGATTTTACCATTGTAACATTTTTTTTAGAGTTTTTGAAATTAACCTTAACACACATATCCCTCCAGTGATTTGCATAATGACACACAGATGCACTCCCGAGACTGTAACCCAAGAGCCTACAGCCACACACAGATGTGTTCCTCACTTCTTCTAATCACTTAATATAAAGTACAACAGAGGAAATATTGAGAACAGGTGGTTCATTGCAACATTCAGAGCACAAGCCAGCAAGAACAGTAACAAGAATCTAAAATATTTTCTGCAACTACCGTCTCTGAAATGCTGTAGAGATTAAGGTGTAAGTACAAGAGACAAGCAATCCACTTTACCAGACTGCCACCCAAATGCAATGTTTTGGATGTGGCTCAGTAGATAGGTTGGGTTAAAGATTCAGAGCAGAGACCTGATTACTGAAGGAGGGATGCAAAGTCAGAGTTACCTTTATTTGGATGAAATGTTCAAAACATTGATGATCCATCTTCCCTCCTAGGTAAACATAAGCAATTATTTGGAACAATTGTTAAGCAGGCAAGGGTTACAGTGGTTAGCACTGCTGCTTCACATCACTAGGGACTTGGGTTCAATTTCAACCTTGGGTGACTGTCTATATAGATTTGCACATTCTCCCCTGTGTCTGCGTGGTTTCCTCCAGGTGATCTGGTTTCCTCCCACAGTCCAAAGGTGAATTGGCAATGCTAAATTGCCCTATCGTATCCAGGGGTGTGGAGGTTAGGTGGATTAGCCATGGGAAATAAATGCAGGGTTATGGGAATGAGGTGGTGGTGGGTCTAGGTGGCATACTTTTCAAACGATCAGCTTGGACTTAATGGGCCAAATAGCCTCCTTGCGCATTGTAGGGATTTTGTGATTCTAATGGGGAAGGGGTCCTCCCTAGTGTCTTGGATAACTTTCATCCCTCAACTAACATTATAAAACAAAGATATCTATTTATTAGCCCATGAACATTTGTGAGATCTTGCTGTGCACAAATTGGATGCCATTACATTACAAAAATAACAACATTCCAAGATAATTTAATCATTGCACCTCTAATTTAGAATATATAGTCCGCATGGACGTGTTGGACTGAAGGGTCTGTTTCTGTCCTGTACATCCCTATGAATCTATGACTCTAAATACTTTGGGACATCCTGAGGTGATGGAAACTTTGTATAATGCAACATTTCTATCCCAGCAATTCTTCCTAAATTGTTGTGTTTTGATCAAATAAACTCCTAAAAGTAATTGTAATTGTATAGTTTCTTTGGACTAGCTGAATCTCATTGGGGCACACGATTGCAGAGAGGATACAACAGTCAGGTTTCTTGCCCCTCCCTGAATGACAGCTAGTGACCTCTGGCAGAAACTGCTTTGGTGTGTGGCTGTCTGGTGAAAACAAGATGAGACTTAACAAGTGTACACGACTCACACAAGAATAGTCACTTCGGTTCGAGCACTGGAGATCAAAGGATGCAGATAGAATGCTGTCGAGAGTATGGTGCTGGAAAAGCATAGCAGGTCAGGCAGCATCTGAGGAGCAGGAGAATCAATGTTTTGGGCATAACTTTATCAGGGCTTACACCCGAAACATTGATTCTCCTGCTGCTTGGATGTTGTCTTACCTGCTGTGCTTTTCCAGCACTATACTCTTGACTCTGATCTCCAGCATCTGCAGTCCTTACTTTCTCCCAGCATATAGAATGCTGCCTGAGCAGGAAAATCGACGTTTCAGGCAGGAGCCCTTCATCAGGAATCCTGTTACAACACAGAGTAAACCACTCTGCTAACTTTAAACCTGACGCACAGAGAAGCTCACCTCACACCGTAATCTGTTAAATCTCAAGAAGAACAATCCCAAAGGTCACTACTTAAATTAAAAATTAACAATTTTATTCTTTAAGTCCAACAGAGAATATTAAAACAAAAACTCCTTTCTCTTAAACCTATCTTTTACCTCCCATTCTACAATACTGGTCCAATTATTCCCTCTTAAATTTACGGCAAAATCAATTTCAAACCCAGGTATAGTCTTCAGATGTTGAACTTTCTCTGTAGTTTTCCCCTAGGTCGACATTGGTGTTCTGCTACACAAATTTCTGAGAGACAGGTACCTTTCAGAGAGCAACCTATTTGTTGATGATTTGGCGGTTCTCCCTCTAATTTGTGGGCGGCACGGTGGCACAGTGGTTAGCACTGCTGCCTCACAGCACCAGAGACCTGGGTTCAATTCCCGCCTCAGGCGACTCTCTGTGTGGAGTTTGCACATTCTCCCCGTGTCTGTGTGGGTTTGCTCCGGTTTCCTCCCACACTCCAAAGATGTGCAGGTCAGGTGAATTGGCCATGCTAAATTGCCTGTAGTGTTAGGTAAGGGGTAGATGTAGGGGTATGGGTGGGTTGCGCTTCGGTGGGGCAGTGTGGACTTGTTGGGCCGAAGGGCCTGTTTCCACACTGTAAGTAATCTAATCTAATTGTTCAAAACGTCCGGTTTTACACCCCAAAACATTGGATCATTTCCTTGGTTTGATGTGATTCCAAACAGTAAAATTCAAATTCAATTGGATTTTGGTACCTAGGGCATAATTTAAACTGATTGGCCAAATTTGTATTTATTTTTGTTCCATGGCAACTGTGACTGTGTCTGTCTGCGTTTATCAAGACCAAGGAGAATTTAGCATAGAACAAATCCTTTCAAAGTTTGAAGAAAGGGCAAGAAACGACAGACGCATGTCAGTTCCTGTCAAGTGGGAGGGGAAAAGTTTAAGGGAGATGTGTGAAAAGTTCTTTATGTAGAGACTGGTGGGTGCCTGGAACGTGTGGCCAGCGGAGGTGGTAGAGGCAGGCACAATAGCGTCACTTAAGATGTATCTAGACAGATGCATGAATGGACAGGGAGCAGAAGGATATGGATCCTTAGAAAATAGACGACAGGTTTAGATAGAGAATCTGGATCGGTACAGGCTTGGAGGGCCAAAGGGCCTGTTCCTGTGCTGTAATGTTCTTTGTTCTTTGTTGTTCTAACTCCAGCTATTTGTTTTGACCGAATGTTATATTTTTACATTGTTCAGGACACTTTGTGCTTCTCTAAGTCTGTGCCAGCTTCCTCTCTCTCTTAAAGGTACAGTATACACCTACACCTTCATAACACTTCCCCCCTTAAGAAAAAGGAGCCATCATAATGAAAAGATGGCTTCATTTTTTTTCCCTCTATTCCTTAACCACATTCTCATGACATACATATGACTTCACTTTAATTTCTTCCCACATATATAAAACATTGAATAGATAGCAATCTCATCTATACTTTATCAGTTAAATCCATGATAATGCATCTGCGAATACATTCTTATGACCTGCAACATGGACGATTTGTAAATTTAAAGTCTGTAACATAAGACTCCAACAGAATAGTTTCATGTTCTTGTCTTTAAAATGTTCCAAGAATGTAAGGGATTGTGATCCGTGTACACAACTGTCCCTGACACATTGTTCGTGATGTACACATTAAAATGTTGTAAGGCTAAACTCATTTGTTCTTTTTCTATCGTGGAGTATTTCCTCTGGTGGATGTTGAGTTTCTTTGAAAAGTAACCAACTGGCTGTTCAATCCCATCCTCATCTTCCTGTAGCAGTACAGCTCCAATTCCTATGTCACAAGCATCGATGGCAACTTTGAAACATTTCAAAAGGTTTGGTGTAGCTAAAACTGGTGCAGTGGTTATTATGAATGCCTCCTGGCATTGTTCCATCCACCAAAACTTTGTGTTCTTCAGCAAATCGGTTAATGGTGCTATTACATTGCTGAAGTTTGGAACAAACTTCGGATAGAATCCGCTTAGTCCCAAGAATTGAAGCATCTCTTTCTTCAAGGTTGATTGTGGAAATTCCTTGATAGCCTTCTTCTTTGCATTCTGTGGGGTCAACCTTCCATGACTGATGTTATGTTCCAAGAATGTCACCTCTGCTTTCGTGAATTCAATTTTGTTTCAGTTTATTACCAGTTTGCTTCCTGTAGTCGTTCAAAGAGCTCTGCCAACTGTACTATGATCTTTCCAGGGCTTACTGAAGATCACTATGTTGTCCAAATAGATTGCACAGTTTGTTAACCCAGCCACAACTCTGTTCATGAGTCTTCGGAATGTGGCGGGTGCGTTCTTCATTCCAACTTTGAATTGCTATAGCACATTTGGGGTTACAAACGCAGAAATTTCTTTCACTGTCTCTGGCAAAGGTACCTGCCTGTAACCACACAGTAAGTCCAACTTGGTGACGTAACTGGCTTGTCCAACCTTCTTGATACAGTTCTTCAATCTCAGAATTGGATATGAGTCCGATTTTGTAATGGCGTTGAACTTCCAATAATCCATGCAAAATCGTTGAGTCCCGTCCAGTTTGGGGACTAAGATGATCAGCGAACTCCACTGGCTCTGGTTCGATTTGATGATATCCTCATTGAGCACGGCCTCCACCTCCTTCTGGACTTGTCTGGCTTTGAGAGGATTAAGCCGATAGGGGTGTTGTCTTATTGGAGCAGTATTCCCTATGTCTACTTCATGTACAATAGCATTAGTCCTCCTCATCTGATTCCTACGTATGTCCTCATACTGCAGTAACAAACCTTTCAACTGTGTTTTTGCTCCCGAGACAGTTTACTAACCTATCCCACTCCTCAAGGACTTCTTCATTTTTAACATATTTTGAGGCACATCAAAATCCACAACATCTGGATTTGATTCCTCACTCTGAGGGGCAGTAACTAACACCTGTTTCTCCAGTTATTTCTCTCTAGTACAGGTATAAAACAGTTTCAACATGTTCACATGACATATCTGATACCATTTTTTCTATCTGGCATCTTTACCAATTAGTTAACCTGGCTCAACTTTTTCTCAATTTATTAGGGACTACTACACCTGGCTTTGAAGGGATCTCCTATCATTGGTAACAGTGCAAACATGTCATCCCCTCAGGAAAATATCCGAGTCTCAGAGTTTTTATCTGCCACCTGCTTCATTCTATGCTAGGCCCTCTTTAGGTGCTATTCAGCTAACTCATCTACCCAATTTAATCTCTCCCTCACCTCCAATACAAGTGTGAAATCTCCAACTTTGGTTCTGGCAATTTCTGTTTAATTAATTTCAAAGGGCCTCTCACTTCATGCCCGAAAATTAACTCAAAGGGAATAAACTGAGTAGATTCATTTGGGGCATCTCTAATGGCAAACACTACGAATAGGATATTTTTATCCCAATCTTTCGGGTAATCCTGACAGTATGCTCTCAACATGGTCTTAAGGTCTGATGCCACCTTTCTAACGCTCCCTAGAATTCAGGATGATATGCACTTGATTTAAAGTGTTATATACCTAAACTATCCATAACCTACTTAAACAGCCTAGCAGTAGAATTAGAGCCTTGGTCTGACTGAATCTCTCTGGGTAGCCGATACTGCATGAAGAAAACTACTAACCCCTCTACCATCTTTTTGCCTTGACACTCCGTAATAGAATTGCCTCTGGAAATCTGGTAGGTACATCCATGATGGCTGACAAGTACTGGTTCGTACTTTTCAATGTTGGGAGGGGACCTACACAATCAATTATAACCCGCGTGAAAGGATCTTCAAATGCGGGAATTGGCAACAAAGGGGCTAGTTTTATTACCGCCTGTGGCTTACCTACCATTTGACATGATGACACGTACTGCAAACATTAACTTCATTCTTGTGCATTCCAGGCCAATAAAACTATTTTTGTTTCTTAGCTTTTCGTAACCCTAGGTGACCTCCTACAGGTAGTTCATGTGCTACCTGTAACACTTCCTGTCTGTATGCTATAGGCAACACAATCTGGTGCACTTCAGCCCATTTCTCCTCTGCACTAACCTGCCGTTGTCTCCATTTCCGTCTGAGGATTCTATCTTTCAGATAATAACCCTCAGGAATTTTCTCTGCCTCCTTTTTGGAGTATACATCCACATATATGTCTTTTATCTTCTGGTATTTCTTTACAAGTCCCTTAGCCTTTCAGCTTTCAGGACTAAACACTTCGGTCTGACCCACTGCCTGTTCAGGTTTTTCCTGCACCATTATGTCAAATAGAGTGTCTGTGAACTGAACTTCAACTTCTTCATCTTTCTCTTTAGTTTTTGCTTTGTGCTGTGACTTATGATAGTGGGATCTTGTTACTGCACAGTATGGGAAAATACCAAAGTATTTTTCTTTTAACTCCTCAGTTTCTTGGTCTTCCTTGGGCTTCTCCACAACAAGGGGGTGTCACTCCCACCTTGGACCCTGCCAAATCATTCCCAAGAACAAACTGAATTCCTGGAACTGACACTCTGTCAGTCACTCCCACTGTAACTTCTCCAGTCTTGAGTTGGCACTCCAACCTGACCTTCCATAGGGGAATGCTAAATTTCTGTCCATCTATCCCACAAATTACCACATTCCCAGGTAACAGATCAGAAAGAGTGCAAATTTGCTCATCTCTTACTACTAGAGATTGGTTAGATCCTGTATCTCTCTAAATTATAACTTCTTGTCCTTCTCCTCCTGTTCTTTCTAAGTAAAATTTATCCACAGAGGCGAATTCTTTATAGAGATCAGGTACTAACACCATATCCTGCCGCTGCCTAGGCTGTGCACTCTCCTGCAGCTCCTCGACTCTTCTTGGGGTTTCCTTTACTACTTTCACTAATGCCACTGGTTTAGCTTCTTTTACCACATTTTTTCCCACCGTGCCTTTCTTTAACGACCAGCACTGTGACTTTACGTGTCCCACTTTACCACAGTGGAAACACCTGAGGCCTTTCACCTCCTTTCCACCCTCTTGGGCTTCTTTAACATGTAGTAAACGCTTACCAGTGTTCTCTACTCTTTCTTTCATAGTGTAGGATCTCCCCTTCTCCCAATTTCTATCCCTCACAGGATGAAATTCTGGTTGGAGGCTTGTCTTATGCACCAACACGTATTAATCTGCTAATTCTGCTGCCCTTCTCACTTCCTCAACTTTCTGCTCCTCCACACGAATTCTTATCATCATTGGAAGTGAGCTTTTAAACTCCTCCAGCAGAATAATCTCTCTTAGAGCCTCATTGGTCTTCTCTATCTTTAAAGCATGCAGCCATCTATCAAAATGACCATGTTTAATTCTTTCCAACTCAACTTAAGTCTCATCTGGTTCCTTCTTTGTGTTTCTGAACAGCTGTCTATATTCTTCTGGTACCATTTCACAAGCACTTAACATAGCCTGTTTCACCTCTTCATAATCTCTTGACCCCTCTTCTGACAGCGTGGCAAATACCTCACTAGCTCTGCCTGCCAGTTTAGTCTGAACGAGCATCACCCATAAATCCTCGGACCACCCCATCTGTGTAATGAAATAAAGAAGGCTTTGACATCTTTCTCTTCAAAGTGTGGCAGAATTTTGACATATTTGTATATGTCACTACCTTCTCTTTTAATCTCCATTCTATTGACTTTGCTGACTAAGTTGCAACTTCTCAATTTCAAATTCTCTCTCTTTTTGTTCAGCTAAGAATCTTCTCTCTCTTTCTCTCTCCCTTTCTTCTCTATCTCTTTCTCTCTCACTTTCTTCTCTTTCTTTGCTCAACTAAGAACCTTCTTCCTCTCTCTTTTTCCCCTCTCTCTCTCCCTCTTTATCTCACTTGTGTAACTTCTCACTCCATTTTCCTCAATTGTAATATTTCTAAAAAAACTGCACTTGTCTAAGTGTTTCAGTAATTTCCTTACAATTTCAGCTTTACTTTTGTCTTTGGTTAAACCCAATTCTAACCTCTTTGCCAATTCTAAGTGTATGGTCCTTTCTTTTCTTTCTAAACATTCTTGGCAAATTTAGGAATCATCTTCAAACTCTAGAACCTCTTTCACAATTTTAAGAGCCATTTCTCTCACTTTAATTTAAGCAACCACAATAGACAGGGTGGATCAAGTGAATCCTTAGAAGAGTTTAAAGGCAGAAGGAGTATACTTAAGAGGGAAATCAGGAGGGCAAAAAGGGGGTGAGATAGCTTTGGAAAATAGAGTTAAGGAGAATCCAAAGGGTTTTTACAAACACTTTAAGGACAAAAGGGTATTTAGGAAGAGAATAGGGCCCCTCAAAGATCAGCAAGGCGGCCTTTGTGTGGAGCCACAGGAGATGGGGCAGATACTAAGCAAGTATTTTGATTCAGCATTAACTGTGGAGAAGGACATGGAAGATATAGAATGTAGGGAAATAGATGGTGACACCTTGAAAAGTGTCCATATTACAGAGGAGGAAATGCTAGATGTCTTGAAACGCATAAAAATGGATAAATCCCCAGGACCTGATCAGGTGTGTCCTACAACTCTGTCGGAAGCTAGGAAAGTAATTGCTGGGCCTCTTACTGAGATATTTGTGTCATCGATGGTCACAAGTGAGGTGCCGGAAGACTGGAGATTGGCTAACATGCCACTATTTAAGAAAGGTGGTAAGTATAAGCCAGGGGATTATAGACCAGTGGCCTGACGTCAGTGGTGGGCAAGTTATTAGAAGGAATCCTGAGGAACAGTATGTACATGTATTTGGAAAGGCGAGGCCTGATTAGGGATAAAGTGTTGAAAAATGTGGTGCTGGAAAAACACAGCAGGCCAGGCAGCATTCGAGGAGCAGGAGAATCAATTAGGGATAGTCAACATGGTTTTGTGCATAGGAAATCATGTCTCAAAAACTTGATTAAGTTTTTTGAAGAAATAACAAAGAGGATTCATGAGGGGAGAGCGGTAGATGTGATCTATTTGGACTTCAGTAAGGTGTTCGACAAGGTTCCCCATGGGAGACTGATTAGCAAGGTTAGATCTCATGGAATACAGGGAAAACTACTCTGTTGGATACAAAACTGGCTCAAAGGTAGAAGACAGAGGGTGGTAGTGGAGGGTTGTTTTTAGACTGGATGCCTGTAATCTGTGGAGTTCCACTAGGATCTGTGCTGGGTCCATTACTTTTCATCATTTATATAAATGATTTGGATGTTAGCATAAGAGATATAGTTAATAAGTTTATAGATGACACCAAAATTGGAGGTGTAGTGGACAGCAAAGAAGGTTAACTCAGACTATATCTGTGCCTGGGGGGAGATAGCTGGGAATGCGATAGGTAGATAAAGGTGAGTGATGGTGACAAGTTGAGTGGAGGGTGGAGTGGACAGGTGGGAAGGAAGACGTAGAGGTATGACATGTCAAGAGGGTGGTGCTGAGTTGGAGGACTGGATCTGGGAGAAGGTGAGGGAGGAGAGATGAGGAAACTGGTGAAATCAACATTGATCCTGTGTGGTTGGAGGGTCCTAAGGTGGAAAATGAGGCATTCTTCATCCAGGAATTGGGTGGCTAGAATCTGGTGGTGGAGAAGGCCCAGGATTTGCATGTCCTTGGTGGAGTGGGAGGGGGCATTAAAATATTCGGCTATGTTTAGTGTGTGTCCCAGAGATGTTCTCTGAAATGTTCCACAAGTTTGGCGTCCTGTCTCCCCAGTGTAGAGACCATATCAGGAGCAACGGACACAGTTGATGACATGTGTGGAGGTCAGGAAAATTCTGTCCTGTCTCCCCAATGTAGAAGAGACCACATCGGGAGCAACAACTTCCAGTGGTGCTGACAACCTATGAGTGAACAATAAAAAAATTGTGGTGTTGTTAAACTGGGGCCACTGTAGTTGAGGGAGCAGAAGGGAGGTCATCAAACAGGAGCTCAGAGCACAAAACAAAGCCAACTATTCTTAAATTAGTCCCACTACAGCCCTGCATGCTCTTCAAATCTAATGATTATTCAAAATAATCACCTCAAAAAATCGCATTAAACACTCCCGTGGCAAAAAAAAATGTCAATGTTCCAACTTTTTAAAAAAACTTTGAGCATTTGTCAGGTATGCTGGAACGGATTGGGGAATTTGAGTGAACATGTAACTAAGACTAACTCTGCGTTTGCTGGGATTGTATTTCCAAACCCTTGCCACATCCTGAGGGGAAAATGGAGCTGCCAGGAGAGGGCGCGAACTGGCTGGAATAACAAGAGCCTCAACAAACAGCGATAGAAATACAGAAAACAAAACAAAATAAATCGGGACAAATCCAGGAAGGGAGAGAGAGAAAACAACAGGCGACCAAGAGCAACAGTAACAAAAAAATTCCCACATTATTAAAGGACAAAGTCAAGGTACACATTGCCATGGGGGAGGGGGAAGAGGAGGACTGGGGAAGATCACGTGACAAGGCTATTTTGTCCAACACGCCACCTTTCAACTTAAATTTAATTGTTATACTAACGGCATATTCTGACAGTTTGTAGTTGATTTATCGAGTTTGATGAGGTAACCCAGATGTTTTTTTTGGGGTGGGATAGCTTTAAAAGTCGACTGATTGATTCGGGCTCGGCCGATGACGTTGGGCCGAGGGGGAAGACGCCATATTGGAATCGGGCAGACAAAAAAAGCGAATAAACATTAGGCGAATCGGAAAGAAATCGTCGCCATCCAGGGTTTGTTCATCGATGTTTTCTTCTTAGCACCTTTGTTCCAGTGTCAGGGGTTGGGATGTGTTCTTATTTTTGGAAACGGTCGGTTCGCCGCTTTCATTTATAAAGCTGCGTAGGAAGTTGATCATTTTTTCCTCTCTTCCGTTGGCCGTTGCTTTGTTGGAAGGCCCGAAATGCTGTGTTTTACTGTCTTTTATTTTAATATGTTTATCCGTGTCTCTTTAAAATTTCGTGTTTTGAATCAAGTTTTGTAGTACTATGCTTTTTCGCCAAATATACTAAACGTATCTTTTATTTACTTAATACACTGTGTAATTTACTTAATTTCTGATTGTGCAGTCGTGGCTTATTTTTGTCTTTTATGAATAATTTTAGGAAGTGTTTGGGTTTGTGGTGTTTCTTTTTCGGGATGATGGAAGGCAGCCGGAATTTTATTTGTGAGCTGGTGTAAATATTGACCCTTTTCTGCCTCACTTCACTCTCTCTCTTTCTTGTAGACTATAGCTTTCCACTCCGTCTGCTGGCTGGTAAAAGTACATAAATATTTATCTTTAACTAACTATTAAATAAAACGCATGGGTTTTTGTTTACTCTTTTTGAAGATAGATTTTCTAATCCGGTTTGCGTTCGGTTTGTGTCATTGCAATGTGACAGATGGCATTGGGCCTTCAGCGTTTTAAACAATCTCGCAAATATTCCAAAAAAATAAGAAACTAACGGAAAAATTGTGTGTGAATATTAATGCTTTCTTTAATTCAAATTATAGACTTGTTTCTAAAATTAAAAATGTCTAAGTTGTACTTGCAAGTCTACCTCTTACTGGCTAAGGTTAAATTTTGTAATTTAAAGTTTCTATGCCCCCTTGTTTAAGGGCAGTTATTACATAAATTTGTTTACATAGCAAACTTGAACACTTCAATCTTGATTTTTATGTTGTGAATGCAATTGTGCTGTTTAATGTAGACAGAATAAAGTAAAAAAAAATTTTACTAAATGTTAGAAAAGCAATGACTAGTTGTACATCATCTTTTTTAATGTGGTAAAACATTCCCCAGGCACCAGAACATTGTTTTGACAATGATATCAAGGCACAATGCGAAATCGCCATTGGTAAAGCTTGGACAAGGAGGTGGGTTTTAAGGAGTGTCTCAAAGGAAGCAAATAAGGTAAAAGTTGTAGATTTTGGGAGTGAAATCCAGAATTTAGACTCAATTTGTTGATCAGCTTCTTTTGATTCTTCCTCTCCTTGTTTAACATGTAGGGCAATTTAATTCAAAATTGAGTGTTCACTCTTTTTTTACATAACCATGTTTGTTTTTGGAAGGTTGATTATTGGTTGGAATAGATTGTACAGGCTATTACTTTTTTAAGTTGTCTAACTTAAATTCCATTTGAACAAAAAATGCCTTCTGATTTGGTCAAGCTATTTATTTCAACTTTAAGACTCAAGTTCTCGAGGCAGAAATGATTGAGTTATATTTTCTATTCGATATTAACTATCTCTTTAACTTAGGTGGCTCAGTGGTTAGCACTGCTGCCTGTCAGCACCAGGGTCCCAGGTTCAATTCCAGCCTCGGGCCACTGTCTGTGTGGAGTTTGCACGTTCTTCCTGTGTCTGTATGGGTTTCCTCTGGGTGTTCTGGTTTTCTCCCACAATCCAAAGATGTGCAGGTCAGGTGAATTGGCCATGCTAAATTGTCCATAGTGTTAGGTGCATTAGTCAGAGGGAAATGAATCTGGGTGGGCTACTCTTCAGAGTTGGTGTGGACTGGTTGGGCTGAAGGGCCTGTTTCCATGCTGGAGGGAATCTAATCTAATGTTTTAGAGTAATGCTGTTTAAAGCATTGTAAAGTCAGCAATTAATCCAGTGTTTGATACAGATGTGTTTAACTTTACAACAATTTGTAATAACCAAAATAGCTACATACTTGACTACCAATGTATAAAGGGCAAAGCTATTCGTCTATTCCATTATAAAAAGAGCTAATGGCAGGTTTTAATGTTTAATAACCTGTGTCCAATGCAGTATTCTACTTGATGTAAATTGGATAAAAAATTATTTGGCTGGCAAAAATGGGCAAGCTATTTGGGTGTGAAAAAGGTGACAAAGTAATTTGAAATTCTCATTACTGTACACAAAATATGCTGGAGGCCTTTTGACCTGACCTGTCTATGCCAGTCTTAATACTCCACAAGACCCTTCCCATCGCTACCTACGCTAAATCTATTATTGTAAACTCTCTCGTGCCTGTCTAGTGCTATCCCTAGATACATCCCTTCAGCCACTCCTTGTGGTTGTGCTTTCCAGGTTCTGGCCTTGTTCTTTAGAATTTTTTCTGAATTCCCTATTAGATTTCTTAAGAAAACCAGCTTGTATTAATGGCCTCTCGTTATGCTTTTCACCAGCAGCCAGAATCATTCTGTCTCTCCACTACTTGATATGATAAGTTTAGGTAGACTTTTAGTTCACCTCTTAATTGTGTCTTGTCATTTTCTGATATTTGTGTATTATTTGCACATGTATTCTCATATATAATCAAGGTACCAAGGCTCCCAATTCCTGCATCTGTGTCCTGTCCTGCCCTTATGCCTCTCGATCAAGGATGACTTGATTTCTCTCTAGTTTGACAGATTTTGAGATAGCTGAAGTCTGACTTTTCTGTCACATGCAAGGCAATTGATGTATGATGGGTAGGAAGATAATTGTTTCAGAAGTTTGATACACTCCCTGAATTCTTTTTGCCTTTGTTCCTGACTTGAGTTTGCTGACTTCCTAAAATAACATTTGTCACATGCCAGGGTTTCCTTTTGAGTTAGTAGTTTTGCTTGACCTCGGGCATGTGGAAATCATGTCCTGCTCAGATTGGTTTCGCATGATTAGTGTCACGATGGGCATCTTGGTTTGGCTTTCTTGCCACTAGATTTGGAGGATCCTGTAAAGGCACCTATAGTGGAACATCAAGCACTTTGGGGTCCCTGTTGTATGTAATGCAAAACTATAAAGCATGTAATAACTTGAGGATCATTGCTACCTGGTAAATTGTAACCTTTTAGTTTTTGGGTGAGAAATTATGGTCCTCAAATAGGCTTCCTTCCCTAGCCACCGACAAGACAGATTCCAAACCTAACATTGGAGAGGATTCTTCTCTTAAATTGTCTTCCAGCTGGTTTCTTATTGATCTAGAGCCTTTCCTCAAATTACTCCATAATTGGTTAAGGCCAACTGTACAATTATACTTTTTTGTGTTGTATTGTGTAGCAAAAATAATAGTGATGCAAAAGTGACCATATAACATGTTGGAGCATGTCATGACTTGGATGTGATGTGGTGAGCCTTCTTAGGGAAGTTGATTCTCATTGCTTAGGTTTGATGTGTGGAATTTGAAGAAACATTCAGGGATATTCTGACACTCTTGGAAGTTTTATGTGCTGTTGCAAATCCAGCTGACATGCCTGAAAGGTTTAGAAGTTTACATATTGGGAGCAAAAGCAGGTTTTTAAAAAAATCACTTATGGGATGAGGGTGTCACTGTTAGGTCAATATTTATTGCCAATCTCTACTTGTCTAGAGGGCAGTTAAGAGTGAACCACATTGGGTGTGGGCCAGACCAAGTAAAGACAGTGGCTTTCCTTCCCTAAAGGGCATCAATGAACTAGATGGGTTTTTCCAAGAATTGCCATTCGATTCAGTGATTCCTTTCTAATTCCACTACCTGCTGTGGTGGGATTCAAACCAAAGTCCCAGGTCATTATCTGGATCTCTGGATTAATAGTCTAGTGATAATACCACAAGGCCATTGACTAGTGGAGATCTGCCCCCAATTTGTGTTTTCTTTAAAATTAGTTCAGCAGTGTTATTAAGTCAGTGGCTCATTTCAAATCATGGTTGATCAGTTTAGTCATAGTGGATGCTGTGAAATTAAATTGTGACAAATCAAGTGTTGCTACAATAGACCTAGTGACCTAAAAGACACTGGATGATTGGCGATGTTTTTTTTAGTGAGATATGGATGGCAAGTGTCTTCCATTTTTTTATAATGGAATAATACACAGTTAGACCTTGGAGAGGGTGCAGAAGTTATCAGAATGGTAACAGGGATTTAGGACTTCAATTATGCAGGGAGGCTGGAGTTGTTCTTGAACATATTAATCTTTCTTTAATAGTGGTGTTCAGAACTGTGGATTTAGTGAATAATCAATTTTAGCGGTCAGTTAGCAGAAAAAGTTATCTAAGGAAATGTTTTCAGGTGTTATTGTGATCTGGAGCAAACTGTTTAAAAATTAGATGGAAATATATTAACTTTTCAAAATGTGAATACTAAGAATTTTTTTGGAAAGGGCAGTGGAGAAGGTTAGTGGAATAACCTTTTTCAGAGCTAGCATGAAAACAGCGAACTGACTAGCTATCTTTATTATCTTCCTACAATTTGATATTTTTTCATTGTGGAAAGCATGTATTGATGGTCACTGAATTGTACAGTGCAGAAAACCATTCAGCCCACTGTCAGTCAGTCCCTGAAAGAGTGTGTCACCTAGTGTTCTTCTCTACGAGGTCAATTCCTGGAATGGCAGGATTGCCTTACACGGAAAGACTGAAGCGACTGGGCTTGTATACCCTTGAGTTTAGAAGACTGAGAGGGGATCTGATTGAAACATATAGCATTATGAAAGGATTGGACACTCTGGCAGGAGGAAACATATTTCCGCTGATGAGGGAGTGCCGAACTAGAGGACACAACTTAAAAATACGGGGTAGACCATTTAGGACAGAGATGAGGAGAAACTACTTCACCCAGAGAGTGGTGGCTGTGTGGAATGCTCTGCCCCAGAGGGCAGTGGAGGCCCAGTATCTGGATTCATTTAAGAAAGAATTGGAAAGAGCTCTTAAAGATAGTGGAGTCAAGGGTTATGGAGATAAGGCTGGAACAGGATACTGATTGGGAATGATCAGCCATGATCATATTGAATGGCAGTGCAGGCTCGAAGGGCTGAATGGCCTACTCCTGCATCTATTGTCTATTGTCTTGTACCTCTTGTTCTTCTTTTAAAGTAATCATCTCATTCCTTTCCAAATGCCTCTACAATCCTACTTCTACCCCAAGCTTAGACGGTACAATTCAGACCCTGACCACTCAGTATGTAAAAGCTTTTCCTCCCATTGCTTTTGCTTATACAAAGTTAAAAGAACAAAGTATAAGTCATAGTGAATGAGACACTTTTTCACTTTGCTTTCTCTGTTCAGACCCCTCAGACATGGAATACTTCAATGAGATCTCCTCTCTGCTTTCTATTCTCCAAGGAGAATAGTTCCAATTTGAATCATCTTCAGGACTAAAATTCTTCATCCCTGCAATCATTTTTGTAAACCTCTTCACCAATATCACCAGTGCTTTCACATGCTTTCTAAAGTGTACTAACTAGAACTGTACACAAATATTTTACCTAAAGCTGAAATGCAATTTAGATTCAACATAAAGTCCTTGCTCTTGTGCTTTTATTTCTCTATTAATAAAGTCTATAATACTGTGCTTTATTAACTGTGTCCTGTGCCTTCCAGTGATATGTGTGCATATGCTGCCAGGTCACACTGCTTCTGCGTCCACTTCAAAGTTATAAACTTTATATGTTCTTGCCAAAATGCATCAGCCCTCTGAGTATAAAATGTTGACTACCACCTATCTGTCCACAGCAACTTGGCTAGTCATTTGAAGGTTCTGTGTTGTCCTCAGTTTATAATGCTTCCAGTTTTGTAACACTACAGATTTTGGAAGTATTCTCTATATCCTAGGGCACTTCATCATTCTTATATTGGAAAAGGTCCCAGCACAGATCCTTGAAGAAGCACCCCCCCCCCCCCCCCCCCCAGCCCAGAAAATATCCACTGACTGTTGCTGTCTCCTTCCTATCACTTGCTGTTATCTCCCTTTTTTAATTTCAAGTGTCTAACTTAGTATTCAAATATTTTGAGTGGAACTGGATATATGCCTTCTGGGAATCCTGATGAGTATCATCAGCATCAAACCCTTCTCTTAATGTTATGAATCTTGAAAGGATTCAGAAAAATCTTTTACAAGGATGTTGACTGGGTTGGAGGGTTTGAGCTATAGGGAGAGGCTGAATAGAACATAGAATAGGGGAAGTCTGTTTTCCCTGAAGCAATGGAGGCTGAGGGGGTGACCTTACAGAGGCTTATAAAATCCATGAGGGCAATGGATAGGGTCTTTGGGATGGGGGAGTCCAGAACTAGAGGATATAGGTTTAGGGTGAGTGGGGAAAGATTTAAAAAGGACCTAAGGAGCAGCTTTTTCACGCAGAGGGTGGTGCATGTATGGAATGAGCTGCCAGAGGAAGTGGTGGAGGCTGGTACAGTTACAATTAGAATTACAATTAAAAGGCATCTGATGGGTATATGAATAGGAAAGGAAAGGTTTAGAGAGATGGGCCAAGTGCTAGCAAATGGGGCTAATTAGTTTAGGATGTCTGGTCGATGTGGACGTGTTGGACCGAAGTGTCTGTTTCAATGCTGTATAATTCAATTATGTCTGTCATAATATTTCTGAACTGGTTGGTGATTGTTACGGGGTTGGGTGGGGGAGGAGGTGATTAGTTAAATATGGAAACAAAGACTGGACACCTACTCCAGATGTAATTTCATAAAGACCACATGTACAACGGAAGTAAACTGTTTGGGTGCTGGGAAGATTGGTTTCCAGATGGCTAGGAGGGAGGGGCAGGATGATAGATAGGTAGAGGGTGCCAATTGGGAATGGTGCAGGATACAATAGGGCAGGAAAGTGTTTCGAGTAGGTCAGGATGTTCTGGAGAAATAATCTTGGGTGAGAGGACAGTAGTTGTTGAGTTTGGGTGGTTCAGGTCTGACACAGCAAAGGCGGTGGGTCGGGTTGGGGGAGAGGGGTCACATTATGGCCAGGCAGGCAGGGGAATGGATGGTCACTTCAGCACCTGGGGTATTGGCTAGGTCTGCTGGCAGAGTGGATTTGGGGATCGGTCAGGTTATGGTAGATGTATGTGGATTTGGGTTTAGATCAAGGGTAGGGCATGTTGGGACCTGGTTTTGGAAGTGGGGGTTGTTTGGGGTGAAAAGTCTGGCGGATTACTGGTCTTAACCTTTCCTGAGTGACTTTTGCTGAACTTCACCCGAACCATCCAGTGCCTGCTATTTTTACACATGTGGTGTAATTGCCCAGTGGGAAATGCAATTTTCTGGGCAGTTCCTTCAGAATGCCCTACAGTGGGATTCTGTAGGGACCTCATGCGCAACTGCAATCAGTGCTCGCAATATGACTGCCTGATTGTTGTAAAATCTGCCTTCTTGGTTCAGTACTTCTAGCTGTCAGTCTTAATCCAACCCAACCTCTCAAGGAACCCCTACATTCTCAGGATCAATAAAGTGTTACATCTCTGGACTGCTTCCGGTCGCAGACTATCTCCCTTTAGATAAGGACCCCAAAACTGTACATAGTAATGTAGGTGTGGTCTGACTGATGCCTTGTATTGTTCTAGCAAGACGCCAATTTTTAGGCTCCATTTCCTCCCCCCAATTTAACTGTGAACTTGTAGATTAAAATTGGTTGCTTGAAGTCAGATTTGAGAAACTGATCTATTGAGAGTATTGTAGGACTGGATGAGTTAGAGATGCTGATTCCATGAGGTATTTAAAATATAATGAGCACTTTTTAAAAAAAATAAGTTTGCTTAACTGGAAACCAAGATATCTCAGCAAGATTAGCTGATGCACAAATGGGACTGTGTAAATTAGGATGCGGGAATAGGCTTTGATTTCCTGCTTAGAGTAAAATGTTAAAGTCCAGACTGGAATATTTACATATGGAAACTGGCACTGATTTTGGATGACTAGCAGGATAGGGAAATTTGTGAAAGACCCTAGGAAGCTTGGCCTGGCAATCTGGGGAAGGAAGAGAAATGGCAGAGGCAGCTGACCTGAAAGGCTTCATGGTGGTGACAAGTCAATAGGTGAGGAAACACTGGTGAATGATTTTAAAAACCAGGTTTACAATAGAATTTGTTGATTTTTGCATCAGAATAATGAGAGCAGGAGTAGGCCATCTGGCCCATTGAGCCTGCTCTGCTGTTCAGTAAGATAATGGCTGATCTTTTCATGGACTCCTCTCCATTTGTATGCCTTGGGATAACCTTGGAATAAAGCAGTTTTGACAGATGCAGAAGTGGCTCTGGTCAAGCCAGATATGAGTGAATGTTTTCTAAGCTGTGTGGCCACGCAGTTTACTTTTGAGGGTCTGTGTATGTCAACTGCTGCAGGTCCCAGCAATGACTTCAAATTTCAGAAGTTGCTGTATGAATCTCTGAAATCCACCCAGAAGAAGACACAATTCGAAAAAACATAGGTAGTGAATAACCAAACCAGTTGTCCGCAATATTCACTCAAGCATGTGTTCTTGCACATAAGGGAGTGGCAGTGCTAGGGGCTCTGATTAGGACGTGTGTGTAATGGTTGTACTGGGGATTAGGGCATCAAAAGTAGGGATGATTTTGCCCAAGCTTGGGCCATGATTAATAAATCAGAGGAAAAATGATGGTCTGTTCTGATAGTTCCGTTCTTCCGTTATAAGAAAATCACGCATATCAGCCGCACCATTTTAACTTGATAGGTTTGCAATCTCGTGATGGCCAATACAGGGAAGGAAAGTTAGCCTTCTATAAATAACGGGCTAAGTTATTCGATCACATTAAAGTCTATTAGCCTAATGAAAAAACACACTCTATAGTAGAACCGACTATAGTTCAGTTAATTAAATGTGGTGCTGCCCTGTGTATGCAATCCAAACTTTGTAATTGTCTTCGGTTTGTGTGGAGTGGTTGGCAATGCTTTTGTTTTCACCTGCAAGTAAAGAAATGGAGTTGGTCAAAACATGCATTTGCTGTTCTCCCACTAATGTCATGCCTTCAAAACCTAGGAAAGAACAAGGAGGACAATGCATTTTGGTGTTCAAAGTATGACTTCTATAAACAGTGTATTGAGGATGTTGAACCTTGTAACTAATAATAATGACCTCTAGTTTAAAAGTAAACTTTATTCAGGCAGTCATTAGACTGAACTTTGCCAAAGAATGGAAAAGCTACTGTTCCGGTGAATTATGCTCCAGCACTCAGATTTAAATCAGTTAACTTTTTTTGTATTGCAGGTGGAAGTGAATATGCGCACAACCTTTTATGGAAAAGGATTTATGTGAAAAGTATTGTCTAATAAGCATCAGTGCAAGTGACTGCTTGACTTTTTAAGACTCATACGAGTGCTTGCCTTGATTGCAACAAAGGACTCGTATATATTGAGCAGACTTTATTATCTCTTCATTTGAAGAGGTTTAAACTATTACAGTTTCTGTATGAACCTTGGGCTGTAAACTGAAACTGCATATAAACATAAATACAATGACCACAGCCAGGACGGAAAATCCCGTTATCATGGGTTTGTCTACTCAGAACGGGCAGTTGAGAGGCCCACTGAAACCCAGTGCAGGCCCAGGAGGGATGCCGTCGCCACAAGTCTCTCAGACCAACCAACAGCTACAGCAGCTGAAAAATGCCAGCACACTTAATGGCACTCAGCAGCAAGCACATACAACCAGCAGTACTATTAAGTAAGTTGCTTTTAAACTATTATCTATTCTGATTTTGAAAAAAAGCTTGTCAATTTTGCACTTTTGTCATTATATTTAATTTTCATCTAGAAATGGGTTTCTTATTTATTGCTGTTTGGGATGTTGTCCCTGGGATCAAATGTGTTAGCCCAAAAAAAATTAAGTTGAAATGACCATGTGAAATAATTCGCACTTGTAATTAACATTTTTAGTAACAGGGAAATGTGGCAAATGGATGTAGGTTTGCTCGCTGAGCTGGAAGGTGTATTTTCAGACATTTCGTCACCATACCAGGTAACATAGTCAGTGAGCCTCCAGATGGAGCTGTTCCCCAGAAGCGTCTGAAAATGAACCTTCCAGCTCAGTGAGCAAACCTACATCCAAACCTCAGCTTGAGCTACGAATCTTCTCCAAACTTGCTAACTGTGACAACTGTTAATGTATTCATATAATCCAGTTTGGTATTAGCTGACCCAAAAATATTGGGCAGGGCGTCTGGGAGAGCTCGCTTGCTCTTCATTTGAAATAGTGTCTGCAATCTTCAGTGCTGTCAGCTGGTAGATAGTACTTTGGTTTAACATCTCATCTGAGAGCAGCATTTCCACTGTATTCCATTAGAATGTTGTTATTTTCAAAACCCATACAGAAAAGGGTTGAAACAAAACTATCTAGTCAGCTTTTCTCCACTTCTGTCCTTGTGGCAATTTATAGAAGGCTTTGTGGAAATCCTTGATGCAGGTAAACAATTAGGAGAAAGTGTGGACTGCAGGTGCTGGAGAGTCAGTGTGGTGCTGGAAAAACACAGCAGGTCAGGTAGTATCTGATGAGAGTAGAGTCAACATTTTGGGCTTAAGCCCTTCATCTGGAATATTCTGATGAACGGCTTATGCCTGAAACATTGACTCTGCTGTCCTGTTGATATTGTCGGATCTGCGTTGCTTTTCCAGTGCCACACTTTCTGACTCTGCAGGTAAACAATTGTTAGTATGGGGAATGAGCTAGGAAATTGAATTTAAATTAACTGATTATAGAAATATATGCATATTGGCCCAATGGGCCTTTCTCTGTACTGAAATATTTAGTCCTGTAATCACTGCTGAGGATGACAAATCCCCTTTTTTTTCTGTTGATTTGCTTTACTCAATTTTGATTCCCCTTCTCCACCCCTCTTATATTGGGGAAGCATTTTGATTTAGTTGTATACTGTCAATACTGATTAATTTCCAAACCCATATCCTAAACAAATTATCCTGTTCTGAAGTGAAACTTGAGTTTCTAAAGGAAGTCAGGAATTTTGGTTAGTGTCAAAGATTGCATAAACTGTTTGTTTAATACCACCTTGTTTCTAGAAAGTTACCTTTTTAGAAATGAAACCCTTTTTGTGTTGCCTTCTGCCCATTTGTGTGTAGTCACAACTTATGCGTTGTTCCAAACAGCTGTATTTCAATATTGCTAATGATCTGGTGAATCGATTGTAGAGACCATTCTTTCCTCGTTCATATATCACCTGTGTACTTTTAGAATTGTAGAACTCATTGCTATTAGCATTTGTTCTGTCCACATCCAATCCAACCTCTTGACATTTTGTGCACTTGCAGTAAAATTCCATTGGTGCTTGTAGCTGAACATTGTATCTCTTAACATAGCTAGGCTCTCCTTTCCCAAGCTAACAAAGTGCCAAGCACTTTGAAGGAATAAAAGTTATCTGATCTGTCTGTGCTCTTTTCAGCAGTCACTGTATTCTTTTGTCTATAATTATCAAAAGTAATAAAATTATAGGTCCAATCTTCCATTCTCAGCCTTGTTGAAGTCAACTAATGTAGTACAGAGAAGTCAGACACTGTTAAAGCACAGTGCCACACTAATTTGCTTGTTTAGGCACTGTCCTTTGTACAAATTCCCTTGGGTATGGCAGTTATTCCACTATTTATATTGTAAAAATTATTACATTGTAGATCTTGATAGTGCAAGCAGTGTAAGTACTATGTAAAATATCATGCATAACTTTACTGTTTTATACTGTGGCACAAGTTTTACAGACCGTTGATGTTCAGTTATAATGTAATCGAACCTAATACAAATTTAATATATTGATTTTAAAATCTTGCTTCAGTTTGAATCCAGATTTACACAGGTATAATGAATGCTGTATCTTTATAATTGAGGAAATTTTTTTGTTACAAGGAAATGAACATTTGCGTCAGATTTGAAATTGTTGTTTTTGATTGTTTGCAGTTATACCTACTAAAGCTCTGTGATTTCACTTAATGATTACACTTGTCCCTTACCTTTTGGATAGTATTGTAATCACAGAATTGTTATGGTGCAGAAGTCTGTTCAGCCCATTGTCCTGGTACTGTTTCTCTGACTTGATGCCATTTTCTCATACCTTTGCATATTGGAAGGATATTTAAATAGAAACCATGCCCTCTTAAGTGTGTTGATTTTGAATTTTCCTCCACCATAATTCCAAGCAGTGTATTCCAGATCCTAATTACTTAGATTGTAAAATGAATTTTTCTTTATTTGCTTAAATTTATCTTCTATTGTGTGCTGTCCATCTCCATCCCTTTTTTTGAGAGGGAACAGTTTCTCTTTCTCCCCTGCCCAGCCCCCCTCCTTGAGACTTTGAAAATTATTAAAGCTTCATCTTCTCCCAAAGGAAACAGTCCTAACATCTTGTCTGTCTTCATTGCTGACCTGTCATCCTCGGAACCATTCTCGGGAATCTCCTGTGCGCACAAACTACTGCGTTCTTATCTTTCCTGTACTGTGATGCTCAGATCTGTACACCATTTTTCAGCTGGAGTCTTAACTAGTATCTTAAGTTCAGCATAAACTCCTCCTGTACTTTAGACCCCTATTAAAACCTAGCCTGCAGTTTGCTTTAACTCGAGTTCACTCGAGTTGTTGTCACTTTTTAGTGACATATACATACACATTCAGGTGTCTCTGCTCCTGCAGACCCTTCAAAGTGGCACCCTTTACTTCATACTGTTCCTGATCTTCCTAAATAAGATTTACCACCTCCCGCTCTCCACATTTGAGCTTCAACTGCCACTTGTCTCCTACTCTGATTTGTAAGTTAAGCTTTTATACTGTCCGGCTCTCTCTTGTGTTCATCTGCAAACTTGGAAATTACTTCCTGTGGGCATGAAGATCTAATTATTATCAAGAAAAGGTAACCGTCTGAAATCGGCCCCATGGAGCGTTTCATTGTAACCTCCTCTGGTCTGAAAGATATCAATTAATCAATACTCTGCCACAAAACTGGCTGAGGTATATGAAGCAATGTTGCTCCTATCTCCTTTTGTTTCCTGAGCTATTACTTTCCTTAAGTCTGTTCCACTGTATTGAATGCCTTTTAGAAGTTCATGTGCACCACATTATTAGCATTATTCTATCTCTGCTACCTCTTCTTCAAAAAAAAATCCAAGTTGGATACAATTGGGAAGACCGAATATGTTTTTCTTGACTATAAATAGCCATGTGGTAAAATGTGGGTTATTCTGAATAATTGTTTTCAAGGAGTTTCTTCACTATTGAAATTAAACACTTTTTTATTTGAAAAGGTAGTCAAGGTTTTGTTGATTTCTAAGATCTGAAACAAATGAAATGGGCTGAAAAAGCTCCGGTCTGGCAGCAACTGGAGAAAGAGTTAATGGAACTCTAGTCAGTGAACTCAATGTTAACACTACCATTGCAATCTTTTGAACAAAGGTGTTATATTTAGAATTCTGACAGAGGACTGCAGATAGAACATAGAGAACATAGAACAGTACAGTACAGCACAGAACAGGCCTGGGCTGGGAAAAGCACAGCAGGTCAAGCCGCATCAGTGAAGGGGAGTCGAAGGTTCTGACGTGAAACATTCATCAGGACTGGGGAAGGGGGGCTAAGAAGTGGGGGGGGGGGGGGGGTGGAGTGGCGATATGTGGATGTAAGTAGATGTCTGGTCAGTGGGAAGGGTGGAACAGATAGGAAGGAAGATGGACATATTGGGGCAGGGTGGAGAGAGGGGGCTGGGTGTGAGGTGGAGTGATTTTGGATGCAGGTGAATCCTATGTTAAGGGTGTATGGTTGTAAGCTCCTGAGGCAGAAGATGAGGTGTTCCTCCTTCAGTTTGCGTTTGGTTTTGTTGTGACAGTGGATGAGGCCCAAGATGGGCATGGTGTCGGGAGAGGTTGAAATGGCTAGCAATCACAAAGTGAGGTTGATTGGAGTATATGGACCATAAATGTTCCCTTTACTGGTTTGCACTCAATCTCTCTGGTTTGTAGAGGAGACCACATTGGGAGCAATAGGTGCAAACCCTGACTGCCCATACTTCTCATGGCTGTCCGAGGTCCTAAAGAATCTTCGTGTGTTTTCTTTAATTTGATTTGTTCCAGGTATGGTCTCCTCTACATCGGAGACTGAGCGCAAACTCAGTAACTAGTTCAGAGAGTTTAGGGTGCATAGGTTCCAGTCAACCACATTGTCAGGTGGCCAGCCATTTCAGCCCCCTTATGACACGTCCATCCTGGGCTGCCACCGCTGTTTATAATAATGTCACATGCAAACTGAAAGAAAAGCACCTCATCATCTTCTGGAGCTTCAAGCCATAGGGCCTTAACATAGAATTCAACAGCTTCCAAATCTCCCCACTTCCCACCTCATCCCTCCCTCTCCCACTCCACCCCTTTTTTTTAAACCTGACCCAACCTGTCTGTCCTTCCCACCTATCTGGTCCACTCTCTCTTCACTGACCAATCAGTCCCAACCACCTGTATCCACCTATTCTCATCCCACCCATCTTATTGCCCCCTGACCCTTTTCTTTCTCCTCTTCTCCCCCCCCCCCCCCCCCCCCCCATTCAATTCTCAGCCTCTTTTCTCTCTTCTCTCTCTGTCCTTCTCTTCCCCCATGGCCCCCAGTCCAGATGAAAGGTGCCAACTGAAATGTCAACTCCTTCTCTGCTGTGCCTTTTCCAGTTCCACACTCTTTATTGACTGTATTTGGCATTCTCCCAGTCTTGTGGCACCACCTCCTCGGTCTAAACAAGTTTGAAAGATTTATGGGGTCTTTTGCGAATTTCATTAACTTTCCTCTAATATTGGATGTATCTCATCCAACCCTGATGCCTTGTCAATTTTAAATATTGGCAGTCTATCACTGCCTCCTCCTCCCAATTAAAAACTCTTCTAGTGTGTGCATATTTTCCTTTGTCACTGCCTGGGCCCCAACTGCTTCCTTAGGAAAGATAGCAATAAGGTTTTTTTTTAAATACACCTCAGCCATGATTTAAATCCCTTTCTAGTCAGTCCAACTTTTCACTAACTTTTTTTAACTGTATATATGTCTTTAGACTTTTTTGGCTTCCTTTTGTTAGCTGCTGGTCTTTCTTTTGACACTTATTTGCTTATTCACCTCCTCTGAGCCTGTATTCATCTTGTTCTCAAATCTATTTTCTACTTGACACTTGTCATAAACACTTATTTCTGTCTCTTCTAGAGTACCTATTTGTGTCTGTCTTCAGATGTGATTTTCGTGTCGTTCTTCTAATGCATCCTTAGTATTTTCATTCTCTGAAGCTGTTGAACTCTTTCTGCAGCACTGCAGTGCTTTACTCGATCAATACTGCCATCCACCTTTTTTTCCCTTTATTGAACACATTTGTTTTAAGGACTATTCAACATCCAGTTCTGTCTTTTCTCGAGCCATATCTGTTATAGTTCCAGTACTATGTGGCTATCTGCCGGTGTGTCCTTAATCTGTGGTGTCACCATTTCTCTGACTATGCTATCCTTGTAGCTCTCAGCCTCTGATGCTACTGGAAGTCCTGAACTTAAAGCTCAAACTTGTGCAGCTAGTAATATTTGTGCTCATGTCCTTGACTAGGTGGCAACGCTTGTTGAAATGCTTGTATTTTACTTGCTCAAACTACCCTGTCACTCTAAGTAAACCATTTGTAGTAACCTAGCACCAGAAAATGTCAATTTAAAAAAAAATAATTTGCTCAAAAATTCCTGACTTTGAAAGAGTCCTTACAAGAGCACCTTCAACCTCTATTTATCTGAGCACATTGTAAGTTCTTGCAATAAATTTTAACATCCTCTCTTGCCTCCCTCTGCACAAATTCCCACTTTGCATCAAATTTCCTGAATACCTACTGTCTTATTCTGGTATAGTTTGATTGTGTGCCCCCTTTTAAATATGTAAATATTTATGTAATTTTTTTTCACTCAGACCAGGTGATGACTGGAAGAAAAGTTTAAAATTACCTCCAAAAGACAGGAGGATGAAAACTTCGGTAAGGGAAAAAAATTCCATCTGATCTCTACTTGGAATTGTTTAAACTCTGGTCTGTTTTGTAACTTTTTTTAAAGAAATTGTTAATCATTGCAATGTTAACTATGATCATAGTGATTTGAGGTGTATTTTCAAGATAAACCCCTTTTTTGTTTTCTTCCTTAACCTCTCTACCAACCAAATATTATAGATACACAAACCTCTTGATTTCAGATTCTGATTATAGTTCCTCTCCCTCTTTTTGTATACTAAACTATTTCATTTGCACTGGCGAATTTGTCTGTGAATGTGGAAATATTTTGGCATGCTAGTAATAATGCTACTCCTGATGTTAGGAATTCAGTCACTGCTGTTAACACTGTGCTCAAAAGGAAGTTTGGACTCTCGTTCCCATGTTATGATGTGCTTACTTTTAATCCTTCTACATTTTTCATAAATGGAGAAAAATTAGTTTGTTGCTTTGTCATGCTCCATTATCATCATGCGGCAATGTGGCATAGTTTCAATGCTTTTGATTAGGCAAATTTGTCATTCACTTTAATGAGGATTGCTTAGTTGCTATGTCAGTGCTTTATCTTGTGCAAGTAGGTGGTGGGGGAAAGGAGTGTGATGCTGATGTTTCTCTTCAACTTAATTGTATACAGAACATTCACTTGAAACTGCAAGTAAAATTGGGAGAATTGATAATGTGGTACTAGAACAGCATTGATGGAATATGTATAAATTAAAGGATTTGGATGATTTTAAAGATAGCAAGCCTGAACTTCAATTATTTGCTCTTTATACATCTTACAAAAAGGGTGGTTAGTTTCTGTTCAGTTTGTGCACTTCTGACTGCAGTGACTACCATGGAGAACTTGGCTGTTGTATTAGCATTAGCAAGGCGCTGAATTTGATATTGCGGTCTCTATTGGTAAGCATGATATGGCAGTGCCAGTGTTGGACTGGGGTGGACAAAGTTTAAAAATCATAAAATTGCTCTAAAAGCTTGTACTTTTTAAATGAACCTGTTAGACAAGAACTTGATATTGTGATTTTTAACTTTCTAATGGTAAGGTTATAATTAATTGAGATATTTACTTCCTAGATTTAAGTGCATCGTATAGTTTGAAGCAAGTGAAATTCTACTTCAGAAAAACTCGTAGTTTTTGTTGACTGAGCAGTATGGCAGTTACATTATCTTTGTCTTCAGAATGTCAGTTTCAGATACCACTCCTTAATTCCAGTCCTGGATTTAGCTCACTTTTTAAGAGTTTGTTTTAATCAGTGTAAGTAGGTTATAGTATCTACAATCGAGCCACAGGCAAAGCCGTCACCGGTAAGAGGGCAGCGTGGTTGGCACAGCTGCCTCGCAGTGCTAGAGACCTGGGTTCGATTCTAGCCTCTGGCGACTATCTGACTGTGTGGAGTTTGCACATTCTTCCAGTGTCTGCATGGGTTTCCTCCCACAATCCAAAGATGTGCGGGTCAGATGAATTGGCCATGCTAAGTTGACTGTCGTGCAGGTTAGGGGTATTAGTTGGGTAGGGCAATGGGTCTGGGTGGGTTACTCTTCAGAGGGTAGACATGTTGGGCCAAAGGGCCTATTTCAGCACTGTAGGGATTCTAATTCTATGAAATGATAAAATATGCTTTTATACTAATTTTTGCATTATACAGATCAGAATTGGGTTGTTTGGCTAGCATATTGATAACTCCACTTAGTGCCTGTGGGTACTTTTCAATCTTGTTTCTTGCCTTTGTTTAGGATGTAACAGCCACGAAAGGAAACGAATTTGAAGATTACTGCTTGAAGCGTGAGTTGCTAATGGGCATTTTCGAAATGGGCTGGGAGAAACCGTCACCAATCCAGGTGTGTAAGCACTTTCTTTAATCTATTTGATAGGATACTAGAGAGCTTTGCTAAGGAAATTGAAACTGGGTTAGAGCTGTGTTTACTGTATCATAGCGTGTCACCGTGAAGTGCAGGCCCTTTGGCCCTCTGTTGCGTCGACCTGTGAAATTAAACTGATCCCCATCTAACCTAAACTGTTCTGTTATTATCCATGTGTTTGTTCAATGCTCATTTAAAGGCTCTTAGTGTTGGCGAGTTTACTCTTGTAGCAGACAGGCCATTCCACGTCCCTACTACTGAGTAAAGAAGCTACCCCTGATGTGTGTCCTAAATCTGTCCCCTCATGTTAACCTTCACCATCCGAGGAAAAAGGCTCTCACTGTCTACCCTATCTAACCCTTGATTATTTTGTACGTCTCAAATAATTCACCTCTCAACCTCCTTCTCTCCAACAAAAACAGCCTCTGTTCCCTTTGCCTTTCCTTAAAGACCTTCCTTCCGTACCAGGCAACATGCTAGTAAATCTCCTCTGCACCCTTTCCAAAGCTTCCATGTCCTTCCTAGAATGCGGTGACCAGAACTGTATGCAGTACTCCAGATGCAGCCTAACCAGTATCTTGCACAGCCGAAGCATGACCTCGTGGCTCCGAAACTCAATTCAGTCCCCCTACCAGTAAACCCCAGCCCACCATATGCCGTCTTAACAACCCTATCAACCTGATTGGCAGTTTTCAGGGATTTATGCACCTGGACACCGATCTCCTCTTCTACACTCCCAAGAATTTTAACATTAGCCCAGTACTCTGCATTCCTGTTATTTATTCCGAAGTGAACTATCTTGTGCTTTTTTTGCACTAATCTCCAATTGCCACTTCTCAGCCCAGCTCTGTATCTCATATATGTCCCTCTCTAACCCACTACGTGCTTTGGCGTCATCTGCAAATTTACTAACCCATCCTTCTACATTCACATCCAGGTCATTTATAAAAATTACAAATAGCAGTGGCCCCAAAACAGATCCTTGAGGCACTGAGCTCCAGGACGAACATTTCCTATTAACTACCATCCTCTGTCTTTCAGCTAGCCAATTTCGGATCTAAACTGCTACATCACCTTCAATCCCAAAACTCAATATTTTGTGCAATAGCCTGCATGTGAAACCTTATTAAATACCTTACTGTAGTACATATACACCACATCTACTGCTTTATCTTCATCCACCTGTTTTTGTCACCTTCTCAAGAACTTGAGGTTAGTGGGGCATGACCTACCTTTTAACAAAAATGTTGACTATCCCTAATCAAATTATCACTGTTACCTAGTATGGTGATGAAACATCTGAAAACAAACCTTCCAGCTCAATGAGCCAACCTACGTCCACAAATCATTCCTTTCCAGATGATTATAAATCCTATCTCTCATAACCCTTTCCAAACCTTACCCACAACAGAAGTAAGGCTTATGGGCCTATATTTACCAGGGCTGTCCCGACTCTCCCCCTTAAACAAGGGAACAACATTTGCTATCCTCCAGTCTTCTGGCACTATTCCTGTAGACAATGATGACATAAAGATCAAAGCCAATCTCTTCCCTGGTTTCCCAGAGAATCCAAGGATAAATCCCATCCGGCCCAGGGGTCTTATCTATTTTCAGATCTTTCAAAATTGCTAAAACCTCTTGTCAACAGCAATCCTATCTAATCTAGTAGCCTGTATCTCCGTATTCTCCCTAACATTGCCTTTTTCCAACGTGAACAGTACTGATGAAAAGTATTCAGTAGCATGTCCCCATGTCCTCAGATTCCACACACAACTTCCCACTACTATCTTTGGCCTTAATCTTGGTCTAGTAATTCCTTTTATTCCTGATATACCTAATAGAAGACCTTGGAGTTTTCATAATCCTATCTGTTAGCAATTACGTATGTCCATGCCTGGCTCCTCTTCAACCTCTCTTTAGATTGTTTCTGGCTAACTTAACACTTGAGTCCTCTAACTCTTCGTGCCTCATCCTCTTGAGAAGAGCTTCAACTACTTTAGTAAACTATGGCTCCATCTCTCAACAACTACCTCCCTGCCTGATAGGTATATACCTTTTATCAAGGACCTGCAGTAGTTGTTTCTTGAATAAGCTCCATATTTCAATTGTCCATCCCCTGCAGTTTCCCTCCCTATCCTGTGCATCCTAAATCTTGCCTAATCACATCATCATTGCCTTTTCCCCCAGTTATACTTTCGCTGCTGTATGTACTTATCCCTTTCCATCGCTAATGAAAACATAACCAAATTGTGGTCACTATCACCAAAGTGCTCACCTATCTCCAAATCTAACACCTGGCTGGATTCATTCCCCAGTACCAAATCCAATATGGCATCCCCCGTTGGCCTGTCTACCTACTGTGTCAGAAAACCCCTCCTGCACACACTGAAAAAAGTGACCCATCTAAACTGCTTGAACCTGGTGTTCCTAGTTAATACTGTGGAAGTTAAAGTCCCCTATAACAGTTACCCTGTTACACTCGCTCCTATTGTACCCATTATGTCTCTTTGTAAACTTGAGATCATTTGGTACAGCCCTTTGTTGTGAAGATGTCATAAATGAAGACCAGTAATGTCACTTGAGTAATTATCTAGAGGTCCAGAAAATGGGCTTCAATCCCACCAGGGCATTGGACTAATTTGGATTCCATTAATGGATCATTTTCTAATTAATGATTAACCTGTGTAATGGTGATCATAAAACTACCAGTGTTGTAAAATAAAATGTCCCTTTTTTAAAAGGAATTCAGTTGACTCAGCTGACTTGCACATGACTCCAGTTTCCGGGTTGATACTCACCTTGTCTAAAATGACCTGATGAACTACCCATTTCTAGCAGTTGGGGATGAGGGAGCAATAGCAGGCCTTGCCTGCAATAGTAATATCCCATTAAAGAATGGGAAAATATGATTTAACTGAGAATCTGACCTCTGTTTCTGTTTTAGGAGGAGAGTATTCCTATTGCGTTGTCTGGCAGAGATATATTGGCCCGAGCCAAAAACGGAACAGGTAAAAGTGGAGCCTACCTCATTCCATTACTTGAACGGCTGGACCTGAAAAGAGATTGTATTCAAGGTTTGTTTCTTCATCAATCATTACTTTTATTTGTGGTTATGTTTTGGTTTTCCTTGGCACAAATTGTCACTTGTACTAAATTGGTAAGTAGTACAAGTTCAGTCTTCCTCAGTGAGGCAATGCTGCACTGAATTCTCTGTAGAGTCATACAGCACGGAAACAGACCCTTCGGTCCAACTCATCCATGTTGACCCAATATCCTAAATTAATCTTGGCCCATATCCATCTAAACCCTTCCTATTCGCGTATGCATCCAGATGCATTTTGTAATTGCATCAGCCTCCTCCTCTTCCTCTGGCAGCTCATTCCATACAAACTCCACCCTCAAATGTTGCCAATTAGGTCCTTTTCTTTATCTTCCCCTCTCGCCTTATTAATGTAGCTCATGACAATAGAAAAGGACAGGAGTGGACTGAAATTGGATATTAACGAAGTAAATGACAGAAAAAAGTGATTTTTAAAAAAAACATTGAAGGTGTTCTAGACTGCATGAAGTATCTGCAATTAAAATAAATTAGTGACTCTAAGATAGAAAGGGTTTTGATGCCATCCCATCAACGATGGTGACTGGATGTTCAAGGCTGATGGGTGGCACAGTGGTTAGCACTGCTGCCTCACAGCACCAGAGACCTGGGTTCAATTCCCGCCTCAGGCGACTGACTGTGTGGAGTTTGCACGTTCTCCCCGTGTCTGCGTGGGTTTCCTCCGGACGCTCAGGTTTCCTCCCACTGTCACAAAGATGTGCAGGTCAGGTGAATTGGCCATGCTAAATTGTCCGTAGTGTTAGGTAAGGGGTAAATGTAGGGGAATGGGTGGGTTACGCTTCGGCAGGTTGGTGTGGACTTGTTGGGCTGAAGGGCCTGTTTTCACACGTAATGTAATCTAATCTAAATCTAAATATTTGAAGGTGCAAAATATTGTGGAATATTTACATCCCAGCCTCGAACATCCAGTCACCATTGATGATGATGACATGAAAATCATTTCCCTGTTAGTGTCACTAGTCTAATGTGCTATTTCTCAAGAATAGACTTAAATGGTAGCTTTCTATCTCTGTAGTGTGTTGTGCTGGTCAGCCTAGGTTGACTTAGTATTGCTGCTCTCATTAGCATGTTGACCCAAAAATTCTTGGATCCAAAGGGTTGTTTCTCTGGATACCATAAGAAACTGCCTTGGTTTCAGGCTGCATTCACTGGCTAGTGAAGCCATTTGTGCTTGCTAACTTTTCTAAAGCATGGAAGACACACTGATTAAAGGGAAGTCTTGGGTCTGTAAAACAAAGGCTGTTGTAGAACCTGACCACAATAGATGGTGGTTACCTTTTGTTCTGAGACTCTAATGTGAAATGGCAGAGGTAATCCATTTTAAATTGGATTTAGAATCCCTGTTAGAATGAAATGATTCTAAGTGATCTATTTGAAGTTTGAATGTTCCCATGGTTTTGTTGCCTGTTGCTATTTACTGTTGCCTGCATTGATAACTAACCCGAGGTTGATTTTTTTTTTATTTTTTTGCTATTGGTATATCAAGCTATGGTAATCGTGCCTACCCGAGAGTTGGCACTGCAAGTCAGTCAAATCTGTATCCAAGTCAGCAAGCATATGGGTGGTGTGAAAGTGATGGCTACCACAGGAGGAACCAATCTCCGGGATGACATCCTGAGGCTCGATGAGACAGGTGAGTATGTAGCCTGATGTCATCACTTTCTGATCTGACCCACGTTTCAAAATCTGAAATTCTAATTTCTAGCAATAAATGTAATTATACCATGAAATTTCAGGTTATATAGGTTTCAGTACTGAAGAATAGAATTTCCTCTTGCAATCAGAGGTCTGAGTCAGTGGTGGCAGACCTACAGCTAATATTTGTTGGAAGGGCTAATAGGGGACGAATATTTTCTTTGAAATGGTATATTGAATCTTTGAGATTTGATTTAATATTGTCATGGATGTAGGTACAGTGAAAAGTTTTTTTTATGCAATATGTGCAGATCATACTATACCAAGTACATGAGGGTATTAAAGCAGAGCAAGGAATACATTGTTATGGCTACAGAGAATGTGCACTGGAACAACATTACATTTGAAATTTGAGAGGCCTATTCAGAAATCTAATAACAGGAAGTTGTTCTTGAATCTGTTTTAAGCTTTTTCTGGATCTAGACCTGGATTTAATTTCAGCTGAAAATTTGCCATTCCAGCAGAATAACACTTCCCTATTACAGTATTGAGAGGTGGCCAAAGATTTTTGCCCACTGGTTCTGGAGTAGTGTTTGAACCTGCGACCTTCTGATCCTGAATAGATCACTAGCAACTGCATTACACGTAGGAGCAATTTCTGTTTTAAAGAAATAGTTTAGAAAATTGATTGTAAATTTCCTTGAAAATATCCATTCTGACTTAAGCATGGTTAAACTCTTAAGGATCATTTTTCCCAGTTTCTTCAGTCTCTTGTTTTTGCACAAGGATCTTACATTTTCAAATGAGATGAATCAATAGATATCACTAGAGTTTAAGAATTGTCAAGTTACAACTGAAACAGCAATCGTAATGTCAGTCTAAGCACATTTGACTTTGAAAGATTAAAAAGAGAAGTGTCAAGTACAGTCAGTGTAGATGAGCCAGAGAGAAGTTACATGTAGATTAACGTTGTGTTTAATTATTGTATAAATTAACAGTAAAATCGCTGTTATGATTTCGTGCAGAATATCCTTTAAGTTTTTGACCCCATCTTTCCAATTTTCACTTCAGCTTTAATTGCATGTATGTCTTAACTACAAATTTTTATTTTTAAATTGAAAGAACTGTGGGTGCTAGAAGTTGAGCAAAATCAAATTGCTAGCAAAAACTCCAGGTTTGGCAGCATCTGTGGAGAGAAAGCAAAGGTGACATTTAAGCTCCATTTGAGTTCTTCAGAGTCCTATTTTTGTACCAAACCTTATTGCTCAACTGGTACCCAGGATTCCTGTTAAAACACATTAAGATTTCAGTTGAGTAGATTGACTGCTTATTCATGGGCATTTAATTTCATGGCTCCCTCTTACAGCTTTGCGATTGGGTGTGCTTCAATTATGTGGGGCGTGACTTGTTCTGTATTGTTCTCTGCATGCCTAAAATTATAACTACTTTTTTAAAGTGCTAATTATTGTTTCATTAAATACAGTCCACGTGGTGATTGCAACCCCTGGAAGAATCCTTGATTTGATTAAAAAAGGCTTGGCTAAAGTGGACAACATACAGATGATTGTATTAGATGAGGTAATGCACCATTTTAAATAGTGTAACAATAAAACTGCAGCGATTAGAATTTTACACTTAAAACTAAATTCCTTTAGCTTTTCCTTTTTGTATTTGTAACAGTTTTTGAATTTAGGGTCCTTGCACTTGACTGAAGCGAGATTGTAAATTATTTGGTGCTTTTATTCACCATGAAGCCGTACACACTTAAAAACGCTATTGTATAAAATCCTAGATTGACTAGATGTATTCCATGAAGCAAAATGGAAACTTTCTTGAAAAACAAAATAAGTAACAATTGTACTGTGGCTGTTGTTTTCAGGATGAGATTTTCTCAGGTCTCCTTGTGTTGTTACCCACATTCAGGAGTCTGAGACCATGTTTACCACTGGTTTTTAAATGGCCAGAAGAAAATAGCTGCTGTTGGGTGTTTAAAGTAACTTCTGGGAAGTGCCTTTGTCAGAATGATGTAATTTGCTGTAAGATTGTTAATTCAAAATTTAGCTGTTGCTCTCCTTTATTACCTAGAGAATCCATTAGTTTAATTAGCCTTGCTCCTCAGATTTAGAAATTTTGTTTGTTTATTATTTGATCACTTCCTGTCAACTTTATCTTCTATGATTCAATGATTGGGAGATACAGGACATTCTGCTATAACATGCATTTTGTTAACTCAAATTCACTAACTTAATTGAGTTTGTGAGAAGATTTGTAGCTCAGGTGCTCATTTGTTGTGGTTCTGTTCGCCGAGCTGGGAATTTGTCCTCCCAAGCACTGAGGATGTCACCTAGACAGGGGACGAAACGCCTGCAACACAAATTCCCAGCTCGGTGAACAGAACCACAACAGGACACATTTTCTAAAGTGCAAATTTTAAAAATGTGTTGCCTGCAAATGCAATTACATCACCTACACTTGAGGTGCTGTTTTTCTATAATGGGTTGCAATCACTGTGTTATAGAAGAACCTGTACAACAAAATCTTTAATCAACCACATATTTTAAAGGCAAGGTGGTGAAAACCCTAATACTGAAGTTTTGGAAACCAAAATTTTCCTCCCACCCATATGCTTATACAAGTAATGTCTCATTATTTGTACAGTTCCCAAAATATTTGCTCAGTAATTGTTCTCATTTTCTCCCTTCTGAGACTGCTCTACAGGCTAACCACTATCTTACTGAACTATTCATAGTTCTTGATAGTAGTTCTTTTTATAAATATCATGTAGTGACTAAACTGTGACCTTCATTGGTACTTTATTGGCTCAGCTAGACTTATTTTAGTTGAATCAGTTTTGAAGGTAACTGGTTAACTTGTTTCTCTCCCATAGGCAGACAAATTGCTGTCACAGGACTTTGTGCAGATGATGGAGGACATAATCTCTACATTACCAAGATCCAGACAGATCTTGCTTTACTCTGCCACGTTCCCACTCAGTGTACAGAAGTTTATGGTAAGTGCCACCACATGATCCAATATGCCTGTGTACCAGAAACTTGTCATTTCTCCCCTTGGTCCCAACTGATCAGTGGTTCTCTAATTCAGTTACTCACCGTAGTTCGAAGTGACCAGAACCCACTACAGATAATGAAACCAGTGAGCATGATTCTACAATCTTGTCGTCTTGCTGTCCATCTGCATTTGCCCAATTTCACTAGACACTGATATCATTGTGTTACAATCTCAGCTGATGTTCTACCACACAATTTCATTCCAGAATCAAGTCTAGCTTGCACGATCATATTTTGGTTTTCTTTTAGAACATAGAACATAGAACATAGAACAATACAGCACAGAACAGGCCCTTCGGCCCACGATGTTGTGCCGAACTTCTATCCTAGATTAAGCACCCATCCATGTACCTATCCAAATGCCGCTTAAAGGTCGCCAATGAATCTGACTCTACCACTCCCTCGGGCAGCGCATTCCATGCCCCCACCACTCTCTGGGTAAAGAACCCACCCCTGACATCTCCCCTATACCTTCCACCCTTCACCTTAAATTTATGTCCCCTTGTAACACTCTGTTGTACCCGGGGAAAAAGTTTCTGACTGTCTACTCTATCTATTCCTCTGATCATCTTATAAACCTCGATCAAGTCACCCCTCATCCTTCGCCGTTCCAACGAGAAAAGGCCGAGAACTCTCAACCTATCCTCGTACGACCTACTCTCCATTCCAGGCAACATCCTGGTAAATCTTCTCTGCACCCTCTCCAAAGCTTCCACATCTTTCCTAAAGTGAGGCGACCAGAACTGCACACAGTACTCCAAATGTGGCCTAACCAAAGTCCTGTACAGCTGCAACATCACCTCACGACTCTTGAATTCAATCCCTCTGCTAATGAACTGAGACATAAGCAGATGGATGCAGATTCTACTTTAATGATAGAACAGAAACTTATTAACAAATAAAACCAATAAACACAAACCAAGCTATCTAGCTATAATGGTTGAGAGCTTTGAAAACATACAGGCACATTAACTGTAAAAACAGCAGAGAAATTTTACTATCTCAAAGGTTCTACTGAATGACCTACTTTCAGTTCCTTGAGTCATCAAATGTTTTCCTTGAATGCCCATGGACCAGACATCTTGGGCTTTCTCAGCTTTGAATAACCAGTGCAAATTTCTAATGAAACTCCCTGGTCTGGAAGTTTCTCAAACTATACTCTTTCCCTGAAGAGAGTTTCATTTAACTGCTGAGTAATGGTTTTTCCTGGAGGGGAAAAAAAAATGTTTATCTAACACCAGTCGGGTGTTCAAACTGAATCCGAAAAGCTTTTCAACTTTATTTTTAAACCTTGCTCACTGCTACACCTGATACCTTTAATGTTTTCTCTCATCTGCTGTAAACCTTCACAGTAAAAACAAACTCCTATTAATGCTCTAGGAGGCTTTGCCACCTGCTGTTTCAATTGTACACTGGTTCTGAAAAGAATAACCTAGTTTTTGTTTTTTCAAACCCCTTCACAAAAATAGACCAGCACCCAGATGTTAGGCTTCACTAGTCTGAAACCCTTGAGACAGGGCTTCCTGACCTTTGAGTCATGATCCCTAGTGGGCTTGGCAACTAAAGCTTTGGGGTTGCAAGTTCTGATGCAACACTGGCTAGTAAGCTGTGACCACATTCTAGTGGTTGAGGCCCCTTTAAAATCAAATTCTTTTTTTTTTTGAAATGGTATGCATAGCCCAAGTCTTGTCAAATGACTAGGTATGTGCTTTTCCATAAGATGTTGGAGCAGAAATAGGCCATTCAGTCCACTGAATCTTTTCTATCCATTCAATGATATCAAAGTTGATCTGATGTTTGGCTCCACAGTTCTGTCTTTTTTTCTTTCCCCATCAGCCTTGGTTTCCTTGCTGATTTTAAGAATGTGTTTCAGTCTTGGGGTGACATAGTGGTTCAGTGGTTAGTACTGCTGCCTCAGTGCCAGAGACTTAAGTTTGATTCTAGCCTTGGATGAATGTCTGTGTGGAATTTGTGTGTTCTCCTCATGTCTCTTTCCACAGTCCAAAGATGTACAGGTTGGATGGATTGGCCATTGTAAATGCAAGATAATGGTGATAGGGCAGGAGGGTGGGTTTGGCTGGGATACTCTTTGGAGTGCCAGTGTGACTCATTGGGCCAAATGACCTTCCACGCTGTAGCAATTCTAAGAATTCTTGAATCTATTTAATGGCTCAGCCTCAGCAGTAAAGAATTCCAAAGATTCACCACCCTCAAGAAATTCTTCATCTCTATCTGAAAGGGGTGATCCTTGTTCTGAGATTATTCCCTCTGGTCCCAAACACTCCCACAAACAGCCTTTCCACACCTATCCTAGTGATCATTCCTTCAATAAAGTCTCCTCATTCATCTGTATTCTAATGAGTACAGGCCTAACCCACTCCAATTCTGTCTATAAAATGTTCCTCTATTCCTAGTTTAACCATGTGAACCTTCTCTAGACTGCCTCAAATGTATATCTTTCTTCAGCGGGGCCCAAAATTGTACACCGTATTCCAGATGTGGCCCGACTTGAATAGTTGCAACAAAACATCTGCTTTACTCCATTTTCCTTTTGAAACAACAGGCAACAGTCTGTTTACCTTCCGGATTACCCACTTTTTGATTTGAGCACACAGGCTTCCAGATCCCAGTAATATTTAACTCTTCCTCTTCCTGCTAAATTGTACAACCTCACATTTTCCCACATGACATTCAATCTGCCAAGTTTTGTCTACATGTCTAATCTGTGGATATCCATTTTACAGGCTGTCACCCTCACCACTTTCCTTCCCACCTGTTTTTGTCATCTGCAGACTTGACTATTGTATATTCACTTCCTCATCCAAATCATAAATATTTATAAATAATTACCCCAGCTCCATCCCTGTGGCAATCCATTAGTTACAGATTGCCATCATGAAAATGACCCCCTTCTCTCAAATGTGTTCTATTAGATAGCTGATCTTCTATACTAACTCAACACTGGCTGTTATCTTTGATTATGTTGCCTTGTATTTCTTATCAAAAATCCAAATATTTTCCAATTACTGCTTCCCCATTATCTATCCCTATTGTTACTCTTCGAGGAATTCTTCTAGAAACTTACCAGATGTGATTGTTTTTTTTAAGCAATGCTGAATCTGCTTGATTTAGATTATGTATATCTAAATGCACTGCTATTACATTCTTTGTTAAACCTAACTTTTCCTGTAAGCCTCTAAGATAACTGGATTAGTGGTGCTGGAAGAGCACAGCAGTTCAGGCAGCATCCAACGAGCAGCGAAATCAACGTTTCGGGCAAAAGCTGGATGCTGCCTGAACTGCTGTGCTCTTCCAGCACCACTAATCCAGTATTTGATTTTCAGCATCTGCAGTCATTGTTTTTGCCTCTAAGATAACTGGCCTACAGTGAATGAATTAATTGTGCAAATAGATCTAAATGGTATGATATAGTTGGGATTAGTGTGTCATGGCTACAAGGTGATTTAAGGATGGGAATTGAATATCTGGAGGTTTTTTTTAGGAACGGCAAGCAAAAAAAAGGTGAAGTTGTATTGCCAATTATATAAAATTAATGCACCATAAGGAAACATCAGCTGTGAAGTGGAATATGTAGAGCTCAAACAGCCAAGGACAGAACAAGACAGTGGGTTGTATTTAGACACTTTAAACTGTAGTGGTAATATTGGGAAAGAAATTTAAACAGGCAGTTGTGATGCAAGCATAAAATTTACATCTGTAAATTTAATCTGCATATATTTTGGGTAAATGAAATCAGTAACCGTACTGTAGAGGAGCAATTTCTGGGATTTACACTGGCTGGTTTTCAAGATCAATATGTTGAATCAAATACAGAACAGGCATCCTAGATTGGGTATTGTGTAATGCAAAAGAAATAATAGTCTTGGTGTGCGAGGCTCCTTGGGAAAGAGGTACAAGGTTCCTCTTCAAGATGGAGCGATTGTAATTCATTGAGACTAGGGACCTGAATCTAAAAGGAAGCTGTGACGGTTAGAGTCACAAGCTAGCTAAGATTAAATTTGTGCAACTTTAAAGGGATAATGATGGATAGGCAACAGTAAACATATAATTGTTCTCTTTTTAATTCCGTTCTTTCACTTTTTTAAAAAAAAACTTTGCTGACCATATTGATATTACTTGCAAATCTACCCTTAATTTATTTGTCCCTCTTTTTTTTAATTTTTGGTGATTTTTAATAACTTCCCATTCCTCCTTCCCACTAATGTTTGCCACATTTTTTGTTTTTGCTTTCAATTTGGTGCTTGCCTCAACTTCTCTGATTAACCTTGGATGGCGTATCCTTTTCCTTGGATCCTTTTTGATCACCTGGGATCTGCTGAGCCTTAAATATCTGCCATTGTTTCTCATCCGCCTTTGCACCTAAATTCCTTTCCCAGTCCATTCCAGGTAACTGTAACTTATTTGTTTGCAATTACCCTTTATTTGACTTTAGCACAATTGTTTGTGACCCAAGTTCCTCCCTCACAGTTCAATTCTACTGTATCATGGTCACTGTTTCCAAGAGAATCTTTTTTTTTAACTTGATTAAACCTGCCTCATTACTGACATCTGTTCCAAAAAAACATCTTCCTAGTTGGATCAACTGCATATTCTTAACAGACACTTAATTCTTCTTGGCTGCTTCTGAAAATCTTGACTGTTCCAATTTACATGAAGTTTGAAATTCACCTATGTTTAATATACTGCCTTTCTCTGTACCTTCTTTCCATGCCCCCTCTCTGGTCAGAACTCCCCTGCTTATACAATGGAAATGTTCTCCCTTTGCTTTGGTTGTTTTGAATTGAATAAAGTTTTGAGAAAGTGTCCATTAAATTTGGATAGAATCATAGAGATGTGCAGCACAAAAAGTGACCCTTTGTTCAAACTTGTCCATGCCAACCAGATATCCCAATCTAGTCCCATTTGCCAGCGCTTGGCCCATATCCCTCTTAAACCTTCCTATTCGCATACTCATCCAGATGCCTTTTTAAATAATGCAGTTGTACCAGTTTCCACCACTTCCCCATTCCATCCGCTCTCCACCCCCTGTGAGAAAGTTGCCTCTTGGGTCTCTTTTTATTAAAATATATCTTTCCCCTCATCCGAAACCCATGTTGCCTAGCTCTGGACTCCCTCCCTTCCGATATGAAGGAGACCAGAATTGCACACAATATTTCAAAAGTAGTCTAACAAATGTCCTGTACAGTTGCAACATGACCTCCTAACTCCTATACTCTATGCTCTGACCAATAAAGGAAAGCATACCAAATGCCACTTTAACCTATCTACCTGTAACTCTCTATTTTCAAGGGACCATGAACCTGCACTCCAAGGTCTCTTTGTTCAGTAACACTCCCTCTGACCTTACCATTAAGTGTATAAGTCCTGCTAAGATTTGCTTTTCCAAAATGAAGCCCCTCACATTTATCTAAATTAAACTCCATCTGCCACCTCAGCCCATTAGCCCATCTGATCAAGATCCTGTTGTAATCTGACATAACCTTTTTGTCGCTGTCCACCACACCTCCAATTTTGATGTCATCTGCAAACTAACTATACCTTCTATATTCCTATCCAGATCATTTATATAAGTAATGAAAAGTAGTGGACCCAGCACTGATGCTTGTGGCACACCACTGCTCACAGACCTCCAGTCTGAAAAACAGCCCTCCACCACCCTCTGTCTTCTACCTTTGAGCCAGTTGTATCTAAATGGCTAGTTCTCCCTGTATTCAGTGAGATCTAACCTTGCTAATCAATATATCATGAGGAATGATGTTAAATGATATGGAATAATGGTGCTCCAATTTTCTGTCTCTGCAGAATTCACATTTGCAGAAACCATATGAAATTAACCTGATGGAAGAGCTGACACTGAAAGGAGTAACCCAGTACTATGCCTATGTTACAGAACGGCAGAAAGTGCACTGTCTCAACACCCTCTTCTCTAGGGTAAGCAACGTATTTTCATAATTGTGCAGTTGGCTATTAATCTGATCTTCAGCCACTTTAATGGCTGTAATTGAAACTTATTCATGGTGCATCTGATGTTCCTGTTTATCATGATCCTTGTTAGGGATGTTGTCACTTTTTTTTCTTTTTTTTTTCTTCTTTGAATGATTTAGATCCTGTTTGTTCCACAGCTCAATTTAAAGAAGAGTAGGGACTTTGCCTGTCTTTACCAGATGTCTACATTTTAATATCCCAAAGGCATCAATCAATCTGATTTGGGAATTGGGCTTTTTGACTCTTCTTTCAGCTGCTGCTTTCATGGAATTGAGTGTTACCAATGTAAATCTATATCCTTCTTGGAATTGTAAGAGCGCTTTAAAGTCCTGTTGTGATGCGAGGGAAAAGTTGAGCACTTAAGGCCAGTCACTGTTCTCCACTATTTTTTTGGTCCATCAGGCTGGCTGCATAACTGCCACTATTAAATAGGGAAGGTCGTAGCTCAGTAGATCAATGTACATATACTGGTTTCAACTATTTTATTAACAAACTTTTTTTTTGTTTTAGCTTCAGATTAACCAGTCAATTATATTCTGCAACTCCTCCCAACGAGTGGAGCTGCTGGCTAAGAAAATTTCCCAGTTGGGTTACTCCTGTTTTTACATTCATGCTAAAATGAGGCAGGTGAGTTCATAAAAAGGATTTGGAGTTTAAAAGGACTTCTCCATGTTGAAACAGTATTGTAAATTTAGCTGCTGCACGTTGAGTTTTACGAACATTTATTAGAAAATAATTGTCTATCCCTTAACTCATTGTGGTCATGTAAGTTTATTCTATAGCTACAGTCCCACTAATGAGACTTATATTTAGAGGGGAAAAACTGTGTTTGCTTATTGCTTTTCTTTTGTTTTTCTTCTGGCTTGCATCTAAAACTGAACTCTAACAAGTTAAGTTTAATTTTCATGCTCCAAGTAACTTGCTGTTCCTCCTTTGCCATTCTTTTTTTTTTTGTAAACTTTGTAGATTGTGCTAAGCTTTTTAAAGCTATAGTCCAACAGGCACCTGGCATTCTCTAGTATTTACTCGCTACCATTTTTTGAACTAACTTGTTAGGATCGTTGACTGCGGCATCTTTTAAAACCTGAGTCCCAACTGTCCTGTATAACGGTACTTGTAGAAGGTATTGCTGAATAGTTAGTTGGAGTGAGAACTTGTCTGATGTTTTTGGTGTGGCATAACAGTGGGACTAGCGCAGTAAAAGCCTTTGAATACCTTTCATGGCTTTCACCTTTTTGTAGTAGTTAGATCCCTTGGACTAGCAACTATTACAAAACTAACTTTTTTAAAAAAACTAGGTCATTTTGCACGTAACCTTGAACTCTTGCAAAGATTTAACAGTTCCTTTTAGTAAGATGAGTTGTTTTATTTTGGCAGGAGCATCGTAACCGTGTGTTCCATGATTTTAGAAATGGAATGTGCCGCAATTTGGTTTGCACTGGTATGTATTAAACTTCCCAATGTGTTTTATAATCAGCCATGCAAAGTGAGAATTTTGTTTGGCTTTTCTTGGGTTATGTAGTTCTGCACACTTATTACAGAAACATTTGGATGTACCTTCAGTCAAAGGAAGGAAAATCAGTAGGGAAAGTTAATCCTTCCAGATTGCATCTCCCAGTGAAGTGCGACGCCGAGTTTCCTAATGTGCTCTGTTTCAAGAGGGGATGTGCATGCAGGCCTAGCTGAATTTTTCTTCTTACTATTGGTGAATTAAAGTGCTGCTGAACCAGTTAAATACGTTGGGGGGGGGGGGGGGAGTACTAACTATAATTTAAAAACCTGGATGATATTTAAATCAAGGAAACTGATCTCATTTACAGTTTATTTCTTAGTTTGGAAAGCTGCTAAGTTAATGAATGCAAATAGTGCAGTTGGGTCAGGTGTAACTGGATATACCCTTGCAGGGAAGAGGAGAGTGGTCATGAATCATTTTTAATGTTGGTTACCAGTGCCTCTGACTGAACTGTGGTATGTGTAAACCTGAAGAATATTCAAGGCAGGTTTTTCAGCCAAATGTCTTTTTTTTTAAACTTTTCAGATCTGTTCACTCGTGGTATTGATATCCAAGCTGTGAATGTTGTAATAAACTTTGATTTCCCAAAGATTGCAGAGACCTATCTACATCGAATTGGCAGATCAGGTGAGGATAAAGCCTATTTATTTCCCTAGATAACATTAACTTGAGGATGCTCTCTACTTCCCAGGAGGTTACTGTACGCTGAGGTATCTGCTAACTTCACTTTTTCTCTCCTTTGGGAAAGAGTTTGTCTGTGTTTGTTTTCTGGTAGTGCCTTTTTAGTTGAGATTGGGGAATTTGGAGTTGCCTTCTTTGTGAACCTTTTTTCCAAGGGCTTGATTTTTTTTTAACCAGTTCAAAGTGCACTCACTTTAAAATTGAAATCAGACTCCTATACATCCATTTGCTGACACTAATAGAAATATAGTAACCAAGAGTCAGTCACCTGGCCTGTCAAACCTGCTCCTCTGTCCAAGATGAATACTGGTCAGCATGGATGAGTTGCACCAAAGGGTCTATTTTGTACTGTACAACTGACTAGGATCATGGCAGATTTTTAATGTCATATTCTTGCTTTCTACCCATATCACTTCATGCCTTTTCTTAAAATGTCTCTCTTTGAATACATTTGATGACTTCCTGCCTCCCCACTGCAATCTGTTAGAAAATTCCACAGATTTGCTGTCTTTAAATGAAAAACTTTTTTTGTCTTGTTCTATGTAACTACCCTATGTCCTAAGATTGCATGGCCCTGGATGTAGACTCTCAACCAGAGGAAACATCATCCTCCCTGAATTTTGTGTGACTAACCTTGAATTGTAATAGCTTTTTTTATTTCAGATTCTCTTCTCTTTTCACCCCCCTCCCCCCACCATGCACATACAGCAAAATTGCTAACCTCTTGAGTACAGATGATCCTGCTTGCTTACTGCAACTCCTTTTCTACCTGGGTACCTTACATCCCCCATCCCACCATCACCAAGATCTTGCTTTGTATGGGTTGCTGCCTGTACAGCCAACCCCTCTTTCAGCTGTACACAATTCCCATTAACACCTTACCTATCATTTAGCTCTTGTGCCTTTCTCTTAGCTCCTTCTTTTAATCTGTGAGCATGTGTCTCGCTATTTCTTATCTCTACTGCTGTAGGATTCAAACTGAACTTGAAACTGATTCAAGCTATTATTTCTGGCCTCCTGTTACAGTTCTGCAACATAACCACTGCTGCATCCCAGAATAGAGACGATGCTTTAAACTGCTAGCTCTCTTAGTGCCAGTTTAGATATTGTTAATCAACCTGTTCAGGTAGATTATGACATGCAGGTGGGTCTAGAACCCAGGCGTTTGCCCCAAAATAGAGACATAACTAGGTACTTGTGGCAGCAGTATTTATTTTGAGGAATGTTTAATTGTCTGTCTGCAGGACGGTTTGGCCACCTGGGGCTGGCAATCAACCTCATCACGTATGATGATCGCTTTAATCTAAAGGCCATTGAGGAGCAACTCGGAACAGAGATCAAGCCCATCCCTGGGAGTATTGACAAGAGTTTGTACGTTGCAGAGTACCACAGTGAGCCAGATGGGGAGGACAAACAGTAACCGTGCAAACAAACCGGTATGTACTAAATGAAACTCTGTGGGTACTGCTTTCAGTCAGACTTTCCATAGTAGTATTTGCACTTGAAATGAAAAATCATCAGATTATTTCTTATCCTTATTAGCTCTCCAATCCTAACATACCAGTTGGCCTTCTACTATTCTTAACTGGTGTAACACTAGCAAGCTTGCTTTATAGTTGACCACACATGCTGCCTAATGGAGATAAGTGGGTGGTGTCCACCTAATTTTTGATTGTTGCTGTGGAACAATAACCACAAATTTCAAGGAAATTCTGCCAAAGTATGTTGCAATCCTAGCAACTAATTTTCAGCACAAAAAACCCTTCTATTATAGTTTGGGATTTTTCAGGTTATGTTTGAGTTTCCTTTAGTGATGACTGAAGTGGAACTTTTTTTGGGGGGGGGGGGGGGCGGGAAGGTGAAATGGGGTTTAGGATAGAAAACCATGTGACATATCCTTGTAATACTAAGGGCCATCAAACTTCTGCAGTCCTTCAGCTAGAGGAAAGCAAGGATGGAAATGGACAAAGTGACTACTTTTGAGGGGAGGGTGGGGGGGGGCACGGGGGCAGGAGAGGTGATGCTATTCTAAAACAATTGTTTTTAACCAGCACCATTCTAATTCTGCATTCTGATATTATTCTTGTGTTTGCAGGCGCTGATCACGGAATACAGAAACGAAGAATTTTTTTTTGGCCTGGTCTGGAACACATCATTTCTTGGGATACCCTTCTCTTTTATTTGTCTCAGACAACATCATTATTTTCCTTCATTTGATGACACAAAGTGTAGTTCCCTGATTTTTTTTTTGTGAAGGACCATTTCTTCCTGAGCTCAATGGTTTGCACTGTGTGCAGGGAGTGGACAACTATTGCACTAACTGGCACGGGGGTTCTAGACTAAGCGGCACTGAAGAGCTGAACTGAACAGCGAACAGCACACTTTGTTGACTCCTCCTTTTCTTCTTTACCCCCTCCATTTTATCTTTAATTTTGCTGAAGCCACTGACCAGGATATTCATCTGATGGCTTCTCAACTTCTCCCAGCACACACACATCAGTCTTAGGCTACCAAGTTTTTATGGTATTTGTATAAAGTGCCTTACGGTGATGCAGGACCATATGAATACCATCCCTAGATTAGCCATCTGTCACTTATTTTTGTCAGGGTTGGGAGGGGGGGGTTATGTGACATTAACTTCATCTGTTTTCCATTGGTGAGAGTTAAATGGAATGTATTTGGTTGAGGGGGGAGGGGGGTGGGTGGTTGAGTGGGGGCAAAGAAGAGAAGAAAAATCTGCAAGATTTTAGTGTTTTAATTTTTGAAGGGGACTATTTTCCTTGGAGAAGTTGAGCTGGAACTCCAGATGAGATGTCATCTTGATGTATATATGTTAAATATGTTGGGGCTAATTTTGTTGACTTTGCGCTCAGAAGGAAACCTTGCTTTGTGCATTTTTAAAATTTTTTTGTTTTCTTTTTGGAGGTTGGCCGCAAAACTCCAAGCATGACCCTAGCAGAACACTAAAGACCCCCCCCCCCCCCACCCGCCCAACCCTCAGTCTACCACTTCTCCCTCCCCCTCCTTCCCTTCTTCTCTCCTTTGCTCTCCCTCCCTCCCTCCTCTCCCTTAGACTTGAATGTAGACTGTTCTGCAGCAACTACACTCTGACTCGGGGACTTCTTAACACAGGCATCTATTTTCCTTCTGACAGCAAGATGAAGTGTGTCCCACAGAAGATTGATGTGTATACACCTGTAAACATGTAAATAGGTTTTTTCTATCATCTTGTTACCTTTGATATAAAAAAAAATTGGTTACTGGGGCTGGAAGGGAATGTGTAGGATGTTGCTGTGAAGCTCCAGCTGTGAGGGGCACTGTTGCATACAACACCAGCATTGTAGCTGATTTCTGATCACGCAGAGTAAAAGGCATCCAGCATCCTATAGCTGGGAGTTGGTAACACGGGTACAGAAGGAGGCACACCTCCTCTTTCCTGCATTGAACTGTTTGGATAAAGTGAACATAATGAAACCTTTTTTGACCCCAAATACTTTGTGGTGAACTGCATCTTAAAATGTTAAAACACCATCCACTCTGTTGATGTACGCTGGTTTAAAGATCCGTACTTTTAGTGAAATAAGCAAAAAGCCTTTTAAGTTACCCAGGCAACTGTTGCCTTTGTTTTCCAAGTGCAAGCTATAGCCTCGACTGCAAGGATTGAAGCGCACCTACATGTTCTGTAGCTGCCACAATCCTGTCCTCCATCTTTGCTCTTGCTTTAAGAGCATTAAAGCAGCCTGAGTGCCTTTTTTAATTGGCTATCTGTACCTCTTCATTAAAATCTTATTTCTACCCCTCTTGATTTGTATAGATTCCTGTTCTAGTGTAATTTTTTTTGGATTAGGAGTCCTGTTGATAAAACAAAACAAAAATTTCCCATGTAGTCTCGTCTTTCTGTAGTTGTTTCCGTTTGGCATGGTTTGGCCAAATGGAGGTGAACTGTGAAGTTTTACCATGAACCATTGATAAGTGAAGTCACAGTTGTGATTTTTTAATATGAAATGCAAAATCAGTTCCTGCAGAAACCAGTACAGACTTTAAACATTTAATAAATATTCAGAATTACTAATGAGAGAATCAGATTTCTGGAACAATGTCCTCCATGAACTAATAATTTAGACATGAAGCCCCCACCCACCAATCTGTCAGTCAGCATCTGTAGTCACCAATTACATTCTGCTCTTAAATTGTTTAATGCAAAGGCAAATTGAAGAGTAGAGTTATTGACCGTTCTGAAATTTATAATTCTGAAAATGATAGGATGCCATTACCTCTACTTTTTGAACCCTTTTAAGTATTGGTAATGATGTTGTGTCTTTTATAGCAAAGTTCTTTTGAACAGTAAGGAATATTCAAGTTTAACTTCACTTTGTCTACAGAATACTAATTTCACCATTTAAATTTTGAGACTTAATGGTAAACAGCTTGGGAACTATATTAGGTTTTTTTTGTAAACTAATGGTTGTAATCTGTTTTTAATGTTGTTGTTGCCTGTAGCTGTACCCCTCACAGTGTGCTGGCAGATTGGCCTGATGTACAGGCAATGTGAAGCAATGGGTCAGAAAAGATTGCTAGTAACCTCCAGCCTGAGTAACTGCTGTCTCAGAGGCATCTGTACTTCTGATCAACTCCCACACACTCAAACGTTAAGATAATCTGTGATCCAAATGCAATATGGTAGGTGGAAGAATTCTTTTTAGTTCTGAAATAAACTGCTAGTCAAGGACCAGTAGTCAGTGATTCCTCTGGAATTTTCCACTAGCTTATGTATTTGAGGGCAAGAGAGCAAGACCTTGTAATTCGAACCCTTGGAAGAAATGATCACATTCAAGCTATTAGTATTAAGTTTGTAAGTGTAGTTATAACTTAACACTGGCAAACACCCAAAAGTCCATTAATCCTGGAGCGGTCTTATTGGCGTGTTGGATTGGTTAGTTCTTTTGCAAACTTTGCATTGGTTTTATTGTATGGGGACTCTGTGATAGAACACTGGATTCTTCCAGCATTTAATTCCTTTTCCAGTTTGTGAAATGAACAACCACTTACACATTTGGGGATCACTTTGGGGAAAATGCAGATATTTATCAGAACTAGAGTCTCATGTTAAAGTGTAAAGCATACATGAATAGGCACTTTGCACAAATGGAGTACAGTGAACATTTCTGTGCATTATATTGCCAACTATTTGTTAATCAGCATTTTTGAATTTAACGAACTTGCACTTTTTGAGGAGTGGAATTCTGGGTATGTGCAGGTGCCTCTTTGACAGACTTCCGTTTTGTTAATGTGCAAAAGATTATAGGGTTTACAAGATTTAAAATGCTGTAAGATAAGTGTCAGTAGCAGAAAGCTGTGTTAAGACCTGAGCACGGGTACCAGCTATGAAAACACCACCTGTTCTGCAGGTACTTCATATAAAAGCAGTTCTGATTGCAGCAGGTGGGAGTTGGGTTGGGTGGGGAATGATGGGATGGGTATAGATGAAAGAAAAGGAATTGACCAAAAATAGCATGTTGCTCTTGTGCTGCAGCTTTCGTCATCCATGGATAAAAGGTGAAGGGATCGTTCCACACACACTCACTTCTCGTCTTGTAAATAAAGAGCCGACGGCAGTGTGCACATCAGACACAAAATGTGTTGGACTTTGAGCGTACACACTGCCATCATTAACAAACAAGCCTGGTGCCATGGTTCAACGATCCCTACCGAAGCACAGATAAAGTTGAAAATATGTAGTAGTATTAACTTTTGGCCTCTCCTGTGAGAGTTGGCAATTTACTAGATTATCCCCTTGATAACCTCTGGTGTCAGTGGTTATCTTGGGAATGCAAGACTATGCCGGAGTATGCAAATTTTGTTTTGGATAGGGAAAGATGCTTTGTGACTTCCCATTGTTGAGTCAAGTGTGTAATTACGTCTCTGCCTTAACAATGATTTTCAAACTATAAAAGCCAGTGTTGTAGGCAGATAGCAGCAGATGCCTACACCAAACTGCTTTAAGAACTTGGTCATGATACAGCTCAAAAAGATACTACTAAAATGAAGAACAGTTATCTTCATTGAGAAGCATCTTTTTAACAATGGGGTAATCCTACAAAAGGGTTGTGCTGTAGCCATTCACTTTTTTTTAAATCAGTAACTGGCTCTTGGGGATAAAATGAGGGTTATTTTGGGAAGGGCCAAAACTTTTTAAATATGGAATGAGATGAGAGCATCTTTCCCTTGTTCTCCGTAGCATATTTCTGATGTGTGAAGTAGCTAAACGTTGGCTCAAAGTATCATCGGTTGAGCCCTTCACGCACAAAGTGACCAAGTCATCTCATTCTGTTTTGTTTTGGGGGTGGGGGGTGGGGGGAGTGGGGAAGCATGGTAGATGATTCTGCTGTTCAGAGGATTTCATCTGCATGAAAGCCAGGTAGTTCAAAATCTGACACATTTAATGGTGAGAAATGATTTGAAAATTCCACTATACCACTAGGAAGTACAACTGTCTGCCTCATGGCCATCTGAGTAAGTCATTTTGTTAATGGCCATCAACACCATCCTAGTATCAGTTATTTTGACTTGGATAATTGGACATGTTGCTTATTTTTCCTTTTTTTTGTTATCTTGAGGGGGGGGGAGGGAGAGAGATTTGGGGAATATAGAACTCCTTATATTGTGCAGATGTAGTCCTTTTTGGGAGGGGGAGGGGTTGTGGGTTGTTGAACACAGTTCAAATAATGCCATATGGATCTTTACCAAAGTTGGGGGGGGGGGGGGCGGAAGCAACGGGATTGGGATTTAAAAACAAAGGGCAAACCTGTCCCATTTCAGTGTTCAAGAAAAATTAAGTATCCCCAGTTTGAACAAAGATTCTTAAATTGGCGGCTTAAAAATAAAGCATAATCTCAAACCCTCTGCATTAAGGACACTGAAATGTTAGGACTGTTAAATGGTAACACTTAAGTAAAGTGAATAGTGTTTCCTATATGAAGAAAAGTCTATTTTAAATTGAACACACATTTGGTTCCCTATAATGGGTGTAATTGGCTCTCAATATTCCAGTGAACTAAAAGAAAACTTTACTTTCATACCAGAACTTTTCTTTAAGGCTGATGCTATGTGGACTGGTTGTGAAATGATTTGAATGCTTATTCAGAATGAGTTGAGAGATTGTTAAAAGAAAGCTCCAGTTGCATTTCGTTCATTTAAATAAAACTCACTGGAATCTCTTTGTGTGTGTTTTTTTTGTTTGTAACAGATATTTTTCATTTGTGAAATATTGAACTGTAGCAGGAAAGCCACCGTTTTAGTATTTTGTCTGCAAAGTTGACTGCTGTGGGCCTTGACTTGCCTTTTGCAGTGTTGGCCAGAGATACTGAAACCCTCTCTGTTTTGAGTTGTGAATATAGCATCTCCTGCCCAGAGAAAGTAACTTGCCCTGCTTCATATCACTCTCCCTTTCCCCAGCAAGTAGTTTCTAATTTTTGTTCATCTTCCATAACCTTTTAATTATCCTCGCTGGAGTGCCTTGGGGTTGTTTTTATTGTCTGTTCACTCCTGTTTTATACAGCAGTTGTGTTTTTGATTAGGGGTAATACTGGTTGTACTTAAGATATTCCTGAGAGTATGTCCAGTAAAGTCATTTGGGTGGGACTGAGAAATAAGAAAGTAGTGATCACATTGGGATTGTACTATAGACCCTCAGGACATTGAGAAACAAATTTATATGGAGATCTGTTATCTGTAAGAATAATGGGGTGGTTATGGTAGGGGATTTTAATTTAGCAAACGTAGACTAGGAGTGCCATAGTGTTAAGGGCTTGGATGGGGCAGAATTGAAGTGTACAAAATGTTCTGATTCAGTATGTGGATGTGCCAACTAGAAAAGATGCAAAACTTGACCTACTCTTGAAAAATAAGGCAGGGCAAGTGACTGAGGTGTTAGGGTCCAGTGGGAGAGCACTGGCCATAATTCTTAGTTTTAAAATTGTGACAGCAAAAGATAGACTAGATCTAAAAGTTGAAGTTCTAAATTAGAGGAAGGCCAATTTTGACGGTATTAGGCAATTGTTTTCAAAAGTTGATTTGAGATGAATGTTAGGTAAAGGGACAGGTGGAAAATGAGAAGCTTTCAAACCGGAGAGTCCAGAGAGGTATGTTTCTGTTTAGGGTGAGGGAAGGTTGGTAGGTTAGGGAGTGCTGGATGACTAAAATTGAAATTGTTTTTAAAAGGAAAAGCATATGTCAGGTGCAGGATCAAGTGAATCCTTGGTGTATAAAGGCAGTAGGAGTATACTTAAAGTGGGAAATCAGGAGTGTGTAATGGCATGAGATCACTTTGACAAATGGGGGTTAAGGAGAATCCAAAAGATTTCTACAAATACATTTAAGGACTTGAGGGTAATTAGGGAGATAATATGGCCCCTTTTAAAGACCACAAGGCTGTCTGTGTGGAATTGCAGGAGATTGTGATACTAAATGCTAAATACTCATCAGTGTTTAATGTGGAGAAAGAACTGAAAAGACAGAATGTGGGGAAATAAATAGCAACATGTTGAAACATGTCTGTTTTATGAGGAAGTGGTGCTGGATGTCTTGAAATGCGTAAGTGAATAAATACCCCAGGACCTGATCCGTGTACCCTAGAACTCTGGGAAGTGATTGCTGGGCCCGTTGCTGAGATACTTGTATTATGGACAGCCACAAGTGAAGTGCTGGAAGATTGAAGGATTGCTAATGTGGCAAGGAAGACCTAGGGAACTAGATCAGTTTGGTGAGCCTGACCCCTCTGGAGGGGATCCTGAGGGACAAGACTTGCGTATGTTTGGAAAAGCAAGCACTAAGGATAGTCGGTGTGGCTTTGAGCATGGGAAAGTGTCAAGATTTGGATAGGATAAAGCGTCAAGGTCGCTTCACAAGGGTGGGGGGAGTCCAAAACGTGAGGGTTTAAGGTGAGAACTGAGAAATGTAAAAGGGACCTAAGGGGCAACTTTTTAATGCAGAGGATAGTGCATGTATGGAATGAGTTGCCAGAGGAAGTGGAGGAGGCTGGTACAATTGACGAGGTTCCTCAAGTTAGCAAGGTTTGATCATTTGGAATTGAAAAGTGCTGGAAAAACACAGCAGGCCAGGCAGCATCAGAGGAGCAGGAGAATCAACGTTTCAGGCATAAGCCCTTCTTCAGGCTTATGCCCGAAACGTCGATTCTCATGTTCCTCAGATGCTGCGTGGCCAGCTGTGTTTTTTCAGCAGCACACCTTTCAACTCTGGTACTCCAGCATCTGCAGTCCTCACTTTCTCCTAGTTGATCATTTTGGAATACAAGAGCTAGCCATTAGATGCAGAACTGGCTTGATGGTTGAAAACTGGTGTCAGAGGGTTGCTTTTTCGACTGGAGGTGTGTGCCACAAGGACTGCTGCTGAGTCCACTGCTTTTTATAACTTGATTTTGGATGTGAACATAGGAATGGTTAGTATGTTTGCAGATGATGGACAGCAAAGAAGGTTGTCTCAGTACAACAGTGTCTTGATCAGATGGGCTGATGGGGTTTAATTTAAACAAATGTGAAGTGCAGCATTTTGGAAAGGCAAATCAGGGCAGGACTGTACACTTAATGGTAAGGTGCTGAAGAGTGTTGCTAAACAAAGACCTAGGAATACAGGTTCATTTGAAAGTGGAGTTGCAGATGGACAGGATTGTGAAAAAGGCTTTTGGGATGCTTACCTTTATTGGTCAGAGCATTAAGTATATGAGCTGGGAGATCATGTGGCTGTACAGGACATTGATTAGGCCACTTTTGGAATAATGCACGCAATTCTGGTATCCCAGCTACAGGAAGGATGTTGTGCAGGGTTCAGAAAAGATTGACAATGTTGCCAGGCTTGAAGGGTTTGAGCTACAGAAAGAGGCTGGGCTATTTTCCTTGGAGCATTGGAGGCTGTGGATTGACCTTTATAGAGGCTTAAAATTATGAGGGGCATGGATAGGATAAAGCGTCAAGGTCACTTCACAAGGGTGGGGAGTCCAAAATGTGAGGGTTTAAGGTGAGAACTGAAAAATTTTAAAAGGGACCTCAGGGGAAAACTGTTTTAATGCCGAGGATGGTGCATGTATGGAATGAACTGCCAGGGGAAGTGGAGGAGGCTGGTACAATTTACAACATTTAAAAGGCATCTGCATGGGTATATGAATAGGAAGGATTTTGAGACATGGGGCTAGATTTTATTTAGAATGTCTGGTTGGTCTAGCCAAGTTGGACCAAAGGGTGAGTTTCCATGCTGTATAGCTCCTGTGCTTATGACAATACCCCTTTTCCCTTGAAGGGTCCTCCTCCTGTGCTCATTTCAGGCTTTTGATGTCATGGATACCTTTTGAAGGTTGCAAATACATATTTCCTTTCAAAGGTTCCCTTAATTAGGGCTAGGAGTATGCCAACTTTTGTTTATGAATATTTGTACCTTGACTGCAGGTTGGTGAGAAATGAAAGTAAAACTTAATCTTTTCATGGGTTACCTGTGTGTGTATGTGTGTGTATGTGCATTTACATGAAGCAGCAAATCTTTCCATATGTTCTGATCAATTAAATTTGTGCAAAATTAGATGTTGTTAGCAACTTCATTGGGCTCATGGACATGTGGCCAACCACTAACCATGATGCATCTGAACTGAAAGGCTGTGTTGATGTATTATCTGAAATGTCTCAAAACCGGTTTTTATACTTTTCTGAACCCCAATCCTGAACATAGTGCCATGATCACTGTCAGATCTTGCCTACAATATTTTTTCAAGGTTCACTGGATGGTGATGAGGAGTAACAGCAATTCCCCAAATTTAACTAAAATTATGAATTACAATTCCTAATTACATCTAAAGTATATTCAACTGGATATAGAGACTTTTTAAATGAAATATAAACTTCACAGAATTAGGTGAATGTCAACTCTAAGCCTTTATTGAATGCCACATTTAGTCATCTTTAGTTATTAATGCTGTTACTTCTCTGCCTTGAACTTTGAGAATAGGTTTTTCTTCTCCCTTTTTTGTTTTTGCTGACTTATCAGATTCCTGTTATTTAGACCTTTGCACTGAGATTAACTTTCATTTAATGCTGAATAGTCTCGCTCTTGTTATACTAATTGAGGCTGCTGCCTCCAAGCTTTGTTTAATTATGGCTCTGAAGTCTTGGAACTGGCTGGTGGTAGCACTTTATTTATGTGATCATGGGTCTGCAACAAGATTTCCTTCCCCCTGTGACAGGTAAGTGTTTATTTTCTGTGGAGTATAAAATGAATTCAATTGGTAGTTTTTTTTCTGTTAAAGAATTGTGGGTTGGTAACTCTCCCAGAGATTGCATTCCAGTGTAATGCTGAGCACTATTGGTGGTGCCTTCACTCCAAGCTCTACCTGCCTTTTTAGGTTTGAAGTCCTGAACAAGATTCCCTCTGTTATACACAGATATTAAGTGGCTCTCAATTTCTGTTTAAAGTAGTTGGTGAACGTGGCTTGTTTTTTTTTTATTTCCAGTAATCCTCAAACCTCTTCAGTGGATATTTTTGAAAAGCACTGTTTTGCATATTGTAATATGGGCTACCTTTTTTTTGAGGTATGTTGCTGTTGTAGAAACCTTCTTAGTATTTTGCTCATTCTTTGATCTGCCAGTTTTATCACCCATCTTTCTCCTTTTTTATTTTACCTGAATTAGATTCCTGACTGAAATCTTCCATTGCATTTTTAAGTAGTCCCCTGGGTAGAGATTGGAGTAAATGTCCTTACTAATTTGCCCTTTGTGCCCTACAGGTAAATCTACCCAAAGACTGCATATATATTGGGATGGCTCGGTGTTTGAATGTATGGCAATGGTTTAACTCATTGAATAAAAGGATGTGTAACCTATCCTAAAGACAATATGTATTAATGTAATACTATGTTATCCAGCTAATTATATTCTCTTTGACATGGATTTTTTTGGCTAAGGCAATGATAGTTGGGAGTCAGTTATGTAGGATGGAGTTCGCACACCATTACAAATGGAAGAATTCATAGTGATGTTGGGTCTGACAATCTCTGGGCCACCAATCGCATCAGATGAGTCTAATGAAACCTAGTTTACATATGTTCGTTTGTCTGTCCGTTCGTCCCTGGATTGTAGATTGGCAAATGCCCTGAAATCTAGATTGTTTTAGACATTCTCACAGTTAAGTGTATGATTCAGTACATTATACTTGACTCTCAAAGGAACGCTATGAATTACGTATTGTACGTGAACTACAGAAGTAGGCAGCTGATATTGTAAACTTTTAACCATGAAGCAAACTATCCAAACTGTAGCCATGAAAATCTTTTCATCACTGGCTTGTCTTGTTTTTAAATGCATGGATTTGGAGTATAGAAAAGGGCTGTTCTTGGTACTGATCTAATTTGTTAGTAACCAGGATTTTAATCAATTTAATAAGATGATGGATTTATACGTGGCCTCCGATTATGACAACTACCTACTTGGAGTATGGGGGTGAAGACTTGGATACCACTGGAATGTAGGGATTTCCCTGTTGAAGGACCTTAAATGGCATGAGTATGCTAAATGTTTACTAAGTGTGATACAATCTGTGGTGTAACAGTGAGCAAATTTGTATAGAATGTCCACTCACTTTCTTGCTTCTCTCACTTCCCAAGCTACATCTACTGCACTGGAAATCTTCTACACACAGTGCAGATGGCGAAGCTCTTTGATGATGACAAACATTTTGTGGATATGAAATTAAAGATGAATCCAGGTATAAGACTTTTTTTCTTGGTCGACTACTTGGTTCCATTTCATTAGTTTCCAAAGAATACTTTGATAGGATTTTTTCAAAATATTACTTGTAAGTAAAATTCAAAGTAATCAGCCAGTCTAGTCAATCACTGAGTTTGAGGAGATGATAGTGGCTTTGTTGGAGTGTTGTTCTGTCAATTGCCAGAGTCAGAATAATCCAGAATCCTCATCTGTTTTATCCACTCCTGCAACCTTTCACAGTAATGGCTACAAACTTGGCATGAATTCAGAGAGGTTATAGTCCAATGTGAGTTGGGCATCATGTTGTGCAAGATCTTTAGTATGGCCATGTTTTGGAGTACAGTATTTAATTTGGGTCACCTTGCTATAAGAAAGGTGTTATTAATCTGGAAAAGCTGTAAAAAAGATTTACAAAGATGTCACTAAGACCAGACGATTTGAGTTATAAGGAGCGGCTGGGACTTTTCTCCCTGGACTGTCGGAAGTTGAGGGGTGACTTTTTATAGAAGTTTATAAAAGCTTGAGGGGCATGGATAGGGTGATTAGTCAGGTCTTTTTTTCCCCTAGGGCGGAGTCGTCCAAAACTAGGGTTCGTATGCTTTGGGTGAGCGGGGAAAGATTTTAAAAGGGACCGGAGGTGCAACTTATTCAGGGAGTTATCTATATGGAACGAACTGCTAGAGGTGGTGGTGGTAGAGATGGGTACAATTACAACAGTTTTTAAAAGACCTATTTGGGCAGGTATATGGATAAGAAAGTTTGAGGGATATGGGACAAGTTCGCTTTAGGAAATCTGTTTGGCATGGGTGACTTGGGCTAAAGGCTGTTTCCATGCTGTATAACTCTGACTCTATAAGTTTTTTTCCCCTTTTTTTGTTTTGGTGTGGGGTGTGGGCAATGCTGGCAAGGTCAATATTTGTTTCCCATTCTGAATTGCCTTAAACTGATTTGTGAGGCCATTTCTGAGGATAGTTTTAATCATTGTTGCTGTGGATCTGAAGTAATGTGTAGACCAAACCAGTTGAAGATTTGAAAATTTCCTTCCCTATTGAATATTGTGGTGTCTCGGTTAGGTACATTAGACATGGGTAAAATATAGGATAATAGGGTAGGGAATGGGTCTGGGTGGGTTACTCTTTGTGGACTTGTTGGGCTAAAGGGTCTGTTTCCACACTCTCAACTCTATTCTAATGCACCAGGTGGGTTTTACAATAGTCTCAAAGGGTACCATTAAACTAGCTTTCAGTTCCAGATTCCAGCAGCCAGTCTGGTGGGAGTTGAGCCTGTGACCCCAGGGCCTTTGAGTTGCTAGTCCAGTGAATGTTATCTCTATGTGCCATTGGCAACCTGACTAATGAGACTAAAAATGCATAGAAAACACTTCAGAGATGAATCCATTTCATCTTTCAATATCTGGTTGCCTCATTACCTACATGGTGTGTGCTAAAGGGCACGAATGTTCAACATGGAATCTCCTCCATTCCTATCTTTTTTCCTATCTCATCTTAGTTCCCCATCTTCTGAAAAGTCATACTGGGGTGTTTTTAAACTGTTTGACCATTTGTCACATGAGAGCCTAAGACAGTTGGGTAGTCGGATAATTTTTGAGGTGTGTCACAGTTGAGCTTGGTTCTGTTCTCACTTGGTGGTTTTGCCAGTTGGGTAGTCATCCTTTTTTTTACCCAAGGAGTTAAGACTAGTTGAAGCCCTTGCATCTGCTTTCTAGGTTCCTTGAGCACAAGCCTAGAGATGGAACCTGTCTGACTCAGTAACATGCTAGAGAATTATATGGGAAGAATATGTTAAGGGAAAGAGCAGAGAAGATTGACTAGTTTGACAGAATTGAGGGGTTCTACCTATCAAGGAAGTCAGGCTGTGTATTATTACTCCATTGTTTTTAGAAAAAGAGGTGACCTCATGGAGTTCTCTTAAATTTTGGAAGGATTTGATAGGGTAGATCTAGCAAAGATGATCTAGTAATGAGTGGTTAACCAGAGCATGGTAGACAAAATAATAAGTCAACAAAAAAAAAATTTGAAGGGTCAGGAGAAACCTCTTGACTCAGTGTTCCACACCTTCACCATTCTTTATCACAATGAATGGTTGGGGAGAACCGCAAATGTGTTTGAGAAATTTGGAGCATATGAAGGAGAACAGAATAAAGTATTATTGTGCATAAGCCTTTTCTCATCTTACTTCAATGTAAGCACCAATATTAAACCCATAGCAAAATACTACAGATGTTGTGAGTCTTAACCAAGAAAATGCTTAATTGCTCTGGAATGGTAGCATCTGTGAAGAGAAACAAAACTAGCATTTCAGGTTGTAACCTTTTCCTTTGATCTGGTGGTACTGAAATATGCCATTTGAACCAAATGGTCTGTGTCTCTGCTGTACCTGCTACATGAACTTTGTTTTTACAATGGATCAGGTCATTTGAGAGAAAGTTACTGATTTGTGACTTCGATTTCGTATTTCGATCATTTTTAACTTTCTCTTATCCCCACTGAAAATCTGAAGGTGTCGTTTTGGCAGCTTTTCGAAACCTCACTTCCCCTAATCCAGAGATAACTAAGGAGCAACTGAAACTCTTTGTCAAAACATACTTCGATGCTCCTGGGCAGGAGTTTGAGAAATGGACACCGGCTGACTGGTGTGATCAGTAAGTGTAAAAATAACAATCTCTTTGTCTTAGCTTTTGTTTCTGAGGTTAAGGTCCAAGGCTGGCTGAATTATATTTAAATTTGTGTGATGCAGCAGACAGCATCCAAGGAGCAGGAGAATCAACATTTCGGGCATAAGCCTTTCATCAGGAAGTAAAGACTTCTTGACCTGTCTTTATAGGACAATTGTGAAACTGAGCTTAATGTGATGGTTATATAATCGCATTACAGTCAACACACGTTTTAAAAGTTTGCGCTTTAGAAATAGTACCCCCAATTTGTCAATTGTGTCTGAGCAAACTTTGGTTAATGAAATATGTGTTATGGCAAATTGACCTTGTGCATCAGTTTGACAGCTGAATCAGAGGGTGTGGGTTGTAATCCAACCCCATTACATAATCTACTTGGCTTTTCAGTGTTGTACTCCCTCAGTACAATGTTCGATATCTTTTTGAATATAATAGAATAGGTTTTAATTTCTGACTTTCCTTTTCACAAGTTGAGTTCTGGTTAGCACTTTTTTCCCAAACGTGTACTATTTATCTATAAGATTTGAGTATGTGTAAAATGGCTGGTGCATATGCTGGCATAATTCATAGCATGTCTGAATTATAGACGCTCTCATAAAGCATTTTGAATTGACGTAGGCTTCTGTACATATGCAAATAAAGTTGGATTTGATAAATCAACTTTATAATTAGTAGCACTTTTAGTATTAAACAAATCATTACCCATGCTATGGCAGAGTTGGCAGTGACTGTCCTGCAACAGGAGCCATACTTTGGAAGTTACTCACTGCTTGCTGTATCCAACTGCAGTCAGGAAGGCAAATAATATGTTGGCTTTTTTTTTTGATTGTAAGGAGACTGGAGTCCACGAATAAGGAAGTGTTACTACATTTGCTTAGGATTTTGGTGAGATCGTGCCAGGAACACTGCAGTTTTTTTTTGTTCATTCTAACCAAGGAAGGATGTAATTGTATTGGTGACATAGCACTGAAGGTTTGCAAGATTGCTTCTTGTAATGAGGCTGAATAAATGGGCCTACGTTTGCCTGGTGTTCAGGAGAATGAGGAGTGAACTCACTTGAAACATGAAGGAACCTGACAGGATAGACACTGAAGTTGTTTCCCCTAGCTGGACCATCCATGTACTAGGCCAGAGACTCTAGTGAATCAATAAAACTGAGATGAGAAATTTCTTCACTGGAGGATTGTGGACCTTTGGAATGCTAAAAGAAAATTCTGGTAGTACTTGGCTGCCTGGCAGCATTTCTGGATGGAAAAATAAAGTAGTTGTTTCTAGTTCTCATTGAAAGGTCAGGACCTGAAATGCTAGCTGTTTCTCTGCCTGCTCAGTACTAAATAGACCTGAATATTTCCAGCCAGTAGTTTTTGATTTGAAATTGAAGACTTTGGAGTTGCACACATCAAGGGTAGTGGGCACTTCACTGTTGAATGAATGTATTTCAGGCTCAACAAGAATTTTTCTCTCGTGGAAATGAGGAATGTGGAGCTGGGAAGTGGGCAGATCCATTATGATCACATCTGTTATGGCTTCTATGTTTGTGTCTCTTAATGAAAATGTAACCATCTCTTACAGCCCCCAAATCCTTCAGAAAATTTCTGACCAGAAACTGCGCCTTTGGGCTACAGAACTACATGCTCTCTGGAAGTCCTTGGGGAGGAAGGTATATGTGGAATCGTACTTGCAGCATGTTCACTGGCATAGATTTACTTCTGATTTGTTGTGCAGATGGGGGAAATTGACCAGTTGATCCAATACAGTCACTGCAACAGCAAACATTTGAACACTGCAATTCCATTTCGAAAGTGGGTAGGTAGGGTAGTGATGCTATAAGCTTGTAGTAGGTGTGTGCTTCAGTTTTCACCGAGTGTGGACTGAACCTGCAAGCTCATCCTTTCCCACAAATAAGCAATTAAGAACATAGAACCCCAGTTTTGAATTTAAGTGGGCGGGCCTCCTTTTGTAAAATTCCATGGATTGTGGCAGCATTCCTATTGAGACACGCTCTAGTCCTTGTCAAACTCGAACTCGTCACTGGCCACTCCTGTTCTTGTGAAACATTTTTATACAGGATGTCAGACACAAACAGCCAAACAAGCCATGCACTTATCAATGTCTAGCACTGTATCAACAGCATTTTCCTCCAATTAAATATTAGGAAGACAGAAATTGTTCTCATGTGCCACCATCCATACATTAATCCCTAAATACTGCTTCCATCTCTGTCTGAGGTTAAGCCTATCTGCTTGTAAACTTGGTGCTATATTGATCCCAAAATGGGTGTTATAGACCAGCTTAGTCTTAATTTGTGGAGCACGGTGAGATGTATGTTTCATTGTTGGATTTAGGGACATGTCCCTCTACTTGAATCTGATTATGCACCTCTTGATCCTTTCAGATTAAACTGGATGTGCAGGCACACCCAGAACTGTATTCCCAGGTTTATGTGCCCAAACCATTGATAGTACCTGGTGGTCGTTTCAGGGAGTATTATTACTGGTAAGAGTGTATTGTAGACTTGTTCGTTAGCAGTGATTGTTGTCATACTGTCCTATACCCCCTACCCACCCCAAAAAGTCCAGGAATTCCCCATATACATTCAGGACACCACCCATGGGACTTCCACACCACCTCCAAGACTTCTATTTTCCTGGCCCCCAATGCCTCATCTTCACCATGGGCATACAGTCTCTGTACACCTCCATTTGCCATGATGAGGGCCTCCAACCCCTCCGTTTTTTCCTCTCCTGATGTCCCCACCAGTACCCTTCCACTGATACTCTAATTCATTTGGTTGAACTGGTCCTCACCCTCAACAATATCTCCTTAGAGTCCTCCCACTTCTTCCAGATGAAAAGGGTAGCCATGGGCACCTGCCTGGGCTCCAGCTATGTCTGTCTCTTTGTTGGCTACGTGGAACAGTCCATCTTCAGCAGTTACACTGGCACCACTCCCCACCTTTTCCTCCAATACGTTGATAACTACATTGGCACCACCTCGTGCTCCCATGAGGAGGTTGAACAGTTCATCAACTTTTAACACATTCCACCACAACCTTAAATTCACTTGGACCATCTCAGACATCTCCCTCCCCTTCCTGGACCTCTTAATCTCCATCAGCGATGACCGGCTCAGCACTAAGTTAAAAATCACACAACACTAGGTTATAGTCCAACATGTTTATTTGGAAGCACTAGCTTTCAGAGTGCTGCTCCTTCAGGTGGTTGTGGAGTATGCAATTGTAAGACACAGAATTTATAGCAAAAAAGTTTAGTGATGTAACTGAAATTATACATTGAAAAATACCTTGATTGTTTGTGAAGTCTTTCACCTGTTAGAGAAGCTAACATGGTCACTCTAACAGGTGAAAGACTTAAACAAACAATCAAGGCACTGACGTTTTCTACAAACCCACTGGCTCCCATAACTATTTGGATTACACCACCTCCCACTCTGCCTCCTGTAAAAATGCTATCCCTTATTCCCAATTCCTCTGCCTCCGCTGCATCTGCTCCCAGGAGGACCAGTTCCACAACAGAACACACCAGATGGCCTTCTTTAAAGACCACAATATCCCCTCCCACGTTGTTGATGCCCTTCAGCGCATCCCATCCACTTCCTGTACCTCCGCCCTCGAACCCTGGTCCTCTCCTTCCACCCCACCAACCTCTGTATACATTTCCACCCCCCACCCCCACCGCCACCGCCAATCCCATCCAAGGCCCCAAAGGAGCCATCCATCGAGGTTTCACCTGCACTTTTACATGTCATTTTCTGTATCTGCCGTTCCCAATGTGGTCCCCTCTATGTTGGGGAGAAAGAACACCTTCTTGCAGAGAGCATCTCTGGGACACCTGCACCAATCAACCCCCACCCTGTGACCGAATAGTTAAACTGCCCCTCCCATTCTGCTCAGGACATGCTGGGCCTCCTCCGTCGCCCCTCCCTTACCACCCAATGCCTGGAGGAAGAACGCCTCATCTTCAGCCTCTGGACCCTCCAACATGGCATCAATGTGGATTTTGCCAGTTTCTTTTTTTTCACCACTCCCCACCCCACTTTATCCCAGTTCCAACTTCCAACTCAGCACCGCCCTCAGGATCTGACTACCTGTCCATCTTGCTTCCCACCTATCTGCTCCACCCTCTCTCAATTACCCCACCTCCATCCATCTATTCACACTCAACTACCTTCCCCTGCTCCCCAGCCCCTCCCATTTATCTCTCCACCCCTGAACCTCCTAGCCTCATTCCTGATGAAGGGCTTTTGCCTGAGATGCCTATTTTCCTGCTCCTCAGATGTTGCCTGACCTGCTGTGCTTTTCCAGCACCATTCTCTGTGACACTGTCCAACCTTAACTGTTTTAGCACTGCTCAAATGATCCTGAAGTCCATGACCTTGCCAATATTGTTGTCATCGTGGCTTTCAGCTGCTTTCTTTCCCTGTTGCAAATTTCCTTTTTTCCTCTGATGTCAAAACATAAGTTGGAAGTTCTTTGTTGCGAGAGTGGAGATCACAAGTAGCAGATATAGCCTGACTTCATTCTGCCCAGCTCATTGCAACATTACTCCCATTTTAAGGAGGGGTCTATTGGCCAAGGTTTTAGATCTTATTCCAATCTGGGAAGTTTCACTGGGGTAGTGTCAGTGGAATTTGTGATGACTCCATGTGTGTCCGTCCCAGTGCACTATCCTGCCAATGCCAATGTACTGGAATGGGGACAGGTGGCCTGAAAAGGGTGGGAGGTGGCATGTAGAAATTAGGTTTGGGGCCCTGTTAACATGCTGTCAAATCTGCAGATGTGCTATTGCAAACCTGTTTTTCACTTAAAATGGTTGAGTAAATGATGAGGCATTGGTTCAATAATTTCAAAATCCTGTAACAAGATTCAGTTGGAGCCTCTTACAGTTCCTTGATTTCCAGTGGATTCGAGTAGACACCATAACTGAAATGACATTGCATGAGCCACTTATTGTTGAAGTCAGTGTACATCTGTAAAACATAATCTCAATGGTGGTCTATTAGGTGACTTGGTTTGTTTTTAAGATCTTTATTCAGCAGCCAACCTCTGGTGTAGATGTGGCTGTGGGTCAGTGGGTCCTGCCAGGAATATGTTAAGGTCTTTTAGAGGCACATGTGCTGACAGACTCAGACTCAGTAAATCTTTACTGTACTGCACAAGTTTGACATTGCTGATTTGTAAGCATCATGGCAGAATGGTCCTACACTGTAGTGAAAGCTCAAAATGTGCACTATACCAGGATTGCATACTGAATTGTTTTCTTCTCATTCTTAGGGACTCCTATTGGATAATAAAAGGGCTGCTGCTGTCTGACATGAGGGAAACTTCTAAAGGAATGATTGAAAATTTTCTGTATCTCATGCAAAGGTAAAATAGAACGGGCAAGGAGACCTATAACCCTAAGAGTGAATACTTTAATTAATATTAGCTATGGGGGTTACTATGGTCCAGTTCAGTGTCTGATTGTCAAGTAAATGTTGTAGGTCAAAGGGCTAGCCAAAGACTGGGGATTCTGGAACAAGTAACTGATTATCTGACATCCCAACGTCTGTCCATCATCGATAAGATGATACAAGTCAAATGTATGAAATCCATCCCACTTGGCCTGGATGAGTTCAACTCCAACACTGTTCTGAGCTTGACACCAGAACCATGTTCACCTGATCAGCTCTCCAGCCACTGCTGGTACCTGCTGCTGCAATTATGCATGTGCAAGATATGCTGCACCAATTTTTGACCATGCTTTCCAAACCTGTGGCCTCCCACCTAGAAGGACAAAAGTAACAGAAAGCATGGTCGCAGCACTACTTGCAAGTTATCCTCTGAGTCTCCCTATTTGCATTTAGAACTATATTGCTGTTCCTTTGCCGCTGTCAAATCTGGAACTTATTTAGTACACCCAGTGTCATTACAAACACTGTATTTTTTATTAGATTACCTACAGTGTGGAAAAGGCCCTTTGGCCCAACAAGTCCATGCCAACCCTCCGAAGAGCAACCCACCCAGACCCATCCCCCTACGTTTATCCCTGCACCTGACACTATAGGCAATTTGGCATGGCCAATTCACCTAACCTGCACATCTTTCGACTGTGGGAGGAAACTGGAGCATCCGGAGGAAACCCACCCAAATACTGGGAGAATGTGCAAACTCTGCGCAGACAGTCACCCGAGGCTGGAATCGAACCTGGGTCTCTGATGCTGTGAGGCAGCAGTGCTAGCCACTGTGCCGCCCAATTGACTGTAGATATTCAAGAACGCTGCTCACTGCTGTCTTTTTCAAAGCAAATTAAGAGTGAGCAGTAATGCAATTTCTACATCAAAGCCATTTCTTTTCTTTTTAAATAGAGGCACCATGTTTGAGAAGTCAAAGGAAACTAGGGTGAAATAGTTTAGGGTGAAATGAAACATAGTAATTGCAGATGCTGAAAATCTGAAGTAAAAGTAAATTGCTGTAGAAACTTGGCAGGACTAGCAGCATTTTGTGGAGAGAGCGCAGTTAATATTTCAAGTCCAATGTCCCTCTTTCAGAACAGTGAAATTAACACTTCGCATTGCAGCAAATGGTCTGCTGTAGTTGTGATGTTTTCAGTAATGTTGGTGAGGGATCAGCCTTGCTGTAGTATAATTATTCTTTTCTCCTTTAATCCTGTTTTTCATTTCACTGAATTTCTTTGTACCTAATTTCTCTAATTCACCCCATTTCCTTTTCCATCTTTCTTTCCCACTTTTTTTCCCAAGATGGTGGTGAAGTAGGGGGGTGCTGAGTCTGAGGATCATCTGCTCCCATCTGCCTGTTTTTTCTCTCTTTTTCTCTTGCTTTTTTTTTGCTCTCTTCTAAGCCTGGCAAGTGGTCTCCAGCAGCAGTGGCAACAATGCCAGGCTGAGCTGAGCTACCCCGGAGTGGGGCCCCTGGCCTGCAATCACCGGCTAGGCAGAGGTTCCACGTCCACAGTGAGGCCTGAATACATGAAGGAGAAATACGACGGCTTTGTCCCTGTGTGGTAATCTTTGGTATCCAAGTATTCCAGTGGCTCGGCATGGCGGTCTCATCCTGACTGCATCTTCAGGGTAGTCCATTGTTCCTTAATCGCCTTATCCTGAGCCTAGGAGCCATTAACTGAACTGATGAACTTTATCTTCATTTTCCTTTTAAATGTGATGATGTGTGACTTCTGTCATTGTAGGTGCTGTGATGGAGTGACTTAAAACCTTTCCTGTAAATGTACATGTGACAATAAATTTCTATTCTATACCCTACTCCAATATTTTTGACTTTCTGGAGAGGGGCAGTGAGTAAATCATTCCAAGTTGTTGATGTTCCTTTTAACCTGGCTAGGAATTGATCCATATGTTTAAAATCTGACCACTTGGATTTTCTTTTTTGTTTTGATTTTATTTTTCTCCTCTTAGCTCTGTGGAGCTTAGCTGTGTGTTTTCCCCTAGAATAGGAGAGCTCAGAACTAGAGAGCATCTGCTTAAGGTGCGAGGAGAGAGATTTTACAGGGACTTGAGAAGCAGACTTTCCAGAGGGTGGAATTTGTATGTGGTATGAGCTGTCAGAGGAAGTAGTAAGTACACTTATAGTTGTAAAATTTAAGACTTTTGGACAGAGATGTGAATAAGGAAGGCTTAGGAGGGAATTCTGAACAAGGATCTCTTGACCTGAAGTGTTAACTCTGATTTCTGTCCACAGTCCTGAGCTTTTCCAGCAATTTCTTTGATTTACAGTATCTGCAGTTCTTTCAGTTTTTCATGAGGTTTAGAGGGATATGGGCGAAACACAGGCAAAATGGGGCCAGTTTAGTTGGAAGCTTGTTCAAGTTTGGACCAAGGGGTCTGTATCTGTGTGGTGAGTCTGACACTACAGTCTCCAGTCACTTGTTTTGACTCTTTAGCTTCTACCATCAATCCTACTGTTAAACATTGTGAGCTTCCATTTCACAAATTTGAGGGATGAGGAGAAGAATGACATAACTAATGTTTAACATGTTGATTTTTTTTTCCCAGATTTGAATTCATCCCAAATGGAGGGCGAATTTACTATGAACGCAGGAGTCAGCCACCCTTCCTGGTGTTGATGATGGAGAGTTACATCAATGTCACAAATGATCTAGACTTCTTAAAGTGAGCTAGTTGATAACTGTTAGCTGTGATGTCTGTTTTGGTTTTTTTGAGTATTTTCTTCCACTCCAAGGCTACACTGGGCACCGTGGAATGAGCAAACATCTGTTGTGCTACAGTATTGACATCGTTGGGGAGTGTTTTTATATGAAATGGGTATGTCAGTAAATTGTCTGACTGTGTGTTTTTAAAATTTCAACTGGCTCACTGATAACTTTCCCTGCAGGATATCAGTGTGTACCAACTCTGGGCCTATGTGACTCAAATCCTGAACCAATCTTTGTGAAATGTCCAGAAAGTCCATGCAAGCCAAACAGGTGTATTACTACATCATAGCAGGTCAAAGGCTTGCTCTCGGGTGATTTTGCAATGAGTGAGTAGTAAATACCAGTCTTATCAGAGGACACCCCAGTGAAAGAATTTGGGCAAGCTGAATCTCTCTAGCTCCTGAGCAGAAAAGTGACAGGTGCTTGTGCTGTTCACATCTCCAAGCTTGAATAATATGAAATGTAATTTTTTTTAAAAAATCAGGCAAAGTATTGATCTCTTGGATAAGGAGTATGAATTCTGGATGAAGAATCGAGTCATGCCTGTCAGTGTAGGAAGCAAAACTCATCGTCTGAATCGGTATATTGTTGAAGCAGCTGGTCCCAGGTTTGTACAGATGTGAACTGCTCTCTCTAACTTATTCAACATGTTCCTCAGATTTATTAGGGGAGGAACAGATGAACATTTTGTATGATCTTCTCCACTTTAAATTTATGCTAGCATTTTGTGGGAATGCATGCTAACTTTAAAAAGAAAATAGACAAGTAGAAGGCTGGAAGAACGTAGCAAGCTAGGCAGCATCAGGCGGTATAGAAGTCAACGTTTCGGGTGTAACCCTTCAGGACTCTCTTCTTTAAAAGAAAAAGCTGGGCAAGGACAAAGCCTAGCAACTCTGGAAGGGGCCTGTTTTTGGGAACCTCTGGAGTTATTCATCTGATCATTCTGTTTGACCTGCTGTGCTTATCCACAATTGTTTTATTTAAATTTATTCCTTTTTCAAAAACAGGCCAGAGTCCTACAGTAAGGATGTTGAATTGGCTCAGGCAGTCTCTGAAGGTAATTTTTATTCTAAAAAATCATTTTAATACCAAAAGAGATTGGAGGAAAATGATAAGACAGCTTTGTGCTGTATCCAACTCCATGCTGCATGAGCTTGGTGATTTGAGGGCACTGTAGGAGCGTTTCCAGTTAGGTCGTGGTTAGAGTCTCTAGTCCAAACTCTGCAGTGAATCTGCAATGCCCAGGTGAGGCACATTAAAACTAAAAGTTGAGTCAGAGTGCTGTAGGTAAAATAAAGCTTGTCTTTATAATGGTTGAATTATACTATTTGTTTTTGTCCTCTTCTGCCCAAGAAGACCTGTGGATAGAGCTAAAAACTGGAGCAGAGTCTGGTTGGGATTTTTCATCCCGCTGGTTCATTGACCCCAATGGGAAGAATAATGGAACTTTGAAAGACACAAAAACCACACAGATCCTCCCTGTTGACCTGAACTCTGTCCTCTGCAAGAATGAGCGAATTCTAGCAATGTTCCACAAGCTGCTGGGTTGGTATGCTTCTATGGGCTAGTGCATAAAAATCTAATATTCGTTTTCTTTTGTTTTATTACATCCCAGTTTGCTATTGTTTAAGACTTGCAATGCATTAGTCATGTAAAAAGGAAGTCTAAATAAAGGACTCCATACTGTGGTCACCTGAGCTGCAATGTAATTTTTAAGCTGCATTCCAGCACTTGACCATGTTGTCCAGGCTGACCTGCTATGCTGTCTGAAGTGACATTCGTTAATACATTGTTAAAGCTGCCAATGAACAACTGTCATTTGTAACTTTATTTGCATATTCCCACACTGGTGTTGATTGCCTCCTGCATTTGGCAGCAGAGTGCATTAGGGAGAAATGGTAAGATTCAGATTCTTGCGTGCTGTTACACTCTCATTCAGCCCACTGCAGAAGTCCAAGTCCCCTGAGAAGTGCTTCAGTTACACTGCACCAAGATGTTTACAAAATTGAGGGGTATGGAGAGGGTCAATAGACTAGACAAAGTCTTTTCCCTGGGGTCGGGAGTCCAGAGCTAGAGGGCATAGGTTTAGGGTGAGAGGGGAAAGATATAAAAGAGACCAAAGGGCCAACATTTTCACGGAGGGTGGTACATGTATGGAATGAGCTGGTAGAGGAAGTGGTGAAGGCTGGTCCAATTGCAACATTTAAGGGGTATCTGGATGGGTATATGTATAAGAATGGTTTGGAGGGATATGGGCCGGATGCTAGCAGGTGGGACTAGATTGGATTGCATGGACAGGTTGCACCGAATGGCAGTGATTGGTATCTCAAACTTTTCTACCATTCCTGTCTTGCCCCAGTACAAGAGTCTTTCGGGCTGATATGATCCTTAATTCACCTGTCTTTATTTTTCAGGTAATTTTTCTAAGGCACAGTACTATGAGGATGCCTTAAAGCATCGCATTGATGCTGTACACGATGTTTTCTGGGATGAAACACAAGGCGTCTGGTTTGACTACAACTTAATAACTAACCACAGCAACACTGCCTTCTATGCTTCCAACTTGGTTCCTCTCTGGGCTGAGTGTTTTGAGCAGGAACCAGGAAAAATAGCAGAGATGGTGATCCACTACCTGGAGGTAATGGCTAGCTGCCCCAAATATACTTCACTCTGGGATTGGGGATGAAGTTTCTCTTGGCCTTCAAAGAGTGAATACCCTCAATCTCCACTCCCTTCCTTCCTTTCTTTCTCCTCTCCAATCCCCACCTTTTTAAAAAAAAGTAGTAAGACACTTGCCAGGATCTCAGAGACAAGAGGTTACTTCGCGTATTATGCTTTCTACTAACTCTGGATCCATGGGCAACACAACCTCTGGCAGCTTTGGAAAAGCTGACCCTTGCAATACCGTTGGGCTGACCAGGTGGATTACAGTTTGGATCCTTATGTCGCCTCAGTTGCTTCGTTTTGACAAGCAGCTGTTAAGGGAAAGAGAGGATTCTTACCACAGATGACTATCCATACAACTATTATCCTTACTAGAAAGGAAACCTGTTTGTTGAAGATGGGATTTGGTTAGATTCTTGGTGTCTTCTGCATTCTGATAGCTGGTTAAGACTCTCAAATGAAAAATCCATTAATGACTTGATCAAACCTGTATTCCAGGAAAAACTTGACATTTTCAGGAGAGGGTCATTTTAGTTATAAATTACTGACTTGAATTGGGAGAGTTGATTATGATTGGGAGAGTTGATTTGGGCGGCACGGTGGCACAGTGGTTAGCACTGCTGCCTCACAGCGCCAGAGACCCGGGTTCAATTCCCGCCTCAGGCGACTGACTGTGTGGAGTTTGCACATTCTCCCCGTGCCTGCGTGGGTTTCCTCCGGGTGCTCCGGTTTCCTCCCACACTCCAAAGATGTGCAGGTCAGGTGAATTGGCCATGCTAAATTGCCCATAATGTTAGGTAAGGGGTAGATATAGATGTAGGGGTATGGGTGGGTTACGCTTCGGCGGGTGCGGTGTGGACTTGTTGGGCCGAAGGGCCTGTTTCCACACTGTAAATAATCTAATCTAATCTAATCTAATCTAATCTAATCTAATTATCTTAGTGCTATTGACAGTTCAGTGGCTGTTAATACCAAATAATCATCTGGGCTTCACGCACCAGCAGCAGCAGCACAATCCAAATGTTTACATACGAACAAAATACTGTGGATGCTGGAAATCCAGGAGGATGCTGGAGAAACTTGGCAGGTCTGGCAGCATGTGTGGAGAGAAATTCGTTATTGTTTAAAGTTTTGGTATGAAGTTCTAAATTGGAGGAAAGCCAGGTTTTATGGTATTGGGCAAGAACTTTCAAAGGCAAGGCTATTTCAGGTAAAGGAATGGCTTGAAAATTGCATAATGAGAGTTCAGAGACAATATGTTCCTGTTACCTGAAGGGCAAGGCTGAGAGGTGTGGAGAATGCTGGATGGCTAGAGAAATTCAGGCTCCTGTCAAGAAAAAGGAAGGGTATGTCAGGTGTGGACAGCTGGGATCGACTCAATCCCTTCAGGTGTATAAGGGCAGCAGGAGTGTACTCCAGGGAAATCAGGAGGGAGTGAAAAGGGGACATGAGTTGGTTTTGGCAAATAGGGTTAAGGAGAATCCAAAGAGATTCGACAAATACATAAAGGACAAAAGAGTAACTCGGGAGAGAGTAGGGCCCCTTAAAGATCAAAAGCTTAGCCTATGTGTGGAACCCCCCAGGAATTGAATTAACTTTATTGTCACCGTACTCAAATGAATACAATGAAAGTTTCTAAATCACTAGTTACAGCACCATCTTGGGTCCAAAGATACCTAGGTCCAGCTTCAGTTACAAGATTGTAATAATGTCATCAATACGTGGCAGGTTTTGGATACAGAGTACCTAGGTATATTCCTTAGTTACAGAATATAAAAATGAAGAAGAAAAAGTTACCTATAGCTGCACGCAGTATACCCTTAGTCAGATAAACAAAAACAAAGTTAAAAAGGCAAATATCACCATCTGTTTCCAAGGCCTGTGTGCAGCAGACCTGCTCAGGGAGCCGTCTGTCCGACCGCAGGCTGCCACCGGGCTGTTGTGTGTCGGAGGCTGAGGGAGGGGTGGAGGGAATGGGCAGAGCATTCTAGCTCCAGCTGGAGCATCCTACTCCATACCAGGAAATGGCCGAGATACTAAATGAGTGTTTTGTTGGCTGTTACTGTAGAGAAGGATATGAAAGCCAAAGAACTTGGAGAGATTGAAATCTTGGTGTCCATGTTACTGAGGCGGTGGTGCTGGATGTCTTATAACACAAAGGTGTATTAAATCCCTGGGACCTGATCCGATGTAACTCTGAACTTTATGGGAAGCTAGGGTAGTAATTGCTGGGCCCCTTGCTGAGATATTTGTGTCGTTGATAGCCACAGGTGAGGTGCCAGAAGACTGGAGGTTGGCTAATGTGGTGCCATTATTTAAGAAAGGTGGTAAAGAAAAGCCAGGGAACTATAGACCTGTGAGCCTGATGTCAGTGGTGGGTATGTTGTTGGTGGGAATCCTGACACAGGATTACACATTTTGAGTGATTAGGGGTAAACATGGGTTTGTTCATGGAAAATTGTCTCACTTTTTTAAAGTTTTCTTTTGAAGAAGAGACTAAGATTGAAGGTAAGAGCAGCGAATGCTATCTGTGTGGACTTCAGGTTTCCCCTATTGGATGGGTTAGATCACGTGAAATCCAGGGAGATCTAGCCATTTGGATGCAAAGTTGGCTTGAAAGCAGGACCTTTGGGTGCACATTCATAGTTTCTTGAAAGGGAGTTGCAGATAGGAGGTGTTTAGTCCACTTGCCTTTATTGGTCAATGCATTGAGTGTAGGGGTTGGGAGGTCATGTTGTGGCTGTTCAGGGCCAGTTTTGGAATACGGCAATCTATTCTGGCCTTTCAGCTATAGGAAAAAAGTTGTGAAACTTGATAGGGTTCAGAAAAGCTTTACAAGCAAGTTGCCAGGGTTGGAGAGACTGAATAGACTGGGGCTATTTTCTCTGGAGCATTGGAGGCTTTTTAGAAGTGTATAAAATCATGACTAGCATGGATAGGATAAATAGCCAAGGTGTTTTTTTTTCCCAGGGTAGAAGAGTGTAAAACTAGAGGGGCATAGGTTTACGGTGAGAAGGGAAAGAGTTAATAGGGACCTAAGGGGCAACCTTTTTCATAAAGGGTGGCGAGTGTCTGGAATGAGCTGCCAGAGGAAATGGTGGAGGCTGGTACAATTATAACATTTTAAAAAGCATCTGGATGGGTATATGAATAGGAAAAGCAGTGTGCTGCAAGGGTTGGTGCTGGGTCCACTGCTTTCTGACACTTATATAAATGATTTGGATGTGAACATAGGAGGAATAATTAGTAAGTTTGCAGATCACACCAAAATTGGAGGTGTAGTGGATAGTAAAGAAGGCTATCTCTGGATCTTGATCAGATGGGCCAATGGCCTGAGGTGTGACAGATGGAGTTTAATTTAGGTAAATGTGAGATGCTGCATTTTGAAAGGCAAATCGGGGCAGGACTTGAACACCTTACCATTTAAAGGTGTTTTGAAGGATATGGGCTAAATCATTGCAAATGAGACTGGATTAATTTAAGATACAAGGTCAGCATGGACGAGTTAGACCAAAGGGTCTGTTTCTGTGCTGTACATCTGTGACTCTGACTGCTGAAGAGTTTTGTCAAACACACATGGTAGCTGTTTGTCTCTCCCAGATGCTGCTCCACCTGCTGCATTTCTTCAGTATTCTGCTTGAAATGAGCAATAAGTGTTAAAACATCAAGACCCTTCAGAGACATGTTATAAAACAAAATTGACATTGAGCCACTTAGAGATTTATGACAGGTGACCAAAAGATTGGTCAACACAGCATGTTTTTGAATGGAAACTTAGTGACCGATATCAGGTGTTGCCAGTAAATGGTAGGTTCTGTAAGTGAGCTGCAGGATTTTCTGTAGATCCCTCACCATATATGATCTGTGCTTTTATCACAGAGCCAACAACTATTGTCGTACAAGAATGGAATCCCAACATCCCTGCTGCCAAGTGGTGAGCAGTGGGACTATCCCAATGCCTGGCCACCCCTGCAGCAAATGATCATTGAAGGTAAAACAATCCTGCTTTCCTTTCATTGGCAGGGCTAGGGTGTGAGTTTCTGGGGTAGACAGGAAGAACTTAAAAAGAAAATCAGTAAATGTGGCTGTTGGTGGGAAAAGGCATTGACTTTCATGGTTTATATTCGGATTAGTTTATAGGTACCCCAGAGTGTTCCTATTCTGGCGAAGGGGAGATGGTCGTCCTCCTTTTCAGCCATTGGTGACTGATCCTGAGCAGTGGGTCATTGCTAACCGAAGCACAAATATAGCTGCAATTGGCTGATTTTGGTTTTGTACAGTCAGTGTCCTAAATGGCTGTGTATGGCCGTATTCTTAATACCTACATTTTTGCCCAATGCTGCCTCCTATCTTTGACCAGATTGAAGGTTGGTTATCTGTTTCCAAGTACTTGGTGACCTTGATACCACCTCACCAATGTCTACCATGATGTTTTGTTTTCTTTTTGATGAAGGCTATGATTGAGCTTCACTCCATACCTCAATTCTCTTCCCAAACGAATTGTTTTATTTCATTATCCTCTGCCATTTACCAGCCGCTGTTTTGGTTTGTTCGCAACTTTGATCTCCCATCTGTCCTTGAGTTGAGCTTGTAACATTACCTCTCCGTTACCAAGGCTATCTGTTGCCCCCCCCCCCCCCGAATTACCTAATAATTATAGTGATGGATGAGACCATGAAATTTGAACATGGAGAATTTTAAGGTCAAGGTGTTAGTGATTTGGCAATCATTTATAGGTCAGCGAGCATAGTAATGAAGCAAAACAGTGTGGGGGTTGTAGAGTCTTGGACAAGTCCATGATTAAAGGTTAAAGTGAGGTTAGCTAGAAGAGCATTAGAAAGGGATGGATGAATGGTTTCCTAAAGTTCAAATACCTTGTGGAGACCAAAATAGATGGAAACAATCAAGTTGCTAAAACGATTGGTTCAATAGGAGACCAGTCAGGGAAGTGATGCAGTTTGTACTGAGGTCTGTGCGAGGAAGTGTTAGGCTCATTCTTCATTAGAGGACATCCCTGTAGCATTCAGAACTCTGGACAGGAGGTCACGAATCCCAGCCGCAGTGTATATTGTGTGACAGTTTGGAAAAACTGCACAACTCCAAATTTGTTCCATCTTAATGGGCTGTGTGGAAGGTGAGAAGAGTGAGCATTGGCAGTGGTTTAAGAATGGTGAGGAATTTTGTGCTATTGAGGGACTAAGGAAGGAACCAGAGTGTACATTCTATATTTATTTAGTCTGTGGGTCCCCAATCTCCTAGTGAATATCTCCTGTATACAGGGCACAAATCTCTATTAAATCATCTGAACTTCTGTTCAATTTGTTGGTTTTACTTTGTAAACGACCCAGGCCTGGCAAAGTCCAACTCTAAGGCAGGCCAGAGGATTGCATTCCAACAAGCACAGAAGTGGATCCACTCAAACTGGCAACTGTATGAGAAGCATCAGGCTATGTTTGAGAAGGTGAGTGTGGGTTTTTTTTTTGAGGGGCGGTTACCATCTCAGTTCTGCAATCAGAATGTCCACACATTCAGTTCTTCTCAATTTGGTTAACTTAGCTCCCTCCTGTTTGGTTGTGGTGTAAGCTTGGTTCTTTTCCTGACATGAAGTAAGCTGGTTGGGTTCAGAGATATGAAAATCATGGCTATCTCTAGAGGGTTAATTCTTTTTTGTATCCATTTTATCATAATACAATCTGAGGCTGATTAAATCTGATAAAAATGAATGATTTGTGTATACAAATGACTGAGCAAGGCATTTGCACAGCACCTGCTGACATAGTCTAGGAACTGTTAATGAAGAGTCTAACCCACTCTAGACAGGGAAGTGTGACAGGGTTCTCGAACTGATCATCATCTGAAGTTCATGCAAACACAGAATCCCTAGGGTGCAAATGGATGCCATTCAGCCCAAAGAGTCTTGACTAATCCTTCAAAGAACATCTGACCCAAACCTACCTCTTTTTTTTTTTTCTCTCTTCTTCCCTCTCTTCCCCCCGCCCCCAATAACCCTGCATTTCCTGTGGCCCACACATCCCTGCACACTACAGGGCAATTTAGCGTGGTTAATCTGCCTAACCTGCACATCTTTGGATTGGGGGAGGGAAACACACACCAGCTGAACTTGCAAGCTCCACACACAGTCATCTGAAGGTGGAATTGAACCTGGGTCTCTGGTCCTGTGAGGCAGCAGTGCTAACCACTGTGGGTTGAGGGTTTATGATGTAAATTGAAAAGCAATCTGCTAATGTTGGGTTTATTTTAACTGTTAGTAAGGTTTTCAAACACTTGCCCCTCTTGCTATAGAGCAAAGACTGTACAACTAACTTGCATTTTTTGTTCTTGTAGTATGATGTCAATGGGGATGGCAATCCAGGTGGTGGCGGAGAATATGATGTCCAGGTCAGAGCGCCTCTAACAACTCTCATAGCTATTTAAATGCATCTGAATGTCAGTGGTTCTGCAGAGGTTGGGATGAGTATATTAGCCAGAGCAAAATGTGGATCAAACCACTTGAACCTTAAGCAGTATCAATCAACACTGAATGTGGTCAGATCCTTGGTGTCCCCCACAGCCAGCCAATCTCTCTGTGTGGCCTATTTCCATGCTTTACAATGTAACCCAACTCCAGGGGCTCCTGCATAGCAAGACATCATTCAGCTGGCTCTCTGACCCACCCTCCCTGCTCTTTTCATTCAATAGCCATTCAAACATCTTCCCTTTTTTCATAATTCTCTTACAACTGAATCTGCATCCTTTCTCTCTCTCCCGCTCTCCCATTATTCCAATGAGCTTAAGTCTGCATCCTCTGATTATTGACCTTTTTAGAGACTCTGTTCCTGATCATTTATTGCTAACCAAATAAAAATTTGGATACGTTCAACATCATAATGTTTTCCTATCTCTTCTGTCCTCTGTACAGAATTATCCCAGTATCTCTCTCCTCTCCAGAGGCATCTCTTTTTGCATTCTCTCTGAAGGTCGTACTAAGCAAAACTAACTTTAATTGGATCTTGGTCCATGTGACTTTCTGTTGCTCTGCAGGATTGTGTATGTTTTGTATGCCTAGGGAAGATGTAGTTCAGTGTTGAAGTTAACAGCTCATTCAATGACATCAGCTGATGTTAATGTGAATAGTTGTGAAGTCTCCAGAGGTTGGCCTCTGGATAGGAGTTCAGTATTTGGGTGTCAGACTTGGATGGTAATTCACAATGAGTCAGATCATTATATTTCACTTGTGGAGCAAATGGTCAAGTCCTCCCAGGCCTCGAATCAAGAGGTAGGCACGTGGGATTTTTGAGATCCAGAGAGTGCTTTGTTACTTGTCAGTTGATGGCATTTATTGAAGGTGTTTTCCCTTATTGATATTGCAGTCACAATTGTTATGGCACAGGAGGAAGCCATTCAACCCACGTCGGCATCTGATCTCTAAGAGACTCATTTAATGACGTTCTCTTGCTGCTGCCTTTGTTTAGATCCGCTTCGCTCACATTCTCAGCCAGATCCTAACCACTCCTGCACAAACAAGTTTTTGTTTGTTGCCTTTGCCAATTAATTTAAAATCTGTGCTCTAGTCTTCTATCCTTCCAAATTTCTACCCATCTAATTTATTCAGATGCTTCATGATTTGTCACTGCTGTTGAATCTCTGAGATTCAGTATCCACAGCAAGCCTGTGACTGGAGGAGCCGCAAGTTGTTAGCAAAGTCCGTGCTAACATTAAGGGGGTTGATGGGAACAGTCATCTGGGGTCTTGAGTGAGTTCTGGAGAGGGTGGGGGTGGAACCTAAACTCCAAGCCTCGTGTGTCTCTGCAAGATGGAGGTTTTCTTTTTAAATGGGGGATGCATGGAGTATAAAACTTGGGTAAGTCTTGAGTAAGAGTTTTACCTAGAGTATTGCACAGTTTTGGTGGCCTTCCTCAAGGAGGGATATAACACTTAGCCCTGTGGAACTGAGAGAATACTGATTCCTGGGTGAGGGAATTACTCTGAGGAAAGATTAAGCATTTTGGAATGATTTTATGAAATAAAGATGGAGTCTTGACGCACTGGGGAATGTTTCCCAGCGGGAATGAAGAACTCTTGATCCTTTTTAAACTTGTAACCCTCACTTATGATACGTGTTTCTTCACTGTAGCCTTGGAGGACTGAATGATTTACTTCTCTTCTGCCTGACAACTAATGCTGTGTTGCATCCCTGCAGGTGGGATTCGGATGGACGAATGGCGTGGCACTGCAGCTCTTGGATGAGTATGGAGACCAACTCACCTCAGGGGTCACTGGCCAGACATGCCTCACTTTGTTTGCTGTGCTTCCAGCCAGTTTCTTACTCTCTTAGTTCTGAAAAATTATGACAACATTGTCACTAATTTGGAGCCTTCCGATTCTGTCATCAATCAGCAGCATTTGCCGTCAGTCACTTGTCATTCTAGGCGAAGGCAGAAACTGAATATAGGAAAGAAAATGCTTAGTGAGTGAAGCGAAAGAGGCAAAAAGAATCTATAAAGAAGTTTATGGGGGGATGAGGGGCAACCAAGTCTTGAAAGAATGAGTGTGCTGGTAAAGCTGCTGCTATTTCTCTTGAAACCACTTCCTCTATTTCTTCTGAAGCTGTTCTTGACCTTGTATGACTTATGATCCATTATACATTAATTATGAGTAGCAACAAGAATTAACAAACTATTTCTGAGATTGTTAGTCAAATGTTGTTTAATTCATGACTCTGGTTAAAAGTATTCCAAACTGCTCACCAAACTGCAGGAACCCTTGGATACCTGAGGCTCACATTTGGGATTGCTGGGGATAATGAAATGGGCCGCAACAATATGTAGGTCTGTCTCTTTCTGGATGGTACTATTCCTAATTGTAACTGCACTTGAGAGGGTGCAGAGGAGATTCACCAAGATGTTTCCTGGACTGGAACAGTTCAGTGAAGAGAGTTTTTAAATAGGCTGGGGTTAATTTCCTTAGGGTGACAAAAATTGAGTTGAGGGGTGGGGGGAACACAGTTACAGGAGCATAGGGAGAAATTTGTCCATAATTGAGGGCCCAGTAATTACTGGATGTAGTCTTAATGTGAAAAACAGGAGCCTTGGAGAAGATCTGAGGAGAAAAAGTTGTGGCATCTGGGACACTGTGTCTAAAAGGATAGTGAACCTTCCAATATTTAGGAAATGTTTAGAGGACCGCTTCAAATAGCATACCAAGTGCTTGAAAATAGGATTAGAATAAATAAGTGCTTAATCAATGTGGTCATGATGGGCTGAAGAATTTTTTCCATGCAATGAAAGCTCGAACTCTGTAAGGTAGTGTATGTATGCTGGGGGAGGATGTGAAATGCTTTGTTTTGGTAAGTCCTGTGATCTAGCTGCTAGGTGATGTTCTTGTACCTTCAGGGCAGAGGTGTGAATTAACTGTCTTGAAGAAAATCAAAGAAATGGATGCTGGGAATTCCTCTCATTTTCTGTTAATATCTCTTTACACATCACTAGGTATTTGTTGGATTGATTGTACAGGCTTTCAGAGAATGAAAATGTATTTTATTTCCAAGGTAGTTTGATAAAAGAAAATAGCATTGAAATACTGTATCTCCTTTTAATTCTAAATTTGTAATAACAAAAGAACCAGAATAAAGCAGTTATGTCTCTCAAACGTCTTTTTCAAAACTAATGTTCAATGTTCACAAAAGTCTTTCTGTGCAAAGAGAGATCATTTCAGCCAACAAGGCTGCAGTAGCTCTTCCAATAGGTATATTACCAGCTCCTGCTATCCTAGCTCGCCATGTTATTCTGATCCAAATAACTGTCAGTGTCCTCCTGACTGCCTCCATTGAACCTGCTTCCACCATAGGGAATGCATTCCAGACCCCAATTACCTTGATGTGTGAAAGGTTTTTTAAAATCACCTTCTTGCAACTTTATTTGTTTTTTATTTTCTAATCAACCTGTTAGAGATGTTACTAATACCTTTGGGAGCAGGTTGGACTTCAACCTGGTCCTCCTAGTTCAGAGTAGGGATACTATCACTGCAGCACAAACCTCCTCCTCTATATTTTATATAAATTGGTCAAAAGCACAGCTTCTACACAAGTGAGTCAGAGGTTTATTTTTTGAACAAGTTAGTCCCTTTACCCTGACATTGTTTTTAAAGAAAATTCCTTTCTGCCATTAATATTCTAATTATGAATTCATTCGTCCTTGTGGTACAGGTGAAACATTGAAGCCAAGTCTAGTTTATAGGAAGTTGCAAGATGGCACGAGTGTGCCGCACAGTATTTGCAGCATGTAAAAGAAGCATCTGTGCTATTTCTACAATCAATAGATCAGATTTAAGCTCTGTACAAGATAGACCATTTAGGACAGAGATGAGGAGAAACTTCACCCAGAGAGTGGTGGCTGTGTGGAATGCTCTGCCCCAGAGGGCAGTGGAGGCCCAGTCTCTGGATTCATTTAAGAAAGAATTGGATAGAGCTCTCAAAGATAGTGGAATCAAGGGTTATGGTGATAAAGCAGGAAGAGGATACTGACTAGGAATGATCAGCCATGATCATATTGAATGGCGGTGCAGGCTCGAAGGGCTGAATGGCCTACTCCTGCACCTATTGACTATTGTCTCTGAAAAGCTGCTACATTCAGTCATGGATGGTGATGGACAATTAACTATTAACCAAATAGTGGAGGCTCTGCAACTGCAATGGAGAAATCCAGCATGTCAGTTCAAATGGCAAGGCTAAAGTATTTGCAACCATCTGCATGCAGGACATACCAAATGGACAATCCATCTTGGCTTTCCTGATGTCCTCAGCATTACATCAGTCTTCATTCGGTTTGATTCATTCCACAAGCTATCAAAACTCTAAAGGTACTGGGTACTGAAGAAGTTCCAGCAGTAGTTCAAAGACTTGTTCCACACTTGTGCCGCCAACCAAGCTGTTGCAATACAGCTACATTCCTGGCACCACCTCACAGCGCCATAGACCCAGGTTTGATTCACGCTTCGGGTGACTGTGTGGAGTTTGCACATTCTCCCTGTGTCTGCGTGGGTTTCCTCCAGGTACTTCAGCTTCCTCCCACAATCCAAAGATGTACAGGTCAGGTGAATTAGCCATACTAAATTGCCCATAGTGTTAGGTGCATTAGTCAGCGGTAAATATAGGGTACGGGAATGGGTCTGGGTGGGTTACTCTTTTGGAGGATTGGTGTGGACTTGTTGGGCTGAAGGCCTGTACTATAGTGCATCTAATCTAATCTAATCTAATCTAATGCACTGTGGGAAATTGCCCAGTTATGTCCTGTATATGGGAAAACAGTTACTGCTTTATCAGTCCGGTCTCTGTCCTCAACAGAGCTACCAAATGGTACCTGCAAAGGAATGATCTATTTACTCACCCAGAGTTTGTTTTGCCTGAGCTCTTAGTCAAAAGAGCTAAATTCCAGAGGTGAGAGTGACTGCTGTTGATATCAAGGACAGCATGTGATTGAACACAGGAACAGTGGTAGGCCATTCTGTCCCTCAAGGTAAAAACAAGGACTGCAGATGCTGGAAACCAGATTCTAGATTAGTGGTGCTGGAAAAACACAGCAGTTCGGGCAGCATCTGAGGAGCAGGAAAATCGATGTTTCGGGCAAAAGCACTTCATCAGGAATCTATTCCTGATGAAGTGCTTTTGCCCAAATCGTTGATTTTCCTGCTTCTTAGATGTTGCCTAAAATTCTGTGCTTTTCCAGCACCACACTAATCTAGAACCCATTCAGTCCCTTAAGTTTGTTCCTTCCTTTAGTGCGATTCAAGAGCTCTGATTTTTGAGTTTGTGGCCAATTACTTTATAGGCAGGCAATGATTTATTGCAATTTTGAGTTTGAGAAGCAGTGGTTTAGCTATGACGTGTTAACTGGAAAGAAAGGAAAAATAATGACTTGTAACAGAGGAATGCTTTAATGATCCTGGGGCTATTCTATAGTAATGCTGTGTCCTTTTGTAGTCCACCTCCATTTGAAGACAAGTTTGCCATTCTTTAAGAACAATGCTGTTCCTTTTCACTACCAGGGAATGGGCAGGAAAGTGAACAGCAGTATTGAATCTGCCGTGATCCTATTGAATGGCAGACTATTCCTGATTCTTTATGATTCAGTGCACTGCATTGATGGGGGAAATGAGAGTCAAAACCTTGCTTCATTACTCCTTTTTAAGGAGGGATATATTGGAAGGGGTTCTCAAATGAGACTTTGTGGGTAGAACTTAATGTAAAGGGGCAGTTACTTTACTGAGAGTGTGTAATAGGCCCTCAAAAGAGTTGGTGGGAAACCGATGTAGATGGTTCAGAGGTGTGTAAGTGATCAGGTAATTTAAACCAGGAGATATCAACTTTCCCAACATAAATTAGAATATTCAGTGTTCGGGATTTTCACGTGGGTGAATTATTTGAAATATATCCATGGGAAGTTTTTGTGTCAATACGTAGCATTCCTAACGGATGATGTAATGCTGGATCTGGTCTGGGGCAAGAAACCGGGCAAGTGTTTGATGTGGCAGTGGGGCACAATAGTGACCAGAGCACCGTTTGGTTCAAATTCCTTCTAGACAAGGGAAAAGAGGGCATGCAAAAGACCGCTTTGGATTGGGGAAGGCAGATTTTATTAAAACAGTCTGATCTGGACACAGGCTGGGAGCAGCTCCTTGTGACTAAGTCTACACCTGAGCAATTAGACCATAAGACATAGGAGTGGAAGTAAGGCCATTCGGCCCATCGAGTCCACTCCGCCATTCAATCATGGCTGATGCGCATTTCAGCTCCACTTGCCAGCGTTCTCCCTGTAGCCCTTAATTCCTCTAGACAACAAGAACCTATCAATCTCGGCCTTGAAGACATTTAGCGTCCCGGCTTCCACTGCACTCCGTGGCAATGAATTCCACAGGCCCACCACTCTCTGGCTGAAGAAATGTCTCCGCATTTCCATTCTGAAATGACCCCCTCTAATTCTAAGGCTGTGTCCACGGGTCCTAGTCTCCTCGTCTAACAGAAACAATTTTCTAGCATCCACCTTTTCAAAGCCATGTATTATTTTGTATGTCTCTATTAGATCTCCCCTTTAATCTTCTAAACTCCAACGAATACAATCCCAGTATCCTCAGCCGTTCCTCATATGCTAGACCTGTCATTCCAGGGATCATCCGTGTGAATCTCCACTGGACACGTTCCAGTGCCAGTATGTCCTTCCTGAGGTGTGGGGACCAAAACTGGACACAGTACTCCAAATGGGGCCTAACCAGAGCTTTATAAAGTCTTAGTAGTACATCTCTGCTTTTATATTCCAACCCTCGAGATAAGAGACAACATTGCATTCGCTTTCTTAATCACAGACTCAACCTGCATGTTTACCTTTAGAGAATCCTCGACTAGCACTCCCAGATCCCTTTGTGCTTTGGCTTTATTAAGTTTCTCACCATTTAGAAAGTAGTCCATGCTTTTATTCTTTTTGCCAAAGTGCAAGACCTCGCACTTGCTCACGTTAAATTCCATCAGCCATTTCCTGGACCACTCTCCCAACCTGTCTAGATTCTTCTGTAGCCTCCCCACTTCCTCAGCACTACCTGCCTGTCCACCTAACTTCGTATCATCGGCAAACTTCGCTAGAATGCCCCCGGTTCCCTCATCTAAATCATTAATATATAATGCGAACAGCTGTGGCCCCAGCACCGAACCCTGCAGGACACCGCTCGTCACCGGCTGCCATTCTGAAAAAGAACCTTTTATCCCAACTCTCTGCCTTCTGTTAGACAGCCAATCCTCAATCCATCCCAGCAGCTCACCTCGAACACCATGGGCCCTCACCTTGCTCAGCAGCCTCCCGTGTGGCACCTTATCAAAGGCCTTTTGAAAGTCCAGATAGACCACATCCACTGGGTTCCCCTGGTCTAACCTACTTGTTACCTCTTCAAAAAATTCCAACAGGTTTGTCAGGCATGACCTCCCTTTACTAAATCCATGTTGACTTGTTCTAATCAGACTCTGCTCTTCCAAGAATTTAGAAACCTCATCCTTAATGATGGATTCTAGAATTTTACCAACAACCGAGGTTAAGCTGATTGGCCTATAATTTTCCATCTTTTGCCTTGATCCTTTCTTGAACAAGGGGGTTACTACAGCCATCTTCCAATCATCCGGGACCTTTCCTGACTCCAGTGACTCTTGAAAGATCTCAACCAATGCCTCTGCTATTTCCTCAGCCACCTCTCTCAGAACTCTAGGATTAGCATTCAAAAAGAAGCTAGAGAAAGTGCCCTTTGAAGGGAAATGTAGCAGCAATAAATTCAGAGAACCCTGGATGTTCAGGACAATTCAAGACTGGATAGAGAAGAGCAGGGCTTTTAGCAATTTCAAAGCAGGCAATTCAGCTCTGGTCCTTGAGGAACTGCAGCAGTGAACATAAAGCATTCAGGGCAAAAAGGGGACAAGAGAAAGGACTTGCAAACAGGATTAGGGAGAATCTGAAGATCTCTTCATAAATTAAAGAGGGAAAGAATAATGCCCATTAGCAACCAAGGGGGAACCAGTATGTGAGGCCGCAGGATAATGGAAGGGTTTGAATGATTATTTCTCGGTCTTTACGCTGGAAAAGGGGAATGTAGGTACAGAATTCAGGAAAGGGACTGTGAGGAACTTACACTGTTTGAGATAGGTAATCGGGAGGAATTGGGGGCTCTGTTGGGCTTAAAAGCAGACAAATCCCCTGGCCTGGATGAATTGCATCCAGGCTGCTGTGGGAGGCAAGGCAGGAAATTGTGACAGACATTTTTAATTACTCTCTGGCCACAAGGGAAGTGGCAGAAGATGGCTAATGTAGTTCACCATTTTGAAAGATGGTGGAGATGAACCAGGAGATTATGGGCTGTTAAGTCTCACTGTCAGTGGTAGGGAAACTATTGGAGAAAATTGTGAAGGAGTGAGTTAACCACTTAGAAAAGGATGGGTTAATTAGGGACAGTCAGCATAGCTTTGTCAAAGGGAGGTCATGTCTAACCTGTTTAGAGTCTCTCTGCATGGAAACAGACCCTTTGGGAACATAGTCAGTGTGGACTGGTTGGACCAAACTAATCCAGTCCTCCTTGCCTGCGCTTTACCCATATCCCTCCAAACCCTTCCTACTTATTAACACATCCAAATGTCTTTCAAACATTGTAACTGTACCTGCATCCACCACTTTCTCTGGCAGTTCATTCCACACGAGGGACATTTTTTTTCAAAAAAAGTGTAGGTCATGTCCTTTTTGCCTCTTTCTCCTCACCTTAAAGTTATAGCTGCTAGTTTTGACCCCTGCCCCCAACTAGGGTAAAGACCTTTTACTATTTACTTTATCTATGCTTGTCATAATTTTATTAACCACAAAAGATCATTCCTCAACATCCTATACTTCAATGAAACACATCCCTTCTTTTGAGTTTATTTTTATATCTCAAACCCAATTTGAGAGAATATTTTGAAAATGTGATCTAGTGTATGGATGAGGGAAGTTCAGTTGATTGCAGTTTTTATGGATTTTAGCAAAGCTTTTGACAAAGTTGTACATGGGAGACTGAGAAGGTTAAAGCACATGGCTTTCAGAGAAATTTGATGGATCAGAAACTGGCTTTTTAATAGTGGCCAGTTTCTAGTGGTGTTCCACAAGGTATGCTTTCCTTTTATTAGTCAGCGTACAGGAGTGGGAGGTCATGTTGCGGCTGTACAGGACATTGGTTAGGCCACTGTTGGAATATTGTATGCAATTCTGGTCTATCGGAAAGATGTTGTGAAACTTGAAAGGGTTCAGAAAAGATTTACAAGGATGTTGCCAGGGTTGGAGGATCTGAGCTACAGGGAGAGACTGAACAGGCTGGGTCTGTTTTCCCTGGAGTGTCAGGCTGCGGGGTGACCTTTATAGAGGTTTACAAAATTGAGGGGCATGGATAGGATAAATGGGCAAAGTCTTTTCCCGGGGTCGGAGAGTCCAGAACTAGAGGATGTAAGGTTGGCCCTTAGGTCTCTTATATCTTTCCCTTCTCACCCTAAACTTTTCACACAGAGGGTGGTGCGTGTATGGAATGAGCTGCCAGAGGAAGTGGTGGAGGCTGGTACAATTGCAACATTTAAAAGGCATCTGGATGGGTATATGAGTAGGAAGGGTTTGGAGGGATATCGGCTGGGTGCTGGCAGGTGGGACTGGATTGGGTTGGGATATTTGGTTGGCATGGACAAGTTGGACTGAAGGGTCTGTTTCCATGCTGCACATCTGTGACCAGTATTGGGACCCTTATTGTTTGTTATATACATACATTATATTGATGAAAATGTCAGGGGAATGCTAATCAAATTTGTGGATATCACTGAGATTGGTTTTAAGTTACAGAAAAATATAGATGGTTTGGTCAGATGGGAAGACCAGTGGCAGATGGTAATTAACCCTGATACGTGCAAGGTGATGCACTTTGGAAGAAGAAACTGTTGGAATATTGCATGCAATTCTGGTCTCCTTCCTATTGAAAAGATGTTGTGAAACTTGAAAGGGTTCAGAAAAGATTTACAAGGATGTTGCCAGGGTTGGAGGATCTGAGCTATAGGGAGAGGCTGAACGGGCTGGGGCTGTTTTCCCTGGAGTGTCGGAGGCTGAGGGATGACCTGATTAGAGGTTTATAAAATCATGAGGGGCATGCATAGAATAAATAGTCTAGTTCTGGACTCCCCCACCCCAAGGAAAAGAGGGCATAGGTTTAGGGTGAGAGGGGAAAGATATAAAAGAGACCTAAGGGCCAACCTTTTTCACAGAGGGTGGTACGTGTATGGAATGAGCTGCCAGAGGAAGTGATGGAGGCTGGTACAATTGCAACATTTAAAAGGCATCTGGATGGGTATATGAGTAGGAAGGGTTTGGAGGGATATTGGCTGGGTGCTGGCAGGTGGGACTAGATTGGGTTGGGATATCTGTTTGGTATGAATGGGTTGGATTGAAGGGTCTGTTTCTGTGCTGTATATCTCTATGATTCTGTGAGACTATGTTCTTAAAAAAAAAAATTAGAGTAGAAAGATGCTTATTGATTGGTGCAGACATGATGGGCTGAAGGGCATTTTTAGAGTAGATTAGATTCCCTACAGTTTGGAAACAAGACCTTCGGCCTAAAAAGTCCATGCTGACCGTCCAAAGAGTAACTCACCTAGATCCATTCCCCTACCCTATATTTACCCCTGAATAATGCACCTAATGCTGTGGGCAATTTAGCATAGCCAATTCACCTGACCTGCACACCTTTGGACTATGGGAGGAATAGGAGCACCTGCCCGGAAACCCGGGTTTCCTGCTGCAGGGAGAACATGCAAACTCCACACAGACAGTCATCTGAGGTGGGAATCAAACCCGCTGTGCTGCCCATTTTGTATGTTGTAAAAACACTGACATATCTTTGCCAAATGCTGACCACCTCCAATCCAAAAGAATAAAATTCAACAGTTGCACTTTAGGGCCTACCATTGAGCAGAATAAACATTAGAGGACAGACAATTCTCTTTCTATTTCTGAAATAGCCATCTACCACCCATAAGGCAGACAGCAGGAGTGTGATTAAATATTTCTTACTTACATGCATGACTATAGCTCCTATGACACTCAAGAAGCTTTCCATCTCCTGCATGATTGCCCCTTTTCACTACTTCCATCGCTGGCACAAATTGCTAGTGGCATTGTCTGAAGTTCCTTTGACAGTCCCTTCTAAACCTGTTACCACCTAAAAGAACAGGGCAGTAGGTGCATGGGGTCACTGCAAATTCTGTAAAACCCATGCTATCCGATTAAGAAATATATTATCCCTCACAGCATTAAGGTGTCCCTTCACCCTGAGGACTGAAGCCATTCAAGCAGATAGCTCTTCACCACCAACAATTCGAGGGGAACTAGGAATGGGGAATAAATGCTGGACCAGCTGGTCTCACACACATCCCACAGACAAATGTGGATAAGTAGTTGTGATCTAGAGTATTCTGTATGAAAGAGTAGTGAAGGGAGAGATTCAATAGTGATTTTCAGAAAGGAATGTATAGGTCGTTTGAGGGGTGGCATTAAAGAGTGAAATAGGCAGGGTAGGTTTGATGGGCCGAATGGCCTTTGTGCCTGGGAATCGCTGATGCTCTGCGGCTCATTGTGGCATTGACACCAGGGGGCAGTCCTCCTAACACACCGGGGCTGACCTCCTGAGGTTCCCTCTTGCAGCCTCGCCGGTATCATTGGCGTTCCCCACGTGGACCAATAGACGAGCCCGATCTCACCGTCCGACCGCCCACCGCGGGGTCGGCCAATCGGCGAGAGGGGCGCCGGTGGATCGGTGGTGACGTGGACCAATCGGTGGTCGCCGCGTTCTTGAGGGGCCTGATTCCCGGAGCCGGTGAGGGAGCGCGAAGGAGAGGCGGACAGAGTCAGAGGGACCGGGTAAGGGGGACGGGGGGCCTGGCGCCGCGGGCCGGGGTCAGACAGGGGCCGGGTGGGACACTGAGGGGGGAGACGGACAGTCCGGAGCCGGTGGGCCGCCCGGCGAGTGTAGGCAGAGCCCCGGGGAAGGGGGGGCCAGGCCTCCCGGAGGTTATTCGGAGCCTGCTCTGTAATGGGTGTCCCTGCCCGGTCGGGGGGTTGGGGTTGGGGGGGGTGGGGGTGGGGGTTGGGGTTGGGGGGTGGGGGGTGGGGGTTGGGGTTGGGGGGTTGGGTGGGTGGGGGGGCCTGTCGCATCAGGAGCGGGTCCAGCTCCCTGAGCCTGTCTCCCCATTCATTATGATCGGGGCCGACCCCCCCCCCTCCCCCTCCCCCCCCCCCCCCCCCTCCCCTCCCCCACCCCCTCCCCTCCCCCACCCCACCCCACCCCCTCCCCTCCCCCCCCCACCCCACCCCACCCCACCCCAGGTTCCCCCAGATCCCAAACAACCCCCTGACTCCTGACTAAAACAATAATGACTGAGCACCCAGGGGTTCACGGTGGAGATTCCAAAGATTGAGCCCCGTCACCCCAACTCCAGCCTCTCCACACTATCCAGTCCTCGCACAATTTTGTTTCAATCAGATCATCTCTTAATCTTATAAACTCTTGGGAGCATGAGCTCAATCTTCTAGTCCTTTTTTTTAAATGTAAGATAACTCCATATTCCCGTGAATTTTCACCACTCCTAAAGTCAAGTAATCATCTTTCGATAATATGCCCAAAACTGCAGAATATGGTCAAAACTATGTTGAGTTGCAGCAAGACTTTGTACTGTTTATGAAACGGATAACGTGCCTGCCCTAAATTTATCTATTTAACTTTGCAGTTTCTTTGAATCCTCCTTGCAGCTTTCATATCAGTGAACTTGAATGTACTCCATTCAGTTCACTTATCTAAGTCATTGATGTAAATAGTAAAAAGCTGAGGTATAAGCTAGTCCATATTTCTAGGCAAGCTTCCCTGCTCTTCAATATGATACTGGACAATATTTTGCATTGACACAAAAGACAGACCTTCTGACAGTGAGCCACTCATTCAGCACTGAGCCTCTGACAGTGCAACGGTCCCTTGGTGCTGGCACTCCTTCAGTACTGACCTAAATACATACATGAGTTTCTAAAGTGAATTTGAACTCTGGACTCTCCAACTGCAAACAACCAACCACTGAATCACAGCTGATGACATCTGTTGTGTCCTGTCCTTATCTGGTCGCTTTTTTGATTTACCTTTATAATGTCATAAATAGTGGCAAATTGTTTCTGACTATTTCATCATTTACCTGCACGAGTTTCCTCCCACAGTCCAAAGATGTGCAGGTCAGGTGAATTGGCCATGTTAAGTTGCCCATAGTACTAGGTGCATTAGTCAGAAGGAAATGGGTGTGGGTGGGTTACTCTTTGGAGGGTCAGTGTGGACTTGATAGGCTGAAGGGCCTGTTTCCACACTGTAGGGAATCATCTAAAATCTAATCTACTTTGCAAGTTATTCTTGTTCAAGAAAAGTAGCAGTGGTGCTATTACTGGAAATTGGAAGAACATTCATAGCTTTATTATAAATCGACCTGTGGGTCTGAGGTCTTTCCACTATTATAACCAGCAATGGGAGGTAATTAGTGACATAAGAGTCCAATGCTTTGAGATGATGTTTGGAACGAAGTAGTTTCTTGAACTCCAGAAACTGATTTTCAGTTCTGTTGCTGAGTGATTTTACAGTGTTTAGTTTGATGGCACACATCAGAAGTCTTAGTATTCTGTGAATCAACCTTAATAGATTTAGTTATACCATTGTAAGTTAATTACATTCCTAATTTTGGGAGGAGAAGTTATCACCAAAACACACTGTGGAGAAAATCTGCAATGTTCATATGCAGGTTATTCTTTTCAGTGTGGATGAACCTTTAAGTTGATTTGATATGTTGCCGTATAAAGTGAGTGATGGATAATGTTTGTGTGAGTCAGTAACTAGCTGGTTAAATCGCTATTTTATTAGAGAACAGATCATTTCGGTTTCACCTGATGGCAGTCAGCTGCACTGGACTTAGTTTTTCCATTGTGACACCTAAGTGTCTTGGACCATTTTGCTTCAGATGTATGTTCATTTGTTGCTAAAGTAAGTTCCTAAATTCCTGCTGCCAAAGTCACCTATGTTGACCTGTATATAGCAGAGAAAAAGCTCCAGTGAGATGCCTCAGTATAATTGCTTGTATTCTAGGAGAGGCGAAGAAAAAGTAAACAGACAGTTTCCTAGGAAGGATGTGACTGTGTGCATAAGAGATTGCAAATGGATAACTTGGCAGCTGGGAATTGCAAGTTAAGTGTCATTGAAGATGGAACAGAAGAAAATACATTTGGTGTTTGTGTGTTCATGACTGGGGACATGGTCTGGCTGACTTTAAGTGTTTGATTTGCCAGCACACAACAGAGGTAATTGTGCAGTGTATGTAAATCTATGTCAAGTTAGATTTGCCTTGTCCTGTACTACCATGGCAATGTTGGTACCTATGCCCAAAGCACATTGAGTAAATACAAAAGGTTCCCAGGTTATGAGCAAGTTCCATTTTTTCTGCTGTTGGTGAGCCAAATTTGTGTGTACGTTGGAACAGATTTGGGCTAATTAGTCCTCCCATTTCCTAGGATGAAACATTGCATATAACTCCGGATTTTTAAGAATAATTTTTTAACAATGAGAAGCTGGAGGTTGGTTCGGAGGTATTGGACATTTGTAAGTCAGACATTTGTAACTTGGGGACTTTCTATATATTGTATGATCCCATTGGATCTCAGTTTATTGTTTGGGATCATAACTGCCCAACTCCTTTTGTATTATTTGTTTTTCTCAAATGTAATGTGATATGGCTACAGGAGCTGCTGTACTGAGTATACCATTGAACTGTTAGGAAACTTGGAGATTGTGTGACAACCTGACTCTTGCCTTTTTTTCTCCTCACTAGGTGAACCTTTACAATGGGTAGCAAGATGGGACTGTCAGTTTGGATGATGTTATGTTTCACCCTCGCACACGTGGTCTTACACACTGGTATGTTTGACTTGGATTTAACAAAGATGTTGCTACAAGATTTGATCTGTAATTTTCTCTGTGAATACTTTGAACTCTTGGTCAAAGCAGTCACCTGAGGGCTATGAGTTTAGGAGCCTGATTGCAGACATGTGCTTTACTGTGAAGTAGTGTTGGTTATATCTTCTTTCTGATTTGTATATTGTAATGTGATTATCTTCATGTAAATCTATGCTGGAATACATGTCCGAACTGGTTGTATTTTAAACACTCCTCCAGTTTAGTAAGGTGAATTTGGAACATGGCTTTGTTGGTGGTGTAAGCTCCTGATTGGCTGTTGTAATTGATAGTTTTACTGTGGTATGCTGACATGCTTGAATCTCATTTGTTAATTAGGAGATGGGTGGATGAGGGGAGGATGCAGAAAGTCTCATCTATTTAGAATAGTTGGCATCAATATTGTCTATTTAACCCAACCAGTCCATGCAGATAGTAATGCTACACTAACACTATTTCCTTGTCCCTCATATACTTATTTGCTCTATACTGTTAGTCTCAGCTATTCCCTGTAATGGGGTAAAAATGATTTCGCTGCTTGTTGGATGCTGCCTGAACTGCTGTGCTCTTCCAGCACCACTAATCCAGTATTCCTTGTAATAGTGAGTTCTGCTTTCTCACCACTTGGTAAAGATGTTTCTTCTGATTTCCATATGGGTGTACTAATAACTAATTTATGGTTTCTTTGCCACAAACCAAGACACTATCGATGCCTTTGATATATCAAAGTGCTCTGTTAGGTATTCTCTCTGCCTTCTCATCTTACATGTGAAAAGAGACCCAGCCTTTTTTTTGTTCCTGATTAGTGTAGCCAGTGTTGTTTACATACTGCCCTCTGCTCATATCCTTTTTTATAATCTAGCAACCAGAATTGTACAAATACCAAATGTGGTCTGATCAAAGTTCAATTTAAGTTCTGGTAGCTTTAGCTGCAAACGCCTCAAACAAATTTAACATTCCACTAGTGTCAGGCTGGTATTGCATTTTTCATGTACAAAATAAGTGTTATTTGTAACATGCACAGCAGGTTATCAATAAAAATAAATACTGTTTACTCAGTGGTAGAGACAGTGATTCACTTACATGCATTGAGTGTAGTTGGAAGAGAAATAGCACTTTGAGCAGTGAGCGGTTTCCATTGGAAGATGTTAGAACGAGCTGAGCCTGAGAGTTTAATCTTGTTGCTGTGTAGATTCTGATGGAGTGATGTGTGAGCCAGTGTTTAGAGTTTACACTGCAGTGGAGAGGGATTTCACACTCAAAGCTTCTGGCTGTCAATTGGACCAAAACTCTAATGAGTTGAAGTATTGCTTTCCCCTAAGGCTTATTCTGGACAGTGCCCCTGAAGGAAAATGATGCTACAAATGCTGGTCCAGAAATCTAATAGAATGTCTGTTTAATGAGTGTTGGTAGACCATCCTTACCTGCAGAGTTCCTGGGTGATGAGCAGGAAGATAATTTTTTTTTAATGCTAAGTTCTCTCTGTCCCCAAACTTCGCTCAAACCTTCACTTGCCTGTTATTTTTTTCAAATGTATTCTTCCAGAGATGTAGGCCCCTAGAATGGCCAGCATTTGTTGCCCATCCCTATGTCCCCATGACTGCCTGGCTTGCTAGGGCATTTCAGAAGAATTAGGTTAGTCACCTTACTATGGGTCACGTGGGGCAGACCAGGTAGGGACAGTGCATTTCCTTCCCCAAAGAACAGATGGGTTTTTACAACAATTGTCACTTTTACTGGGATTTGCTCTCAATTTCACATTTTTAGAATTATACATTATTTGAAATTTTTTTCCACCAACTACCACAGTGGAGATTGAACAGGCTCCCAGAGCATTAGCCAGTGATTCTGGGTTGCTAGTCCAGTGACATTTCCACCACACTGTGGTTTTTGTTGCTGACTCAGCAATTTCAAACATTGAATCCACTACAATGTGCTTGGAATCTTTAATCTTACTCAGTCATCTGATTTTCAGGGTGCTGGCCAGTTGATGGGGCATGACTTATTTTGCATCACTAGAAAGTTCAAAAGACCAAGCTGGCTCTCAACAACACACATAACCCTCTTCCTGTACCCTGCTCCCCTCCATTCAGTCTGGTAGCTTCTCTTTACATGTGCTGCTCTTATACAGATTCGGTAGCAGTGATGTCCGTGGATTTGGGCAGTGAATGGATGAAGATTGCCATTGTGAAGCCAGGAGTGCCCATGGAGATTGTCTTAAACAAGTATGTGCTCCTTAACTAGTTTACCGATGTGACCTTCCACTTCTGATTGTGTTTATACTGAGCTGGGTGTGTTTTGGTTGTTGCAGAGAATCGAGGAGGAAAACTCCAGTTGCTGTTGCTTTAAAAGAAAATGAGCGACTCTTTGGGGACAGTGCAATAGCCATGGTGAGACTTCAGTTTCTCTGTTAGGTTGGAGTCAGGTAACTGAGTGAGAGATCCACCTATATTTGCATTTAGGGAGTAAGGAGCAGATTTTGTTTTTCCTTTCTGCTGCTACATTGCAGGATGTGGCAGGGGTGCAGATCCATTTCTGTTGGTAACTGTCTAGCACCTCCCCTTATTCATGAGTTCAGATCATGTATTTATGTCTTAATGTTGCAGCTGTTTTATTTAATGTCTTTCATGTCCTGTGGATGTCCCAAAGCACTTCATGGTTATTTTGATGCAGACAGTCAACATCAAAAGATGTATTCAAACGCAGCGGCCTGATTAGAGCAGATTTTTTGGTTTGAGTGCGTTGAATTCTGTAAGCTTCCTTTTGATGCATTTCACAGGCAGCAAAGAACCCCAAAGTCGTGGCTCGCTACTTGCAGGATCTGCTCGGGAAGCGAATGGAAAACCCACAGGTGGACCTGTACAGGAAGCGTTTCCCTGAACATCAGCTGGTGGCAGCTGATCAACGGGGGACAGTGATATTCAAACTTTCAGAGTGAGTACCTAAACAGTTAACAAGCCGGACAAATGATTTTGCTGTCGGTGTAATGACTTTGCTGAAAGAGACACTTCACATGATAAGTTAACTTACCAAGTGCTTTGTTTGTGTCTCAATCTTCAGCAGATTCTTTTTGACCTTTTTTAGGATTCAAGTCCACAGCTAGCAATCTTTCCTTTGTGTTCTCAGGTTGACAGCTGTCACTGCTGTTTCTATTGATGCTGGTCAAGTTGCACTTGTTCAAAAGCTGTTGAGAAAATCCTTCACTCTTTCTGTCTATACTTTGAACTGTGCACTATCAAGTCCTTACTGAATATTTAATAAACAATTGTCTGCCTGTCTTTGTCTTTCCAGTGAATTGTATTATTCCCCTGAGGAGATCCTGGGGATGGTACTGAATTACTCAAGAACCTTGGCTCAGGACTTTGCAGGTCGGTCCAATTTCCATTAAAATTTATACATTTCCCTTCTGAAGGTTTGACCTGATGTTGTGTCATAATCCCACCAATTCTAGTGACTCTCCTGTTCTGTTTTGAAATATTGTGTGCAACTCTGGTCTCTCTCCTACATGAGGATGTTGTGAAACTTGAAAGGATGAAAAAAAATGTACAAGGACGCTGCCAGGGATGGAGGATTTGAATTTTAGAGAGGGGCTGAATAGACTGGGACTGTTTTCCCTGGAGAGTCAAAGTCTGAGGGGTAACGCCATAGAGGTTTATACAATCATGAGGGGCATGGATAGGATAAATAGACATGGTCTTTTCCCTGGAGTGGGGGAGACCAGAACGAGAGAGCATATGTTTAGGTTGAGAGGGGAAAGATTTAAAAGGGACCTAAGGGGCAACTTTTTCATGTTGAGGTTGGTACGTGTATGGAATGAGCTGCTAGAGGAAGTGGTGGAGGCTGGTACAGTTAAATAGCATCTGGATGGGCATATGAATAGGAAGGATATAGAGGGATATGGGACTAGATTGGGTTGGGATCTCTGGTCAGCATGGACGAGTTGGACTGGACAGTCTGTTCCATGTTGTGTAACCATTTATGACTCTAAATGGTTCTTGCTTCTCGCTGGAGATCGTGCACAAGAGCAAGTTTCCTGCTTCTATAGTTTAACATGTACAGCTTTCCAATGCCCAAGTTCCTTCCTAACACTGCAAATTGCCAGTTGTTTCTGACCACTAGTACTTTAAAGGCCTAAATAAAGTGTTGTTTTTAAAGTTTTGTAATTGTTTTTATGTAGCCTGTTTCTATAAGTTCGAAACATTATTTTCTGCTGAAATCTGATCCACTTCAGAGGAGTAAACTTAATGACTTGGCAACCACAGAAAAAGCTTCATAGATTTATCTTTAAACAATATTTGAATTCAATAAATGAAGTTAATTGTGTATTCTTGAATGATGTGTAAAATAATTTAAAATCATTTCTAAAACACTGACACACAAAATGCTTGTAACTTGACATCTTTGGGTAGTAGTATGTTTTGATATGACTCCCTAGAGATTGTTTTTCCACAGTTGTTGACCTGTTCTACCCTTGTCCTGCAGAGCAGCCTATTAAGGACCTCGTAATCACTGTGCCAGCATACTTCAATCAGGCAGAGAGGCGGGCGGTCATACATGCTGCTCAGATGGTGGGTCTGAAGGTCCTTCAACTCATCAATGATAACACAGCTGTGGCCTTGAACTATGGTGTGTTTCGGAGGAAGGACATTAACGCAACCGCCCAGGTAAGGTGTTAGTCAAAACGCACTGGTTTCAAGGATCGCAAGTTGAAATACAAATTATATATTGGTCAGAGTATTGAGTACAGGAGTTGAGATGTTATGATGCAGCTGTACAGGACATTGGTTAGGCCACTGTTGGAATATTCCTATCGGAAGGATGTTGTGAAACTTGAAAGGGTTCAGAAAAGACTTACAAGGATGTTGCCAGGGTTGGAGGATTTGAGCTATAGGGAGAGGCTGAACAGGCTGGGGCTGTCTTCCCTGGATCATCTGAGGCTGAGGGTGACCTTATAGAGGTTTACAAAATTGAGGGGAACGGATATGATAAATAGACAAGGTCTTTTCCCTGGTGTGGGGGAGTCCAGAACTAGAGGGCATAGGTTTAGGGTGAGAGGGGAAAGATATAAAAGGGACCTAAGGGGCAACCTTTTCACACAGAGGGTGGTGTGTGTATGGAATGTGCTGCCAGAGGAAGTGGTGGAGGCTGGTACAATTGCACATCTCTATGATTATATTTTAGGCATTCTTGAGCGATTCTGAGAGCCGAAGTCTTGGGAAATGTTGAGTCTAGTGCCTGTTTTTCAAATGGGAGGATTGATACCTTTGGGGGGAGGGGGGGGGGTAGGTGTTTGCTTGTGATGCATTTGGAGATATCTGCAGGAATATAAATATAATAGTTATGAAACAGTTCGAAAGGCCTTTTAGCAGTGGGGCATGTGAAGAGAATCGTGCAGAATAAACACAATGGTTAATAACATTTTGGCAGATCAGTCAAACCAGTGTGGGCTGTAACGCTAAAAATTTGTTGCAGGTTCTGAGAGGATGCAATCCACGTCTATTTAATTTTTGCCAGGACTCCTGAAGTTCATTAGTAATAATTTTGGGAAGGAGCTAGACTTAGTTCTTATTTATTGGAGCGTTTTGAATGAATCTTGTGTAGGTAGAAGGCTTTCATTACCAAAGTCTCAGAATTTAACAAGCCTTAACAGCCAAGGAAAGACCACCTGAAACCAGTTTTAATCAGAGATGTGGTTTATTATAAGAGAATGGATGGAATGGACCTGGCAAGGTTATTGGTAAAGGTGGAAAAATGATAATTTTTTAGCATGGGAAATCGGACTTTTCAGGTACACACTTCAAGGACTCCTTGGTATGGATCTCAGGTTTGCAGATTCTAAAGAAGTTGTAGAAAATAGTGAGGAGGCCAGGTACCCCTCATGTCGCACAGTTGAGGATCAAACGGCCGCAATTGCCAGTTTGCCTGATAATGAATAGTGCAGCTCTGACGATTAATGTGATACGCTTTGCCTTTGGTACCAAAGGATAAGTGCTAAAAGTGTACTAAAATCAAATATTTACCAGAAAGTTCTAGCCAATGGAGGAATATGACTGATAAGCTTTCGAGGGAGCGCTACTGGAAAGTATAAAAGCTGTATGAGTGTACAGGATAAAGAGCAGAAAGTTAGGCCCAGAGGTTGGGGACATGAAATATGAAAAAGGAAGCCAAGAAAACAGTGTAATCTCAAAACAGTGGACCCAAGATATTAACTCTGCTTTCCCTCCACAACTGCCGCAATTGCTGCCAGAACTGCTGGGTTTCTGCAGTGATTTCTGTTTTTGTTTTGTAGTGTTATTTACACTGTGATCAGCTACTCTCTTTTCCTGTACCTTTCTTTCAGAACGTGATGTTTTTTGACATGGGTTCAACCAGCACCACTGCCACTGTTGTAACTTACGTAACAACTAAAACAAAGGATTCGGGAACACAGCCCCAGCTCCAGATTCGAGGGACCGGGTAAATTTCTAATCCTTAAATACTCTGCATTTAATACTCTTTCTTTTTTTTTGCTACTCCATCTCCGAAGGCATTACAAACACTGCCAAGACTAAATACTGCCTTTAACGTAGAAACATAGAAGTTAGAAAGAAGAGTAGGTCATTCAACCCTGTCAGCCTGCTACGGGGATCTGTGAAACTGAATGCTGCAGAGGGTTGTGGAGGCCAAGTCATTGAGTGGTTTTTAAGACAGTGATGGATAAGTTCTTCATTAGTAAGAGGATCTAGGGTTACAGGGAGAAGGCTAGCTATTAAGTTTGAGACTGTCAACCGTAGTTGAATGGTGGAGCACACTCAATGGGCTGAATGGCCTAATCCTGCTCCTTGACCTTGTGGTTTAGGCGTTAAGCTCATACTCTAATCCTACCCTCCTCTGTATCCCTTTGATCCTTTTAGCCACAACAACTATATCTACATATAGCTTGAAGAAATGCAATATTTTTGCCTCATCCTCTTTCTGTGGTAGTGAATTACACAGACTCAACTCTCTGGGCGAAGATATTTCTCCTCATCTTAGTCCTGAAAAGTTTATCTCTTCCCTTAAGCTATGATCCCTGGTTCTGGATTCCCACACCATCAGGAACGTCTTTTCTGCATCTAACCTTATTATTCCCCTCATTCTTCTAAACTCCAGTGAGTACAGTCCTAACTCACTCAATCTCTTCCCATACATCAGTCCTGCCATCCCAGGAATCCATTTCATAAATCTTTATTGAGAAGGGAAAGGGGATAGTTGTTAATTTGTTTTTCTAAATAAAGATCGCAGCTTTTGGAAGGCAGACCAGCACAAGTGGGAAGATGTAGTCCTGATTCAGTCATTCCCTGGTATTACCACGGGTTATACAAAAGAGAATAGCAATGAGCACCTGACATTTGCAGAATTGTACTCCAGCATGACTTGCTTCTTTGAGAAGAATAGGCTGAAAATTATTAACTGTTTCCTCCAAATCTTTCGGGAGGGTGGAGTGTGAAAGGAAAGCTAAAACTTAAGGTGGACATAGAGTTTATAGCCCCCGCCCCCTTCCCTACTTGCTATATCTAACTGCTCTGGCCTTTCATTTCATATGGAAAGATCAGGGCAATGACTACTCTTTTAACATTTAGTAGGAACTAGAATCTGCATTGGTGTTTCAGTGCTATTAGAACATGGAACAGTACAGATCCTTCGGCCCCCGATGTGCTGGTCTTCTATCTTACTCTAAGATCAGACTAACCTACATACTGCATGCTAACCTACATTGTACTAACTTCTGTGTGCCTATCCAAGAGTTGCTTAAATGTGCCTAATGTATCTGTCTCTACTACCACTGCTGGCAGTGCATTCCACGCACCCACCACTCTGAGTAAAGAACCTACCTGTGTCATCTCCCCTAACCTTCCTCTAATCACCTTGAAATTATGCAACCCCCCCCCACTTCCCGAGATAAACATTTCCGCCCTGGGAAAAAGTCTCTAGCTATCCACTCTATCTATGCGTCTCCCCATCTTGTACACCTCTATCAAGTCACCTCTCATCCTTCTTCGCTCCAATGAGAAAAGTCCTAGCTCCCTCAACCTTTCTTCATAAGATATGCCCTCCAGTCCACACAGTATCCTGGTAAATCTCCTCTGCACCCTCTCTAAAGCTTCTACATCTTTCCTATAATGAGGTGACCAGAACTGAACACAATTGTTATCAAGTATTAAATCTCATCATTGTTATTTTTAAATTAAAAATAATTTGCTGTCTTAGAATGTTCATGGAATCACAGATGTTGAAACATAGGGAGATAACTTAATTAGTCTTCAGCAATTTAGTTGAAGGCCAAGTTTAGATATTGTAAGCAATTCTGACCTCCCTCCTATCAAAAGGATTTTGTGAAACCTGAAAGGGTTCAGAAAAGACTTACAGGGATGTTATCAGAATTTGAGATATAGAGAGAGGCTGAATAGGCTGGGCTGTTTTCGCTAGAATGTTCGAGGCTGAGGGATGACCTTTAGAGAGGTTTATAAAGCCATGAGGGACATGGATAGGGTGAATAGCACAGGTCTTTTTCCATGGGGGTATACGGATTCCGTGATGGTAGCTGGTACAACTATAGCCTTTGAAAAGGCATCTGGTTGGGTCAATGATTAGGAATAGTTGTGAGGGAAATGGGCCAAATACTGGCAAATGGGACTAGATCAGCTTAGGATATCTGGTCAGTGCAGACGAGCCGGACTCCATGTGACTCTGACTTTGTGACTCTTTATAATTACAAGTGTATTTTCCTTTACTTTTACATTAAGCACTGTTAGAGTCAGTGCCTCGGTGACCAATTATAATTGATTTCATCTACATCTGGGGGTGTTTTTTGCAGAACACCTACCTCCACTATACTCTGATAACAAAGGGTCAGCATGTCCCTCCTTCAATATCATCCAAAAGACAATTCATTTTGACATTGCAGTACACATATGTATACTGCATTAAGGATGTACTGAGATCAGTCGACTGGGAATTGAATCTTCCACCTTTCTATGTTATCTTCAGGTTTGATCGGAATCTAGGTGGTTTTGAGATGGAACTTCGTCTGCAGGATCACCTAGCAGATCTCTTTAACGCTCAGAAGAAGACTCGCAAAGATGTCCGCCAGCACCCACGAGCAATGGCTAAGTTGTGGAAGGAAGCAAATCGTGTGAAAACAGTATTGAGTGCAAATGTAGATCATATGGCACAGGTAACTTTCAGATTCAGCAGAAACTGAGGACATAGTTTTTACACCTTAAATGTGTATTTAAAAGATATAATTCAAAGATGTATTTATCCTAAGTTTTAGAAAAGGTTAACCTATTGGGACTGTGTAAAATCATTGAATCTTTCAAATTAGAAGGGAATCACTGGCTAATAGCTCTTTGCAAGAGCTATCCAGTCAGGCCCATGCTCCCTCCTTTTTTTGTCTTGTTATTTCCATCCTCTTTAAGTATTTATCTAATTCCCTTTTGACATTTACATTTGAATACACTTCAACAACCCAGCTCAGATAATCATCTTAAATGTTCTCCATGTATCACCTTTGTGCTTTTTGCCAATTATCTTAAGTTTATATCCCTTGTTACTGATTCCTTGTTTTCTGTGCAGATTGAGGGACTGCTTGATGACATTGACTTCAAGGCCAAAGTAACAAGGCAGAAGTTTGAGGAGCTGTGCAGTGATCTTTTTGAGAGAGTTGCAGAACCTGTACATCAAGCTTTAAAAGCAGCTGAGTTGAAAATGGTGAGTGTTTTAGACAAGCTTGCATGATCAAATGACTTTGTGAATACGTGCATTGTTCAGTTGGTAGTGTAATGTATTTTCATTAAGAATGCATTTGATCTTTGTATGTATTTAAGCTTAAAAATGTGTTGCTGGAAAAGCGCAGCAGGTCAGGCAGCATCAAAGGAGCAAGAAAATCGACGTTTCAGGCATAAGCCCTTCTTCAGGAATGAGGAGGGTGTGCCAAGCAGGTTCAGATAAAAGGTAGGGAGGAGGAACTTGGGGGAGGGGTGTTGGGAATACGATAGGTGGAAGGAGGTTAAGGTGAGGGTAATAGACCGGAGAGGGGGTGGGGCGGAGAGGTCGGGAAGAAGATTGCAGGTCACGAAGGCGGTGCTGAGTCTGAGGGTTGGGACTGAGAAAAGGTGGGGGGAGGGGAAATGAGAAAACTGGAGAAATCTGCATTCATCCCTTGTGGTTGGAGGGCTCCTAGGCGGAAGATGAGGCGATCTTGGGCTAGACTTTTCTAGATGCACCCAGGCGGGTTTCGTGAAACAATATATAGGTAGTCTAACTAGTGAAGAGGCCATGCTAGACTTGTTATTGGGGAATGAATCTGGCCAGGTGATCGAAGTTTCATTGTGGGGAGCATTTTTGAGAGCAGTGATCATAGTTCCACAAGTTTTAACATAGGCAGGGATAAGAATAAGACTGATCCTTGGGTGAAGGTGCTAAATTGGGTGAAGGCGACCTATAACAGTATTAGGCGGGAACTGACAAAATTAGATTGAGGCAGTTTTTTGAGGGTAAATTCCCATCTGTTATTTAGGAGTCTTCTAAAGGTTGCTCAGAGTTCAGGACCAGCATGTGCCTGTGTAGATGGAGGTTAAAAATAGCAAGATTCAGAACCATGGATAATAGATTTTGAAAATTTAGCCAAAAAGGAAGGAATCCAGTTTAAGGTTTAGGAAACTGAAATCACACAAAGGCCTTGAGGAATATAAATGAAGCAAGAAAGAATTTAACAAGTAATTAGGAAGATGAAAAGGGTCTCCAATGTCTTTGGCAAGTAAAATTAAGAATCATCCCAAGGTATTTTATAGGTATATGAGAAGCAAGAGGGTACCTTGGGAAAGGTTAAGTCTATTTGAGGGCAAAGGAGGGAATTTATGCATTGTGACGGAGGAAGTGATTGGGGTTCTTAATGAGTATTTCATATCCGTATTCACCAAGAAAAGGGACATGGGTGTTACGATGAGGGAAGGATATGTTGATATTCCAGAACTTGTCAATATTAAGGAAGAGAAGGTACTGTGTGTCTTGAAAAAAACATTTAAGGTGGATAAATCCCTCTGGTTTGATGGAATCTATCCCAGGGCACAGAGGGAGATAAGGGAAGAGATTGCTGTATCCTTGATACAGATGTTTGTGTCCTCTTTAGTCACAGATGAGATCCCGGAAAACTGAAGAATAGCCAACTTTAATCTTTTTGTTTAAGAGCAGCAGGGATAATCCAAACATTCATAGGCAGGTCAGACTTGGATCAGTAATGGAGAAGTTATTGGAGAAGATTCTTAGGGAGAGGGTTTACTTGCATTTGTAAAAGAATGGACTTATTAAGGATGGTCAGTGTAGTTTTGTGTGGGAGAGGTCTTGTGTTTTTTGACCAAGTGATAAGTGATTGAGGGCAAGACAGTGAAAGTGTCTAAATTGGCTAAATATGGCATTTGACAGTGTGGCTGATGGTAGGCTGGTCCAGAAGATTACATCAAGTGGGATCCACAATGAGCTGTTAGGTTCGATGCAAATTGGGGGCCATAGACAGGAAGTTGTGGAGTGGTGTTTCTTTGATTGGCTTTTTGTGAGGATCAGTGTTGGGACCTCTGTCATGATTTGGATGGAAATGTAGGTGATCTGTATAGTAAGTTGGCAGACATGAATATTAGAGGAGTTGTAGATAGTGAAGAAAATTGTAAAAAGATACAGCAGGGTGTAGATGGAAAATTGGTCAGAGATTGCAGACAGAATTAGATCTGGACAAGTGTGTGATGATGCACTTTGGGAGGTCAAATGCAAGGGGAAAGTACACAATAAATGGCAGGTCCCTTTTGGAGCGTTGATATCTCGAGGGATCTTTGGGTGCAAGTCCATAACTCCCTGAAAGTGGCAACCGCAATGGATAAGGTGGGTAAAGAAGGCTTGCTTCCCTTCCCTTCGTCAGTCAGGATGTTGTGTTTCAAAATTGGCAAGTCATGGTGCAGCTGCATAAAACTTTAGACCACATTTGGAGCATTATATGCAGTTCTGTTCCCAACGCTAGGAAGGATGTTGAGGCTTTGGCGATGGTGCAAAAGAGGTTTACCTGGATGTTGCCATGATTGGAATGTATTATCTATAAGGAGAGGTTGAACAAATTTGGATTGTTTTTGCCAGAGTGTCGAAGGCTGCGGGGTGACCTGATGAAAGTGTATTAAAGTGAGAGGCATGGATAGTGTAAATAGCAAACACGAGGGGGAAATAAGTTTAAGGTGAGAGAGTGAAAGTTTAAAGGAGATGTGGGAAACAAGGTTTTTACACACTGGGTAATAGAAGCAGATGCGTTAGCAACATTTAAAAGACATTTAGACAGATGCATGAACAGGCAGCGAATAGAGGGATATGGACCGTGTGCAGGCAGATGGGATTAGTCTAGAATGGAATCATGGTCTGCTGCACAGACAGTGGACTGAAGGGCCTGTTCCTGTGCTGGGCAATAAGTGCTCATGTGCTTAATGAATTAATAGGTCAACTGAATTTTTAAAATGTTGGTTTAAAAATTTCATTAATTGAAGTGACTTTTTTTCCTGCAGGAAGACATTGATTATGTGATCCTGGTGGGTGGAGCAACACGTGTTCCCAAAGTGCAGGAGTTCTTGCTGAAAGCTGTTGGAAAGTAAGAGTTCTAGTTTTGTATAATATAATCCATTGTCATCAGAGATTCCAGCCTCAGCCACACTACCGCCAGTTATGCTTTTACTGTGTAATATACTCATCCACACCATCTGGGATTAAAGTATCTTGTTATATACCGTTCTCTAATTGATAAATTAGTGTTTACTATTTACTTCCAATTTGAGTTTAAATCCATTGCAAAGCATAGACATTAATGCTGAAACCGACCTGCCATTGGGTAAATTTTGCATTTGATTGCTTTCTGCCAGGTATATCATTGGGCAAAGAAAATGTGATTGTAGTCAATATGATGAGAGGTTGGGATATCTGGTCAGCATAAACGAGTTGGATCAAAGGGTCTGTTTCCATGCTGTACATCTTTATGCCTATGACTCTGAGGTATCACTGAGCTCAGAAGTCATTAGTTGATAAATGTGGACGTTGTTTTCCCTTGTAGAATTATGAAATAATTAGTGCAGCTCACCTTGGAGCATCTATGTGTTTGCTTTTGTGTTCAACTGAATGAAGAATGTCGGTTGCTTCAAGGAGACGATCTCTGGGAATAGGAGGAAGCCATTCAGCCCCTTAGTCCTGTTCTGCCATTCTTTTGATCTTGGCTGATTTCCACCTTAATTCCAGCTGCCTTCCTTGGTTCCCTGCCCAATCTGTCTATCTTGGTTTTAAAAACGGACCTCCAGGGTTGCAGGTTTCTGTGACACTTTCTGTATTAAAAGTACTTCCTGAATTCAGTTCTATATGGTCTGGTTTTAACTCTGCACCTTTTTTCAGGATCCTCCACTAGAGGAAGTAGGATATGGAGAAAACCTGTCACCTCTTTAATGATCCTAAATAACTCTTTGGCAACTCCTTAATCCCTTATTATGAAAGGGATAATGGCTTTGTGCTTATTGTATTCCATAAGAAAAGTTCCTGACGTTGGTAGTGTCAATGTGGGAGCTGTTCCATTGTGGTTTAGATAGGCATGATACATGCCTTGGTGCAACCAAAGATGTGAAGGAAAAGGTAAACCTTCAATGGGAAGTTACCTCCAAATGGAAAACTGTCATTCAGAAGTAGATACCAAATATACAAATTATTTAGAAAGTTATTTCACCTATTTTGTCTGTGCTGATCTTTATGCTCCTGCTACTCCTCTTTATCTAATCGAGGCAACATAAACTTTGATTCTGTTCACCCTCTTAACATTAACTAGCCTCTCTTCAAAAACATCAATACCATTTGCCTCAACTTCTCCTAGTGGTAGCATGTTTCCCTATTCTAGACACTGTCTAACAGTTATGGACCTTGGTTCTTATGTTTTTATATGTTGGCCACTGAAATCCTTTTATAATGTTCAGTACCTCTCTCAGGTTACTGCTTAACTTTTTTTTACCCCAAGTTTAGTTTTGAATTCTGTCTAGCTCATGGGTGCAATGTATTCACACACCAAAAGAATTTAAATAATTTATATGAGCACTTGAAAAGGCTTTGAACTAGGTGCTGGAAAATGGGGTTAGAGTAAATAGATGCTTAATGACCAGCCCAGACATGCGTCAAAGGGCCTTGTTCTGTGTTGTAACACCTTGTCTCTGTTGTTGTGGTTCTGTTCGCCGAGCTGGGAATTTGTCTTGCAAACGTTTCGTCCCCTGTCTAGGTGACATCCTCAGTGCTTGGGAGCCTCCTGTGAAGCGCTTCTGTGCTGTTTCCTCCGGCATTTATAGTGGCCTGTCTCTGCCGCTTCCGGTTGTCAGTTTGAGCTGTCCTCTGTAGTGGCCGGTATATTGGGTCCAGGTCGATGTGTTTGTTGATAGAGTCTGTGGATGAGTGCCAAAGTGTCTACCAAACTTTGAACCTTGTCTCTCTATGACACTAGTTATGAGAACAGAACCTGCATTTTTCCTCCTTTACAAAATGAGGCTCATGGCAACGTTATTGCTATAAACTTTTAACTACAGAGCAGAATGTTCAACTGGATTCTTATTTTTAGTTTGTCACTGCGTCTCTCAGTAAGTGGTTTCAATTCCCTTTTGCAGGAAGGAATTGGGAAAGAATATAAATGCGGATGAGGCAGCAGCAATGGGAGCAGTGTATCAGGCTGCAGCTCTCAGTAAAGCCTTCAAAGTCAAGCCTTTCTTTATTCGTGATGCAGCCATTTATCCCATTCAGGTAAACATACTATGACTGTGTGCATATCTATAAGGTTCACTCTGTCGCTCACTCAATGTTCTTGTTTCAAGTGTTCGTAAATTGTGAAATCTTCTGAGAGTTGGAGAATGAGTCCAAGTATGAGTATTTGAAGTAGCTTTATTCTCCACAGCCAACCTATCAAATACCTTTACTGAAGTTGCTGTTTCTGTAAAATTGCTGTCATCGTTACACTTTACTTTCAGACTAGTCTCATTTGGTGATTAAACACCTGAAGTCTGCTCAGATCTTGTACAGCAGGCTGAGAAACCAAGTGGAAAAGCAGATTTTCTGGGTCATCTGAGTGTAAAACTAAGATGATGAAGATAAATATGGTACCCTGTGGTTATTGGAGATGGTTTAAGAGGTGTAAAGGAAGACAACATATACTCTAATACATAGACATAAGATGGATGAAGATATCAATTAGTTTGAATGAATTTGGAGAAAATGTTAAGAATTGCATAGCAAGGGCAGGACCAGGTGGTGTGTATATAAAAATATAATCTGACAACCTCTCATTAAGCATCAATATTGTTTCAAGATTGGTGGAAAAAAAACGATTGGTGGAAGCCACCAAATTAAAGACTAAAACCATTGAAGATTGTAACCAAAGGTAGTAATAAATATGTAGAATGTGTGAAAATGGAAAATGTATTTTAATAAAATGAGACTATGTGCATTAAGTTAGGAAACTGAGTTTAAATGGAGTAGAAGAGTGTTGTGTGGATCCCAACCACTGGTATTGTCTTGTTGGGCTGCATGGCCTGTTTCTGTGCAGCAAGTACCTTGTTGGATCAAGTACCAGCATTGAAGGTTCTAAACAAAATAAATCTTCAGTGGTAAACTCTGTAACCTGGTCTCAAACCAGGTGACCTGGCATTGACCCAGTGAAAGACCAGCTGGTCGTCTACACGAGTAGATTAACCGTCTCAGATCCCATCAGTATCTCAATGCTATTACGCTGCAGTCGTAGGCCAAAGGACCTAGGGGTTTTATTTTAAAGTTCAGAATAAGTTTATTCAGTGACATGAGGTGAAACTGAGCTGTACAGACTGGAAACTTTATGCTCAATCTGTGCTGTTAGCTGATCTCTGTTTGATCAATTACAAGAAATTTGGCCGGTTTCCTGCCCTTGATCTGTCACCATTTCAAAGTGCAAACAGTGATGGCCTCTGACATTGAGATGTTGTCATTATCATATTGTCTTGATTTGCAAATAGAAATCACAGCACAGAAGATGGCCTTTTGGCCCATTGTACCAGTGCTAACTCTTCAACAATAGCTAACTCTATATGAGGAACAGCCCCTTGAGAGGAATTGTAGGGCGTCCTGGAGCCTGTGGATGTATATCCAAGCAAAGGGGAAAAAGAATAACTGATTGAAAAAGGAGCGATAAATTTGCTACACAGGTATGGGAAAAGTAATGGGTGATCTCGTTTACTTCTCAGACCTTTCCCATTGGAGAAACGTACTTGCCCTGTTTCTCAGAAAACATGCATACTGGAATGTGCTTTGTAACGGCATCCATCGGCGAGCGCCACTGGGGTTTTGTTGCTCAGACTCTTTAATGACCCAAAGGATCATCTTGCTAACAGGAGTCTTTGCCTGCTTTTCTTTTTGTCTTGGTAGGTTGAATTTACACGAGCGATTGAAGAGGATGGTGTGAAAAGCATTAAACACAACAAACGTGTGCTATTCCAGAGAATGTCTCCATATCCTCAACGTAAAGTGATCACCTTCAACCGCTACTCCGATGACTTTGAGTTCTTTGTGAATTATGGGGATTTGAACTTCCTCAGTGACGGTGATCTCAGGTAATGAGACTGGGGGTTTTGGGTGTGGTGGGGGCAAATTGTTAGTTGAATAAATTAAAACCAAGATCTGTGGATGCTGGTGATCTCAAATGAAAACACAATTGCTGGAGAAACTCAAGTCTAGCAGTATCTGTGGGAAGAAAGAGTTTACATTTTATGTGGTGACTCTTCATCATTACAGTTGATGCTGTTCAGTGGCTTACAGCTGCACTCAGTTTTATCAGTGAATGTGCCAGTGTACCACCAGCCAATTACATTGGATCTGAATCTGTGCAAGTGTGTTTTTGATTCAAACCACTTAGTCGAATCCCATTCTCACTTCTTCCCTCTACCCTTCAATACTTCCAATACTCAAGCTACCACTTGATTCATTAGTGTTTTGTATCTGCTTTATTATCAGCCTGAGTCAGAAAACTAAGGGAATGTTCCATGATCTATCTACTTTTAAGTGAGACATTGAGAAGCGGTCAATAATGTGAATATGTATACTTCAGACCTGATTCCAGTTAGTTACATGTCATAACAGTTATTTTCCACATAGCAAGTCCCCACATGCTGATGCTGGTGAAGGCGACCATTTTTAAGCCCTTGCTACTTCATTGTATGATGCTGCCTATCAAACTCGGTCTGTAGTCTTCTACTAAATTGTGAAGTGTCTTGTTCCCTTTCTCTCTCTCTTTCTCTCTCTCTCTCTCTCTGCTGCTAGTAAATGTTAGAATGTTGAGTTTTCCATAGGGAACTTTGAGTCCAGTTGTGAGTTTTATTCTCATGAGTGAGCAGCACTGAGCTTTCTTGTAAACACTAACTGCTGGTTGACTACAATATGATGTTTGTAAAGCAACTATAATGCAGTTAGCTAGCAATGCACAACTTGAGCTTTGGATAGTCACGCTTGTCTCAATCTCTAACTCTGTCCTTTCTTTCCAGTATCTTTGGATCATTAAACTTGAGCACGGTTCAATTGAGTGGCATTGGTTCAAGTTTTCAGAAGCATTCAGATAGCGAATCTAAAGGGATTAAGGCCCATTTTAACATGGACGAAAGTGGAATACTGTCGTTGGACAGAGTGAGTATACACGAAGCTGCTGACTGGTCTACACGTATCTCCTGTTCTCTCACCAGAACTGGGAAGGTTGCGTTTGCTATGGATTAATCCATAATTTCTTCTGAATTATTCAACATACTGATCTGGACAGAATGAGGATACAAAACCAGAGAGACGGTCGTAATTTTGGTGAAATAGTTGCATTGTTTGTCCTTTTTGTTTATGCGAGTCTGGCAGACAATATCTAGCAGTTTTCTCGTTAACTCCAGCTTGGTTCAAAATCTTCCAAGTTATCGAGTGCAACTGCGGTTAGTAATATATTCTCTTGCTTCCTCCTGAGATTGTGATCAAGTGACAAAAAGCTTGACTTCTCTTCTGTCTCCAAAGGGCTGTTCCTTGCTCTGGTGCTAATGGCTCATCACTGCTCCTGCACTCACCTGATATCAGGGATCTGCTGAGTACGATCCTTTTCTTAATAACAAAACGTGCATTTCCCAGCCTGACTTGCCATATTGTGGTCAAAAAACAGGAATCCAGGATGTCCTTTTTTTTTCCCTCTTCATGCTCTCCACTTGAAAGATTGTTCCAGACACCATATTACTCCAGTAATGACACTGTACTCGGAACTTGTTTTCCCTATCAGCTACACTCACTGATCAGCTACAATCATTGTTGTAACCATTTATACCAATTTCATTAAAGACCTATTCGACATGTGCAATACAGCTAAATGAACTTTTGAAATATATTTCCTGATGCTTCATCACTGTTTGTAACTAAGCACAACAAGCAAAACAACACTCTGCTATTCAGCTCACCATTTTTACCAACAAATCTAATAAATAGCTTACAATTTACATTTTTAAAAATTCATTCGTGGGATGAGAATGTCACTAGCTAGACCAGCATTTTATTGTCTATCCCCAATTGCCCAAAGGGCATTTAAGAGTAAACCCATTGATTAAATCATATGTAGGATGGGCTAGGTGAGGATGGCAGATTCTTTGCCTAATGGAAGTTTGTGATCAGATGGATTTTTCTGACAACTGACTATGGATTTGTGGTCATCACTAGATTCTTATATCCAAATTTGTATTGAATTGAAATTCCACCATCTGCCATGGTGTTATTTGAACCCGGGTCCCCAGGACCTTAGCTGGTTCTCTGCATTAACAGTCCAGCAATAATACCATTAGGCCACAGCCTCCCAATGCTTCACGCGATGTAAACTCCACAAGCGTTAATCCTTTTTTTTTACTGATCACATGCAGCTAGCCATATCTGCACCCCCCAATTGAGTAGATGTGTCTAAAAGTCTGGACAGTGCTCATTTGTATGATTTTAAAATGAATCACTTCAGACTATTCAGTTGAACTGTGTTTGAATTTCTTTTGCTATAGGTGGAAGCTGTGTTCGAGAAGGTGCAGGATGGGGAACCTGAGGAAGAATCCACCCTGACTAGTGAGTAGACTGTACCTGTTAGTGGGTTATCGTCTGCATTGCTGAATGGCAGCTGTGATGAGAGTTTAATGCTTTCAGTTTTGCAAATTTTTTTTTCCCTGTGGACACTAATGGTTAGAGGTTTCATCTAGCTACCTGCAGAAGTCTGGGTTTCAGCGGTCCCACTATTTCCTGCCATCATCATACCCTTGGGAAAGTTGTCACTGTCTTACCTCACTGTCACTGTGCTGAGCTGATGATCCAGCATGTCATTCTAATAGTCCCAGTGGTTTCCTTTTTAAACTCCCAATATATTCTTGTTTGTTCCATAGATCTGTTCATAAATGTAGTGCATAAATAGCAACTCTTTTTACATTTCACCATGCAATATATTAAATACATCTGTCAATTTTCTGCTGCCGCCAATGAAACCAATTAATTGATGCCCTTCAGGGAGGGAACCCTGTTCTACTTCCCAGTCTGATTTACACAATATGTCAATCCCATAATACATGGTTGATTCTGAATATACTGAGAGGTGGTTCTGCAAGCTGACCAACTATGTGAATAATCTCCTGTCACAAAACCCAAAGAGAACTTACACCTGCTAAACGCAATGGGCCACTATGTGGCCATGTCACACTGAGAAAACAATCTCTCTATATTGTGGCACAGGACAATATGTTTCTGCTAACTTGCTGTGTTGTTTCTTTCCAATAGCTCGCTGTTCTGTGAGTCATTGAACAATGAATACTAGGGAGTTGTAGGTTGGTTGCTCAGTGTATTGATTTAACTAGTCTCAGTTGAGGTGGTATTCCTAAACTGGTGAAATATAATCTTTCACCTGGCGACCTCTTCCAGTACCTCCAACTGCTGTGCAGTAACGGGTTGGAAGGGCAGGATAGAAACCTGGGGGGCAGGTGAAGACATTCGATGACTTTTACTGTTCTAGGGCTGGCAATACATGCCACCCATGGAGGGAGGTAGCTGCCTTTGAAACTGTGGGAGGAATCATGGTGAGGTTGTGGGCTGGTTGGATGGATGCATGACTTGTCGTCTCTTTTTGAAGAATTAGTCATACAGTCACAAAGATATACAGCACCGAATCAGACCCTTTGGACCAACTGAACCACACCGACCAGATATCCTAAATAAATCTAGTCCCATTTGCCAGCATTTGGCCAATATCCCTCTAATTCTGGATTAGTGGTGCTGGAAGAGCACAGCAGTTCAGGCAGCATTCAAGGAGCAGCGAAATCAACGTTTCGGGCAAAAGCCCTTCGTCAGGGGTGCTCTTCCAGCACCACTAATCCAGAATCTGGTTTCCAGCATCTGCAGTCATTGTTTTTACCAATATCCCTCTAAGCCCTTCCTATTCATATATACACATTCAGATGCTTGTTAAATATTGTAATTGTTTTTTTTAATTTTAATTATAACTTCACACTGTTATTGGGTAAAGTCATCTTTCTGGGTGCAGTTTTTTTATCAATTCTTATATTCTGCTTTTGTCTGCAGAGCTCGGGAACACCATTTCTAGTTTGTTTGGAGGTGGAAGCTCTGAAACAGATGGGAAGGAGAACTTGACTGAAGCTGTGCAGGTAAGTTTTCACTTATATTGCTTTTTGTCAGTCACTCTGGCCTCCACCATTATCTGTCTCACTCAGTCCCGTTCTGACCTGTCCATTGGGAATGAACAGTGAAACAGACCAGGAGACCTCTGGTCTCATTTCAGATCTGTGTTTCCCGCTCCTTGAGGCTAAGAAAGAATATGACAACAGTAAAATCTACTTAATGCCCATAACATCAGCTGGAAAGTGAAAGGTTGGAGTCAATGCTGGCTGTGTTGGACTGCTAATTCTCACTCCAGGTTCTGCAATTGGTCTTCTAGAACATTGATTGAGTCCCATGTATCCCTGTGAATGACAGTTGCAATGGATGAATACTCCTGGTGACCCCAGGTGTGGATATGAGCTTGAAAATATCTTGGATGCTAAAATTCTTTTCCTTTTTCCAGGATGAAGAGGAGGCTACAAGTAAAACTGAGAAGGACGATCAGGAAGAACCAGCAGCTGCAAAAGAGAAGGGAATTCCCACTGAGGAGAGCAGCAAGTCTGAGGAGCAGAGCAAAGCAGAACCTAATGAAGAGAAAGGAAATCAACCTGAACCAGGAGAGGACACGGCCAAAACAGGGACACCCGAAACTCTGGTATGGAAGTGTAAATGTGGTAATCTGTGAATACTGTTCCATTTCTTGAGTCTTGCCTGGTTTGGAGGGTATTAGCTAGAAGGAGAGATTGGACAAACTGTTTGTTTTTCATTTGAATGTCAGAGGATGAGGGGCACCATGATAGAAGTTTACAAAATTATGCAAGGCATGGTTAATAAGAATGGTCAGTCAAAGCAAGTTTAAAGGACATGTAAGAGCCAGGTTTTGTTTTACACAGGGTGGCAAGTGCCTGGAATGTGCTGCCAGAGGAATCAGTGGGGGTGAATACAATAGCATTTAAGAGGCATCTTGACAGGTATATGAATAAGCAGGGAATAGAATATTCTTTCTTGTCATGTGTATTTTGAGTGCAGAAGTACAGGAATACAGTGAAAAGTTTACAATGTCACCCCACATGGCACCATCTTAACTACAAATTACCTAGGTACAGACCTTTAAATACAAACTAGCGAAATAAAGGGAATAAAAAAAGAGAAAGGGTACATTACTTACAGGTATTCATTGTTTCTAACTTATGCTATGAGAAATAAAGTTAAAAAGATAAGCAGTACAGCCTTTCCATAAAGGACCTGCAGTAGATCAGTGCAGTGGGCTTCCACACGTGGTGTGGCCAGGCTTGCAAGTGGCTGATCTCCCCCAGCAGTCCCCAGTCCAACAATCATCCCCACTTTGGCCATGCCTCCAGCCCGCTCTACCTCGGGGTAAATGGGAAATAAACGGAGGGAGCAGAGGAGCTTCATGTGGAGCGTCCTATCCACTGCCATCTTGACTGGAGGAATAGAGGGATACGGGCCATTTGAGGCAAAGGGTTTTTTACTTTAGAAAGGTATTGTGTGTCACTGTATTCTTGGGGAGCTGAAGGGCCTGTTCCTGTGCTGTACTGTTCTTTTGTATTTATTCTAAAATCCTTTTGTATTCTATGAATGTGTTGGTGAGAGCCTAATAGTTTCATTCCACTTGTGTGCAGGATAAAAAAGTCGAGGATGTTGGGAAAGCGGACGTGAAAGATCCAGAATCGAATAAAACTGAGGAGGTTAAAAAGCCAAAAGGACCCAAAAGGCTGAAGATTAGTGAGAATGTGACTGTGGCATTGGAAATCCAGGACCTGCCAGATCTGTCACAAGAGGAAATGAGCAAGTCTCAAAAAAAGTAAGAACTGCTTATTGATTAAACTTGCTTCTAGTGAGGCAGAGAAACGTTTGGAGGCGAGGGAGACAATTTTTAGATTTTACACACACATAAATATTCTCAGTCATTTTCTTAATTAGAGACTGCGATAGGCATTGGGAGTATTCAGAAGATAATTAGAATTAATGATCTGGATGTAGGTTTGCTTGCTGAGCTGGAAGATTCATTTTCAGACATTTCGTCACCAAAGTAGGTAACATCTTCAGTGAGCCTTAGGACAAAGCTTCATCTGGAGGCTCACTGAAGATGTTACCTCCTTTGGTGATGAAACGTCTGGAAATGAACCTTCCAGCTCAGCAAGGAAACCAACATTCAGAACCTCAACCTGATCTACAAATCTTCTCAACTCGCTAGATTTAATGTTATCAGGGGTGCTGTATGGGAACTTGTACTTTGGTGGGTCTTGCTGCAACCTGCCATTAGTTGAGTTATCCAGCTCTGGCCACAGTTACCAGTAAACCCTACCCAATGCTGGCTTCAGCTGTTTTGACACTTGCTGTCTGTGTGTACTTCAACAGCCATTCATTCATTCCCACGTTTTCATCCAGGCTTCAGGATCTTACAGACAGAGACCTCCAAAAACAAGAGCATGAAAAGATGGCCAATTCATTAGAAGCTTTTATCTTTGAAACACAGGTAAGCTATACTATCACGTGTAATTCTGACCAATTATAATGTCCAATATGCACACCAGATCTTTGGAGGTAACTGATGATTACTGGCCAACACCACCAGATCTTCAGCTCCAAACTCTTGTAGCTTGAGGAGGTTTGTTAGGAGAATGCTGTGCATCTCAAGCTGGCAATGTATGTAAAAGGGACAGGCTGGAGTGTACTTCATAAGGGGCACTGGTACTGGTTGAAGGATGTGCTGCCCTCAGTGTAGACCTGCTGCCTTCACATAAGAGTTGGTGCAGTTGTAGTCACAGCCTTGCAATGCAGCCAGTCTTGGTGTTGTGCAGTGACACACTGCAAAGGCATGTACTTTTCTGAAGGCTTTGTAGCGATCCAGTAAACATCAGTCCTGCATCTTACCCTTAAAAAGAGAACTTATTTTCCCACCCTTTCTTAAAGCGTGTTTTTGTCAGTCTGTAGGTAGTTGGGGGTTCTGTTTGAAATTGTTGGGGGGTAGACTGTAGGGTTTATCCATTGCTGAACTAATGCTTTTTACTTTCTAAAGGAATTTTATTGAATGTTTGAGACATGACTGCAGAGTGTAGCTGTCAGCAATCTTCAAGGACGATCTAGTTAAGAATTTAGGCTGGAGTGGAGAGAGATATATTGGTGCCATATTCTGTGTATATAGTTCTAATAACTAATGTTCGGTGGTAATATGGGAAGAGGCTATATAATTAAAAGCCTTGCTGGAAGATAAAATTGAGACTGTCATCAAACAGTTGTGTTGACTGGAATCTCAGAGTCATTGTGAGGGTGGTAGTTACAATTCTGTAATCCAAATACTTGGTTGTGTGCATAGAACAGACCTGATCCAGCTGCAGTAAACACCACGTCCCAGTTGTCAGTGTGGCAATTGTAGTATTGTTTGAATTTTTATTTCGGGTGGGGCCTCTCTGTATTGTCATTTAAGTTTCGATGTCTAACCACAAAACTCAACACCCCCATCACTGAGGTCATGTTACCTTGTGACTCTGCCACTCACGTTCACCTCAGTCAGAGAACATTGTGTGTTCAATTTCCATTCAGAGAGTCGAGCACAAAAGTCTAGGTTAGTCCCTCCAGAGTGAAGCCAATGAGGCACTGCACTAATGGAGAGATTGCGTGGCCTGATGTCTCATTCGAGAGACAGAGTCTTAATTCATCGGAGGGAGGGATGTAAAGATCCTATAGCACCATTTCAAAGAAGAGCAGAGAACCTTTCCGTGCTGTGGTTAGTATTTATCCCTCTCAAACTATTTGCTCCTCTTCCCATTGCTATTTAAATAAGTTTGTGTTGAATTTTCTACATCGTGTCACTTCAGAAAATACTCAATTGGCTGTCAGGTGCTTTGGGACATCCTTTAGTTATGCAAGATGCTACGGAAATACAGGTGTTTCGATTTTAATCTTCTGGTTGAAGAGAAGTCTAATTGCTTGGGTATAATCTTTTGGCATCTGGGGAAAACTGTGACTGACCCAGCAAGTTAATGGCCTGCTATGCTGCCTTTCTGTGTCACTGGGCTGGAGAGTTCCAAGTTGGCTCTGACCTTGTGAGCAGAGACTGGGCAATCTGAGAAATGTAAAAATCTGCAGGCCCCTGCTTTTCTATCATTAATAATTTTATTCTTTCTTTGTAGTTTAGATTATTCCATGTCTCGCTTTGCTTTCTAAACCTCATGTTCACTCTACTGTTCCTCAGGACAAGCTGTACCAGGATGAGTATCAGGCAGTTTCAACACAAGATGAGCGTGACCAAATCTCGACTAAACTCAGCGAGGTCTCAAACTGGCTGGATGAGGATGGTTATGCTGCCAGCACGCAGGTTTGAGTTTGTTTTATTTGGCTGCACTTGTTATTCTGATCCTGGGGATAGCAAGCCTTAGGAACAGGCAATATTGAAAACATTTACACGAGTGCAGGCAATAAAAAGTCAGGTAAATGTGAGTTTGCAATGTCAGCCCAAGCTTTATGTAAAATTCGTATCAAGCAGTGAGTTACTTAGTGTGTTGTTTAGTCTAACAGTGATAATATTCTGAGACTGGGCTCTGGGGACCTTGATGAGTTTGTAATTTAGTATTGCCACTATTTACAGAGCCTGGCTATAAAATCCAAACACTTGAATCATTTGGTTTGTGTTGTAAGTGATGATGTGTATTGGATGTGTTTAGGAACTAAAAACGAAGCTCTCTGAGTTACGGAAGATGTGCAAAGAACTCTTCTTCAAAGTAGAAGAGAGGAGGAAGTGGCCGGATCGCCTTGCTGCACTGGATAGCATGCTCAATCACTCCACTATCTTCCTCAAGTATGTACCATGGTGAAGGCAAGCAACTCCTGCTGAGAAGTTTGATCGGTCTTTTCACTGCTCTTTATAAGTGGTGGTTCAAAGGGCAGCAGCAGTGATTGGCAAGGGATCAGTTCCATGGGCTCTAGACACCGTCAAACCTGCCTCCCAATTATTAGTGACTTACTCCACTAAGTAAGTGGATGGGATAGGTGGTGGTTAAGTCATCCAATTTAGTCTTAAGTCCATGTATTCAGGGGCCATCAGGAGGTGGATGGGATTGATGGTTTACTTATTATCACCCCAGTGGTGGTAACTGAGGTGGACTCATTTGGCACAGACTGCAAGTTGAATCAGCTATTCCCTGAATAATCTCTAGGATCTAAAATGGTTGGCTTTGAAGTTAGTGTGCTTGCCTGTGTACACAGTCAGGAGCAGGGCAGGAGTGAAGTTTCTCTCCCAGATTCTTACTGTCTGTTATCTTTGTGACTTCAGGGGTGCTCGACTCCTTCCGGAAGCTGATCAGATTTTCACAGAAGTGGAGTTAAGTACACTGGAAAAGGTCATCACTGAGACAACTGTAAGTCTGACAGAATTCCGCCATCGCTGAGAACAAAGCTGTAAACTATTTGGAATCTGACTTGAGTTTTGTAGTTGATTAATCATTTAGTACCCCTCAGGAGAGCTTGGAAGCCATGATTTTAGACTTGGGGTTTTAACTCAATTACTAATGTTTTATTTCCAGTGATGTCACCTCCAGAGTCTCAGGATTTTTGGCTTGCAACCTAGAAGTCTGAATCTGATCTTTGAGAGGGCTTCCTGCGAAATTCTGATAAGGTTTTGGCTGTCTCATTTGAGAAAGGACATAATTGCATTAGAAGCAGCTCAGAACATTCATATGACTGATAGATGGTGGAAGTTGAGGTGTATTCATTTCCAAGGAGCAGTGGACAGGTTGGGCCTTTACCCTTTGGGATTTGGAAGAATGAGAGGTGATCTCTTAAGACATATATAATTCAAAAGGGACTTGTCAGGATGGTTGCTGAAACAATCTTTACCCAGAGAGTGGTGGGGGCATGGAATGCACTGCCTGTGGGAGTGGCAGAGTCCGAATCATTGGTGACCTTTTAAGCGGCAATTGGATAGGTACATAGGTGCTTAAGCTAGGACAAATGTTCGGCACAGCACCGTGGGCCGAAGGGCCTGTTCTGTGCTGTATTGTTTTATGTTCTAATTATTCCATCGTGAGAGAAACTGAAGTAGGAGACCCTTTTACAAATAGGATGTCTCCCATTTGAGATGAGCACAGAAATTAGAAGGCCCCCCAGTCCTATGGAGAATGTTTCTAATAGTTAGGGAAATTATTTTCCCCAGAGAGCAGTGGAGGCAAGGTCATTGATTTGATTGTGATATTGAAATATTCGACTTTGATCTTATCAAGTGATGGAGTAGGTTACAGGGGTAAAGTGGTTCAGTCCTAATCATTCATTTATGTGTATGCTCTTTGACTGATTTGACTCTCTGGGAGCATATTTTCAGGTTGGAGAGTCTAAACTGAGAGGTCAGAATCTGAGTAAAAAAAATCAATGTTTTAAGATTGAGTTATTGGTACCTTTCCTCAGTTAACGATTGCGGCTCCTGGAGTATAGAATTTGAAAGTTTCAGGTCTTTCGATTGAATAAATTTGTCCTTCTCTCAACCGTGGTCTTATGGTAGAACAGACTGTAGGAGCTGTGAGACCTGTTCCTGCTCTTTATATAGAAAGGTTAATTTCTGTGAAATCATCTGAAAATGTTGAATGGAGAATGAAGCTACATATCTTAACGACATGTTTTGGAGATCTGTGCTGTAGGCACAGTAAGTAAATTCACTTTTGTAGTGTGACTGAACTAATTCTTGATTTCTGAGTGGCCGAGGTAAACAACAGTGATCCTGGGCCTGAACAATAATTATTACCCTAGGTTTTGATTCCTTACATTCAGTTATAAAATCCCTACAATGTGGAAACGGGCTCTTTGGCCCAACAAATCCACACTGACCCTCTGAAGAGTAACCCACCCAAACCCATTCCCTATTACTCTACGTTCACCCCTGACTAATACAACTAACTGAGACACCTCTGAACACTATGGGCAATTTAGCATGGCCAATTTACCTAACTCTCACATCTTTGGATTGTGGTAGGAAACCGGTGCACCTGGAGGAAACCCAAGCAAACACGGGGGAGAATGTGCAAAGTCCATGCAGTTGCCTGTGGCTGGAATTGAACCTGGGTCCCTGGCTCTGTGAGGCAGCAGTGCTAACCACTGAGCCAGGTGGTGCTGTCTTACCTTTGATGTCACACAACTGTGTTGCTTGTTATCATGTGTTGACCTCTTATGCAAAAACAACCAGTCCACCATCTTTAACTGTATCTCAGCAAATGTTAACACAATGCAGTGTATTTGAAACTATATCCTGGTGTGAGATATCAGCAGGAGCTGTGACAGTAAACGGCAATACCTAATAATGTCCAAGGCCTGGGAATATTCTGTAGTTAATTTCTATTTAACCTGTGTTTCAGAAATGGAAAAATGAGACTGTGGAAGAGCAGAATAAGCTGCCGTCCACCCAGAAACCCATCCTCCTTGCCAAGGACATTGAGGCAAAGCTTGCTCTACTAGACCGAGAAGTAAAATACTTACTAAACAAAGCAAAATTTGCCAAACCTAAGCCCCGGAAAGAGAAGAACACAACACAAGAAATGAAAAATACAACAACCGAAGACCAGAACACAACTGATAGTGAGAACATTATACCACCCACAAAAGAGACAGGGGAAGACACAGGTAAGCTTTTTGCAAAGTGTTCTAGCTAAAACAGTTATCAGGGATATAGCTGAGGAATTATAATGTGTCTAGTAAGGCTTACTGGTTAAACTTTAATAGTTTTATTTGTGAATTGAGGACATGTTGCCATTATTTCAAAGAGCATGGGATCCTGTCTCCCAGAGAGACAGCCTTCAGGGACTGTCTGCTAGGGGAGGACGGAAATATAATGTAACCATCTGATTTAAAATCTTTTTGTTTCATGTGGTTCTCATCCTGTTGTGGAAGTGGTAAGTCACTGACGTGAATATTTCTTTCTGTTAGAGCATGTAGAGGAGGTGAAACCTGGCGAGACTCCACCTACAGTAAACAAAGATCAAACCACCGTTGAGGATGATGAGGCAGAGATACCAGAGCCAGATGTATTAGAGTCCAGTAAAGGTGAGGATTAGGGTCATGTGAGTTTACTGATCTGGGCTTCCTAAAACTAAATAACTGGGAGAGATTAGGAAGAACAATACGGATAGTTGGGTTGTGTTTGAAACACTGGATTTGGAAATCAAAGCTATACTTAGTCTCAACCTTTTCTTTGTTATGACCTTTTCTCATGGAATGGAAAGAAAGCTTCCGTTATCTGTTTCTTTTTGAAGTAACTTAATCACACAAAAGTAAAGTACTCGAGGAGGCCATTTAGACCATTGTATCTGTGCTGGCTCACTAAAGAGCTAACCAATTCCTTCTATTTCTCTGCTTTTTCCCCATAATCCTATACATTCTCCCCGTCTGGTATTTATTGCATCTGCCTTTCCAGACAGTACAATCCAAATCACAGCAGTTCACTGACTATGTTTCAAAATCAAATTCGCTGTCTCTGATTCCTCTTTCACTGGTTAAATCTGTGTCTTCTGCAAACCTACCCTTTTGCATCTGGATAAATCTTTTTCCCCCTTATTTCATCAAAGCTAGTCGTTATTTTAAAATTCCTCTGAAATCCCTCCTTAACCTTCTGTGTACTAAGTGGAAGGCTCCCAGTTCTTCAGTGTCTTCACATTCCTTATCCCTGATATCATTGTTGCAAATCTCTGCATTTTTGTTATTTTCCTTCCCACATAAGTATGTTTGATTTTTAAAAAATTCTCTTTCAGGTACAGCTGAGGGAACACTAGAAAACAACTCAGACAAACACCCTCCAGATGAATTGTAACTGCTCCTGGCTGCTGCACCGGTTCTATTTATATTACATTACTTTTTATGTAATGGACCAGTCTGCCGTAATTTAACAGAGCGACGATGTGTGATTGAGAGTAGAGATGTACATTTCATTTTTTAAAAAAAAACTGGATTTTCCTGTGACAGACTTTGTTGGATAATTCTACTTGTAAAACCAAGTACGGTTCAAGTTTAAACTGCATTGTGACCAGCAGGAGGCAGTGTTTGCAGCAAGAGGTTGACGTTCAAAGGGATTTAAAAGCTTCAAGTTATTGGAAGCCAAGTATTTTTGTTCCTTGTGTGTCTTCTCCCCTCGATTGTTCTGGTTTTTATTTAGTTAATGAATGGTTATGAATGAACTTATTGCACTGAATTGAAGTATGTTCATTTTGCTTTAGTGTCTGCTTAGGGTAAGTTGAATCTATTAAATCAAACTTTTAACAGCCCTAGTGCTCGATACTCGGCTTTAAAAATAAGTCGACAGAACCATGATAAGATTGGTTTGTGAAATGTTAGTGCAGGGGCATGTCAACTCATTAGAGTGTACTACATCCCTGTCTTCATACAACCACTGTCATGTGCAGAATGTGTACAAGTACCTGGGCAAAGTTCTTTTTCTCTGCCTCCTGTAAAACTGCTCTGCTTTTTGTAGTCTTGAATGTCCCCGGCTGCTACAGGTGTGCCCCATCGCCAACCAGCAGTTGCTGATAGCAGTTGTTTCATGAAATGTAGGGGCCAGGAGTGTCGTCATTGGTGTCCCCAGTTCAGAATCAGCCATGTGTAATGCGACACTAGTTTCTGTGAAAACTCTTGCAACATGGACAGACTGAAATGACTGAATTAATCTTGAGTGGTGTGGGCACCTGCATGAATTTACTTGATGGGAAAGGAGTTTGTTATGACTTTGAATCCTGTTCTAAATATTTCCCACAAAACCCCGGTTTTTAACTCCAGTTCCTCTTGTACATTGTAGTCAGGCTCAAAATTAATCCAGTGCTTCAGTCATCGGAGCTTCTATCATTAATAATTTTATTCTTTAAAAATTGCTTAAAAATGTGGAATGAACCACTCATGCAGACTGTAGCTGTATTGTGTCTAGAGCAGTTATAAAATGGATATCAGGCCCCAAGTTGTCAGCAGGGAATCACAGGCAAGACTGTATTCAAACATGTTACATGGCACAGAGATGGTAACATTGCTTAAACTTCATGGTTTATTGTCAAACCCTGTGTGATGTTCCCCAATCTAATTGCTGCACCATAGGTAATACACTGGCCTTTGAGTTATTATCCTAGATATCAGACATTTCAGTTTTGTTTCTGGAACTGAATTCAGACAGTGGCACTCTGCAAGTGCTCACTAGCCCAATGACACTGAGAAGTTGCTGCTCCAGAGGGACTGCCAGAGTGTAATGTCGAAGCTGGCTATCTCCCTGTAAAATGAACCACTCCCCATCCATTTGATATTAAACATCATGACAGAGAAGTTTGCTCTGTGTTTTGCTCCCAATTTTAAGCCTGCCTCCTGCTGGTCGCTAGCCATTATCATCAGTCTGCTTCTGCTGTGTTTTTCTTTGTTTAGTGACAGTCCACTTGGTTTGAGTACACACTCCGAGGTTAGCTACTGGACTTGCAACTGATCTTAAGGAGTGAGGGGTTTTCTTAAAACTGTATATAGTTTGTTGAGCAAAGTGAGAGTAGAGCCTGATTTCCAGTTTAATTTTAGGGAAATGTGGGTCTCTGCATGTCACCCAAGACTCATTCAGTGAGTCGCACAAAGATTGTTACAGGGTTTTGGACTGGCCTGTACTGAAGCTTCAGCAAATTAATGGTTGTATTGTCGTTCCGTTATTGAGTAGGATTCCCTCTGTTGGAGAGAGTTTTTTTTTCTTTTGAATATCTAATTTAAAAAGTAGATTTCAACAAAATAAATTTCTAATCTTATAATGAGTTCGGTCCAGCAGCCAATGGAGGTGTTGAGAGGTACAAATGAATGTTGGGACTTGATGTGAAAAGGGACCAGGTTTCTATCTGTGCGTTTGGTTACTGGTCTTTGTCTGATGTTGAGAATGTGCACCATGTGGTGTGGATCAGGGACTTTTTCTGCACTTACAATCCCTCAAAATAAAGCAGCCAGACTCACTAAGGCTCCACTGTGTCCCTACCAGTTGTGTTTATCTGCTCTGTTGTTCCCTCTGTCCAATAAAATGTTGATATATTTTTCTGAATTTGTCATCAGCTGACTGTGTCCTGGGCCTTCTGTTTCTATCTAAGCTTAGCTGAAGTGCTATGTAAGTGAGACTGCTCTCAATCTTACACCTTTACTTTCTAACAATCTTCACCCTGCCCTCCTCGCAAAGAGCTGTCAGACCTTTAGGGGATTGGATGTGTAACTCCTCTTCCTAAACCCACGTGGAGATACCATGCTGGGAGAGGCAGGTTTAGTGTCTGCTGGTCAGCCTGCTGTGTTACTTTTGCTTCAGGAATTTTCTTGTGTGCAGAGTCGTCAATCGGTTGTGAATTTTCTGAGTAGAAGTTATTAGTTCTTTCTCAAACATAAGCTGCCTTTTAAATTGGCTTCAGTGTTACAACAAGAACCTCATTGAATTTCACACTTTGCGTTTGATTTACCTCTTGTCTTGGATTGTGATTTTTAAAAATTCATACTAAAGTGGGGAAGGATGAACTGTATTGTTTCTCATTACTGACCATGAATTCCTCCACTAACAGCTGGCAATGTGTGATCCTTATAACCCAGCATTAACTTTTACACCGCTCCATCTAATGACTGGTTCTTCCTTCAATGCTCTTCATTCTGTTACTGTGTAAGTGAACACATCTCAACTGTCAGGGGAAATATGTTTGACCAGGAGATTGAGAACAAGGCACATGTAGGGATAGCCTGTCTACTTCATCCGTCCAAAATGTTAACGTTTGATCTCACTGTTAAACCATTAAGCACACACACCTATATTGCGGTCTCTGTTTTAAATCCTCGTTCAGGTGTTCATCTCAACTTTGGATCACGAGTACAGCATGAAGACCATATTGCTGCTTTATGTAAAGTATTTTCTGAATGTAAAATAAGTTTCTGTTGAGTTAGGTAGAGAATGTGACTCTTGTTGCTTTTCAGACTTGTTCTGCCAGGTATGGTGGGCCGATGGGCAGCACCATGGTCAGCTACTCTTCTCTCAAAGTTGTGACTTGGGACTCCTCATACCAGGAAATCTCTCTGGGGAAGGAGGGATTATTCTGATCACTTATGTAAACTCGTACTAAGCTTACGGTAATGTGCCATCTAAAGGGCTCCAGTCTAATGGAGAAATTGTCCTATTAATAAAATTCAACTTAATTTTTTTAAAACTTAATTTCCTGGTATGTTTCATACGCTGCCTATACATAATTCTTGCTTGACCAGTCTGCTTAGATATTTGGGTTGGGTAAATTAACAGATTGCATTTTTTAAAAACCGCTAAGCGACAGCTTTAATGACTGGGTATTATTAAAGAGATGAGTAAATGTTTGGATGTGTTGAACTCTAGGTTCATTATAATGGTTTCCGTCCTTTGTATATTACAAATTTCAACAATTGAACTACAGAAGATATTGTCCAGTAAAATGACATGCAGTGTAATTTTAATGCAAAGCTTTTCTAAACTAATCAGTGCAAGTACTGAGTCTACCTGTCTTTAAATGTAGCCACAGCCTGGGGAGTGATTGTGAACTCAATCAGCATTCCTGTATTCACTCTGAGAGAGTTTGCAGAGCTAATGGTGAAAGGAAGGAAAGTAGAAATATATGAATTGCTCATGTAGAGAGCTGCAAGCCGAAGGGCCTCCTGTGCTATGTAACCATTCTCTGATGTAAAATTACATGCAATGTAGTCTTGAATCTGCCTGGGCCTTTCACATCAACTAGTGAGTTTCACAGTGGAGACACTTTGGTCTATAGTGTATACTATCCACATCCTGCAATTATAGAACATCTTTTCATTTAATAAAACATCCAAAGTAGTGAACTAAAGTTCAGAGTTCTTACAGTGAGATGAGAATTTACTAACTTTCAGGAAAGAGAGATTATAAGATGTCATGAAGGACGAGGGGATTACAGGAAGAGATTTAGGAAGACGATTCTAGTGTTTATGGTACAGATGTTTGAATGTGCAGCTGCAAATAATGATCAGAGAATTGGGGGTGCACAAGAGTCCATGATCTTGTCTGGGGCAGTTGGCTAGACAGTAACAGCTCTGAGCAATTGAATTTTACAACTTCAGTCTGGTTTGAGCCAGAACTTTCAATAGCCTGAAGCTGCAATCTGATTATTGCTGTTAAAGCTTAGTTAAGAGGAAACCTGTGCAGCATCTGGTTCTTGTAGTTACAGCAAGCTCCCATCTGATGTTTATCTGTGAATCAACTCAAGATGCTACTGGTGTATCAACTCATCACAACCACTCTTCCTGTTTTGCAAGCTTTCAAGTTAGGCAGAACTCTCTCAAATTTTAAAATATGGCTTACGATATGTTGACTTTGGGTATTATTTTGCTGATTTGCCACAATTCAGTGATTTTTAACAGGCTGAATGAGTAGGCAAATGTATTTCAGATGCAGTATAATGTGGATAAAAATGAGGTTATCCACTTTGGTAGCAAAAACAGGAAGGCAGATTATCTGAATGGTTATAAATTGAGAGAGGGGAATGTGCAATGAGAATTGAGTGTCCTTGTACACCAATTACACATCGTGAGAAGATTAGGAGTATAGAAGCAGGGATGCCTTGCTACAGTTATACAGGGCCTTGGTGAGACCAAACGAGTATTGTGCGCATTTGTGGCCTCCTTGTCTAAGGGAGAATATTCTTGGGTATAGAGGGAGTTGCAACAAAGATTTACTGGACTGATTCCTGGGATAGAAGAACTGATATGAGGAGAGGTTGAATTGGTTAGGATTATATTTGCTGGAGTTCAGAAGAATGAAGGGAATGTAATAGAAATCCAAACATTCTAAGAGTAGACAGGGTAGATGCGGGAGGGATGTTGCCAATGGCGAGGGAGTCTAGAACAGTATAAGGATATAGAGTAAACCTTTTAGTGTTGAGTTGAGAAAGAATGTTGTCACTCAGAGTGGCGAGTATGGAATTCACTTCCACAGTCATGGTCAAACCATTTTATGATTTCAAGGAGTTGGAAAGTGCATGAGGGAGCAAAAGGGATCAAAGGATAAAGGATAAAATTGAGTACAGGGTACTGAGTTGGATGGTCAGCCATGATCATACGAATGGCAGAGCAGGCTCAAAGGGCTGAATAGCCTCCTCTTTGACCAAAACATGGGAATGTTCTGCACTAATACAATGACCCAGAAATTGGAGCAATCTCAATCGTATGCAACAAAAGCTAGGCAACATCTTGACTTCAACTGATCAAAGTTGAAAAGTGTGGTGCTCGAAAAGCACAGCAGGTCAGGCAGCGTCCAAGGAGCAGGAGAGTTGATGTTTTGGGCATAAGCCCTTCATCAGGAATACAGATAAGTGACAGGTGACATCACCAAGAAGAGAGAATTCAATCTTTTCCCCCTTTGGTCTATGGAGTTGCTATTGCTAAATTTCCCACTGTCCACATCCTGAAGATTATCATTCACTAAAATGTAAACTTGGCGGAAGTGGTACTGCAGATGTTGGGGATTAGAGTGATGCTAGAAAAGCACAGCAGGTCAGGCAGAACCTGAGGAGCAGGAAAATCAACATTTCGGACAAAAGCCCCTCAGGAATTCCAGTAGATTTTTTTAAAAAAAAAATTTCCTTGCTCCTCAGACGCTGCCTGACCTCCTGTGCTTTTCCAGCCCAACTAAAACCTGAACTTGACTAGCGCCATAAGTAATGATGCCAACATTGTGTGTTCAATTCCTCTACCAGCTGAAGTTACCATGAAGAACTCTTCTCAACCTGTCCTCTCTCCTGAGTGTGGTGACCCTCAGGTTAAACCACTTCCAGTCGTCTCTCTCTAATGAGAGAAAAGCCAGGTCGGACACTATCAACTTTTTAAAAAACATTCTGTGTTCAAGAGCGGGTCGGGGCTAGGGGGTTTCCAGTAAATATTCCACCTCCTGTGTTGCCAAAGCCTGTCTGCCTCGACAAGCCATAAGTCAGGATTTTGAGAGAATACTCCTCACCTGGTTGGATTCTAGTGTAGCTTTAACATCACTCGAGGAGCTCAACACCATCCAGACAAAACAGCCCAATTCATTAGCATGCAAATTATCAGGTTCCACATTCACTTGCCTTATCACCAATGCACAGTGTGTACCACCCACAAGATGCGCTTCAATGACTCCCCAAGCCTTCTCCAAAACAATACACCAAGCTTGTGATGGAACATAGAACAGAACAGCACAGGAACAGGCTTTTTGGCCTTATGTGAATGTGCTGACTGTAATGCTATTCTAAACTGATCACATTTGCCAGCATGGGATCCATATCTATCTATCCCATACTTGTTCATGTCTGTCTAAATGCCTCAACACTTTGTGTGTGTTTCAGGCACCTATTGTCCTTTTTTTTTTAAAAAAAAATGCCTTTCTTCACAAACCACCTTAAACTTTTTCCCTCTCACCTTAAACCTGTACCACATTGTATTTTAAACTTTCCACCAGGGAAAGACTTTCCATCCTATTCCTACCCATAATTTTATAAGCTATCAGATTGCTTTTCAGCCTGTGATGCTGTAGTGAAAACAATTCTAGAGTGTGAAGCTGGAAAAGAACAGCTGGTCGGGCAGTATCCGAGGAGCAGGAGAATCGATATTTCGGGCATGTGCCCTTCATCAGAAATGAGGATGAATGTTTAGTCCTCAGTAAACTCCAGCCCCACCCCAGGTCCTAACTCCCAACCCTGCCATGTGTTCACCATTCCCCCAGACCTTCCCCCTTACCAAGGACGAATGTTTAGTCCTCAGTAAAGGCCTCACCTTTTATCCCTCTACTGTTCCAGATAATGAGTTCGACACACACTGCGACCTTGAATGTTTCTTCCTCCACCTCTGTGCCTACCTTTTTTAACCAAGACACTCACCCACCCAGCAAGGACCCCTTCTTCTGCCTCCAACACACCCCATCCATCTGGACACCCCATGCTGGCCTACTACCCACCTGTGACCTCTTCATTTCAAACTGCGACCGTGACATTGCCTCACCAATTCCAACCTCTCTCCCTCACAACACGCAGCCCTCCACTCCAACCTTAACCTCACCATCAAACCCACAGATAAGGGGTTTGCAGTAGTAGTGTGGCACACTGACCTCTACACTGCTGAAGCCAGGCGCCAACTGCAGAAACCACCTCCTACTGCCCCCTTGATCATGGCCTCACCTCCCATCACCAAACCATCATCTCCCAGACCATTCGCAACCTCATCACGTCTGGGGATCTCCCATTACAGCTTCCAACCTCGTTGTCGGAGAACCCTGCACTGCCCAATTCTACCTCCTTCCTAAGATTCACAAACCTGACTGCCCCAGTCGACCCATTGTCTCAGCCTGCGCGTGTCCCACTGAACTCATCTCTCCTACCTTGATACTGTCTCCCTTAGTCCAGGAACTCCCCACCTTTGTTCGTGACACCACCCTGGCCTTTCACCTCCAAGATTTACATTTCCCTGGCCCCCAACACCCTATCTTCACCATGGACATCCAGTCCCTGGACACGTCAGTCCACCATGACGAAGGTCTCTAAGTCCCCCGTTTCTTCGTCTCACACCGTCCCAACCACTACCCTTCCTCTGATACCCTCATCTGCCTGGCTGAACTAGTCCTCATCCTTAACAACAACAACTTCCAATCCTCCCACTTCCACTTCCACTTCCTCCAAACCAAAGGTGTAGCCATAGGCACCTACATGGGACCCAACTATGCCCCTTTGTCGGGTACATGGAACAGTTCATCTTCCGCAGTTACACCGGCACCACCCACCACCTGTTCCTCCACTACATCGATGACTGTATCGGTGCTACCATGAGGAGGTTGAACAGTTCATCAACTTTACCAAAATCTTCCACCCCAACCTCAAATTCACCTGGACCATCTCGGCAACCTCCCAATCCTTTACTGGACCTCTCTATCACCGTCTCTGGCAACTGACTAACCATAGACATCTACTACAAGCTCACCTCCTCCCACAGCTACCTCCTGTAAAGATACCATCCCTTATTCCCAATTCCTCTGCCTCTATTGCATCTGTTCCCTGGATGACCAATTCCACCTCAACTGCAACTTCCCTTCCCACATGGTTGACAATGCCCTCCAACGCATCTCCTCCATGCACATGCACCACTGCCCAACACAAGTTCAGACCCCCCCCCCCCAGTCCTCAACTTACAGACCCCACCACCAGAGACTTATTTCCCTCCCCACCCCATCAGTGTTCCAAAAGGCCATTCCCTCAGCGACTACGTCAGGTCCACACCTCCCATTGACCTGCACCCCTCTCCTGGCATCTTTCCCAGCCACTGCAAGAAGTGTAAAACCTGTGCCCACACCACACCCCTCACCTCTGTCCAAGGCCCCAAGAAATCGTTCCACAGACATCTTCGTCAGAAATTCACCTGTACCTCTCCAAATGTCATCTACTGCATTCATTGCACCTGGTGTGGTCTGCTGTACAGCCGGGAGACAGGACATCATCTCTGGGACACCCATGCCCACCAACCCCACCGTCCTGTGGCTGAACACTTCACCTCCCCCTCCCACTCTGTTAAGGACATGCAAGTCCTGGGCCGCCTCTGCCAACAAACTGTTACCACCTGATACCTGCAGGAGGAACTCCTCATTCTGCCTTGGGACCCATGCTCCTCGGATGCTGCCTGACTGGCTGTTCTTTTCAAGCACCACACTCTCTCTCAACTCTGATTTCCAGCATCTGCAGTTCTCACTTTCTCCTGAAAACAATTTAAGTTTCAGACCTAGGAGCAGAGATTAGGCCATTTAGCCCACTGTTCAATCATGGCTGATAAGTCTCTCATCCCCATTCTCTCACTTTCTCCTAGTAATCCTTGATACTCAAGAACCTATTTATCTCGGTCTTAAATATACTCAATGACCTGAACCTCCACAGCCTTCTGGGCAATGATCCCTTGGTTTGTCATTCTGGCTAAAGATGTTGCATTCCAGCGGCCCCTTCTTCTTTCTCGTCTAACCTGTCCAAATCCTTCTGCAGCCTTCTCAATGCTACCTACCCCCTCTACCTGTCTTTGTATCACCCTGTGTCTGTGTGGGTTTCCTCTGGGTGCTCCACTTTACTCCCCCAATTCAAAGATGTGCAGGTTATGGGAATTGACCATGCTAAATTGCCCATAGTGTTAGGTGTGTTAGTCAGGGGTAAATGTGGAGTAGGGGAATGGGTCTGAGTGAGATATAGTTAGAAGGGTTGGTGTGGACTTGGGCTGAAGGGCCTGTTCCCATACTGTAGGGAGTCTACTTACTGAAGACTTTCCTCTTGCATTTGACCTCCCAAGGTGCATCACCTGACACTTATTTGGATTAAACTGCATCTGCTATTTCTCTGCCTAACTTTCCAACTGATCTATGGGGTGGTATGGTGGCTCAGTCGTTAGCACCTCTGCCTCACAGTGGCAGAGACCTGGGTTCGATTCCAGTCATTGGTGACCGTGTGGAGTTTGCATATTCTGCCTGGGTTTCTTCTGGGTGCTCTGGTTTCCTCCTACATTCCAAAGATGTGCAGGTCAGGTGAATTGGCCATGCTAAATTGCACATAGTGTTAGGTGTATTAGTCAGAGGGTCTGTGTGGATGGGTTGGGCCGAAGGGCCTGTTTTCACACTTTAGGGAATCTAATCTATATCCTGTTGTAACCGTTGATCATCCACAACCTCACCAAGTTTTGTGTAGTCTGTAAATTTACTAATCAGATACTGACATTTTCATCTAAATAGTTTATAGAGGTTGTAAACAAGGGGTCCCAGCCCAAATCAGAGAAACAGTCCTCCCTCTATTATTTGACCAAGACAATGTTATGTCCAATTTACCAACTGACCATGGAGTTAGATTAATGTTGTTGGGGGGGAGGGGGGTGACGGGATGGTGGAGTCCAGCCAGTGACAGCACAGAATGGCGAAGTAGGCTTCAAAGGGCCGAATGGCCTGGTCCTGGCCAACCAGTGACCACGTGATGAGCGATGCCCCTTTAAGGAGAGTCACATGACCCCACCATCACGTGACAGTAAGATGGCTGCCTTCCTGCAATGGAGACGGTTCGTTTTCTTCGACAAGGAGCCGCTGCTGGATCGGGGGGAGGCGGCGGCGGCCGCCACCGAGTTCCGCTGCCCCGGAGACTCGGCCATCAGTGTCTGCACCAGCGGCAGGGGCAGCCTGGTACTGGGGGATATCCTTCACCTGAGCCCGGGGAGGAGGGGGCGGCGCGGCGGCCTGGGGCCTGGACTCCTCCACCCCCCCCCCCCCCGGGGCCTGGACACCTCCCCCACCCCCATCCCCCCGGGGCCTCTGACTCCTCCCCCCCCCCCCCGGGGCCTGGACACCTCCCCCACCCCCATCCCCCTGGGGCCTCGGACTCCTCCACCCCCCCCCCCCCCCCGGGGCCTCGGACTCCTCCACCCCCCCGGGGCCTGGACACCTCCCCCACCCCCATCCCCCCGGGGCCTCTGACTCCTCCCCCCCCCCCGGGGCCTGGACACCTCCCCCACCCCCATCCCCCCGGGGCCTCTGACTCCTCCCCCCCCCCCCCCGGGGCCTGGACACCTCCCCCACCCCCATCCCCCTGGGGCCTCGGACTCCTCCACCCCCCCGGGGCCTGGACCCCGCCCCCACCCCCCCGGGGCCTCGGACACCCGCCCCCTCCCCCCCCCGGGCCTCGGACACCCGCCCCCTCCCCATGGGCCTTGGATACCCGTCGGTGCCTCGGACTCACCTCTCCCTCACCCTCAAGGACCACGGACCCTCTCTTTCCCCCCTCGGCCTCTCCTCCACCTGGGCTTCAGACTCCCCTTCCCGTCCACCGTAACCCCCAGGCTTCAGGCCGCTCCCCCTCCTCACCCCGTGTGTCTCTGGTGTAGGCCTCTGGGACTGGGGCTGCAACCCCAGGCTCGGCTACAGGAATGTGCTTGGTCTAGGGTGGCTCAGTGGTTAGCACTGCTGCCTGTCAGCACCAGGGTCCCAGGTTCGATTCCAGCCTCGGGCCACTGTCTGTGTGGAGTTTGCACGTTCTCCCTGTGTCTGTATGGGTTTCCTCTGGGTGTTCTGGTTTTCTCCCACAATCCAAAGATGTGCAGGTCAGGTGAATTGGCCATGCTAAATTGTCCATAGTGTTAGGTGCATTAGTCAGAGGGAAATGTAGGATAATAGGGTTGGGGAATTGGTTTGGGCGGATTACTGCCCACAGGGTAGGTATGGACTTGTTGGGCCTGTTTCCACACTTTAGGGATTCTCTGAGTTTCTTCTGAGGCTTCCACTCCCTGTCCTCGGCTGGATCAATTTCTGCAGCAGCTCTGGTCTTGCTGCTGTTTGGACTGAGAGCAGGAGGGATCTGAAGCTGCTGCAGTCTCTGTGCTGGTGGTTCAGTTTTAGAGGAACAGTTGCCAGTGAATCTTCTCAACTTTCTGACAGTGATCAAGAAAGTGTCCTGGTCCTGATTCATGTTGTGATACTTTCTCCACCTCTCGAAATTGGGTTCGTTGGATTTGTAATGAAGGAATTCCTTAACCACATAGCACATATTGAGGGGAATATCTGGTTTGTGCCACGAACATTACAACCCACCTCCTTCCAAGCATACAAGCTGCGAGTTACACACCTCTACCAGCTCAAGCAGCACAGTATTCTGGTCTCCGTGGGCGAGGATGAGCTCGGCATTAATCCTCTGGTGAGTGATAACTTTGTTAATTGGCTGATAAGGCTGAGATTGGATTCCCACAGTCCATATGCGAGATTATCAACACATCCCTGACAGTTTGAAAATGCATATCAAGCAAAGAGAAGCTAAAGCAATCAAGTTCATTTGCTCACTTGAGAGCTAAGCTTAATATATATTAACATTATTCCTTTCCTTTCACCTGCCCCAGTCCAGTTTTTCTATGAACTTTTCATTGGACCCTGTATCCTTGGTACTGGATCCATAAGCACTCTTTCCCAGCTTCCCCTCAGCGCCTGATCAGGGCACAGACCTGAACCATTGGGGGTGGTGTCACTTATAGAATCTACAGTATGGAGGGGAGCTATTCTACTGATTAGTAGAGCTACCTAGGTAGTCACATTCTCCACCACTATCTCTGTAACCCTCTAAGTTCATCACTTTCAACTATACATTCAGCTTTCTTTTGGAACCTTGTATGGACTCTGTTTCCATCACTCTCCCAGTGCATTTGAATTGCTAATAACTGTGAATAAAGACGTTTCTCCTCATCGTACTCCTAGGTCTCTTGCTGACAATCTTCAAATTGTGACCCTTGTGACTACTGACTTGCCAGCTCATGGAATCCTTTATCCTGTCAAAGTTGTTCATAATTTTGGATATCTCAAGAAGATCACCTCTTAATGTTCTCTGCTTCAATAAGAATAAGCCCATTGTCTCATCTTTTAACTAAAATACCCAATTACTGGTATCATTCTAGTAACACTCCTTTGCACTCTTTCGAAAAGATTTAACAAATTCTTTAAATAAGATGCCCATAACTGAAATTGAATACAGTACCCAAATATGGTCTTACCATTGATTTGTAGACCTGTAGCATCACTTCCTTGTTTTTATAAATAAAGGCATTGAGTATAAACCTATTGATCCTATGAGGCACCTTAACAACTGTTTCAACTTGCCTGGCCACCATCGGAGAGTTATGCAGTCGAGCTCTGAAGTTCCTTCGCTCCTCTATTCCTCTCCAAGTTGTACTGTTCAGCCTGTGTAGTGTCTCCATGTTTCTTCTACCAAAATGCATTGAAATTCATCTGCCAGGTATTTGGTCAATTTGTCAAAGACCCTCTGAAGCCGATCAATATCATCTTCACAATTCACCCGAGACTAGTATCATCTGTAAATTTCAAGGTTTTGCCCTCAGTACCCAGCTCAGAAAGATTTATGTAAATCAGAAAAAGCAAGGATCCCAACACTGATACCTGGGGAACACCACTTTCAACTAGTCTCCAGTCTGAGAAATACCCTCTGCTTCCTATCCTTTAACCAGCTTCTAATCCATGCTACTAAGGACCCAGCAATTTCAAACGTTTGTAATTTATTAATCAATCTGCCATCAAATGTTTTCTGAAAGACCAAATATGCAACATCCACAGTACTATTGTCATTCACAGCTTGTGACACCTAATCAAAAGACCTAATTAAATTTGTCATACATGACTTGCCTTGACAAAATCATGTTGATTTCTGAGAGTATTAACTTGCACCTATCTGTGTATAAATACCTTATCCTGTATTATGGCCTCTATCAGCTTTCCCCGCTACTGACAGCAAGTTGATAGCTCTGTAATTTCCTGGGTTATTATTTGCCCCTTTCTTAAACAATGGTGTCAACATTTCCAGCTGCCCCTGTCCCAGGACTTTCATTCTGCATTCAGAGAAGCATAGAAGATTTCTGTCAATGGCGCCACAATTTGCTCCCAGTCTCTCAGCATTCCAGCATGCATCCCATTTGGGCCTGACAACTTCTCTACCTGGAGTGCTGCCAGCCTTTTTGACACCTCTAACACTAGACTGTTCAGTTGTTAAACATCTGCATTTTCAATTCAGTCCTTGTCACAATTTTCTAATTTGGTAAAGACAAAAAAATTATTCATTTTGTACCTCTACCATACCTTTGCTCCAGTGAGCGGCTTACCCTGCTTGTGCCTTTTGGGGCTCGCTCTATCATTCACTAATCTTTTGCTATTAATACGTTTAAAAAACATATTACGAGTTGTTTTAGCACAGTGTACTCTTACAACCCGGGGTCAACCTCTCTGCTAATTTAAACTAGCAACACAGAAAAAATTCACCCTGTGCTGTAATTTATTAAAATTTGAGAGGCAAAGAACGATCCCAAAAGTTATTATTTAAAGTAAAAATTAACAACTTTAATTTTTTAAAGTCTAACAGAAAATAATTAACTAACAACTATTTACAACTCACTTATCTAAACTTTTCTTTTACGTTCCCCTCTATAATACTGGTCTGATAAAACCCCTGATTAAGGATTACAGAAAAATTTAAATTTCAAAACCAGCCAGCTGCCGAATCTTCTCTTGGTATCTTCCTCTGTAGATTTGCTCTCCAGGTTGGTGTAGATCCTTTTTCCAGTGCAAACTCCTTCTCCAGACAGGTACCTCTCAGCCGCCTACATCTGTTGGTCTTTTGGCAGTTCTCCTCCAACTGTTCAATGTATTTAATATTTATACCCTAAAGCATCGGATTGTTTCATCGGTTTTTAATATTATCAAAATACCAAATTCAAACTTGATTGGAGTTTAGTATCTGGGCAGATGATGAATGGGTTATACCCGAAATGTCAACTCTCCTGCTCCTTGGATGCTGTCCGAGCTGCTGTGCTTTTCCAACACCACACCCTCGATGCATAATTTAAATTAATTGGCCAAATTTGAATTTGCTCTTTGTCTCATAGCAACCTAGGTGCTGCTAGCTGCTGTATCAAATGTTACACTGTAAATTCTCCAACACTCTGTGTGCTTGCTAAGTCCTTTGACACTCTTAAAGGTACAGTACCCTTTATACCTTCATAACACCTACCATCCTTTCCTCATGTTTCTCCTTAGTTTTCCTAATTCCAGCCTTAGCCTCTCTCCTACACATGAGGTACTCTTCCTGATTTGTATTGCTATTATTATTCCAGTATGCATCATGTGCTTCAGTTTATTTCCTCATTTTTCTCATCAATATCCTTAGTCATCCAGAGTACTCTAGCTTTGGGAACCCTGTGTTTATTTCTCCTGGTTGTGTACCTAGCTTGCACCCTATTTACCTCTGTTTTGAAATTCTCCCAGTTTTCACCCTCTTTTATCCACCAAAATGCATTTCTAATTAACCTGTTCCAGATCAACTTTTATACCCCTAAAATCTTTTTCTGTCTGGGATCTTAATCCTTGATTGATTTTTTTCCTCTTTCAAACTTAACATTTAAACTTGTTATAATCAGTATTTCTCAAATGCTTCCCCTGCTCTGATCTCCACTTGGCCTGCCTTAGCTTCCTCACTGTTAGGAATGAAAATGTACTGTTCCAAAAAATTCTCCACACCTTGCAGGAATTTCTCCCCTTATGGGCACTACACTCTATCTTTTTCCCAGTCTTCTCTGGGTAGTTCAAATCACCAACTATTGTAACCCTACCTGTCCTGCCCATCACCATGGTCTGCCTACATGTGTTCTCTCGATCCCTGATATCTGTGTTCAGAGTAAATCTATACGTTAAAACTGATGGTGCAGGAATGCTCGGCCCAATGACCTACATCTGCCCCATGATAATTCTGTGACTCTGAAAACTGCGAAGTGTGGTGTTGGTATACTGGTTAATCCAGCAACAAGTTGTATTTACATAACACCTTTCATGTAGTTATGACGCTGATGGGAGGACTGCACCTGGATGTAAAGAGTCACTGTTTCCATGGGTGTACAAAATGTAACTGTCTTATTGGCATCAAGAATGTCACCAAAAATGACTTAATTGGTGTTAACTAGAACCAAAAAGGCTTTCATGAGGCTTTTCAATAAACTCAAAAATAGCACATTTATTATTTCCAAACACCAAGCAGACTGCTTATCTTTGAGTATACAAATTAGTTATCTCCCCTTAATCCTAAATCTATACACATACATGTACACAGTCAGGTCACAGAGCTACACAGCACAGCTCTGTAGCAATTTGTAGGAAAGAATAGGGGAAAACCTGTTAATTAAGAACTCAAGCTAAAAGGATTGGATGTTTGTTGTTAGCTACCTCACATTGCTGTCAGTTACAGAAATCTCAGACCAGATTTTAGATTCGGAAGACAAACCGTTGGGAGGTTTGAAACTTTATTGGATTTTTTATTCACCCAAACAACTTCAGAAAGCGACATTAGAGAGTGCTGCTTTCACCTTCAAGCTTTAATGCTTACAGACATAATATTGCATCCTTGTAAACTTCAGCTGCTCACAGTTTCTAGGGGCATACTGACAAAACACCTCAGTCCAGAAGCTATTACTAGGCGATGGCAACATCTATCCATTGGGCTTTTCTGGTCTTTTTGCCCAACAATTAAATCAAAAAACTCCATCTTCTACCTTTCTCAAAATCTTTGGGCACTGCTTTCCAGTTCCAAACAATCTCCTGGCAAATCCTTCCAGTCCATTACTGTCTGAATGCTTATTTTCCCAAATATAGAAGATACTGTGGAAAAGGAAATGGAAGATATAGAATGTGGGGAAATAGATGGTGACATCTTGAAAAATGACCATATTACAGAGGAGGAAATGCTGGATGTCTTAAAACACATAAGTGGATAAATCCCCAAGATCCGATCAGGTGAATCCTAGAACTCTGTGGGAAGCTAGGGAAGTGATTGCTGGGTCCCTTGCTGAGACATGTTTGTCATCGATAGTCACAGGTGAGGTGCTGGAAGACTGGAGGCTGGCTAACATGGCGCCACTATTTAAGAAGGTGGTAAGGACAAGCCAGGGACTATAGACTGGTGAGTCTGACATCAGTGGTGGGCAAATTGTTGGAGAGAATCCTGAGGGACAGGATGTTCATGTATTTGGAAATGCAAGGACTGATTAGGGTTAGTCAACATGGCTTTGTGCATGGGAAATCGTGGCTCACATACTTGAATTTTTAGAAGAAGTTACAAAGAGGATTGATGAGGGCAGAGCAGTGGACATGATCCATATGGTCTTCAGTAAGGCGTTCAGCAAAGTGCCCCATGGGAGACTGGTTAGCAAGGTTAGATCTCATGGCATACAGGGTGAACTAGCCAATTGGTTACAGAACTGGCTCAAAGATCGAAGACAAGGTGGTGGTGGAGGATTTTTTTTTTCAGACTGGAGGCCTGTGACCAGTGGAGAGCCACAAAAATCGGTGCTGGGCTTTTTGTCATTTACATAAATGATTTGGATATGAACATAAGAGGTACAGTTAGTAAGTTTGCAAATGACACCAAAATTGGAGGTGTAGTGGACAGTGAGGAAGGTTACCTCTTATACAACAGGATCTTGATCAGATGGGCCAATGGGCTGAGAAGTGGCAGATGGAGTTTAATTTAGATAAATGTGAATTGCTGCATTTTGGGAAAGCAAATCTCAGCAGGACTTATACACTTAATGGTAAGGTCGTGGGAGTGTTGCTGAACAAAGACCTTGGAGTGCAGGTTCATAGCTCCTTGAAAGAAGAATCGCAGGTAGATAGGATAGTGAAGAAGGCATTTTGTATGCTTTCCTTTATTGGTCATAGTATTGAGTACAGGAATTGGGAGGTCATGTTGGGGCTGTATAGAACATTGGTTAGGCTACTGTTGGAATACTGCATGCAATTCCGGTCTCCTTCCTATCAGAAGGAATGTTGTGAAACTTGAAAGGGTTCCCAAAAGATTTACAAGGGTGTTGCCAGGGTTGGAGTGTTTGAGCTATAGGGAGAGGTTGAATAGGCTGGGGCTGTTTTCCCTGGAGTGTCAGAGGCTGAGGGTGACCTTTTTGAGGTTTATACAGGGGCATGGATAGGTTAAATTCTTTTCCCTGGGGTGGGGGAATCCAGAACTAGAGGGCATAGGTTTAGGGTGAGCGGGTAAAGATATAAAAGAGACCTAAGGGGCAACATCTTCTCTCAGAGGGTGGTGTGTGTATGGAATGAGCTGCCAGAGGAAGTGGTGGAGGCTTTTACAATTGCAACATTTAAAAGGCATCTGGATGGGTTTTTGAGTAGGAACAGTTTGGAGGGATATTGGCCAGGTGCTGGTAGGTGGGACTAGATTGGGTTGGGATATCTGGTCAGATTGGACAAGTTGGACCAAAGGGTCTGTTTCTGTGCTGTACATCTCTATGACTCTATGTCCTAAAGTGCGAATCATCGGCCTCACCGATTTTTTTTAAAAAAACAATATGTCAAAGATGGTAGATGTGGTTAGAAGCTAGATCAAAATGCTGGGTTTTAAGGAAGGTTTTAAAAGACTGAGAGGGAAGTGAAGAAGTTTAGAGAGACGTAATTGGGTGGTGCGAAAGTGACTGAAAGTAAAAGTACTGCTGACATGAAGGAGGTCAGAATTAAAAGTATTCATCAGAATAAGTTCAAGGAGAGGCTGTAGAGCTGGAAGGGACTGGAGGTCAGAAAGGATGAGGTCCTTTAAAGGCTTTAACATATGAAATGTAACTCAGTAATTGAGTAAGGAAGGAAGGAACAGAAGGGATGAGGCAGTAGAGTCATGAATTCCAGACATGACGTGAGAGTGACTGTCCATGATATTACTGCTACTTTTGACTGCATGTAGCATCAAGGAGTTCTCGAAAAATTGGAGTCAATAGGTATCGGCAAACTCTCCATTGGTTGGAATCATACCTGGGACAAAGCAAGATGGTTGAGGTTGCTGGAGGTCAATCATCTCAGCTCCAGAACATCTATGCAGGAGTTCGTCAGGGTAATGTCCTGGGCCCTATCATCTTCAGCTGTTTCATTAATGACCTTTTCTCCAACATAAGGTCAGAAGTGAGAAAAATTCATTGATGACTGCACAGTTTTTGTTATTTGTGATTTGTCCATATGGAGCAAGATCTGGACAATATCCTGGTTTGTTGTGGCAAGAAGCACATAAGACATTACCATTGCCAACAAAAGGAAATCGAACCATCACCCATTGATGCTCAATGGCATTGCTGTCGCTAAATCCTCCAATATAACTGGACTAGGGGTTAGCATTGACTGACTAGAATCAACACATAAACACAGTGGCTTCAAAAGCAGATCAGAGACTAGAAATATTGCAGCGAATAACTTGCCTCCTGACTCCCCATCTACAAGGCACAAGTCAGGAGTGTGATGAGATACTCTCACTTGCCTAGATGGGTGCAGCTCAAACAACACTTAGGAACCTTGACACCATCCAGGATGAAGCAGCCACTTGATTGGTACCATATCCACAAACATGCACTCCCTCCAAACCGCTCAGTAGCAGCAGTGTGTGCTCTCTGCATGATGCACTGCAGAAATTCACCAAAGATCCTCAGACATCATCTTCCAAAGCCGTTGCCATTGAGAAGGACAGGGGCAGCAGATGCATGGTAACACCACCCCCTGCAAGTTCCCCAGCAAGCCACTCACCATCCTACTTGGATATATATTACTGTTCCTTCAGTGTCACTGGGTCAATGTCCTGTAATTCTGTCTAAGGTCATTGTGGGTCTACCCACAGCACATGGACTGCAACAGTTCAAGAAGGCAGCTCACCACCACATCAAGCAACTGGGGTTGAGTAGTAAATACTGGCCCAGCCAGCACCACTCTCATCCCATTAATGAATTTTTTAAAAACATGAAGTTTTTCAAAAACAGGAGCTTAGACTGAACCAGGGATAGATGATCATTCCAGCAACAGGGTTGAGGGAGGGTTAGAGCTGCTCAAGACTGTGTTCATGATGCAAGTTGTGACCAATCTGATTCAACCTGAGTAAATGGTTTTACGACTGCATTTATATAGTACCTGTCATAGCCTCCAGCCATTCCAGGCATGTCTCATCTGACAAAGTAGGATTATGAAATGTAATCATTATGAAATTATGAAATGTAGTCACCAATGGGAGTCACAGCAGCCAATGAGTGCACGTCAAGCTCTCCCAAACAATATGAAAATGACCAGATGATCATTATTTTGTGATGTTACTTGAGGGATAAAGATTGCACCTGAGGAAAACCCCCATTATCATCGTCAAAATAGTGCCATAGGTTCTTTTACTCTCACCTGAGAGAACAGACAGGCATGGATTAAATGTTTCATCCGATAGATGACATCCCTGATAGTGTGGCCCTCTCTCGGTACATGAACTGCAACCTGGATTTTGCTGAAGCCCAAAGATTTCTTTAACCCACATCCTTCTGATTCAGCAGTGAGACAGCTTCCTGTGTGAGTCACTGCTCACCCTCCAAAGTCAAATATTGACCATTTCTCTGCTCCTGGAGAATAACTGGTGTTTTGTGTTTATGGCTGGTTTTCTATGAAAACACTTTGATTTGTACAAGAAATTTGCAGTCTTGTCAGTTGAAATTAATAATAATGAACTGGATTCGCAATAAACTAGGAGTTCGTGGACTTTAATTTTTTTTTACATTCCAGGTGAAGGTCTGGAATCTGGAGAAGCGGGATAGCAGTGGGAATCCTCTCTGCACACGAATCTTTTCCGCAATTCCTGGCAACAAGCCCACAGAAGTCTCATGCCTCACTGTCCACGAGAACCTGAACTACATGGCAATCGGTACGAAGCACCAACAGCTGATTGGCTAGTCTGTGCATCTTCAGAGATCAAGGCCATGAATCTGTTCACAGACTTCATTCATCATGAAACACTGTTCCCTCCCTCATTCACTCACACACCCCCTCCATCCCTCAAAAACGACAGCACTCTTTTTAAAGCACTCAGGATTTCTCTAATTTACAAAATACACCATTCAGCCCAAAATCTCTGTAAGGGTTCAAGGGTTCTCCCTCTTCTTTACCTCACCCTATAGGCATAGCCTAATAACTTTCCTGTGTTTATCTATCTTTCCCTTGTATACAGTTCCTCACGGTAGAGTAGTTAGCAAGGTTAGATCACTTGGAATACAGGGAGAACACTCCATTTGGATGCAGAACTGGCTCAAAGGTAGAAGATAGAGGATGGTGCCGGAGGGTTGCTTTTCAGACTGGAGGCCTGTGACCAGTGGAGTGCCAAAAGGATCGGTGCTGGGTCCACTAAGTTTCATTATTTATAGAAATGATTTGGATGTGAACATAGGAGGTATAGTTAGTAAGTTTGCAGATGATACCAAAATCGAAGTGCAATGGACAGCAAAGAAGGTTACGTCAGAGTACAACGGGATCATGATCAGATGGGCCAATGGGTTGAGGAGTGGCGGATGGAATTTAATTTAGGTAAATGTGAGGCGCTGCATTTTGGAAAGGCAAATCAAGGCAGGACTTATAACACTTAATGATAAGGACCTGGGAGAGTTGCTGAACAAAGAGACCTTGGAGTGTAGGTTCATAGTCCTTTGGAAGTGAAGTTGCAGGTGGATAGCATAGTGAAGAAGGTGTTTGATATGCTTTCCTTTTATTGGACAGTGCATTGTGTATCGGAGTTGGGAGGTCACGTTGCAGCTGTACAGGACATTGCTTAGGCCAGTATTGGAATACTACATGCAGTTCTGGGCTCCCTGATTTAAGAAGGATAGACTGATAGAGATGTATAGCATGGAAACAGACCCTTCGGTCCAACCCGTCCATGCCGACCAGATATCCCAACCCAATCTAATCCCACCTGCCAGCACGTGGCCCATATCCCTCCAAACCCTTCCTATTCATATACCCATCCAAATGCCTCTTAAATGTTGCAATTGTACCAGCCTCCACCACATCCTCTGACAGCTCATTCCTTACACATACCACCCTCTGTGTGAAAAAGTTGCCCCTTAGGTCTCTTTAATATCTTTCCCCTCTCGCCCTAAACCTATGCCCTCTAGTTCTGGACTCCCTGACCCCAGGGAAAAGACTTTGTCTATTTACCCTATCCATGCCCCTCATAATTTTATAAACCTCCATAAGGTCAACCTTCAGCCTCCGACACTTCAGGGAAAACAGCCCCAGCCTGTTCAGCCTCTCCCTGTAGCTCAAATCCTCCAACCCTGGTAACATCCTTGTAAATCTTTTCTGAACCCTTTCAAGTTTCACAACATCTTTCCGATAGGAAGGAGACCAGAATTGCATGCAATATTCCAAAAGTAGCCTAACCAATGTCCTGAATAGCCACAACATGACCTGCCAACTCCTGTACTCAATACTCTGACCAATAGAAGAAAGCATACCAAACACCACCTTCACCATCTTAATCTACCTGCGACTCCATTTTCAAGGAGCTATGAACCTGCACTCCAAGGTTTCTTTGTTCTGGGTCTGTAGATTGTGAAGGAGCAAAAATGGCCTTTAGTAGAGTGATATGTACTTTTTGTCAGATGTGGGAGTTTAAAGAGAGTTTCAGGGTTACTGCAGATTATATCTGTCATAAATGCTGTGGTTGCGAATCTTATCAGATTGAATGGATCTGTTGGAGACACAGTTAGAAGCAATGAGGAATTTGCAACAGTATGTGATGGATGGCAGTTATAGGAAGGGGGCAAGTCTCAGATACAGTCACATAGATGGGTTAACTCCAGGAAGGGTAAGAGAGGTAGGCAATGGTGCAGGAGTCTTTTGTGGCTATACTCATTTCAAACAGGTATGCTGTTTTGGAAAATGTAGGGGGTGATGGATTCTCAGGGGAACGTAGCACGAACAGACAAGTTTTTGGTATTGAGACTGGCTCTAATGCAACGAGGAGTACGTCGGATTCCAAGAGATCAACTGTGTTAGGGGATTCTCTAGTCCGAGGTACAGACAGACGTTTCTGTGGCCAGCAGCGAAAACTCAGAATGGTGTGTTGCTTCCCTGGTGCCAGGATCAAGGATGTCTCAGAGAGGGTGCAGAATGTTCTCACGGGGGAGAGGGGTCATTGTCCACATTGGAACCAATGACATAGAAAGGGAAAAGGTTAAGATTCTGATGGATGTTGTGAAACTTGAAAGGGTTCAGAAAAGATTTACAAGAATGTTTCCAGGGCTGGAAGGTTTGTGTTATAGGGAGAGGTGGAACAGGATGGGGCTATTTTCCATGTAGCTGAGGGATGACGTTCTAGAGGTTTATAAAATCATGAGGGGCATGGATAGGGTGAATAGACAAGGAGTTTTCACTGGGATGGGGGAATCCAAGACTAGAGTAAGTTAAGGATGAGAGGGGAAAGATTTAAAAGGGACCTAAGGTGCAACTTTTTCACGCAGAGGTGGTGCATTTATGGAATGAGCTGCAGGAGGAAGTGGAGGAGACTGGTACAATTACAACAATTAAAAGGCATGTGGATGGGTATATAAATAGGAAGGGTTTGGAGGGATATGGGCCAAATGCTGGCAAATAGGAGTAGATTAATTTAGGATATCTGGTCAGCATGAACGAGTAGGACATTTGCCACCCAGGTAAATAGTGCTGTGAAGAAGGCATATGGCGTATTGGCTTTTATTGGTAGAGGAATTGAGTTCCGGAGTCCTGAGGTCATGTTGCAGTTGTATAAGACTGTGGTGCGGCCGCATCTGGAGTATTGTGTGCAGTTTTGGTTGCCATACTGTAGGAAGGATGTGGAGGCACTGGAACGGGTGCAGAGGAGGTTTACCAGGATGTTGCCTGGTATGGTAGGAAGATCGTATGAGGAAAGGCTGAGGCACTTGGGGCTGTTTTCATTGGAGAAAAGAAGGTTTAGGGGTGACTTGATAGAGGTGTACAAGATGATTAAGGGTTTAGATAGGGTTGACCATGAGAACCTTTTTCCACGTATAGAGTCAGCTATTACGAGGGGGCATAGCTTTAAATTAAGGGGTGGTAGGTATAGGACAGATGTTAGGGGTAGATTCTTTACTCAGCGAGTCGTGAGTTCATGGAATGCCCTGCCAGTAGCAGTGGTGGACTCTCCCTCTTTATGGGCATTTAAACGGGCATTGGGTAGGCATATGGAGGATAGTGGGCTAGTGTAGGTTAGGTGGGCTTGGATCGGCGCAACATTGAGGGCCAAAGGGCCTGTACTGTGCTGTATTTTTCTATGTTCTAGGACCAAAGGATTTATTTGGGTGCTGAACGTCTCTATGACTCTCTGATCTCAACACTGTTCTGTGCAGGCTTCACGGATGGGAGTGTTGTCCTGAAGAAAGGAGACATTACTCGCGACAGACACAGCAAGACTGATGTTCTAGCGGAGGGGACCTACCCCATCACTGGTCTTGGATTCCAACAGTCTGGGAAACAAACCCATCTCTTTGTGGTTACAACAGAGAATGTCAAGGTGAGTTGGATTTCATTGCATTGTTGGAGGGTCAGTATTAAGGGCACACCACGTTGTTGGAGGGTCAGTATTGAGATATGTCGCAGGAGTTGTTTTCTTGATAAGATGTTCCTACCTGCTGTTCCTGGTGTGTCAGGTCTCATGACATCATTTAAAGAGGCACAGGGGTTTGTTCCCAATTTCCTGCAAATCAGCATTCGCTGAACCAGGTTATTCCATCGTGATCACATTGCTACTTGTGGGCTCTTACTGTGCCTGCTGTATTTGTTGCATTAAAACACTTCAGAGATTGACCACTAGTTTGGGACATCACAGAGTAAAAGTATTGTATAAATGCCAACTTTTGTCTTTGTATTATGTTATCCTCTCTCTTTTGTAGTCGTACAATGTTTCTCTGAAGGAGTTCCCTATGGTGGAGCTGGATAACCATGGCTGCAGCCTACGTTGTTCAGCCCTCTGTGACCCCTCACAGGACAACCAGTTGATTGTTGCCGGCGATGACTGTGTGTATCTTTACCAGCCTGACGAGCGTGGGCCCTGCTTTGCTTTTGATGGCCAGAAGCAGATTGTGCACTGGTACCGTGGCTACCTCCTCATCGTCTCGCAGGAGAAGAAAGCCTCCAAGTATGAGAATAGTTTCAGTTCCTGTCTGAGAGGGATGTAACCAGTCACTAATTATTCACTCACTCGTACTTCTTTATTTAATCAGTTATTAAGAAAGACCAAATTAGAGAGTTGATGACAACATTAGATAAGAACACTGTAGGAGCAGATTTAGGATTAAGCTCCCACACTTGGGAGTAAAGCTGCCTCTGCACTGCACCATTAAACATTCCCAGAACAGGAACAGCTTTGGTTTAGATTCAGGGTAAAACTTCCCCTGGGTCAAACACTTTCAGAATAGGAACATGACAAGGTTAGATATAGGTTAAAACTGCCCCATCTCTTTTAAACTGAAAATGATGCCCCATCACACTCCCAGGCCAGGACAGTTTAGATACACGGTAAAGCTCCCTCAACTCTTATAAGATGGAAGTAAAGTATACTTGACACTGTCTCCATCAGATGCTCCCAGGACAGGTACAGAATGGGGTTAGGTACAGAGTGAAGCTCCATTTACACTTTTAAACTGAAAGAAGAGCTACCTCTGCACTGGTAAGCTGAGAGTAAAGCTCCTGAGGTAGGTACAGTACAGGGTTAGACCTTGTCTTGTGAGGAGAATAAATTGCTGGAATTTACAAAATTGACCATATGGCTTAGAGTCTCAATATGTTCCACAACCATAAGCAGCTCGAGTATGTGAGTGATTGTGAATTTCAGATCTCAATTGGGCACCTGTGCAGAGAGGTGGGACTGAAGGAGGTGAATGGAGGTTGGGACCAGAGAGGACGATTTGAATCCATCATTCCTGGGTCCAGGTGTCACTGCAGTGATGGATGAGATTTTGAAATGAAACCAGCCATCCAGTGACCAGCTGTTTAGAACGCTCATTTCTCATCTTAAATAGTGATTGCCAATAAATGTCATTCTTAGCATGACTATCATCCTGAGAATTAATTTTAAGTGTTTGTAGATTTAAAGCCCACCGTGGCACCTCAGGGTTTGAAGTGTAAGCCTGCCTTCTCCCGATTGGAGCGATAATAACTTGTGGTTTGGGCTGGAATTATTTTGCTGTCTTGAGGGGCTGAGCACTGAGTTGCAGCCACAATGTCTCATTTGGTGCTTCTTTTCCCAGGACTGATCTTGTTGGAGGTAATGAGCAGTCGTCAGAGAAGCAGATTCTCACCATCTATGACCTGGATAACAAATTCATTGCATACACGGCAGCTTTCGATGACATTGTGGATGTGTTGTCTGAGTGGGGCTCACTGTATGTGCTGACCAATAATCGTAAAATCAGTGTTCTGCAGGAGAAGGACACACAGACAAAACTTGAGGTACTGAACTGGCAATGAGAGAGTAATCAGCTTGAACTGGAGCCTCCAGCAGCCCTTTGGAGCTCACTCAATGTGAATCATGTCAGAGGGAGCACACTCCCACCTGTGGTGGTTCCTGGCTGATGCTTGATGAATAATCAAGAGAATAGGGAGCTTTGCTTTCATTGTCTCCCTGTTCTTATGAATTAACTAGAACAAATTCGCCATAACATTGAAGCAAATTGGCTTTTGACTCTTCAAAAATCTGATTTCAGTGATTCAGATGAAGCTTATCTCAGTAGTAATGTCCATGAAGCTGTCAGATTGTCATAGAGTCCTTCAGGGAGCAAACCTGCTATCCTCACACTGTCTGGGACTGTAATATCTCCAGGTACCATTTTGTATCAAACTGCTACCAGGGTTTAAACATGCCAACCTATTCCCACCACCTTTTGCAATTGGGTATGAGAAGTAAACGGCAGTAGATCCTATCCCAGAAATAATGATAACCCTATGAGGTCTGAGGCTACTTCAGCATTTGACTTTCTGATCTAGACAGATGATGGGCATAGCATTTGACCAGGTACTGCTCTGTCAGAAGTGCCATCTTTCATTCAGACATAGTGGGAGGAGAGGGAGTTAGATACTGAGATGAAAAGGTTCAAAAGGCTTCCCAAACAATTCAAGTCCAGTTTCTCTTTCATCTCTGAAAGGTCCTAGACATGTTGAATCATTGCTGTTTGCACAGTTAATTTTTTAAAATTCATTTGCAGAGTGTGGATGTTGTTGGCAATTGTTGCACTAGTTGTTAAGAGTACCCTACCCTGTTGTGGGCACATGTAGGTCAGACAAGGGAAGGACAGGAGATTTCCTTCTCCTAAAAAAACATGAGCGAGCCGAAAGAACAATGACAGTTGTTACACCGTCACAATTAGACTAGCTTTTTTATCTGCATTTTTTATTGAATTCACATTTCACCATTTGCTGTACCCATGTCCCTGGAACACCTTAGCCTGAGCGTCTAGACTACTGAACTGGTGCAATCCTCACTCTGCCATTGTCTCCCTGTCCTTGTTAATTAACTTGCATAAACTCCCCCCATTACACTAAAGTAAAACATTGCACTGTGTCCATGGAAGCTATATTCATGGAAATATGCATTTTTTTCAGCAACTTCCTGTGACAATCACCAAACTAGATGGAAGTGACTTGATTTCTTTCAAAGGTGAAAAATTTAACCTGAATCTCAGAGCAAGGATTCAGCTTGGGCTCACCCAGAATCTCCTGCTGCTCAGTAATGGTTATATATGTATATTCTTTAACATAAAGAAACTGTGACATAAATGCATATTTTTGTTGTAAGATTGAGGATTTTTTTCAAAGTTAAAATAAAAGCATTTGATTGAGTAGGTAAGCAATAGAGTCGATTAGTTTTGGGTGTGGAATGTTGAATAGGATGAAAAAATCACAAGTCCTGGATAAGAATGACAGCTGAAGCCAGATGATTGACTTGTTCTCTTTGTAAATCCCATGTGGTCTGTATGGTTACGTTGTAATTCAGTAACTTCCTTGTGGCAGTAGAGGGAGCTCAGGTCCTGCAGCATTTTCACACCAATTGGAAGCTTGTGGAATATCCAGTGCGGATGATTCGTCAGTGTCTTTATTTCTCGTGATTTGCTTGTAAGACAATGATTTGCTCATGAGACAAGCGAGGAGAGACAGTCTGTGAAATGTTATGTACAGGTTCAGTGAGTGGGCTGGAAATGGAAGTATAAGTGGGGAAAATGTCACTGGACTGTAATCCAGAAGCTCAAGTTAATGGGTTCAAATCTCACCATGGAAGATGATGGAATTTGAATTCAACATTTTAAATAAAATCAGAGAAGGAAATCTGCCATCGTTACCAGGTCTGGTCTACATGTGCCTCATGATGTAGTCGACTCTTAACTGCCCTTGGGGCAATTAGGGATAGGCAGTAAATGCTGGCTGAGCTAGCAGTGCCCATTTCCCATGAATGAATAAGTATTTATTTTGATAGGAAGAAGGATTTCAATGTCTTGTATGTGATACACCAGATTAACAGGCAGGTCTGGGAGATGTTTTTAATCATCATGTTCAGACATGGTGTGCCACATCTGGGACAGTTGGACTTTAGCTTAGAGCTTCTGGCCAAGGGTTGGGGCACTACCACTGTACCACAAGAGCAGAGTCAAATGAGACATTTCTCTGTCAGGTTTGAAATTCTCTACTATAGATATCTGTGGATCATAAGACATAGGAGCAGAAATTAGGCCATTCAGCTCATCGAGTTTGCTCTACCATTCAATCATGGCTAGGATAAGTTTCTCAACCCCTTTCTCCCTGTAACCCTTAATCCCCTTGATACTGAAGAACCTATCTCCATCTGAGGTATTGTCCACAGCCTTCTGTGGCAGTGAATTCCACAGATTCCCCTCTCTCTGGCTGAAGAAGTTTCTCCTTACCTCTGTTTGAAAAGGTCTTCCCTTTACTCTAGGACCTGAGGGCAGAGCCTTAGACTTTTATACCAATGGAAACATCTGCCCACACCCACTCTGTCCAGGCCATTCAGTATTCTGCATGTTCCAACTAGATGCCCCTCATCCTTCTAAACTCCATCGAGTATAGGTCCAGAGACATCAAACGTTCCTCATGTTAAGCTTTTCATTCCTGGGATCATTTTCCTGAACCTCCTTTGAACACGTTCCAAGGCCAATACATCCTGCCTGAGATGTAGGGCCCAAAACTGCTCACAATACTTTAAATGTGGTCTTTTATATTCAAGTTCTCTCAAAAAAAAGCCATAATTGCATTTGCCTTCCTAACTACTGACTCAACCTGCAAGTTTGCCTTGAGACAATCCTGGACTAGAACTCCCAAGTCTCTTTGCACTTCAGATTTCTGAATTTTCTCTCTACTGGGTGTCCACTCATTGAGCAGATTCTATACAGAGATAAATAGATTATTGGACTCCAGGAAATCACAAGAAGCAGGAAAGAGCACCCATTCAGCACTTTGAGCTTGTTACATCATTCAGTACGATATTGGGTTTTAAGTCCACTTTCCCACCCTCTCCCATATCCCTTGTTTCCCTCTGAGATCAAAATTCGGTCAATCTCAGCCTTAAATAAATTCATGATGAATCATCCATAACTCTGGAGTAGGAAATTCCAAAGATTCACAATCCTGAGTGAAGAAATTTCTCTTTATTTGTAAATGATTGACCCCTTATCCTGAGACTGTATCCCTGTCTTCCTGATTCTCCGATCAGCAGAAACAACCTCTTACCATCCACTCTGTTGAGCCCCTTCAGAATCTTGTATGTTGCAATGAAATCATTTCTCATTCTTCCAAAATCCATAGAACATAGACCTAATTAGGATGGCACGATGGCTCAGCGCCAGGGACCCAGGTTCGATTCCAGCCTTGGGTGACTGTGTGTAGTTTACATATTCTCTCCGTGTCTGCATGGATTTTCTCTGAGTACTCTGGTTTCCTCCCACAATCCAAAGATGTGCAGGTTATGTGAATTGGCCATGCTAAATTGCCCATAGAGTTCAGGGATACACAGGTTAGGTGCATTGGTCAGGGGTAAATATAGGGTAGGGGAATAGGTCTGGATGGTTACTCTTCAAAGGGTCGGTATGGACTTGTTGGGCCAAAGGGCCTGTTTCCACACTGTAGGGGTTCTAAAATTTGTTTAGCTCCCTTATCCAATCAAGTGAACCTTTGCTGTACTGCCTCCAGTGCAATTATATACTTCCTTAAATACAGAGATCAAAACTGCATGCAGTATTCCTGTTGTGGTCTCACCAAAACCCTGTGCAATTATAGCAGTTCTTTATTATGGTACTTCAGTCTGCTTCCAGTAAATGAAGCTTGTTTTTCTAATTGTACGCTGCACCTGCATACTCACTCTGTGTTCCTCATATGACTACACCATAGCCTGTTTGAATACCAACATTTAGAAGTTCTGCATATTAAAAAAAAGTTCTGTTTTATCAACTTCACATCCAGTGATACAGAACTCAATGGGAAAGTGAAGCTGAAGTAGATGATCAGCCATGTATGTATTGAACTGTGAAACAGGCTGCAAGAGCTGAATGGTGGACACTATAATCCACTCGAGATCCCAGCACTGATCGACTCAGAGATATACAGCATGGAATCAGACACTTTGGTCCAACTCGCCCACGCCAACCAGATATCCTGACCTAATCTAATCTCATTTGCCAGCATTTCGCCCATAACCCTCTAAACCCTTCCTATTCTTATATCCATCCAAATGCCTTTTAAATGTTATAATTGTACCATCCCCCACCACTTCCTCTGGCAGCTCATTCCATACATGCACCACCCTCTGCATGAAATACTTGCCCCTTAGGTCCCTTTTAAATTTTTCCCCCCTCACTCTAAACCTAAGCCCTCTAATTATGGACTCCCCCACCCCAGGGAAAAGACCCTATGTATTTACCCTATCCATGCCCCTCATGATTTTATAAACTCCTCGGGCTTCTCATGTCTTTCCACTTTTTGTTGTTCTGTCGTTGGTAATGTAACTCCCTCCCTAAACCTCACTACCTCGTCACCTCTCTCATCCTCCAAGGCACCCTTTCAAAGAGGTGGCTTCTAATCAAACTTATTACTTACTTGAAATTTGTTCTGGATGTAAGTTTGCTTGTTGAGCTGGAAGGTTTGTTTTCAGATGTTTCATCACCATACTAAGTAACATCATCAGTGAGCCTCCAGCGAAGCGTTGGTGTTAGTGATCCACTTTATATTGTGTTTAGGTTTCCTTTGGTTGGTGGTCATTTTGTGGTGATGTCATTTCCTGTTCCTTTTCTCACAGGGTGGTAAATGGGGTCTATCACGATGAATTTGTTGGTAGAGTTCCGATTGGAATGCCATGTTTCTAGGAATTCTTGTACATTTCTCTGTTTGGCTTGTCCTCGGAAGGATGTATTGTCCCAGTCGAAATGGTGTCCCTCCTCGTCTGTTTGCAAGGATACTAGTGAGAGAGGGTCATGTCATTTTGTGACTAGTTGATGTTCATGTATTCTGGTGGCTAGTTTTCTGCCTGTTTGTTCAAGGTAGTGTTTGTTACACTTCTTGCAAGGTATTTTGTAAATGACATTAATTTTGCTTGTTGTCTGTATAGGGTCTCAAGTTCATTAGCTGCTGTTCTAGTGTGTTGTTGGGTTTGTGGGCTACCATGATGCCAAGAGGCCTGAATAGTCTGGCATTCATTTCGGAGATGTCTTTGATGTAGGGAGGAGTGGTTAGGGTTTCTGGACGTGTTTTTGTCTGCTTGTTTGGGTTTGTTGCTCAGAAGTCGGTGGGCTATATTCATTGGGTACCCATCCTTTTTGAATACACTGTAGGTGATTTTCCTCTGCTCTGCATAGTTCCTCTGTGCTGCAGTGCATGGTGGTTCATTGAAATAATGTTCTAATGAAGCTTCATTTGTGGGTGTGGGATGATTGCTTCTGTAGTTCAGTATTTGGTCCGTATGTCTTGTTTTTGTGTTGATGCTGGTTTAAAGTTCCTCATTGGCTGTTCACTCTACTGTGACATCTAGGAATGGCAGTTTGTTGTTTTCCTCCTCTTTTGTGAACTTTATGCCAGTGAGGGTATCATTGATGGTCTTGAAGGTTTCCTATAATTTTTTTCGTTTAGTGATGACAAAGGTGTCATCCACGTATCAGACCCAAAGTTTGGGTTGGATGGTTGGCAAAGCTGTTTGTTTGAGTCTCTGCACTACTGCCTCTGCAAAGAACCCTGATATCAGATTTCTCAGCAACAAACCCAAACAAGCAGACAAAACGCTTCCAGAAACCTTAGCTACTCTCCCTACATCAAAGACCTCTCGGAAATGACTGCCAGACTACTCAGACCTTTTGGCATCATGGTAGCCCACAAACCACCAACACACTAAAACAGCAGCTAATGAACTTGAAAGAGCCTATACAGACAACAAGCAAAACTAATGTCATTTACAAAGTACTGTGTAACAAACACTACATTGAACAAACAGGCAGAAAACTAGCCATCAGGATGCATGAACATCAACTAGCCACAAAAAGACATGACCCACTATCACTAGTATCCTTGCACACAGATGAGGAAGGATACCACTTTAACTGGGACAACGCACCCATCCACAGACAAGCCAAACAGAGACACGCACGAGAATTCTTAGAAGCATGGTATTCCAACCGGAATTCTATCAACAAACTCATTGACTTGGATCCCATTTACCTGAGAAAAAGAACAGGAAATGACATCACCAACCCAAGGAAACCTAAACAAATAAATAGAAAGCGGATCACTAACACCAATACTTCACCGGAGGCTCTCAGATGATGTTACATAGTATAGTGACCAAACGTCTGAAAATGAACCTTCTAGCTCAGCGAGCAAATCTACATCCAGAACCTCAACCTGAGCTATAAATCTTCTCAAATCTCGCTGTCCTAATTGTACTTGCTGCGGCTCAGTGTCAAATTCCGTTCTGTGAAGTGTTCCTTTAGAGGTTAAAAGGTGCTATATAAATATGAGATTTTGCTGATGTGATGTCTTTCCTATTTGCCAGATGTTATTTAAAAAGAACCTGTTTGTTATGGCCATCAATTTGGCGAAGAGTCACCATTTAGATAACGACGGACTGGCAGATATCTTCCGACAGTACGGTGACCACCTGTATGTGAAAGGTGATCATGACGGTGCCATACAGCAATATATCCGGTATGTGTAGACCCAGATTGGAAACAGTGGGTGGAGGGAGAGTGACAATAGAGAACAACTAAGTTTCTGGCACTAATGCAGTGAGGGGTACGTCTGGTTCCAAGAGATCAATTGTGTTAGGGGACTCTCTCGTCCGAGGCACAGACAGACATTTCTGTGGCCAGCAGAGAAAAATCAGAATGGTGTGTGGCTCCCTGGTGCCAGGATCAAGGATGTGTCGGAGAGAGAGTGCAGAATGTTCTCAAGGGGGATAGGGGCCAGCAAGAGGTCATTGTCCACATTGGAACTAATGACATAGGAAGGAGAAAGGATGAGATTCTGAAGGGGAAATATAGAAAGTTAAGCAGAAATTTAAAAAGGAGGTCCTCGAGAGTAGTAATATTTGGATTGCTGCCAGTACAGGGCAGGAATACGAAGATAGAGGAGATGAATGCATGTCTAAGGAGCTGATGTATGGGAGAAGTATTCACATTTTTGGATCATTGGAATCTCTTCTGAGGTAGAAGTGACCTGTTCAAGAAGGACAGATTGCACCTGAATTGGAAGGGGACTAATATACTGGCAGGGAGATTTGCTAGAGCCACTTGGGAGGATTTAAACTAGTAAGTGGGGGATATCCCAGGGAAATAGTGAGGAAAGAGATCAATCTGAGACTGGTACAGTTGGGAAAGGGAGTGAGTCAAACAGGGACAAAACAAGAGAACAGGTAGGACTGATAAGTTAAACTGCATTTATTTCAATGCAAGGGGCCTAACAGGGAAGGCAGATGAACTCAGTGCCTGGTTAGGAACATGGGACTGGGATATCATAGCAATTACAGAAACATGGCTCAGGGATAGGCAGGACTGGCAGCTTAATGTTCCAGGATACAAATGCTACAGGAAGGATAGAAAGGAGGCAAGAGAGGAGGGGGAGTGGTGTTTTTGATAAGGGATAGCATTACAGCTGTACTGAGGGAGGATATTCCCGGAAATACATCCAGGGAAGTTATTTGGGTGGAACTAAGAAGTAAGAAAGAGAAGATCACCTTATTGGGATTGTATTATAGACCCCCTAATAGTCAGAGAGAAATTGAGAAACAAATTTGTAAGGAGATCTCTTATCTGTAAGAATAATAGGTTGGTTATGGTAGGGGATTTTAACTTTCCAAACATGAACTGCCATATTAAGGGTTTAGATGGAGAGGAGTTTAAGTATGTTCCAGAAAATTTTCTGATTCAGTCTGTGGATGTATCTGCGAGAGAAGGTGCAGAACTTGACCTACTCTTGGGAAATAAGGCAGGGCAGGTGACTGAGGTGTCAGTGGGGGAGCACTTTGGAGCCAGCGACCATAATTCCATTAGATTTTAAATAGTGATGGAAAGGATTGACCAGATCTAATAGTTGAAGTTCTAAGTTGGAGAAAGGCTAATTTTGACAGTATTCGGCAAGAAGTTTCAAAGGCTGATTGGAGGCAGATGTTCGCAGATAAAGGGACGGCTGGAAAATGGGAAGCCTTCAGAAATGTGATAATGAGAATCCAGAGAAAGTACATTCCTGTCAGGGTGAAAGGAAAGGCTGGTAGGTATAGGGAATGCTGGATGACTAAAGAAATTGAGGGTTTGGTTTAGAAAAAGAAGGAAGCATATGTCAGGTACGGACAGGATAGATCGACTGAATCCTTAGAAGAGTATAAAGGCAGTAGGAGTATACTTAAGAGGGAAATCAGGAGGGCAAAAAAGGGGACATGAGATAGCTTTGGCAAATATAGTTACGGAAAATCCAAAGGGTTTTGACAAATACATTAAGGACAAAAGGGTAATGAGGGAAAGAATAGGGCCCCTCAAAGATCAGCAAGGCGGCCTTTGTGTGGAGCCGCAGGAGATGGGGGAATACTAAATGAGTATTTTGCATCAGTATTTACTGTGGAAAAGGACATGGAGTACATAGAATGTAGGGAAATAAATGATGACATCTTGAAAAATGTCCATATTACAGAGGAGGAAGTGCTGGATGTCTTGAAATGCACAAAGGTATATAAATCCCCAGGACCTGATCAGGTCTACCCTAGAATTCTGTGGCAAGCTAGGGGAGTGATTGTTGGGCCCCTTGCTGAGATATTTGTATCATCGATGGTCACAGGTGAGGTGCTGGAAGACTGAACGTTGGCTAACGTTGTGCCACTATTTAAGAAAGGTGGTAGGGTCAAGCCAGGGAATTATAAACCAGTGAGTTTGATGTCGGTGGTGGGCAAGTTGTTGGAGGGAATCCTGAGGGACAGGATGTACGTGTATTTGGAAAGGCAAGGACTGATTAGGGATAGTGAATATGGCTTTGTGTGTGCGTAATCGTCAACTCAAGCTTGACTGAGTTTTTTGAAGAAGTAACAAAGCAGATTGAAAAGGGCAGCAAGGTGGACATGATCTATATGGACTTTAATAAGGCGTTCAACAAGGTTCCTCATGGGAGACTAGTTAGCAAGGTTAGAACTCATGGAATTCAGGGAGAACTAGCCATTTGGATACAGAACTGGGACAAAGGTAGAAGACAGAGGGTGGTGGTGGAGGGTTGTTTTTCAGACTGGAGGCCTGTGACCAGTGGAGTGCCACAAGGATCAGTGCTGGGTCCACTATTCTTTGTCATTCATATAAATGTTTTGGATGCGAGCATAAGAGGTGTACAGTTAGTAAGTTTGCAGATGACACCAAAATTGGAGGTGTAGCGGACAGCGAAGACGGTTACCTCACATTACAATGGGATCTTGATCAGATGGGCCAGTGGGCTGAGGAGTGGCAGATGGGGTTTAATTTAGATAAATGTGAGGTGCTGCATTTTGGAAAAGCAAGTCAGAGCAGGACTTATACACTTAATGATAAGGTCCTGCTGAGCAAAGAGACTTTGGAGTGCAAGTTCATAGCTCCTTGAAAGTAGAGTCACAGATGGATGGGATGGTGAAGCAGGTGTTTGGTATGCTTTCCTTTGGACATAGACATAGAACATTACAGCATAGTACAGGCCCTTTGGCCCTCGATGTTGCGCCACCCTGTCATTCTAATCTGAAGCCCATCCCACATACACTATTCCATGTTACGTCTATATGCCTGCCAATGATGACGTATTGGTCAGAGTACTGAGTACAAGAATTGGGAGGTCATGTTGTGGCTGTACAGGACATTGGTTAGCCCACTTTTCAATATTGCATGCAATTCTGGTCTCCTTCCTTTTGGAAGGATGTTATGAAACTTGAAAGGGTTCAGAAAAGATTTACAAGGGTTGGAGGAATTGAGCAATAGAGAGTGGTTGAACAGGCTGGGGCTGTTTTCCCTGGAGTGTCGGAGGGTGAGGGGTGACCTTTTTGGAGGTTTATAAAATCATGAGGGGCATGGAGAGGATAAGTAGACAAAGTCTTTTCCCTAGGGTGGGGGAGTCTAGAACAAGAGGGCAAAGGTTTAGGGTGAGAGGGGCAAGATATAAAAGAGACCTAAGGAGTAACTTTTTTTCACGCAGAAGGTGCTATGTGTATGGAATGAGCTGCCAGAGGAAGTGATGGAGGCTGGTACAATTGCAACATTTAAAAGGCATTTGAATGGGTATATGAATAAGAAGGGTTTGGAGGGATATGGGTCAGGTGCTGGCAAGTGGGACTAGATTGGGTTGGGATATCTGGTTGGCATGGACGGGTTGGACCGAAGGGTCTGTTTCCATCTGTACATCTCTATGACTATATAAAAGAGACCCAAGGGGCAACTTTTTCATGCAGAGGGTGTATGGGATGAGCTGCCAGAGGAAGTGGTGGAGGTTGGTAAAATTTAAAAGGCATTTGGATGGGTATATGAATAGGAAGGTTTTAGAGGGATATGGGCCAAGTGCTGGCAGGTGGGGCTAGATTTGGGTTGGGATGTTTGGACGGCATGGACGAGTTGGACCGAAAGATCTGTTTTCGTGCTCTACCTCTGTATGACTCTTTTTGGTTTGTCAGACATTGAAAAGAACCTGTTTCCGTGAGCTGTTGTATCTCAGCTGAAGACCAGTGTTGGCGTGGAATATAACCCATCGTGAACTGCTGCCCTTCAGAAGGCAGAGTCTGTGGGAGACATGATTGCCTCCCCCACCAACTGCCCACCACACATCCCCTGTCCCCCAAACTCCCTGCCCCGTCTTCATGATGAGCCATAACCAAGGTTGCATCCAATTTAATGGGAGAAGGTGCATTATGGTTTTTGTCACTCGGTTCGTACCCCATCGGCCCAGGTTTAAATTGAACTGGATTTATATCCCACACTGGCAAGCTGGTTAATTGTAAATTCCATTAATAATATTTGGAAATGATCATATATTGCTGATCATGACAATCTAGTTCACTGATGTCCCCTGGGAAAGGAAATCTGCTGTCCCATGTGACTCCAGACCCACAACAATGCAGGCAACTCTTAACTGCCCTCTGCAATAGCTGAATGAGCCAGTCAGTCAGGGGGAAATTTGGGATGGCCAACAAGTGCTGGCCCAGTCAGTGACCTGTACATCTGCAAGGAAAAAAATTAGTTTTAAAAGAAAAAGTAATGGAGTACATGCAAACACCACCAATTTCCTCCTTTCCACCTTGCCTATATTTGAATTGTTGTTGCCAGCTGCTGAGTTATTCATTTGCAATTTCCTATGCACACATTCACATGCTTCAGAGTACACTGTCAGTCTGTTTTCCTCACCTTTCCTAGGATCCAGGAAATTGTAAACACACCCACATCCATGAAAGAATAAAGAAAAAATATATACTTTCTGGTAGGAATCTCTGTCTATTTCTTTAATCCTTGCAGTTCCTGGTGAGTTAGAATTCCCAGCTCCTGCCCCTCTTGCCATGTCAACCAAGATCTCGAACACCACCCGTCCCCTGTCCTTGCTGTCCAGACTGGGGAACATGTCACACAGTCAGGCGAATGCAGCATGCTGGGTTTGTTTCATTATGGCAGTAAACCTCTTCCTCCTTGCTGTCCACAGCACCATTGGGAAGCTGGAGCCATCATATGTGATACGGAAGTTTCTAGATGCGCAGCGGATCCACAACCTGACAGCATATCTTCAGGCCCTGCACCGTCAGTCACTGGCCAATGAGGACCACACAACGCTTCTACTCAACTGTTACACGAAACTGAAAGACAGCTCCAAACTTGAGGAGTTCATCAAGGTAAAGTCAATGTGTTCTGACTCTCTCCTTCCCATGAACTGTAGTGCTCAGAACAGAATCAGCTGACTCTTTGGTAGTGAGGAAACATAAATAGCCGTTGACCTTTTGTAGCAGTAATATTCATTCAGTGTCCTAAGCTGGAAACTCTAGGTGAACACTGACCACTGGGTGTGAAGCAGTCACCTGCCTGAAATGGTTTGTGTTTAACTAATGCAGCCATTTTGCCCGCTCAAATATTTCCGGGCATGGTTTCCCTCAGATGTTAGAAGTACACATTTGATAAGATACTTCACAGTCAATGGGGCAAATACAGTCATCAATCGTGTGAAACATTAATAATGCCATAGTTTACATGCAGGTCAGTTGAAGAGTCCTGTTAACAATATCTCCTGACAGCTTGAGATGAGCTGATTTAAGATTCCGGTGGTTTAAAGAGGAGGTGCTGGGGGGTGGTCCTGTAGGCGGGTACAGCTTCTCAATGGTGTCACAGAAATGCAGGGTTTTTTAGTTGTAAATAGCAGTGAAGTAGATTGGGCAGCAGTTCATTTTAAGATTTGACTTTTGCGTGTTGACTAGTTTATTATTCCCTTTCATCCCAGACCAGTGATAATGAGGTCCACTTTGATGTTGAAACTGCAATCAAGGTGCTGCGTCAGGCAGGTTATTTCCGACATGCTGTCTATCTGGCTGATAAACACTCTCACCACGAGTGGTACCTCAAGATCCAGCTCGAGGATATCAAGGTAGCTATATCCATGTCCAGCTGCACCTTCCTCAGTAATCACACACTGCTCCTCATGCTGAAGTACCAAAGGGATTGGAGATTGTACTGCTGCTGCTATCTACACGCTGGTCATATCTACCCCATTCGGTTTCTCACATTGTCCTGAATCCTATTTTCTACATCCTGTCACCTGATTCTCTCCATTCACGTATTTTTGTTATCAAATATTACAGTATCTCCATTCCACTGCTTGGAAGATTAACCAATTAAAAGTTGGTGTGTAACTAATAGCAGGTGAATTTGCCATTTGATAGTTATGGAGTTGACTGTTTAATTGTACCTGAAGATATCATGTACTTCACTCCATCAGCCCCCTCCCATCTCTCACTCAAAACATTGAGCTTTGTTATGACACACACGTGGGATTGGGTGATAACTTGGGTACATTAGGTAGAGCTACCCCACATTATCCTTCCATTGTCTTCTTACCAGATTCTCCACCTCCCCATATGTATTGTCTGATTCGGCATCATCCCTTGAGTCTAAAACTGATTCACCACCGTATCTGATAGAACCTCTTCGTCTGAAACTATCGGTGCTTCTGAAATCCTGGTTTTATTTATTTTCCCCTCTGAGCCCCTATTGCGGACCTTTGGCTCTTGGAATTGTTTCCTCTTCACAGAACTACCAGGAAGCCCTATGCTACATTGGGAAGCTGCCCTTTGACCAGGCAGAGAGGAACATGAAGAATTATGGCAAGACACTCATGCACCATGCTCCAGATGAGACCACTGAGCTGCTGAAAATCCTGTGTACAGATTACAGAGCCAGCGGAGAGCTACCAGCAGAGACAGAATCTGCAGGAAGAAACAAGAATAAGGTACAGATGAATCCCTTTCCCTTTCTGTCTTAAGCTGCACCACAGAAGGAGGCTCTGTCACCCATTATGCCTGTGCTATCTTCATAAAAGAGTTGTTTCAGTTCCAAAGCCCCCCCCAATCCATGCCTTTCCCCTGAGCCCTGTGAATTTTCAGCTGTTTATCTGAACCCCATTATTGAACTTACTTCCACTGCTGCTTCAGACAGCTCATTCCAGATGATGATACTCTCAATGCACTTATTAAAAACCCTTGTCTCTCCTTGGTTGTTGCCCATGCCATCACTGAAACTAGTTTCTCATTTACTCAGTCAAACCTCTTATCCTTCGAAAATCTACTATCAATACTGTGGGCGGCATGGTGGCACAGTGGTTAGCACTGCTGCCTCACAGCGCCAGAGACCTGGGTTCAATTCCCGCCTCAGGCGACTGACTGTGTGGAGTTTGCACATTCTCCCCGTGTCTGCATGGGTTTCCTCTGGGTGCTCCGATTTCCTCCCACAGTCCAAAAATGTGCAGGTCAGGTGAATTGGCCATGCTAAATTGCCCATAGTGTTAGGTGCAGGGGTAAATGTAGGGGAATGAGTCTGGGTGGGTTGCGCTTCGGTGGGTCAGTGTGGACTTGTTGGGCCGAAGGGCCTGTTTCCACACTGTAAGTAATCTAATCTAAAAAAAATACTCTGCTTAATTTTCTGTGCTCCAAGGAGACCAATTGCAGCTTCATCAGTCTTTTCACATATCTGAAGTCCAACATCCCTGGGACCATTCTGGTGAATCTCCTCCCTCAGGATTGACATCCTTCCTAAACTCCTGAACTTGCCCAGAATTGAACATTACACCAGCTAACCAAAGGAGACCTTATTATCATTCTTCGTTTTTGGCTTGTGTTTTCTCATTTTAGGCAAATTCTGAGGAGTTTATTTCAATCTTTGCCAACAACCCACGGGAGCTGAAGAATTTCTTGGAGCATATGATCCAGGTTCAGGCGAACTCCCCACAGGGTGTGTACGATACTCTGCTCGAACTCAGGCTGCAGGACTGGGCCCATGAGGAGGATGTTCAGGTTCGAACTGTTTGTCTTTTACCTGATGTGCGCTGATGGGATTTTCCCCAGTTTAGACAATCTCCTTCTCTTTCTCCAGTTTAGTGTTGGGGATGTGGGTTTAGCGTGTTTTTTATCCTGCTCCAGCAAATCACCTCGTCCCAGCTTAAGCCTTTTCGCTGCTATGCAGGTTCCCATTTTTATCACACTGCCCTTGCTGGGGCTTCAGTGATATTCCATATTTATTGTGAAGATTTCCATATACATTTGTGTGCCATGATGCTCTTAGAAATTTGCTGCATTTACTAATGGCTCAATGACAGAGTTATATCAAATGTTCTGTATAGAAGAACACCACTTGCCTCATTCTATACCAACATGTGCTCTATGTGAAACCTCCTAACATTTCCAGAAGACAGTACAGAACAGTCCCTTGAGCCCATTGTGTTTACACCAACAAAAAAAACCTCTAAATCAGTGCAAGTCCCATTTGGCAGCACTCGGCCAACAGCCTCGAGTGTTATGATACTTCGTGTCCATCCAAGTATTTTTTTAAAGTTTGTGAGGTTTCCTGCCTCAACCTCCCTCCCAGACTGTGTATTCCAGATTCCCACTACCCTCAAATCCCCTTTAAATTCCTAACCTTTAGGTTAATATTATGGCCCCTCATTATTACCCTTCAATTGAGGGGAACAGCCGCTTTTTATTATCCAACCTGCCCATGCCCCTCATAATCTTACACACTTCAATCAGTGTCACACACACTCCCCTCCAACCCCTGGTAATCCAGCCTCTCTTCATAGTTGAAGCATTCAATTCGGATCACCATGCTGGTGAATCTCCTCTGTATTCCCTCTAGTGTAATCACATCCTTCCTATAGTGTAATGACCCCCACATACTGCACACAGTGCTCCAGCTGTGACCTGACCAAAATTCTATACAACTTCAACATAACTTTCCCACTCTTATACCACAACTGATAAAGGCAAATGTCCAATATGCTGCCTTGACTTCCCGAATAAACTGCCTTCTGCCTTCAGGGATCTTTGGAGAAGGGTGGCATGGTGGCTCAGTGGTTAGCACTGCTGCCTCACAGTGCCAGGGATCCGTGTTCGATTCCACCCTCGGGTGATGGTCTGTGTGGAGTTTACATGTTCTCCCCATGTCTGCGTGGGTTTCTTCTGGGTGTTCCGGTTTCTTCCTGTCGAAGATGTGTAGGTTAAATGGATTGGCCATGCTAAATTACCAATGGCAAATGTATGGTTACAGGGATAGAGTAGGGGGATAGGATGCTCTTCAGAGAGTTGGTGTGGTTTTGTTGCACTAAATGGTCTGTTTCCACACGATAGGGATTCTAAGTATCTCAAAATCCCTCTGTTCGGCTAAAGCTTCTTTATGTCCTGCCATTTAGTGCCATAGTGTCCTCCTCATTCACTGCAACAATATAACTCACTTTTACTTTCATCTTCAAAATATATTCAGCTTCCTGTTAAGTGTAACTCTGCATTTCACCTCAGGGCAATGGCAGCCAGTTCACTGTTAACCTGGATAAAGAGGATTCAACTGAATTTTGATTTCTTGGTGACTATCTTAAATTGGTGGCCTCAAGTTTTGGAAACATTCCCTGCATTACTTTATCAAACCCATTTATAATTGTAGAGAAAAACTCACTCCCAATCCCTCTGTGTCCTTCTCTCGGGTGAAGAGAAGCAGCTTTCCTGATCGCTATCCCTCAGTTTTGTATCATCTTATAAATCTGTATTGCATGTCCTCCATTATCTTTTTTTTAAATAAACTCTAATGTAGTATTCTAAATATGGCCTAACCAAGATTTGATATGAACTAGCTTCTCTACTTCTCAATTCCCACATGTACAAATTTGCTTTTATTATGGCCTTATTATCTGTCATTATCTTTAGTTATTTATGTATTGAGCTCCCAGATCCCTTTGCTGCTTCATATAATTTAGATTGTGCATTTTGAAACAAAAATTAAAACCTCACTTCCAAACTGGTGGCCTCAGCCATCCAGAAGGACAACGTAGCAAACACATGGGAATAACTCTGCCTACAAATGTCTCTCAAATCCACATACCATCCTGACCTGGAGTAATAAAACTATTCCTTCACTTTTGCTGGGTCAGAATCCCGGAGTCCCTTCCTAAAAGCATTTTGATGAAACCTACACCCCAATAACAGCAGCAGTTCAAGAAGGCAGCTCACCACTATCTTCTTCAGGGCAACAATAAATGCTAGCCCAGCCAGCAATGCCCACATCCCATTAAAGAATAAATTGTCTATATTAACACTTGCTGCTACTCGTAACATAATTCTGCAAGTTAATTAATGTTTGCTTATGTTATTTATTGCACTCATCCTTTGTATTGACCACTCTATCCATCCCAGACCACCAACATTTGGTGTCATCCAGAAATGTAGAATTTTATGAACCATGCATTTTAACATGACCAATATCACTTCAAATCCAGCCCAGGGATGGCAGGTCTGGAGGGACAGTCTGAGGTCTTTATGCTTCCAGTCTGTTATTAGAAATTACTGAATTGCAGTTCAGCACTCCTCCTGCTGTGTATTAAATGGTTATTTCTGTTACATTTCCCAATCAGGTGAAGAAGCAACTGCAGGAAGATGCGATGAGCCTGTTGAAGAGTGGTTTATTTAAAGCTGTCTTTGACAAGGCGCTGGTGCTGTGCCAAATGCACAATTTCAAAGACGGAGTGTTGTACCTGTATGAGCAGGGCCGACTGTGAGTGCAGAATGAGATCACTTGTATTTCGGAAATGCTGTGATATTCTCACCCAGGACTGGAACAATGGTGCCTTTGTGTTTTATAATTTACAGCTGGTCAGAGGCTGACAGAGAGCAGACATTTGAATTGGCTTCATTTGCAGAGAAACAACAAACAAGGAAATCAGGATTTGAGCAGAACACTGCACCAGGCAGCCTCAGCACAAATTTAAAATCTATGTAAGCGCAGAAGGAAATAGATTCACCAGTCACTTTGGAGAAAAGCTCCATTTTTGATGGAATTAGGAAATATAGCCAAACTGGTGGAATTCTTAATGAGTACCAGAGCTCAGCTGTACAGGTTTTGAAGACAACAGTTTGTGTCTAAAAAGCACCTTTCAATGTAATTTATCCCATAGGATCAGAACCTGATGAAAATTGACACCAAGACAAAAAAGATGTTATGATGAGTAAGGTCCTGGTCAAAGACTTTTAAGGACTGTTGTAAAGGAGCAGAGAAAGTTAGAGCTGGAGAGTTTTAAGGAAGGAATTCCAGAGCCTAGTAGAGCAGGCAGCTGAAGGCATGGTCCAGTGAGAAGGCAGATGGTCAGATTTTGTGGGAAGGGGTGAACCTGGACGGAAGGTTGTACCTACCAGAGGTTAAGGTGAGGCCATGAAGGATTTCACAAACCTCTTGGACAGAGATATTCCCTGATGTGTGGATTATTGGGATCAGCACTGTGACTGTGTTGATAATGGGTTAGTGGGCAGCACCACCCTCTCTACGTGAGGAGGTCAGGGTTCATGTCCCTTTTGAAAGATTTGAACATAAAATCTAGCCTGACATTCTTTCAGTCTCAATATTCCTGGAGTGTTGCATTGTCCAAGACTGCACTCTTGGGTAGATGTAAAAGATCACATGGCACTGTTTAAGAGAGCACAGAAGTTGTGACCAGTGTCCTGACCAATATTTACCCCTCAATCAACGTTTCAAAAAAAACTAGTCATTGCCAACTTGCTGTTTTTTTGGGAATCTTGCTGTGCTGAAATTGGCTGCTGGGTTTCCTACATTACAACAATAACAGCACTTCAAAGACAGTTGCTTAATTGGTAATAAAACACTGGCCCTAAGCCTAGAACAGATGTTATATAAAACACTGTGGTCGTGAGCCTGTGACAGATGTTTTATAAAACACTGGCCCTGACACTGTGACAGATGTTGTATAAACATGAATCTTTGTTTCTGTAGTAAGGTCGCTGATGAGAGGCGGGGAGGAGAGGGTCTTGTCTGTGTCTCACCTCTGTTCCAAGTTGTGGATGCTTTCTCTCAGATACCAGCAGATAATGCATTATCATATGCAGAACGATGAGTATGCTAAGGTGATCGAGACATGTGAGCGGTACGGGGAGCAAGAGGCCTGCCTCTGGGAACAAGCACTCGGATACTTTGCACGGAAGGAGGAGGATTGTAAGGAATATATCAGCAGTGTGCTGAGGCACATCGACAGGAACAACCTGATGCCGCCTCTGCTGGGTAAGACTGAGTCTCCTCACTGGATAGTCTCCTGTGCCATGAGCAGGCTGCCCTCTCCCTGTGGGTAAGAGCTGGACTCATTCATATGTCCTTTATCGAGGGTCAGACTATCCATTTTGTTCTGTGGGTGGCAAACCATGATCCCTGCCCCTCCCCTGTCAATCTGACTTATGAAAGGCAGTCAGCTGTATCATCACTGCAGAAACTGTTGGCTCCTGCAGCATAGAAAATGTAGCCACAGAGAAACTAGCACAGAGTTTAGTAGCAAAGCCTCAGATGCTATGTGTACATGTATACACACTGAGAGTCCTCTCTGACTAAATTAATTTAACAAACATTTCAGTAACCAAGGAGATGAAAGACCGCTTCATCTGCTGCGGCTTCTCTCAACAAAGATTAAAGGTCACATCCACATACCATGTGACAATACATCAAGGTCACATGATCAGCAATGGTGTTTATTACATTTTACTAATTTGGACCTAGTTCATTACATCTGATTTCCCAGTTTCCTGCATATGGTCAGTGAATTGATCAACACTGTATTACAGCAACAGAAACAAACAAGACAAAGTTATCAAATTCTGTTCAACGAGACTTTCCTTTGAGAGCTGACCACTGCCAGACACCAGGTCACTTCATGATATTGTAAAGGTTTCTTTAAAACCTTTGATATGTGGGCTTCCTGTTGGAGTAATTGTCCTCCATGCTTTACAATGACCAGATTGTAAATGGTGGAGATATAGCATGGTTGTACAGTTGGCAAGCAAAACAAATCTGAGTTTTGGGGAGGGACAGCGCACTTTACTGCACAGCCTGGTCACATTTAATCAGGTACTAAGAAAATGGTCTTCTCAGCGTTGTCCCGAAGAAGGCCATTCAACCTATTGCCCTCTCTCTCGGGTCTTTGACATTCCAAACAAATGTCTCTTACAACCAGGGGGTGGTGATGATACAGTGGTATTATTGCTGGACTGTTAATCTAGAGACCCAGGTAATGTTTTGGGGACACGTGTTCAAATCCTGCCACATCAGATGGTGGAATTTGAATTCAATAAAACAAAAATCCGTCATCCGCAGTCTAATGATGACCAACTATCACTGAATATCAGAAAAACCTGTCTGGTTCACTAACGTCCTTAGGGAAAGAAGCTTGCTATCCTTACCTGGTCTGTAGTAGTGACTCCAGACCCACAGCAATGTGGCTGACTCATAACTACCCTTTGGGCAATTAGGGATAGGCAATAAATGCTGCCTGGCCAGTGACGCCCTCATCCCATGAACGAATTAAAAAGAAACTTACCTTCTAAAAGCTGTTGGAGATTCTGCTGGTCCATTAAGCACAGATTCATAAATCTGAGATTTTCCATGTATCTCTCCTTTCCCCTCCTCCCACCTTGGCAGTTGTACAGACACTGGCTCACAACTCAACAGCCACACTCTCAGTCATTAAGGATTATCTCATTAATAAGCTACAGCAAGAAAGTGACCACATTGCTGAAGATGAGCGAAGGATCAAACAATATCGCGAAGAAACCAAGAAAATCCAGGAGGAGATTGAAGAACTAAAAAGCAGGTAAATGAGCGTAAAGCAGCCAAAATGCTGCTTTGCTGCATTACTGTGGTAGTGGGGGGATGGGGTGGTCTCTGACTGCATCTCATAGGTTGCACTTATAATTCAAGCCCTTTACGTCCAGCACAATTGAGACAACTCAAATGTGTTGGTGTTTTGTACAACTTAATTTTGTTCATAATTTTAATGCTTGTCTGCGTATTGTTTTGTTGTGTTCATTTTCCGAGTGCTTTGGAGTCATGTAACTCTGTCTCTGGACCACAGAAGAGACAGATTTCAGCAACCCCATCTCCAAGGAGCAGAAACTCATCCTGAGTTTGATGTAATTGTGTGCTAAGAGGAAAGATCCATTCCCCCAGTTGTTAATGTGAAAGCTCGTGCTTTTTGATGCTTTTTTTTATCATTTTCACTTTTGTTCCCTCGCGCTCCTGAACTGATGCATTGTTAATTGTGAGAGCCTGTTCCAAGCTTCTGTCTTGAAATCAGTAATATTCTGTGCTCTGCCTGGAATGCTGGAGTTATCAGATTATTGTTTGTTGTCAGTGCAAAGATCTTTCAGAAGCCCAAGTGCAGCATGTGTAACAGTCCTCTGGAACTGCCCTCTGTCCACTTCCTGTGTGGCCACTCCTTCCACCAACACTGCTTTGAGAGTTATGCAGAACATGATTCAGAATGTCCAACCTGCATGCCTGAAAACCGGAAAGTAATGGACATGATCCATGCCCAGGAACAGAAGCTGGATCTTCACGACAAGTTCCAACATCAGGTAAACATCACACATGAGGGGCTCAGGAACAACAGGACTCTCATGGATTTGACAAACAACTTAATTGTGAGGTCCATGACGGTTGGTCCTAACAGTGGTGTCTCCTGATATTCAGCTTGTGCAGGAAACAGTGGTTAGTGATTTCCACACAGACTTATACATGCGACCGCGCACTTCCCCCCCCCCCCCACACAGATACACACGCAAATCACCCCCCACACAGACACGCGCAAAGCTCTCCACCCACACACACACACGCAAAACCCCCACACAGACATGCATGCAAACCCCCCCACACAGACATGCACACAACCCCCACTCCACACAGACACACATGCAAACCAACCTCCCCCACGCAGACACACGCAAACCCCCCCCCCCCCCCTCCACACACGCAAACCCTCCTACATAGACACATATGCAAGCCCCCCCCACACACGCAAACCCCCTGCACAAGTCAGCCAATCTCCACAGTCAGCACGTTAATGACTAATGACCAATGACCCGGCAGGCGTGCGTGCGTAGTGTTTGCATGCACGGATAGGGTTTACAAGCAGACATGCAAACCCCCCCCCCCCCCTCCCAGACAGACAGACACACACACACACACACACACACACACACACACACACACACACACCCCTACACACACACACACCCTACCTGTGCATGCAAATACTACGTGTACACGCCTGCCGGGTCATTGGTCATTAATGTGCTGCCTGTGGAGATTGGCTGACTTGGGTCTGCACCTCAGATTGTTCATCCTTCATTTAAAGCCTGGTATTTCCCCCGAACGCAGGGTACTGATTGTACTGTATTACGTAGTGGACTGATTGTACTGTATTACTAACCTGTTTTTTTTTGCCTGTTCCTTCTGATGCCCTCCATTTATTTGTTTCCAGCTGAAGTGTTCAAAGGATGGATTCTCAGTCATTGCAGATTACTTTGGCCGTGGGGTCTTCAATAAACTGACACTAATCACAGACCCTCTCCCTGGGAGAGCAGGCACTGCAAACCTTGATGTGGGACTCCAGAGGGATTTGTTGATACACACAAAGAGAACTTCTTAAGGATACAAACCAATACCTGCACCTTTATCCAACACTTTTTAAAAACTCATGTTGAATACCTATAATCATGACTCAGTGACAGAGACTTCAGTGATGAGTCTGTGTGTTTGATGTGAATCACTGAAACCACATTTAATTGGATGTGACTCTCAATAAGCATTGACCATGGATTTAACCACTGAGGGCCCTGATACTATGTTACTATTGACTGGAGAAAGACCAATCCCTCCAGCTCCATATTGGGAGAAGGCTGGCTCCATTAACTTTAAATTGAAAGTGATTTCGGAGTACACATTGCCATGTACAGAGTGATACTGGGTCACAAATCCAGTAAGATCCATAAAGGAGGAGTGCATCACTTATGCATCAGGGACGTTCCGGGTGGTTTGCAGCTGAACTGTCAATTGGCTAATGTTAGATTATCTCAGTTTGAGGTTTTACCTCATGGGGTACCACCAAATAAATACTCATAAGTGACAGTTCTGTGAAATGCTTCTCCTCTTCCCTGGCCGTTGACCGGAACACTGGAGAAAATCCTACAAAGCATGACTCTAATGATTGCACCAAACCCCTCTGCATTAAATCCATTCCCTTCAATCAATGACTCTGCCAATGAAATAGAACCACAACGCCTAATGTAGGAGATACCTTCTCGCTGTACTGGGAAGCATGAATAATTTTTTCTCCTCCAATCACCTGGCTTAAAGTGCTTGATGTTGGCCATCATTATTTTGGCAGCAGAGAGGAGGGTGCAACTGTGATGATTGTGTTCTGTATGACTCTGCCAAAGCAGTTTAGCACTTTTGTGATTCAGCTTCACGTTTTCTAGAGTGTCTCTGACCTCGCAGCATTGTGAAATGTACCACTTCCTTCTTACTTTCATATCTTCCCCATCAGGATCCTTCCTGATTTATTTGTGACACACTTACATCCAATTCTTGTATTTTCTGCTATTATCCTAGTCTATGCATGTCTCTGTTTTTAATACATTGTACCCGCACAAAACTTAAAAAAAACTTCAGAATTTGGAAATGTGAATAAAGAATACAGCAGTAATTGAATTGAGATTCTTTGTGACTGGATTTTTCATACAGATAACTGAGTTGTATTTATAAAAGCGTCCCAGGATGCTGCATAAGAATGTTATGAGGAAAAAAAATTGAGAACAAACTACATTAGGAAATCTTAGACATGGTGGCCAAAGGCTTGTTCTTGGGGTATTTGAGAGGAGCAGTGGGTGTTTTGGGGAGGGAATTTCAGAGCTTGGGCAATGTGCAGCTGCAGGCATAGCCACGCAATGAAAATAGGGATGATCAAGAAGCCTGAGTCAAGGTGGAGTTATTGCACAACTGGAGGAGATTAGACATACAGCAATGAAAATAAATTGCTGGAAAAACTCGCCAGTCTGGCAGCATCTGTGGAGAGAAAAAAAGTTAATATTTCAGATCTAGTTACCCTTGAATAGAATAGCCTTTATTGTTAAATGCTTTCGAATGAAAAAATTTTGTAATGTCACCTCTCTGTTGTTTTAGATACAGGATACCTAAGGTTAAATATCACTGATCACACTGAGGAAATCCATGCATTTGATCTCTGGTTTGACCAAGTGTAGGTGAAGATTTATATCCTCTGTTTAAATAGACTGAAAGAACTACAGTCACACAGTTACAAAAACGCATTGGTGGTACCAGAAACTGACTTGAGCATGTCTACCCACAATTCGAAAGTTGTTAACCTTCATATCAGTCCTGCAATCAAAATAATAACAATGATGAATAAAAGCATTCAACTAATTTGGATAGACTTTTCAGAGTATTTAAAATCTGTATTTTAGCCACTATTCTATTTTGTCAGAGGGATTTTATTTAAAACCCCTGCACTACCACCTAATTGCGGTAGTGCTTGTATTTTCCCCAGCACCAATGTTGTGTGTGTGCAGGTTGAGACACAGTGAAAGACAACAGGTGTACAAATCTTTATTCAGTTTCCACCACCAGGAAGAAAGGAAACACCTGAGTGGCCAGTGACAAGCAGTGCCCTTCAGAGGTAAGATTTGAACCTGTACTCCAGAGCCCGGCCTCTGGATTACGGCTCAGTAATTATGACCACCATGTTCCCCCATTGGTGTCAGTGTGCCTTGCTTTAAGATTCCCAGTCCAGCACTCCCAGCAGCTGATGAAACACCCACCCTCTCCAGAAAATCCTGCCCTCATGATTGCACAAATTAGATTCCCTACAGTGTGGAAACAGGCCCTTTGGCCCAACAAGTCCACATTGAACCTCTGAAAGAGTAACCCACCCAGACCCATTTACCCCTGACTAATGCACCTAACATTATGGGTAATTTAGCATAGCCAGTACACCTAACTTGCACATCTTTGGAGTGTGGGAGGAAGCCCATGCAGACACAGGGAGAACGTGCAAACTCCACACAGACAGTTGTTCAAGGCTGGAATCAAACCTGGGTCCCTGGCACTGTGAGGCAGCAGTGCTTGCCACCAGCAGAGGCATTTATTCTCAAATGGGTATTGAGCACTCTTTCCTTGGAACTTTGAGAAATTTGCACTAATATAGCACTTTCAATACTTCAGGCCACCTATAGTATATTACAGCCAATTAAGAACCTGTGCAACAAAAAACAAAAAAGTGCGAGAGAAGTTCAGGCAGTCTGGCAGCCTCTGTGGAGGGAAGGTCATAGAGTCTCAAGAGAGGTAGAGTACAGAAACAGACCCTTTAATCTGACTTGTCTATGCCAACCAGATATTCTACATTAATCTAGTCCCATTTGCCAGCATTTGACCCATATCCCTCTAAACTCTTCCTATCCATATATCAGATGCCTTTTAAATGCTGTAATTGTGCCAGCCTCCACCATTTCTCCTGGTAGCTCATTCTACATCCCTCTCACCTTAAACTTATGCCCTCTAGATCTAGAACCTCCTATCCTGGAGAAAAGACCTTGACTATTTACTCCATCCATGAGCCTCATGGATTTATAAAATTCTCTAAGATCACCAGTAAGAACTTCTGAAGTGTGGTCACTATGAAAATGAGTGAAGCTAAACAGTTAATTCACACACTGCAATTTCCCATAAACAGCAGCGAAAGTTACATTGATCAGTGAAACTGAACGTATCTACTGCGCGAACAATTACGGCAGTGTACAGCTGTAGATAACTTTATCCCCTGCAGGGAGCGGTGCTGCGGGAGGGCCAGAGTGGGAGCTGGCACCTTGGTCTACTCTTGACGGTTTTTGTACTTGTTGGTGGACGGGTCCGGAGGTGGAGCATGCGCAGGCGCGCCAGGTTGGCGTCATGGCGGAGTCGGACTCAGAGGGCGCCAAGGTAACCATAGTAACGCGGGCCTAGCCATCGCGTCGCCTCACTTCGAGCCCCGCTCCTAGAGCTCGGTGCCTGCAGGCACAGCCCTCGGCCTCAGAGTGACAGGGGAATGAGGGCAGGCGCTCAGGTAACCGCCGGGGAGCTGTCTCTCAGCACAGCGATGGGCCGAGTGGTTATTGTTCAGAATGTGGGATTCAGAGTGTGTACCTGTGGGGGGAGAGGATTAGAGACTGTCGGGGGTCAAGATCGGAATCTGTTATCATTAATGTACTGAACACCTATTCTCCGAAAATACCCGTTCACCCGCCGACAGTGCGGCACTCCCTCAGCACTGACCCTCCGACAGTGCGGCACTCCCTCAGCACTGACCCTCCGACAGTGCGGCACTCCCTCAGCACTGACCCTCCGACAGTGCGGCACTCCCTCAGCACTGACCCTCCGACAGTGCGGCACTCCCTCAGCACTGACCCTCTGACAGTGCGGCACTCCCTCAGCACTGACCCTCCGACAGTGCGGCACTCCCTCAGCACTGACCCTCCGACAGTGCGGCACTCCCTCAACACTGACCCTCCGACAGTGCCCACTCCCTCAGCACTGACCCTCCGACAGTGCCCCCTCGCCCCAGCACTGACCCTCCGACAGTGCGGCACTCCCTCAGCACTGACCCTCCGACAGTGCGGCACTCCCTCAGCACTGACCCTCCGACAGTGCGGCACTCCCTCAGCACTGACCCTCCGACAGTGCGGCACTCCCTCAGCACTGACCCTCCGACAGTGTAGCACTCCCTCAGCACAGACCCTCCGACAGTGCGGCACTCCCTCAACACTGACCCTCCGACAGTGCGGCACTCCCTCAGCACTGACCCTCCGACAGTGCGGCACTCCCTCAGCACTGACCCTCCGACAGTGCGGCACTCCCTCAGCACTGACCCTCCGACAGTGCGGCACTCCCTCAGCACTGACCCTCTGACAGTGCAGCGCTCCCACCGAACTGACCCTCTGACAGTGCAGCACTCCCTCAGCACTGACCCTCCGACAGTGCCCCCTCGCCCCAGCACTGACCCTCCGACAGTGCAGCACTCCCTCAGCACTGACCCTCCGACAGTGCGGCACTCCCTCAGCACTGACCCTCCGACAGTGCGGCACTCCCTCAGCACTGACCCTCTGACAGTGCGGCACTCCCTCAGCACTGACCCTCTGACAGTGCGGCACTCCCTCAGCACTGACCCTCTGACAGTGCGGCACTCCCTCAGCACTGACCCTCTGACAGTGCCCACTCCCTCAGCACTGACCCTCTGACAGTGCCCACTCCCTCAGCACTGACCCTCTGACAGTGCCCACTCCCTCAGCACTGACCCTCTGACAGTGCGGCACTCCCTCAGCACCGATCCTCCGACAGTGTCCACTCCCTCAGCACTGACCCTCTGACAGTGCGGCACCACGCCAGCACTGACCCTCTGACAGTGCGGCATTCCCTCAGCACTGACCCTCCGATAGTGCCCACTCTCTCAGCACTGACCCTCCAACAGTGCAGCACTCCCTCAGCACTGACCCTCCGACAGTGCGGCACTCCCTCAGTACCAGCCCTCTGACAGTGTCACTCTTCCTCAGTATTGACTGATTGGCTTCAGTGTTTGAAATTAGCTGGGCGGCACGGTGGCACAGTGGTTAGCACTGCTGGCTCACAGCGCCGGAGACCCGGGTTCAATTCCCGTCTCAGGCGACTGACTGTGTGGAGTTTGCACGTTCTCCCCGTGTCTGCGTCGGTTTCCTCCGGGTGCTCCGGTTTCCTCCCACAGTCCAAAGATGTGCAGGTCAGGTGAATTGGCCATGCTAAATTGCCCGTAATGTTAGGTAAGGGGTCGATGTCGATGTCGATGTAGATGTAGGGGTATGGGTGGGTACGCTTCGGCGGGGCGGTGTGGACTTGTTGGGCCGAAGGGCCTGTTTCCACACTGTAAGTAATCTAATCTAATCTAGCTATTTTATTTTCAGACAAAGCTTGTTACTAATCAACCATATGATGAAAGTCTGGATGTGAATGATCCGGAAGAGGTAGCTAGCATCTACACTCCATCTCCAAGGCAGCCTGGTATGTCTCAGATAATGGAAGCATGTTTTGTAAAGGCATGATAGATAGAGGAAGGTGCATGTTGTCATTTGCAGACTAGAGTATCATATGAAAAATAATGCATAGACTTATATGATGTATCATATCTTGACAAAACTACAGTGGATGTGGTTGATGACAGAAATTATCAGTGATAAAGTCACATCAGAAGATACCAATGACGCTCTTCATGTTGATTGTAATGTGGTTCCACCTGACCTGTTTGCTTTTCGTGTTTGGCCACGATCACCTGTATATATCTCTTGTTATAATCTCTCATGTTCGTCCCTCCTTTTGTGAGAGCAGTGACTCCTGAAGGAGGTACAGTTCCAGGGACAGAGTGCTCTTCAGTTCATTACCCAAATAGCTGTTGTAATGTGAGAATGCTGCCAATTCACAGCAGGAGGTAAAACAGGAGCCAAATTCCATTCTCACTCAATCTCCTGCACACACAGTTACTTGAACAGGAATCGCTAGTTAGTGGTCCAGACACAAAAGACTGCAGAGTGTTTATTTGCCAGGGAGACTACATCCCACTTTAGCTTCCCTTACTGTTCCTGACAGAACACCTGCTAACTCAGCACCTACTAGGCATCAAACCTGACAGCTTCCTGTTTTGTCTTAGAATCATTGAATCCTTTCTGTGTGTAAAGAGGCCATTCAGCCCTCAGGTCTGCACTGACCCTCCAAACAGCAGTCCACCCAGATCCAGCCTGTCCACCCTATCCCCATACTCACATTTACCACAGATAATCCACCTTGCCTGATCGTCCCTGACAACTGTGAGGCAATTTAGCATGGCCAATTCACCTAAACTGCACATCTTTGGACTATAGGAGGAAACTGAAACAACTAGAGGAAACTCATGCAGACATGGGGAAAACGTGCAAAGTCCGAACAGTCACCAGAGGCTGGAATCGCACCTGGGTGCCTGGAACTGTGAGGCAGCCATGCTAACCCCTCTGGTCACTGAGTAACCAAAATATAATGTTTAATTAAAGAGAATAACTGTTCAACCTAAACAGGTATTTTATACTCTGCTCCAGCTGCTGTTTCGGAATGCATGGCCCTGCCACTGTCAGTACCCAGTCACTGTCTGCTCCTCCCTCTTGGGACTTCAACTGGAATTCAGTACTTCAATGTGTTTCACAGATCCTGCAATCAAAGCATTAGAAAGAGTTATGCTGGAAAGATAGATTATCCTCTTCCAAGTAACCCTTGGCATTTTACCACAAATCTGTAGTGAACTGTTAATGGATTTATTTGAACATACAGCTCATCTTTAAAATATATTCGTTAGCAAAGAGTGCTCTGACTCACTGGAATGAACTGCTGAGGCCAGAAAGAAGTATGAACAGACTGTGTTCAAGTTGTGCATAAGAATAAGTTACTAATTTGGATGAGAAGATGGGTGTCCACTCAGTCTCACTAATCTCACAGCATTCGTAAATATATCCCTTTCTTCTTAAAGTCACACTGTTCAATAACAGTATTGAAATCTCTATGCCTGAGCCATGTCAGAAATAAAAACATTATTTACCCATGTATCTCATAATATGACCCTGCTGCACCTTTGCAGCCAGTTTTCATTAAGACTAAACTCTAAAGATTTTCTGAAATTTAATTTTCTCTACTTCTAGCTGGTCTCAGGTCAAACCGTTCCCAGACCAGACTCATGGCAGATAACAGCAGTGATGAGTATGAGGAGGAGAACAGTAAGATAACGTCCACTGAGGTAATGCATACATTCTCCACAACTACCAAGGGCTCTGCATTTTCCACAGCGTTACACCAACACTACACAAGGGAAAGGTATGACTTGAAGGTAATGTCACCCAGGCGGGGCTCAAATCTCTGCGTGTGCTGCTGTTAGCACAGGTTGGACAGCATACACATTCCTTTACATTTGCTTAACCCTACTGACTTGGATTTGGGTGTATGAATGTTTTTAAAGTGAAGAAACCTAACTGAAGGCCTAAAATCAGAAAGTCAGTACAGGTTGGTGTTGGAAATAGTAGCAAAGAAGCCAAAATTAAATTAAAAAACAGCAATAAGATCATCAGTTCAAATTTGAAAGGCTATAGCCTGGAGGGAGCAGCATGCAGTGAAATGGTTGATAGGACTGTATCATTCTGTGCTGGAAATCATAATGGAATTGTGATAGGAATTCTCACACAATTTCTGTCCTCTGACCCTGTGGCAATGCAGTGTTACCTGACCCAACTGAAGGCAGTGCTCAATGATCTTTACCTCCTCTTGGGAAGATTTACCTAAATTTATGTGTTGTCTTTCTCCAGTTTGGATGGAAATCTTGGTTTTAACAGCCAGAGAGCTATGTGTTTCTGCACCCTGAGTATTTAATATCTGTGGCAAGATAGGCAAAAGTATGGCTTTTCACAGAATATGAAAATGCAGGCATTCCACAAAGGTAGTGGACTTGTCCCAGTCATCACTCAAGAAATTACAACGCTGATAAATATAGAATAAGATTTCAGAATGCAATTGGATAGATTGTAAAAATGTAATTGAGAGTCTTTGTTCACTGCTGAGGTTAATGCATATTTGCATGAGCAGCCATTTACATTAGCTGATGACTGAAGTTTTTGAAGTTCTGTTTGCTACTTAGTAAAGCCCCCATTTATATATAGAACATATAAAAAGGATGAATTAAAGAAGCTGTCAGGATCGTGTATGCAGGATGTCTCAACAAAATGTATTACATGATCACTGCTAGTGATGCCAGCTCCTGGGAGTAGCGGGAGTCGATAATCTGTGGCCAAGTTCATCAAAAACCTTTGGGAAGATTATTCTCTCGAACTGATCAAGCAATCGAGCAGGCTTCAGAATTTTGCAGTTTCTTATGATGCGTCGCTTGGGTCCTCTGTATACATTCCAGAAGTCTCCTCCCTCAAGGATTTGACAGGCTCCAGATAGGAATGTAACAGATTAAAGCTGATTACTACCACTGGTACTCAAAGTGTCTGACCAGCTGGAAATTCTTCCAGTTTCTCTGTCCACTAGTATTGAAATGGTTCATTGTAAATTCACCGAGCAATTGACTGTTTCAGACCTTGACCTAATCCATGCTGTCCACTAGTCCCTGCCCTGGGATGATTTGTTTCAGGTGTAACAGTGGGAGGGTTTCTCTAACCCAAAGGATACCAATCAGCCAGGTTTCCCATTCTGGATCACCATTCATTTTTCCTAGAAAATACTGCATGCATGTAGTTGTTATAAATATTTAAACCTAGCCATTTGCAAACAAATCTGCTGACACTCACATCTGAAAGTGATCAATAGGTGCAATTGCAGGTCACTGACGAAGGAAGTAGATCAAGGTCCTCAAGTAAATAGTATTCCACTGCAGAGAATGGGTATGGGCTCAGCAGCAAGCTAAGATCCTGTCCATGAACAATAAAAGGGAGAGCTCCACAAGCTGAACGACCTTGTCTCAATTGGAGCTTTTTGTGCCCTTTTCAGAGAGGTACAAGTTAACATTGTTCCTGGTTCTTCTCAGATTTTAATTGATGTCAATTGCTCACAGGTTCATGTAAAGATAACTTAGTAGGAGACAGATAGTCCAAACCAGAGCTGAGCTCTAAGGAGCAAAAAGATTTTGAATTGGATCCATGTTCAGTTGGTACTAATTGATATAATCTCATTGGGCTAATTTTTGTGCAAAAGTCCTAGATAAAACTGCCAAATTTGTGCAATTACCTAGTAGAGATTTTGTTTAAAGTAGATAAAGTTTGAAATCCCATGTATTTGCTTAGAAAATATACCACAAGATTCCATGGTTTTAAACAAATCAACATTACTAAATTATACAAGTAAATGTAATACATTTTACAATATATAGTTATGTGTACACAATTTATCTATAATCCAGAATTAATGTGAAGTAAACATGAATTAATGTGGAAACTGGTAAAATATTTTTTAATACCATACACATGACCCAGCATGTCCAGCCAAAACAAATCCTACAAATTTCTCAGTAACCCACCCAGTTGAGCGTGATCTCTGTGTCACAAAATTTCTTTTAGAACTCTATCTCACTCAGAAGAATTTCAACACCTCTCTTTTAAAGCTGGTTTGGTCCCAACCAACAGCAGCTCAACCCCACCTAAATTTCACAGGTATGATCCTTAACCGAAAGGCACTCTTTTTCCAGATCTCTGTCAGATTTGCTCCTTGTCCCAACCTTATTGGTCATCTTTGCCAGCTGAGCTGACCTGAAACGTCATCCATTATATTGACCAGACTATTGTCTAGCATCTAAATGCAGGATTGTACTACTGCCAATAATTGCTTGGCTGTCAGAAGCTTAACCTCTTCTCCTGAGACTGCATCTCTCTGGTCAAACATAGCTGCACTCCAGAATCATTGGTGCAGTTCCAGCTTTCGAGCTGCTTTGAGCAGAACCCTAAAGTTCATGGACTGGCCTTTGCCCTAAGTGCATGAATCCAATTTCAATAGCAGTTCAGCACCATTGAGTCACCTTTACAGACTTTTGCACTCACTCACTGACTTGAACTGACTGTTGAATTGCTGTTCAGTGACCCTTAAATTGTTTTGATTAACTGATAGAAACACTCCAAGAGAGTTTTAAATGTGATTAGAGGTGGAACATCTTGTGCTTATGATGCAAATTACACAGGCTGCTGGCTTGCACAGCACGTATTATGACTACGAAGATATTGATTTTATAATAGTTGACAGAAAAGAGGCAGTCAGCCAGGGTTCCTGCTCCTGTACACTATCCACAGGCCTCTGATTAGATATTTGCTAATCAATCCGTACAGTGAAGTAATACATCTGGAGCAGATAGGAATTGACCCCAGGCCTCCTGGAGATTTTTATTTAAGAAGGACAAGGTCCATCTTGTTAAGTTCATTTAGAATGCTGCGATATTTTTAATCAGCCTGTTTAAATGTGTTATCACACACTTCTGGAGCAGGTGGGAGTTGAACTCAAGCCTCCTGGCTCAGGAGTAAGACAACTACTTCTGCACATCAAAAGCCCCTATTTTGAATCGATCTGTGCAGGCATACTCTGATACACTTCTGGCACAAGTGGGACTTGAATGTGGACATCCCATTTTTACTAATCTATTTATATTTTCTCATCAACCTGTTCAGAAAGAATTTTACACACCTCTGGAGGAGGTGAGATTTGAACCTGGTTCTTCTGGCCCAGAGGTAGGGACATTACTAATGTGCCACAGGAACCCAAAGAATCTTATTAATTCAAAGTTTGGGAGAAGATTTGTAGCTCGGGTGCTCGTTGTTGTGGTTCTGTTCGCCGGGCTGGGAATTTGTCTTGCAAATTCCCAGCTCGGCGAACAGAACCACAACGAATCTTATTAATTTTTTATTTCTTACGTACAACCTGTTCAGAAATGTTATGACACACCTCTGGATCAAATAGGACTTGAATCCAAGCCTCTCATTCTAGAACTAGGGACACAACTATAGCATCGCAGGAGCCCTGAGACCCTCGTGCAATATTTTCTACTGAACCTGCTCAGAGACATCATTACACTCCGCAGGAGCAGGTGGGACTTGAACCCAGGCCTCATGGATCGGAGTCAGGGACCACCACAGTCATGAGATCCTAATTTATGTGTGGGAACAGGATCAGTCTCAGCTGTAACTCTTAGAGTCCAGATTCTTGTTGTAAACATCAGGCAGAGTACCAAAGTCAGCAACTCCTATAAAATTTCCAGAAAGAGACAATACCTCTAGGAGAGGGAAAATTAAGAGTTTTTTCTCATAAGTAGAAATAAAGTAGCAGCAAGCTTAGCAACAAGGGAAAAAGCTCAATAAGCTAAAGTTACTACTTAAAGATGGGCAGTTTTTTGCAATTATTCAACAGGAGAAGAAGAAAGGATCAAAGGCCATGCAGCAGGGGTTTGTGGAGAATGAAGATGAGGAGGAGGATGAGGATTCAGATGACACAGAATCTGATGATGATGATGAGGAGCATGGAGCACCACCAGAAGGGTGAGTCAAATCAGAAGGTGAGTGGAAATGAAAGCGAGAGAACTCAGCCTGATGGCTTGGTCATTGTCAACATCGAGTATTGAGCTTTTTCAGGAAGAGTAAGGCTTTATTCCTCTTGCACTCGCTTTTAAATCAGACACGAATCACATCATTCTGAATTCTGTAAGAAGCCTTCTTTTCTTTTGTTAATTAGGTTATTTGATTTAGTCAAACAAATATATTGGTGCAGATTGAAACTGCCACTGGTTTAGGAAACATATGTTTGCAATGTACATTTCCATAAATAAAATTTTATAAAGTGTCTAAAGTTTAAGCTCTGGTTCTCACATTCACCATCTAGCTTTCTAGATTAGAATATTAACTTTTTAATGCTCCCTCACTTGAGACAAAGCCTGTTATAATTGGCTATTCACACTTCACAATTGCAGGAATTGTTCAATTGCTAAAACTACTTATGATTTTTATCAACCAATATGTACTGTAGGCAAATCAAGCCACTAGAAAGTACTCGCTTAATGCAGTCGACAATTGTACTCAATTAGTAACTTTGGAGACCACTAAGGTTTTCCTGTCGAGCTCTTGATGTCTGAAGCTGTAAGTGGCAAGATTTTGAGATTGATATTCCAAGTCCACAGTCAGTGTTTTCAGTCAGGCATTTCTTTTGAACCTGTTTATAATTTCACAGGAAATGCAGAGAAATGTGTCTCTGGCACATTTGCCAATGTTTTCTGGTCTGATTTTTTTGATTTAACATCATTGTTAACTCATTTAAAATGACCAATTTATTCCTAGCTTTTATTTTTCACACAAAATAATGCCTTTGGGCTCATCTGCCATACCATGAGCCGATCCCATTCACACTGTGTGCTTTAGTTGCATTGTGGTCGAGGGGAATCTGAGCATTACCCAGAAGTTGAACAGAGAGCTTTGTTGCTGTGTATCCCTGTACCAGGTGCAGAAATGGTATGAGCACGTACTCTTATCACACAACAGACAGTATATTTATGCCAGAATAAGAAACAGTAGTTACAAGATGAGACATGAAATACTAAGATTTTTTTTTGCTTTTATCTTTAAAAAGGTAAGCTTTTTAAAGATAAAAGGATTTTAATGAGATCTTAATTCTTAAATCCTTGAGTTTTCTGAGTTTTGTCTTTTGACAGACTCTTTCTTATCTCACTATTTAGAGATTTTCCTCATATTATTTTCTGTGATACCATGTACAGAATTAGTTTAATGTCAGATCTAATTATTGTTATTAGAATCAGGTACTGACTCACTACCCATAATTTATAATGTTCTGTCTCTTTCAGTGCATATGATCCTGCAGATTATGAGCATCTTCCAACTTCCAATGAGATAAAGGAACTGTTCCAGTATATCACCAGGTAAAAGTCAACAAATAATTTGTTTCAAGTAGATTTTGCTTTTCATGGGATGTGGATGCCACTGGCAAGGACAGTATTTGTTGATGTTCGCTAGATTCATTTGCACTGAGTGACTTGTCATGTCATTTATTTCAGAGAGCAGTTAGGAGTCACCCACATTCCTGTTGTTCTATGGTGCCTTTATATTCTAGTGATATTCTTAGAGAATCTCCTATGGCAGAACTTTAGCAACAGTATCCTCCAGTTTACATTCTCACCTGCCTCTATTTTCCCTGAGGTGTGAGGCAGAAGGATCCACTAATTACTGCTGAGATGCATACATTGCAAGAGGAGTAGGCCAAACAACCCTTTGAGCTGGCTCCCCATTTAATGTAATCACAGCTGACTGAAAACTTCAAAAATGCCTTTTTCTCACTTTATCTTCATAACCCTTTCTTACTCATTCTGTACAACATGTATTTGTGCACCAGCACAGTTTACTCAACTCATTGTCTTCCTGTACAATATGCACTTGTCTCTTAATGTTTTCATGGGGTGTGCGCGTTAATAGCTAGGCCAACCTCTGTTGCCCACCTCTAATTGCCGTAGAAAGTTAATGTTGAGTTGTCTTCTCAAACCACTGCGGTTTTTGGGGCCTGAGGAAACCTGCAGTGTTGTTAGGAAGGAGATTTCAGGATTCTGACCTAGCAACAGTCAAGAAATGTTGATGTAGTTCTAAGTCAGGATGGTGTGTGGCACGGAGGGGACTTTTGGTGGTGTTCCTAGACATTTGCTGCTCCTGTCTTTCTGGGTGGCAGTTGCTGAGGATTTGAAAGCTGCTGCTAAAGTAAGTTTGGTGAGTTGCTGAGGCACTGTTTACCTGCACAGTACATAGTTAACCTGCAGAGAAAATATTTCCACCAGGAAATCTAAAACCAGTGACCAACCAACAATCCAAGGTGACTCATAAATCCAATACTGAATCAAATAGATGATTGGCCTCTGATTTTGGGTTCTCCTCATGGAAATATTTTCTCCATATCTACCTCAGTGACTTATAAATCCCAGCATGGAATTGAAAGATTTGCTGAAAAGGCTGAGAGAAAATGAATATATTTGAAGGCAATTCGATGGAATGTAAAGACCTGTACAGACTAATTGGGCTAAATGTTCTGTTTCCTTGCTGTATGTATTTTATGTAATTCTTTGTACTTATAACACTATTGCCTTCTTGAGAATAATTAAAGATGGGTAATAAATGCTCCCCAGCCAGCAACACCCTTATTCCATGAAAGAACAAATTAAAAACACTTTGCCTCCTAAATGCATCAATGCTGTTAAACGAGTCTAGAGAAGTGTTTTTGACTGCTTTTGGCTTTGTGTGTGACAGATATACTCCGCAATCCATTGAGCTGGACCATAAGCTGAAGCCATTCATTCCAGACTTCATTCCTTCAGTGGGTGATATTGATGCCTTTTTGAAGGTTCAGAAATTAAATATTTATATTATCACAATTCAGTTTCCTTTTCTACATTGTTATTTTTCTGAACTTAATTTTGTTTTTAGTTTGTTATTCAAACACTTGTAATTATTCTTTTTATCTCTTAACGCTGCTGATGAATTACTGTCTGTTCCACATACTGCAGAAACATATCAAACTAGGAAGTGGTCTTGACAACCTAATTTACTGATCCGATATTAGGATGAATAATACTCACATAATAACCTGGTCCAATTAGACACAGCTCAGCATATTACGGCACATTAAACTGTTTACAGATTTCAGCCCCTCCAGTACACCAGCACCTCATAAAAATTAATTTTAAAAATGACTTTGAATTCCCATTTGTTGAGTTATTTCTCATGTGACCTGCAGGTACCTCGCCCTGATGGGAAACCTGACAACCTGGGCCTGATCCCATTGGATGAACCTTGTGCGAAGCAGTCTGATCCGACTGTTCTGTCACTGTGGCTGACAGAAAATTCGAAACAGCACAGTATCACGGTAAAGAGCTGGAGGTTTAATAGAGGTGATGCAGCTTCTTCTGGGAGCTGGTGCTCTAGTAATATTACTGATTAACTCAACCACCAAAAGCAGTTCAGTGCTGTCACTGGGAATTCATAGAATGCAATGGCGATTGTGTGAAATGTTTGCGGTGCATCTGCTTAAACTGTGGATAGTATCCAGTCACCTAATTCTAGATTATGCTGTAGAGGCATTTCTGGAGGGAGTGCATTGAACTGTAGCATTGACGTATTGGTGATTACAGGCACCTAGGGATTGCAATCTTCCAAAAAAACTATTGATGCTGTGGCTCAGTTAAAAATTTCAAAACTGAATTGATTGATTTTTTTTTGTTAGATAAGACTTTTAACAATTAAAGAACAAAGAGACATATTTGGAGCGAAGATACAGAACAGTCATAATCTAACTGAATAACCTCCTGTTGATATATGGGACAGATTTGAAAGAATTAATTTCGAGTTGCATGCAAGATGGAGTTTTTCATTTAATGGTGGAGTATGGGGTGCACACGGTGCCAGAATTGGAGGAGCATAGGTATCTCAGTGTTGTGGGCTGGACGGTGTTAAAGAGAAAGAGAGAGCTGAAGAAATGGAGGGATTTGAACACAAATGGTTCATTTTAAATTTGAGGTACAGATCTGTGACTGAGTGGATGAGGAAAGCAAAACGGAGAAATCTGTAATTGTGTCTGTGTCTCGGGTATTATGTCTACCATTCAAATTTTGGCACAACACCTATAAAAGGCTTCAAAGTACTTTTTGTGGTCAAGTTACTGTTCCTGTCTTGCACCACAGCAATTAAAGGTGAAAAGCCTGGAGAATGCAGAGAAAAATCCGAAAGCTCTTGATAACTGGATGGACAGCATCAGTGAACTGCATCATTCCAAACCACCTGCCAATATTCACTATACCAAGTGAGTGATGTATGTTCCCTTTTGTGCTCCTTCCTGTCTCCACTGCTAGCTTCATTGCCCTCGATATTCAGGATCCAAACAGCAGCATGGTTGTGTTCAGTTTCCTCCACAGTTGCAGTGACGATGAATACTTAGTCATGCTGTGGTACCACGGATGTGGTATCTGAAGCCATCTCTCTGTGCTGCATCTTTGAACGTTTACAGGATATCCTCTCGTGGCTTGGTATGTTTGTCTAACTGATGACTGAGCTGCACTGAGCAGGAAGCTTCCCAAATAGATTTTTCCTAACCCACACTCGATGTTGAATGTTTTGAATTCAGCAGTAAGCTTTTATGCACTTGGCTTCAACACTAAATTAGGGAGAGCATGAGCTCGGGGATCCTGCTCCTGATCACTGTCAGTGGAAAGTGCAAGGGCATTGCATGATGTCAAGGCTTGGATCAATAGCCATTGATATTCACTGGCTCATCTTGAATATGATTTGGAGATGCCGGTGTTGGACTGGGGTGTACCAAGTTAAAAATCACACAACACCAGGTTATAGTCCAACAGTTATATTGTCAATCACCTGATGAAGGAGCGTTGCTCCGAAAGCTAGTGTGCTTCCAATTAAACCTGTTGGACTATAATCTGGTGTTGTGTGATTTTTAACTTCATCTTGAATAGGAAACATAGTGATAGCTTCAGATACTGGACATTGTCTGTGGATCTACATCCCAGCAAGCCTCAGAGCCTTGAGAAGAGGGGAATAAACCCTCAGCTTGTAGCTATGGCTTGAAGCAAGTTCCTGTTCTTCCTTTTAGGCCGATGCCTGATATTGAAGCTCTCATGCAAGAATGGCCACCAGAGTTTGAAGAACTGCTAGGAAAGGTTAGTAAGTCTGATTAAGGCTGCAACCGTATGCATTTTATTAACATTGTGAGCATGAAATATTTCTCTCAGTGACTACATTAAATAACTCCTCTCATCATAGGTGAGCCTGCCTACAGCAGATATCAACTGTGAGCTAACCCAATACATTGACATGATCTGCGGTAAGCACAACTGTTAGCATTAAATAATCAGCAAGTAAAAAGCTTATAGTACCTTGGGTAACTTCGAAGCACCTGCCAAACAGTGCATGTCAGAACTCTCTTCCATCTCTTATCAGACATGGGTGATCATTCAGCCTGAGGAGATGAGCTGCTGTGTTCACTGTAAGATCTTTCTTTTAAGAAAACTGCTTCTTTCAGTTGAACCATCGCCTCCGGCATAACAGTGGCTATCTCCTCAGCCTCAGCAGCTCAAGGCAAGGGACAGGAACAGATTGACATGTTGTTGACTGTCCAGTAGATAGTGTGTAGGGATCATTCAGGCTCAGACCTGGCTGTGATGTTTCCTTCATGCCTCATGTTTCTACCACTAACGTGGCTGGTGAGGAATAGATAGTTTAGAGTCCTGTGGAACTGGCCCTCAGCAGGATCTAGTATCTGACACAGAGAAGCAGAAAAAATCTGTATGTTTCAATCATCACCATACAACTGAGAACAGAAACTGTCATTGTGAAGTTGTGAAAATAACACTAGCCCACTGCACTGTACTATATTGAGCTCAGACCCACATCTTTGCACCAGAACACCAACCAACAATAGAGATTGTCATGACTATTGTTGGAAAACAAAAATAAAATGTTAAAATGCTGGAAATACTCAACAGGTCCAGCAGTGTCAGTGGTGAGAGAAGTGGAGTAAGCAATTATCGTTAACTCTGTTTTGCTGTCCACAGCTGCAGACAGAGATGCTGAATATTTTGTTAATTCTGGGCATACTTATTAATTAAAAACAATCAGCAGTGCAATTTATTTTTGAGAAAAGTTGTAGCTCAGGTTGAGGTTCAAGTTATAAGTTTGCTCACTGAGCTGGCAGATTTGTTCTCAGATATTTTGTCACCATGCTGGGTAACATCATCAGTGAGCCTCTGGTGAAGCGCTGGTGTTCTGTCCCACTTTCTATTTGTGTGTCATGGTCTCTTAAGGTGGGTGATATTTCCAGTTCTTTTTCTCAGATGTTGGTAAATGTGGTCTAAATCAATGTGTTTATGATGGAGTTCCGGTTTGAATGCCAGGCCTCCAGGAAATCCCATGCGTGTCTCTCTTTAGCTTGTCCAAGGATGGATATATTATCCCAGTTAAAATGGTGTCCTTCTTCAAAGTATCAATGGATACAAGTGATAGTTGGTCATATCTTTTGGTGGCTGGTTGGTGCTTGTGTATCCTGGTGGCTAGTTGTTTAACTGTCTGTCCAATGTAATGTTTGTTACAGTCTTGCGAAGTATTTTGTATATGAATTTGTTTTGATAGTTATTGATACAGGTTCCTTTAGGTTCATCAGTAGCTGTTTCAGTGTGTTGGTAGGTTTGTGGGCTACCATGATGCCAAGGGGTCAGAGTAGCCTGGCAGTCATCTCCGAGATATCTTTGTTTGGTAATGTGGCTAGAGTTCTCTAGGCATGTTGTGTCTACTTTCTGGATTAGAATGGTTATGGAAAAGCACAGCAGTTCAGGCAGCATCAGAGGGATTTTCCTGCTCCTCGGATGCTACCTGAACTGCTGTGCTTTTCCAGCAACACTCTAATTCAGAATCTAGTTTCCAGCATCTGCAGTCATTGTTTTTACCACGTTGTGTCTACTTGTTTGGGCTTGTTGTTTAGGAATTGGCGGACTATGTTTATTGGATCCAGAGTGTGGTTCTGGAAAAGCACAGCCGGTCAGGCAGCAACTGAGGAGCAGGAAAATCACAATCAAAAGCTTTTGCCCGAAACATTGACTTTGCTGCTCTTCGGATGCTGCCTGACCTGCTGTGCTTTTCCAGCACCACACTCTCGATTCTGATCTCCAGCATCTGCAGTCCTCACTTTCGCCTGTGTTTATTGGGTACCCATTCTGCTTGAATATGCTGTATAGGTATTTTTCTTCTGCTGTTTGTCATTCCTGGGTGCTGCAGTGTGTCGTGGCCCGTTTAAATCATGTCCTGATGCAGCTCCATTTGTGGGTTTTGGGATGATTGCTTCTATAGTTAAGTATCTGGTCTGTGTGTTGCTTTCCTGTAGATGCTGGATTGCAGTTCTCCATTAATTGTTCATTCCACTGTGACACCTAGGAAGTGGAGTCTGTTGTTGTTCTCCTCTTCTGTGAAATTATGCCAGTGAGGATGTTGTTGATGATGTTGTAGGTTTCCTTGAATTTTTTCTGTTTTGTGATGACAAAGGTGTCATCCATGTAGCGAACCCAAAGTTTGCATTGGATTCGGTTGGGTTGGCATCATGGTATCCCATAAACCTACCTTTACAATTGAAACAGCTACTGATGAATCGAACAACCAGCAAAACAAATGTCATTTACAAAATACCATGCGAGAATTGTAACAAACACTACATTAGACAAAAAGGGCAGAAAACTAGCCACCAGGATGCGAAAACACCAACTAGTCACCAAAAACTAACCAACTATCAATGGTATCCTTACAAACAGATGAAGGACAACTCATCCATCCTAGGACAGGCTAAACAGAGACACCCACGGGAATTCCTAGAGGTCTGACATTCAAACTGAAACTCCATCAATAAACTCATCAATTTGGACCCCATTTACCAACCTCTGAGAAAAAGAACCATAAATGATGTCACTCACCTCAACAGACCAAGACACACCAATAGAAAGCAGGACAGAACACCAGCGCTTCACCAGAGGCTCACTGATGATATTACGTAACATGGTGACGAAACGTCTGAGAACAAACCTACCAGCTCAGCGAGCAAACTTACAACCTGAACAATAATCAGTGGTTCTTCATGTGCTCGTTAACTAAATCTCTATTGAAACATTCCCTTTAACTGGCTCCAGTCTAGACTGCTAATACTAATATTCTGTATGTATTTGTTGTTTCAAAACTTCTTATTTTGCCACTTCCTTCCACAGCAATCCTCGATATTCCTGTATACAAGGACCGCATCCAGTCCCTACATGTGCTTTTCACCCTTTACTCTGAGTTCAAAAATTCACAGGTAAGAGTCATGAGGATAGAGTCTGAAAAATCTGGGTCTCTGTCTCTTTTCTGAGCCAGATTCAGCTAGTAGGCTGTAATCAATGTCTGATAGATTCTTCTACAAACAGCAATTTTGTAAATGCTCCCACCATCTTTCCTGTTTCTATCTTCAGCAATAGTTGCAATCTGCTGTGGAAGACACTTATACTGAATGAAGGCAGCAGCTCTGGTTCAGTGGATTGTGAGGTTTAGATTACAATGAGTGAGTGCTGTAATGTTGGAGGGTCAGCACTGAGGGAGCACTACATTGTCAGAGGTTCAGTACTGGGGGAGTTGTGCTGCACTATCAGAGTGTCAGTACTGAGGGGGTTGTGCTGTACTGTCAGAGGGTCAGTACTGAGGGGGTTGTGCTGTACTGTCAGAGGGTCAGTACTGAGGGAGTTGTGCTGTACTGTCGGAGGGTCAGTACTGAGGGAGTTGTGCTGTACTGTCGGAGGGTCAGTACTGAGGGAGTTGTGCTGTACTGTCAGAGGGTCAGTACTGAGGGAGTTGTGCTGCACCATCGGAGGGTCAGTGCTGAGGGAGTTGTGCTGTACTGTCGGAGGGTCAGTACTGAGGGAGTTGTGCTGCACCATCGGAGGGTCAGTGCTGAGGGAGTTGTGCTGTACTGTCGGAGGGTCAGTACTGAGGGAGTTGTGCTGTACTGTCGGAGGGTCAGTACTGAGGGAGTTGTGCTGTACTGTCAGAGGGTCAGTACTGAGGGAGTTGTGCTGCACCATCGGAGGGTCAGTACTGAGGGAGTTGTGCTGCACCATCGGAGGGTCAGTGCTGAGGGAGTTGTGCTGTACTGTCGGAGGGTCAGTACTGAGGGAGTTGTGCTGTACTGTCGGAGGGTCAGTAGTGAGAGAGTTGTGCTGTACTGTTGGAGGGTCAGTACTGAGGGAGTTGTGCTGTACTGTCGGAGGGTCAGTACTGAGGGAGTTGTGCTGTACTGTCGGAGGGTCAGTACTGAGGGAGTTGTGCTGTACTATCAGAGTGTCAGTACTGAGGGAACGCTACACTGCTGCCTTTCAAATGAAATATAAAGCAATGGCACAAATAAATGTAAAGATTCATATGGCCGCTATTTTAAAGAAAAGGAGGGGAGTTGTCCTGAATGTCCATGGTAACTTGATGACTAAAGAAAATTATGTGGTTATTATTTAATTGCAGCTTGTGCAACTCTATCATGTACAGAGTCCTGCATCTCCTTGCCACATTGCACCTTCAACAGTATTCAATTAGCTGAAAATTGCAAGAGGGCATCCTGAGAACATGAAAGGTTCTATAGAAATAGGCTGCACCTGTGGCGATGCAAATTCTGTGTGGAACACAATACACACACAGGTACAATTGGAGTGATGTTTGTACCTTCCCTTTCAGCAACTGTGTTGTATCAGTGCTTTGGCTCTTAAAGACACTGACACCGTTCTACAATGATTACAGTGGCTGTGGCAAACACAATGATGTTAATTCAGCAGAGTTGTAATAAGTAGCTTTTCAACTGCTTCAGCAACAGCAGTTGAAAATGCCAGAAACTCTGGTGTTGTAAGAAATGTTGAAATTACTAGCTCCATAACTTACTGAAAATAAGCTGGGCCCTCTGGTTTACCCAGTTAGGTCGCGAATCTTTCCCTAATACCCACTGCTCAACAGACTTTATTCACATCTAATACATTTCTTTCATTGGGAATACTGTGCACCTAGTATGTGTTAAAGATGCAGCTTTTTTTCTGATTTACACTTTACCTCTGAAAAGACAATAGTTAGAAACAGTTTTTTTTCTTTATTTTTGAACTAGGAGTAGGCCCTTGAGTCTGCTCCACCATTCAGTTAGCTTGTGACTGATGTGTTTGTGTTTCAAATTCCACATTCCGAGTTACACCCAGTAACCTTTGATTCCGTTGCCTAATGAGAGTAAATCTATCTCCACCTTAAATATCCAATGCACCTGTCTCCTTCTCCTGAGGCAATATCTTCAAATGTTGCACAGCCCTCTGCGAGAAGATCATTCTTCTCAACTTTGTCCTGAAAGGGCAACCTTATTTCATTTAAAATCAGTGCCGCCTTACTTCTATACTCACCCACAAGTGGTAACCTCCCTTACATGTCCACCTTGTCAAGACAGTTCAGGATCTATACCCTTCAATCAAGTCACCCCTCACTCTTCTAAATTCCAGTGGAAACAAACCCAGTCTGTCCATCCTTTCCTCAGAAGGCAACACACACATTTCAATATCAATCTAGCAAGCCTCATCTGAACCACCTCCAATGCATTTTATATCCTGCCTTAATGCCATGTCTTTGAGGAGAAAGTAAGGACAGCAGATTCTGGAGATCAGAGCTGAAAATGTGTTACTGGAAAACGCAGCAGGTCAGGCAGCATCCAAGGAACAGGAGAATCGACGTATCGGGCACAAGCCCTTCTTAAGCCCGAAACATTGATTCTCCTGTTCCTTGGATGCTGCCTGACCTGCTGCGCTTTTCCAGCAACACATTTTCAGCTTAATGCCATGTCTACCTGGAACATAACATTATTCCTTTAATTTTCAATTCCTATTGTAATAAAGAATAATATTCCATTAGCTGTCTTTTTGTGATTCCTGAACTAGACCACTCAACACCTCAGACTTCTGCAGTCCTTCTCCTTTTAAATAATAGTCAGCTTTTTGTTCCTCTTGCCAAAACGATCTTCATATCTTTCCACATTATAGTCCATACATTTTGTTACAAATACTTGCAGAAACCAATCAAAGGTTCTGTTCTCTTTGCAGCATTTCAAAGCTCTCGCAGAAGGGAATAAAGTGAGCAGCTGTGAGGAACCTCCATCTCACAGTGCAGAAGTGGACACAGTAGCATTCGACTGAGTAGCAGCTCTTTAGCAAATTATTCTCTCTGATGGAAAAGTCATAATCTTCCTTTTGTTCTAAATACAAACATTAAGTTGTTTTATTTTTATACTTTCTGTATAGTTTTTCCTAATAAATATTATTCTGTACAATGCCTCTCCTCATTGGTTATCATGTCTATCATGACTGGACAAATATGTCACAGGGACCTTATACATGCTGTTACGTCTGTCAGCAGATTTTAGTTGAATGTGTGGTCCTCCATCAGGTATAATTTTTATTTTAAAGTTTCACAGACATAGCAGAAAGGGAGGTAAAGATTCACTATTCAACGTGTTCTTTACTGTTGTGGTGCGTTATGATCCTAGCTGACAAGTCAGTTCCCAGAATGAAAGCTGGATTGATCAACTGTAAGTTTTATTTTTACAACTTGTTTACCATGGTGGTCAGTTACCGAACTTATTCACAAGAGGCGGCCAATGTTCTTTAACAAAATAACATCGAAGTTTATCATCAAAGGGAAAAAATTGCAAGTTTTTTTAAACTATACAAGAACTATTTGAAGTAATTTTGTTACAGACATCAAGTGAAAATTCAGCAGCTTTTTTACACACAACCTTTAGAGGTACTCAAACCACAGTCAGAGGTCATTCTGTCTCCACTTTAAACTTGCTTGTTCCATTTATATGGTTGAATTTGATTTCAAATCTGTGCATTCATTCAATGTTAATGCATGTTGTCTTGAGCCCTTTGAACAAACGGCTAACACAGCTCATTTATTTAATAACATGCGTTTCTTAAACTCCTGTTAAGCTGCACTGTTGCAGTTACAAGCCATTTCTCTCTTGATGAAACACACACACAGAGCCTGGTCTTTGGGTGGTTCTAGCCCAGCCCACATCTCATGAGTTCCATCTCTCTATCACATTTTTTTTCCTATTCTACCCTTGCTTCTAACGCACTAAATTACCTGCCTCAAACTCTAAGGCTGTTAAACCTTCATCAACCAACATGTATCAACCAACATCAAACACCCTGTTACCACTCAGAAAAAAATTAACATTAAACTAAAATTGAGTTTTTCCCTTGGTGCACAATATGGAAATACAAATCAAACATAAAGCTGTACATGTTTTGTCCAATTTAGAGCCCAAAACAATAACATGTCATGAATCTTCATTGCAGATACAAATCCAACCCTTCTCTATACATGTTTCATCAAAGCTTATTTAGGAAAAAACTGTCTGAGAATTTTGTCTCTGACCCTTGAAGGTGATCAAACAAGTTTTAGGGGCTTCAGTGACTTGAAGACAACCTTGAGAGACCCGGGTACCTTCTATGTTTAGTTATTCTTGAAAACATGTCCAGCTCCTTTGAGTTCCCAGTGAAACTGCTTTGATTGCACGTAACTGCAACACATTCTCACAGCTCTACTGAAAGGGAGCGGCTCTTAGCATCTAAACGTAATTCAGGCTTGCATAACTAATAATCATGTCCACTGGTTCTCCCTGACCTATGATGGTCATAGAGTCATAGAGATGTACAGCACGGAAACAGACCCTTCGGTCCAATTCATCCATGCCGACCAGATATCCCAATTCAATCTATTTCCACCTGTCAGCACCTGGACCATATCCCTCCAAATCCTTCCTATTCATATACCCATCCAGATGCTTTTTAAATGTTGCAATTCAACCAGCCTCCCCTGCTTTCTCTGGCAGCTCATTCCATACACCCACGGCCCTTTTTGTTATTTCTAAAATCTCAATCAAAGCCACTGAAAGACTACCCTTTGAAAGTTTCCCCTTACGTCTCTTTTATACCTTTCCCCTCTCACCCTAAACCTATGCCCTCTAGTTCCGGACCCCCCCCCACCCCAAGGAAGAGACTTTGTCTATTTATCCTATGATTTTACCCCTCATGATTTTATAAACCTTTATAAGGTCACCCTCATCCTCTGCGCTCTGGGGAAAACAGGCCCAGTCTATTCAACCTCTCCCTATAGCTCAAATCCTCCAACCCTGGCAACATCCTTGTAAATCTTTTGTGAACCCTCTCAAGCTTCAGAACATCTTTCTGATAGGAAGGAGACCAGAATTGCACGCAATATTCCAAAAGTGGCCTAACCAATGTCCTGTACAGCTACAACATGACCTCCCAACTTCTGTACTCAATACTCTGACCAATAAAGGAAAGCATACCAAACGCCGCCTTCACTATCCTATCTACTTGCAACTCCACTTTCAAGGAGCTATGAACCTGCACTCCAAGGTCTCTTTGTTCTGCAACACTCCCTCGGACCTTACCATTAAGTGTATAAGTCCTGCTAAGATTTCCCTTCCCAAAATGCAGCACCTTGCATTTATCTAAATTAAACTCCATCTTCCACTTCTCAACCCAATGGCCCATCTGAGCAAGATCCTGTTGTAATCTGAGGTAATCTTTTTCGCTGTCCACTACACCTCCAATTTTGGTGTCATCTGCAAACTTACTAGCTATACCTCTTATGTACACATCATTTATATAAGTGGTGGTATTGTGGGTAAATACCACAAGCTATCTTTAATTCAGTTACTTATTAAGAAATCTCTCAATCAAGTACTGAAATAATGGTTTTAACTTTATTAGATGTAGCAACCAAGTAGGACCCCTCAATTGAGCAAGTTAAGCCTCACAACCCAGCTTGGCTATTACCCAGTTAATGATGGAATTCAGATATGATTTCAACCAGCAGTGTTTGTCTCTGATGTCCAGATTTTGATCGAAGTGCAATGTTGTTCTTCAAAGTTCTGCTGAAGAGTAGTTCTGATGTTAAAGTCTTATATGGTTTATTTATCCTTCAGGTCTGTGGGATCACATTATTTTTGATCTTTTAGATTCTTTCATCCAAATTATTGACTACTCCTCTGGAACTATTAAGTCTGCAGCTTGCTGCCTTATCAGTAGTTTCTGTGTTCCTTGTTTTATTTGGCATTGACTGTCTGTTTGAAGACACAACTCTCCTGTGATTAACACCTTAAATTCTTCAGTAGGGCAATCATTTGTCGTTGTGGCATAAAGCAGCCAGTTATCAAGTGATGTCAAAACAGTTTTGTTGATGTAATTTTGACTCCTCCCAGATGTGGCTGATTGCTTTCACTTACTGTATAAGTTTATCAGTATCCCTTAATAGTTTATTCCAGTCAGAGTTATTGCTGCTTCTTTCAATCCAAGAGCCATTATTCATGTCCTGAAGTTTACACTGCCACAGAAGTCTGATTAAACCAATTCTTTTTGTTATTTTTAAAATCTCAGTCAAAGCCACTGAAAAATTACACTTTGAAAGGCTACTCCTTCAGAAGTATTTTCCAAATCCTTTATATCCCTTACCTTTATATTAAATGCACTTTGAGGTTTTGTGCAAAGACAAAACATTTGTTATTTCTCATTTAATTATCCCATTTATATACAAACACACTATTCCTTTTTACAATAACCTTGCAACAGCATTCAAGATTTATGCATTATAATTCCCAGGTCATTTTCCCATTCAGTAAATAATACATAACCCTGCATGATATACACATGCTTTACGTTACAGTATATTGTTGCACCATGCTGTGTTTCCTATACAGTATTGAAAGAGATCTGCCAGCCACCAACCCATTCTCCCATTGTAATTGCCTCAATCCCAGTACTGTACTTGCATTTCGGTATTATTTGCAAGTCCTCAGTTAGTTGCTTAGTACAGGTTTCCAAATTGGAGATGGTGTTGAAGAACGATGACGTACAACACAGACCCCATAAGTGAACAATCCTTTGCTGTACTGTTATCATTAATACCTGACTGCTCACATAATTTATCAGAATACATCCAATATCTTCTAAAACCCACAATTTGCTCACCAATCCTACATGCTGCAACTTTCCTCTTAGCTTTTCATATATCACTTTTAAAAAGTCGATTTTGAGAATGTTAGCAATGTTCTGACATCCACTGACTGGTTCCCAAAACTCTCCCTCATTTTCCATTGGGATTGTTGATTCCAATGAGATTAATTAATACATTGAGGTTAATTAACGTAAACTAATTGTTATAAGAGATTAACAGCCTTAATGAGATCACAGGCCCTCTAATCATGATACTTAATCATTTTCTGTTTATTAACATGCACTTAGTTATATGTAGGTAGTAGCTAACATATTAGACAACATTGTCTTTGATAATTCACAGTATCTTCATATTGTTACAAAGACTATTTTAATATTGCTTGGAGGTCTTGAGTTTTGAAGGATTGAGGGGAAACCTAATTATTTCAAGTTCCATGGAAATTCCTGAGCTACTGCTTTGAGATTATTGAATATTCCCTGCAGATGTTGAAGATTTATTTAAAAAGAGGGCTTCTTGGGAATCACATGACTGATAACTGCTTGTTTCGCTGTTGACTTCTGGTGCTGTTCTTGATCAATGACTGACTTGAAGATGATCTTGGTTTATTTGGCTGAATTGGAGGAAAGCGTATTAAGAATAAGCCACCCAGATCTCATCCATTTCTGAAAAGGAAACCCCTTAGTTAAGTTCAGGGTAGAACCTTATTTGTTCTTTTGAAAGTGTGCTTAAGGAACATCTCAAGATTGTATTTCCTGAGCAAACTGTTTCTGCTAAGCCTCAGAGACATGTATGTGTGATTAGTAACTTGACCACATGTGCAAGAACACCAGAGCAACACACTCTAGAGCAGTCTACGGTCTACCCTTTTCCTTTCAAGGATAACCCATTAGCCAGTCATTTCATTTTTTCAGAAAGCCAATCACTGCAGGGAATTGTTTCTTTCTGTTTTTGAAGACTGTGCATGTGTGTTTTGGGGATGTTAAGAGAGACAAATATTTATACTTCTATATTATTCACTGTCTTAAACAATTATTCATACAGGGTTTGTTTTGATAATAAACAAATAATTGTGTTTAGTAAGAAGCCTGGTTGATAGGTCATGTTGTTTGAAACCTGATATAGTCAAGGTTTTTAATTAACCACCTTGGTAACTGAAAAACGTATTTTTATTTCATTTTGACCTGTGAACCAGGATAACAGTGCACTCCCCCAATGTATGGTTGAATCCATTTGGGTGGAGATCAGGAATTGTAAGGGGAAGAACCAACTGGTGGGAGTAGTCTATAGGCCACCCAATAATAACATTATAGTGGCACAGGAGATCAATCAAGAAATATTTGAAGCATGCATGTAAGGATGGAACGGCAGTAGTCGTGGGGAACTTTAACATGCATGTTGATTGGCCGAATCAAGTCAGTAAATGCGGTCTTGAAGAGGAGTTCATAGAACTCATCTGTGGGCGGCATGGTAGCACAGTGGTTAGCACTGCTGCCTCACAGCGCCAGAGACCCGGGTTCAATTCCCGCCTTAGGCAACTGACTGTGTGGAGTTTGCACGTTCTCCCCGTGTCTGCGTGGGTTTCCTCCGGGTGCTCAGGTTTCCTCCCACAATCCAAAGATGTGCTGGGTCAGGTGAATTGGCCATGCTAAATTGCCCGTAGTGTTAGGTAAGGGGTGGGTTGCGCTTCGGCGGGTCGGTGTGGACTTGTTGGGCCGAAGGGCCTGTTTCCACACTGTAATGTAATCTAATCATAACTTTCTTGACCAGCGTGTTACTGGACCTACAAGGGTGCGTGCAATCTTAGATCTGGTCCTGTGTAATCAGACAGGTAAAATTAATGATCTTGTAGTTAAGGATCCTCTCAGAGTGTGACCAAAGTTTGGATACAAATGGAGGGTGAAATATTATCATCGAAAACCAGGATGTTGTGCTAAAACAAGGGAGACTATAATGGGATGAGGAAGGAGTTGGCTAAATTAGACTGGGAACACCAGTTATGTGGTGGAACAGGTAAGGACTTTCACAGTGCTCAAGGAAAGTATATTCCAGTCAAAAACAAGGATAGCAAGGGTAACCAAGGTAATAAAGGAAGGCTCAGGCTTCCAATGAACAGCTCAGGCTTATGATGTAGCCAAGAGTAGTGAGAAACAGGAAAATTGCGAAAACTTTAAAAAGCAACAAAGAACCACAAAGCAAGCAATAAAGAAAAGATAGATTTTGAATGCAAACTAACACAGAATATAATCACAGGTAGGAAAAGTGTTTATAAATATATAAAACAGAAAAGGGTGCCTAAAGTAGATTTTTTAAAATGAGATTTGATTCTCTACAGTGCGGAAACACGCCCTTCGGCCCAACAAGTCCACACTGAACCTGCGAAGAGTAACCCACCCAGACCCACTCACCTACGCACTACTAATGCACCTATCATTATGGGTAATCTAGCATGGCCAATTCACCTGACGCACACATCTATGGATGTGGGTCCCTTGCAGGATGAGAAAGGGGAATAAATATTGGGTAATGCTGAAACGGCTGAGGCCTTGAATAACTATTTTGTATCAGTCTTCATTGTGGAAAATGTGTCTAACATGCCAAAGAATGATGGTAAGGATATGATGGGAGGTGAGGACCTCAATTCAATTGTTATCACGAAAGGGGAAATGTTGAGCAAATTTGAGGGGCTAACTTGTTAAGTCCCCTGGTCCTGATGGAATGCATCTCAGGGTACTGAAAGAAATGGTGGAAGTTATAGTGGATGCATTGGTGTTAATTTACCAAATTCACTGGACTCTGGGTAAGAAGACAGCAAATGTAACGTCACTGTTTAAAAAATGGTGTAGGCAAAAGGCAGGTAACTATAGGCCAGTTGGCTTAGCATCTGTAGTCAGGAAAATGCTGGAGACTATCATTAAAGAAGAGATAGACATCTGGATGGAAAGGTTTCTATCAGGCAGACGCAGCATGGATTCAGGAAGGGAAGGTCGTGTTTGACAAACTTACTGGAGTTCTTTGAGGATGTAACAAGCATGGTGGGTGGAGGGGAAAAGGTGGATATTGTATACTTGGATTTCCAGAAGGTGTTTGATAAGGTGCTGCATAAAAGACTCATCCATATGATAAGAATTCTGGATTAGTAGTGCTGGAAAAGCACAGCAGTTCAGGCAGCATCTGAGGAGCAGTAAAATTGCTGTGCTTTTCCTGCACCACTAATCCAGAATCTGGTTTCCAGCATCTGCAGTCATTGTTTTTATCCATAAGATAAGAATGCATAGAGTTGTGAGGAATGTACTAGTATGGATAGAAGACTGGTTAACTAATAGAAAGCAGGGGATTGGGATAAATGAGTGTTTCTCTGGTTGGAGATAAGTGGTGAGCGGAGTGCCGGACCGAGTGTAACATATCCAAGTTTGCTGATGACACTAAATCGAGTGGAAAGGCAAACTGCAGAGGATGTGGAGGGTCAGCAGAGAGACTTAGATAGGTTAAGTGAGTGGGCAAGGTCTGGTAGATGGAGTACAATGTTGGTAACTGTAAGGTTATCCACTTTGGAAGTGACAATAGTAAGTCAGAGTATTATTTAAATTGCTGTGCAGAGTGACTTACGAATGCTCGTACATGAATTGCTAAAAGTTGACTTGCCGGTGCTACAGGTAATCAGGAAGGCAAATGGAATATTGGCTTTCATTGCTAGAGGGTTTGATTTAAGAGCAGGGAGGTTCTGCTGCAATTGTACAAGGTATTGGTGAGGCCAAACCTGGAACATCGTGCGCAGTTCTGATCTCCTTATTTGAGGAAAGATATTAAAGGCTTTGGAGGCAATGCAGAAGAGGTTCACCAGAATGATTCCGGAGGTGAATGGGTTACCCTGTGAGGAGAGGTGAGCCACTTGGGACTGTACTCGCTAGAATTTGGAACAATGAGATGGGATCTTACAGAAACATGTAAAATTATGAAAGGGTTAGATAAGATAAGATAGAGGCAGGCAAATTGTTTCTGCTGGTGGGTGAGACTAGGACTAAGGGACATGGCCTCAAGATTAGGGGGAGTAGATTTAGGTCAGAGATGAGGAGGAACTGCTTTTCCCAGAGAGTAGGGAATCTCTGGAATTCTCTTCTCAAGGAAGCAGTAGAGAAAACATCATTACATCTATTCAAGACAAGTTGGATGGATTTTTGCACAGTAGGGAAATTAAGGATTATGAGGATAATGCAGGTGGGAGGAGCTGAGATGATGGATAGATCAGCCATGATCTTAATGAATGGTGGAGCAGGCTCGACGGGCTGAATGGCCTACTCCTGCCTCTATTACTATGAAACTATGGGATAAAATACTTTCAAAGCCAGTTTGTTAAAAGGACAAAATATGTGAGGGTCAGGGGAAAAACACATTGGCCAAACAGTTATTCCCCAAAGCTTGTTTGGTGGAAAGAAAGTGAGAGCATTAGGCACAATAATTCATTTGTTTTGAACACTGCCAGAGCAGGGCTGTTGGCATTGTCTAGCCTCCCTTTGTGTATGTTTCAATGTTATTTACTAGTTAAGCATAAATGAATAATGATAAAGTTCAGGTTTTAAGGTCTAAGCAAAAGTGTTTGCCTCCATTTTGCTCTCATATTAATGAAAGGAAACCACAGAGAATAAACAGGATCTCACCTTGCACCAGTAATACAAGATGATGCAATCACTGTCTCCAACTCTCAACTCTCAACCTGTAACCACAGTCACATGAAAACTAACATTCATGTAGAAAGAAATGAGAGAGAAAATGGGAAGATATATTTCCAATCCACTTCATCTTGCAGAAACAGAAGAATGTTTGTGGTACATTGAGTTATTGGAAGTTAAAAGTGTCCTATCAGTCAGCATGCAGCATATGACACCAATAGGCTAGAATGTTCATGAAAAGAGAACAAGATCAACTAATGACTTATCTAACCAGTCACTGGTCAGTTAATCACAGAGCTGATTAGATTGCATTACGTTACAGTGTGGAAACAGGCCCTTCGGCCCAACAAGTCCACACCGACCCGCCGAAGCACAACCCACCCATACCCCTACATTTACCTCTTAACTAACACTACGGGCAATTTAGCATGGCCAATTCACCTGACCTGGACTGTGGGAGGAAACCGGAGCACCCGGAAGAAACCCACGCAGACACGGGGAGAATGTGCAAACTCCACACAGAGAGTTGCCTGAGGCGGGCATTGAACCTGGGTCTCAGGCACTGTGAGGCAGCAGTGCTAACCACTGTGCCACCGTGCCAGCCACAGTCTTCACCACACTGAGGCTGAAAGCTTGCTAATGTAGGCAAACATCTTGCTAATTACTGGGCAGCTTGAAGACCTTTGTTGCATTGTGGTTTTGTCTTATTTGCATCTCCATTTCAGCAATACTTAAAGGAACAGACAAATTGAAAACCCTGCAAACGTTTGATGAAGAAGATAATACACAGCATAAAAATCTTTCTTCGTGCTACTTTACAATAGAATGACTTCTCTGGGTCAACGAATTACGAACTTAGGTGTGGTTACATTTATACCATCCTGAAACGTTGACTCAATGCTATTTTGAATTCTCTGCATTAGACCAGGGGCATGTTTCTGAAATCACAGAAACCATGCTGTACTCCTGAAGATATTTAACTTCATTCATAATCCTGCTCCATGGGCAGCTACAAGGAGGTAAGTCTAACACTACATTCCAAAGCCTCGTTGAAGTCGATCATTCTCTATCTTGTTCAGTAATAAATTACAGCAAGGAGTATAGGGGTAAGTCTTGAAGCCTATAAAGAATATCACCAAACCAATTTCAAATCCTTCTCTTTTGCCAAGTGATAAAATTTCAAGGCAAGTTAGAGAGTTAGCAGTGGAAATAACATTTTTCTCACCAAGGACAACTGAGCTATGAAATATGTTAGCAGTGAAGAATATTAATATGTACGATGGAAATGAGGTCAGGTGCAATTGTGACATCAAAATACCTGAAGAGGGGAAAAAAAAGAGGACTTGTATGACAAATTGTTGTTGTCTGGAATGCTCTGGCTGACATTATGGTAAAAACCGATTCAGTAATAACTTCCTAAAGGGAACTCACTTAACTACTTGAAAAGGAAAAACAATTCAGGGCTTTTGGGAGAGAGCTGGAGTTGAACTAATTAGGTAGATCTTTTAAAAGTTCGACAGAGACACAATGGGCTAAATAGTCTCCTTCTGAGGTGTAAGTTAAGATGTTTCACTGTTTTAAATTAAAAATCAACCACATTGCTGTGAGTTTGGAATCACATGTCGACTTGACCAGGTAGGTACAGAATTCCTTTCCTAAAGGACATTTAGATTAGATTCCTTACAGTATGGAAACAGGCCCTTCAGCCCAACAAGTCCACACTGACCCTCCGAAGAGTAACCCATCCAGACCTATTCCCCTACCTTATATTGACCCCTGGCTAATACACCTGACACTATGGGCAATTTAGCATGGCCAATTCATCCTAACCTGCACATCTTTGGAATGTGGGAGGAAACCAGAGCACCCGGAAGAAACCCATGCAGACATTTGTAAACCAGGAGGGATTTTCTGACAATTGACAATGGTTACATAGTTGCCATTGAAATCAAGAATTCAAACTCTTATCTCCAGAACGTGCATTCAGGGCTCTGGATTACAACTCCAGTGACATTACCTCGACCTCACTAACTTCCCAACTGCCCTTCCTGGGGCAAACATGCTGGGTATATTGGTGCTAATCAAGCAAAGAAGGCTTTGGCTGGCTTAGTTATCTGAGCAGGATACAAGTTGAGGATATAATATTCAGGGTAACTTGTGGGCCAGCCAGTGACCAAAGGATGTTGACAAGAGACACAGAAGAACCCTCAACATCAATCAGAATAGGTGGGAAGGTCCAGCTTATAATTGTTGCAAATGAGGATACCAGCTGTGGGCAGGAATTTGCCACCATAAAGAACTTCAAAGAAGCTGAGGTGTCAGGAGAGACACCATCAGCAAGGGACAATCTCACATTTTGCACTTACAGCAGACTTTGCCTTTCTAAAATCAGTTTGTCCAGCCATCAAATAAAATGCAACAGTCAACCTCACGTCAACTCGCCATCGTTTGAGCCTGCATTCCCATCATCCTTTGCATCTGTGCTGCAAAACTGCTCCACTCTTGGCAATGCTGCAGGCCTGTATTTCTGGCTAGGAAACAATATCTTTGCATTTGAATAGCATCTTTGAAAAGTAAAAAAAAACGAAAGTGCTTATGAACAGAAAGCCATTTAGCCTTTTGAACCTGTTCTGCACCATTCATTGGGTTCATTGTTGTTCCACACAGCTGCCTTGGTCTCACACACTTAATAATTTTGTTTAACAGAATTCCAAATAAACAAAACTGCAATAAACACATTGAAAAAAAGCTTTCATTGCTTTGCTGATGATCTGAACCTCTTTCTCAGTAAAATCCAAACATGGGTGGCATGGTGACTCAGTGGCGGGGACGTGGCATAGTCTCACAGCGCCAGGAACGTGGTTCAACTCCAGCCTCTCGTGACTGTCTGTGTGGAGTTTCCACATTCTCCCTGTGTCCTCATGAGTTTCCTCCCACAGTCCAAAGATAAACAGGTCAAATGATCAGCCATGCTAAATTGCCCATATTGTCCAGGGATGTGCACACTAGGTGGATTAGCAAAGGAAATGCAGAGTTACATAGATAGTGAAGGGGATGGAACTGGGTGAGTTGCTCTTTGGAGGAATTTGATGGGCTGAATGGCCTGCTTCCACATTGGAGGGATTCTATATATAAACAGATACAATTAGGGTCCTGAATTCTTTGTTTTTCCAACCTACAATGTATTCCCTGGATGGGTAACTGGGAATGGGATGTCTCAGTTGGAATGAAATTGCACAACATGTAAACCAGAACTGTGACTCTTGGTAGATTTCTCATGAGCTGTCCTGGGGGTTCCTGCACCCATCACACAAACGGACAAAACTAAACCATTCCCTGAGGTGAGAAGCTGGGATCCAGAGCCATCACATCACCCAAGCCCTGAAGCAACCAGCTTTCTGTTATTTAACATGTTTACTTCCTTTCTAGTGACACATACAACACAAGTGACTGGATTCCTGCATCGATCTGTCTGTCTTAGAGTGGAGAATAAGATGGAGTCAACCTCTGTGCAAACCATCCAATGGCGGAGAGGGAACAAGTTAATCATCGAATATGCAGTCAATGAGAGAGAAAAGCCTGTGACCATCTTTCCCATGTACAGGGGGCATATAATATACATTGCAAAGAATAACTCATTAATCATTCACCAACTGAGCCTCCAGGATGAAGGTGACTACAGGATAACCATTACATCTCCATCAGGGCTGGAAAAGGTGTCAATCATCAACCTGAGAGTGCTGGGTCAGTTGTTCACAAGTTTGTAAGTAATTTTGATTAAAGGTGACGGATGTCTGGGAGCATCAACATTGACAATCCCAGATAAAATACCACATTGAATCTCATTTATCTTTGGAATAAGAACATGAGCCAGGCAGCCTCTCAGAAAGTGGTTAGTTTTGAGGCACCCTTTTGCTGTGCACTTTGAGCTGTGAAATCTGTGTTTAAACAAAATATTTTCTTAGAATGCTGCTGGTGTGGTGAAAGGGGAGCTGCTCAGTTTAAGAGCATCTCTCAGGTGTGAGCACGCAGTGATGGGATTGGGAACTAGATCTTTAGCTCTCAGTCTGCAGGTAGAGTCAGGGGAAAGGAAAGGGACGAGTGGTACTGAGGCTAATGGCAATGCTGCCAATTCTGTCAGCTGAAACCTGTGCTTTAGTGTCTCAAACATGCTGCCTTTTTCAAGGAGCCTTTGGGCTTTCTCTCACATGGAACTGTCTTTGCTTAGTTCCAGTTTCAGAGCCCAGCATTATAATGTGGGTACAGGACTTTCCGTACTTGAAGCTGACCATGAACTGTACAGTCGAGAATGGTTCCAACTCCCAATTTTCCTGGATGGAGGACAATGCCAGTCTCCTGTTTGAGCCACGGTTCCAGCTGTCTCCTGACCACCGCAGTTTAGTTGTCATCAACCTAACCAGCTCAGAGTATGGAGTTTATATTTGGACCATTCAAAACCGTGTGAACAGGGTCCAGACCCAGCAGCTCATTGCAGGTGAGGAGAAAGAGATTTGCGTTTTTCCTGGACAGCCCCAAGCACAAACAGCTGATGGAAGTATAACACTGTTGTCATGTGGAAACAGCAGCCATATTGACTTCCAAAAACTGTATAGTCATACTGAGCAGATTATGTGTTTAATGGTTGGTGGATGAACATTGACCAGAACACTTGGGAGGACTCCGTGCTCCCTTTGAAGAGTATGTGGAATCTGTCATTCTCTCTCCTGGCGGGGTAGATTGGACAGGACACAGAAAACAGCCTCAATGCACCTCCCCAAGTTACTATCCTGGTAGCATCAGCCAGATTAGAATATTACTGCTCTGGGAAACTCTTGCCAAAAAAGAGCGACATAAACTCTCTGTCAGATCGTTATGTAATCTCAGCTGAGGTTTTCTTTGAGGTTGTTTACCTCATCTGGGCGTGGGAAAAAAACTCCCTCCAACTGTGGAATATCGAAAGTGTCTCCACCTGCGTTGGAGCTCACAGTGCGTTCAGTGATAACAGTCCCCAGGCCAACCCCTCTGTCACGGCACTTTCAGCAGAAAGGGGAATGAATTAAACAACAGACAAAGGAAGGTGTCTGCTGCAGTTTGTGAAATGAGACCTGATTGTATTTAATTTGTTTCTTCTTTCTCAAGGTGACCAGTTCCAGGCCTGTTTGCACCTCCTCAGTCAGGGGAAATATTTAGTTGTTGTCCTCTGCATCCTGCTTGTGTTCAGCTCCATCGTGACTATCGTTGTGATCAAACTCCACAGAAAGAGGCAACGGGGTGAGGTTCTCAATGCGCCTGCAGGAGGATATTCAAAGAATGCTAGGGGCAGCACAGAGACAACTGGGAGAGGGGAGGTCTCAGTCCCAGGCAGGCCACAGGAATCCACTGCCTGGATTGGAGAGGGGGGGGTGGCTCACCCACACACTTCAGTTTGAGTCACACTGCATGGGTTCTGGGCACTCTATGAACGGGGGGCGAGTAAGGGTTTCTGAGTCTCCAGAGGCATTGTCCAAGGGGAAGCTGCTCATTTCTGTGCAGAAAAACAGGGCAAGGATTTGAAAATGAAATTACTGAGAAATGCTGTACTGAGAAAAGCAATCCCTGTTTTAGCCTGAGGGTGATCTCACATGGTGTTGAGTCATAGAGTCATCTAGCACAGAAACAGATCCTTCGATCCAACCAGTCCATGCTGATCAAGTTTCCCAAACTAAACTAGTCCCACTTGCCTGCATTTGCCCCATATCCCTCCAAACATTTCTCATTCATGTACTCACCTAAATGTCTTTTAAACTTATAACTGTACCCGCATCCACCACTTCCGCTGAAAGTTCAATCCATACACAAACCACTCTCTGTGTAAAAATATTGCCAACCATGTCTTTTTAAAATCTTTTTCCTCTCACCTTAAAAATATGCCCCCTTCCCACCCTAGGGAAAAGACACCTGCATTCACCTTATGATTTTATAAACCTCTGTCAGGTCACCCCTCAGCCTCCTATGCTCCGGTGAAAAATCTCCCAGCCTATCCAGCCTCTCCTTATAACTCAAAGCCTCCACATCTGGCAACTTCCTGGTAAATCTCTTCTGAACCCTCTCTAGTTTAATAATATCCTTCCTATAACAGGTTTAGAAATTGTGTCAGAACCACACACATTACTCAGTTTCTTTTCATACTTAGTGCCTTTATTTGAATGTTTATTATGAATTCCTAAGTCGTTATTTATAATAGAATTTGTCTATGCAGACTGTCACGATTACCACACTATCAGCAGGAACATTCCAATAAGTTTACTGGGAGTCAGCAATAATGACATTGTGACATGTTTACTTTATGAATGTATACATGGGAGTTTATCATGACAGAAGTTGACAGGAATTTTGCTTTTATGTGACAATACGTTAACATATTAGGTTCTGAAAAATACACTGCCTGGAACTGATCCCCTGATTTGTTTTTGTCATAAAGAAATCTGCTCCAACCCATTGTACAGTGCCGCCCCTTTTCAGGAGAAACGACATTGTCAGGGTCAGTCCTTGGAGGGAGGGAGAGGGAAAGTCTGCATCAGTGAGGACAGGTTGGAGAATGTGAAAAGGAACATTGTTTTGGAATGTTTTATTTTAGCTTTACCCTCTTCCCATTTATAAAGCCAAATGAAAATCTACTGCAATCTGTTCCCCTCTTTTGGCACAAGTTGCCTGTCCAACAATCTGTCTGCAGGAGCTGGTGATTGGATGTGAGGCAGGAGGGAGGGATGAGAGGTTCAGGGTCTTTACATATCCCTTTCTGCAAATTCAGGACACCAGCAAGTCACCTAAGATCAGAGAGAGAGAGAGACCACAAAGGTTACTGACCCTGCCTTGGTGAGATGTGGGGGTTTGGGGGTGGGGAGGTGCTGACCCTGCCTTGGTGAGGTGTGGGGGTTTGGGGGTGGGCTGCTGCTGACTCACAAGGGCAGGCTGCACACTCCTGGCAGGGTTTCAGCTCAGGTTATCTAAGACCAGGTTATCTGAGCCCGAATTATCTGAACCCCGGTTATCTGAGCCCGAATTATCTGAACCCCGGTTATCTGAGCCCGGGTTATCTCTGAGCCCCAGTTATCTGAGCCCGGGTTATCTGAGCCCGAATTATCTGAGCCCGGGTTATCTGAGCCCGGGTTATCTGAGCCCGGGTTATCTGAGTCCGGGTTATCTGAGTCCGGGTTATCTGAGCCCGAATTATCTGAGCCCAGGTTATCTGAGTCCAGGTTATCTCTGAGCCAGGGTTATCTGAGCCCTGGTTATCTGAGCCAGGGTTACTTGAGCCCGGGTTATCTCTGAGCCCGGGTTATCTGAGCCCGGGTTATCTGAACCCGGGTATCTGAGCCAGGGTTATCTGAGCCCGGGTTATCTGAGCCCGGGTTATCTGAGCCCAAGTTATCTGAGTCCGGGTTATCTCAGCCCAGGTTATCTGAGCCCGGATTATCTGAGCCCGGGTTATCTGAGCCCGGGTTATCTGAGTCCGGGTTATCTGTGCCCCGGTTGTCTGAGCCCGGGTTATCTGAGCCCGGGTTATCTGTGCCCCTGTTATCTGAGCCCGGGTTATCTGAGTCTGGGTTATCTGAGTCCGGGTTATCTGAGCCCGAATTATCTGAGCCCGGGTTATCTGAGCCCGGGTTATCTGAGCCCGGGTTATCTGAGTCCGGGTTATCTGAGTCCAGGTTATCTCTGAGCCAGGGTTATCTGAGCCCTGGTTATCTGAGCCCTGGTTATCTGAGCCAGGGTTACTTGAGCCCGGGTTATCTCTGAGCCCGGGTTATCTGAGCCCGGGTTATCTGAGCCCGGGTTATCTGAGCCCGGGTTATCTGAACCCGGGTATCTGAGCCCGGGTTATCTGAGCCCGGGTTATCTGAGCCCGGGTTATCTGAGCCAGGTTTATCTGAGCCAGGGTTATCTGAGCCCCGGTTATCTGAGCCAGGTTTATCTGAGCCCCGGTTATCTGAGTCAGGATTATCTGAGCCAGGATTATCTGAGCCCCGGTTATCTGAGCCAGGGTTATCTGAGCCCGAGTTATCTGAGCCAGGATTATCTGAGCCCCGGTTATCTGAGCCAGGGTTATCTGAGCCAGGATTATCTGAGCCCCGGTTATCTGAGCCAGGATTATCTGAGCCCCGGTTATCTGAGCCCGGGTTATCTGAGCCAGGATTATCTGAGCCCCGGGTTATCTGAGCCCCGGTTATCTGAGCCCCGGTTGTCTGAGCCAGGGTTATCTGAGCCAGGGTTATCTGAGCCCGGGTTATCTGAGCCCCGGTTATTTGAGATTTTGGTCCAGATCTGGATAACAGTATGACGCGTCTTTTTGTAAAATGTGTGTATGGCAGTCATGTCTGAGATAGTGGGGATGTGATGCTGCCAGAGTGGAATAAGCAGTAGATAAGCAGGAGGCTGGAAGAACTGCTGCCTCACAGTGCTTGGGACCTGGGTTCGATTCCAGTCTCAGATGACTGTCTCTGTAGAGTTTACACATTTCTCCCCATGTCTGCGTGGGTTTTCTCCAGGTGCTCCGGTTTCCTCCCACAGTTCAAAGATGTGTAGGTTGGGTGATTTGGCCATGCTAAATTGCCCATAGTGTTCAGGGATGTGTCGGTTAGGTGCGTTAGGGTTAATGTAAAGCAATAGGGTAGGGGAATGGCACTGGGTGGGATATTGTTTGGAGGGTCGGTGTGGACCTGTTGGGCCTAATGGCCTGTTTCTACACTGTAGGGAATCTATGTTCTATGTAACACAGCAAGCCAGGCAGCATCAGGAAGTGGAGAAGTCAACTTTTCAGGTGTAACCCTTCTTCAGGACTGGGGTGGGTGTGGGGGGAGCTGCAGATAAAGGGAGTAGATGGTGCAGGGTGGTGAGGTAGGGATAGGTGAAGATAGGTAGAGGGTACAACCTGATTGGTCAATGGGAGGAATAAATGGGTGGCTGAGTGGAATTGAGGGGAGGAGTTGGGGCTGGAAAGGGAGTTGGGGGATTGGGAGGGAGGCTATTTGAAATTGGAGAACTCAGTGTTGAGTCCTCCGGGCTGTAGGCTGCCCAGGCAGAAGATGAGGTGTTGTTCCTCCAATTTACAGTCTGATTTGCTGTAGCTGTGGAGGAGGCCGAGGATGGTCATGTCAGAAAGGGAATTGGGAAGGGGAATTAAAATGGGCAGAGACTGGGAGGTCCGGTCACCCCCTGTGGGCCCAGCTGAGATGCTTAGCGAAACGGTCCCTTAGTCTACATTGGGTCTCCGCAATGTAGAGCAGACCACATATACAGTAAACTAGGCTGGAGGAGAGGCAGGTGAACCTCTGGGGTCCTGGATGGAGGTGAGGGGGGTGGTGTATCAGCAGCATCTTTCCCAGTTGCAGGGGAAGGCACCTGGGGGTTTGGGGAGGGTATGGTGGGGAGACGCAAACCAAGTATTATCAAGGGGAACTATCATTGTGGAAGGTGGGAAGAGGAAGATGTTCTTGGTTGCGGGGTCTAGTTGAAGTTGGTAGACGTGTTTAAGGATGATGTGTTGGATGTGCAGACTGGTGGGGTGGTAGGTGAGGACGGGGGGGTCTCTGTCTTTGTTGCATTTTGCTGGGGGGTTTAGAGCAGTGGAACGGGGAGTGGAGGTGGTGCAGTGGAGGGCTGTCTGGACGACAGAGGGAGGAAAAGCATGTTGTTTGAAACAGGTGGACATCTGGGATGCTTGGGAATGGAATGTCTCCTCATTCGAGATGGAGGCAGAGGAATTGGGAGAATGGGATGGAGTTCCTGCAGGATACTGGGTGGGAGGAGGTGTAGTCCAGGTAGTTATGAGTCTGTGGGTTTGTAGTAAACATCCTTCTGGAGACTGTCACTGGAGATGGGAATGGTGAAATGGGAAAGGGGAGGGAGGTGTTCGAGATGAAACAAGTGAATTTGAGGGTGGGGTGGAAGTTGTGGGTGAAGTTGATGAACTGGGTGTAGGACACTGCACCGGTGCAGTCATCGATGTAATGACGGAAGAGCTGGGGCACGGTGCCTGTGTAGGGACTGAAGAGGGACTGTTCAATATTACCAACAAACAGGCAGGGGTAGGCGGGGCCCATCCGGGTGCCCATGGCCACCTCCTGGATTTGGAGGATATGGGAGAAGTTAAAGGGAAAGTTGAGGGTGAGGATTTGTTCAGCGAGGCAGAGGGAGGTACTGGTGGAGGGGGACTGGATGGGTCTGTTGGAGAGAAGGGTTACACCTGAAACATCGACTTCTCCACCTCCTGATGCTGCCTGCCTTGCTGTGTTCCTCCAGCCTCCTGTCTATCTTGGATTCTAGCATCTGCAGTTTTTTTTGTCTCTAACCGTAGTGAAACAGACAGCCAGGATCCACTGTTAGACTCACACGTGAAGCTGTATACATTGAATGGAATTTGAAAACTTAGCCCAGGCAGAGGAATGACAGTGATAGCCACCCACCTTGTGACTGTAACATGTCAATTAGAAGCTGTAGTGATATTTGAAGTCACTGCTCCTTGCATCTGCCTTTTCATTTAGTTACATTTATCATGGAAATATTTCAGACTCTGGTGCAATGTCATTCCTCAACATCTTAAACTCAGTCAGGCCAACATTTCCCATTTGCTGCCCAGCCGCTGCTGTTTGCAGTTCAAACACAAACATCTTGGATGACAATCTTTACAAATGCTTTGCCATTTTTATAAGTTCATGGGAAGTGGACATCACTGGAAACACTAGCACCTTGCAAAGAACAATACAGCACAGGAACAGGCCCTTCAGCCCTCCAAGTCTGTGTTGTTACATTTTGCACTTTGAGCAGAGTAACCAGGTCCCATCAAGTGGCAGGTGAGAATCAGTCACATTGGAGCAGTCAAATAAATTCCAGTCCAGGTAAAGCTGGCACAATACCTCCCTTAAAGGTTATCAGGGAAGTTTATAAAAATCTGGTCATTTCCTGGTCATTGTTATTGATTGTAGATTTGATTTAATTATTTGAATTTAATTTCCTTTAGCTACAGGAGTGAGATCTGAAGCTGAATCACTTGTCCAGGTCTCTGAATTATTAATTTAATAAGAGTATCCACTTTACCCTATTCCCTGGGGGAATCTAGGGGCTGCTCCTTTAAAACCCTGTGGGACTGGGTTTTAAACTATGTCACTTCTCAGTTGAAAATGCTCTCTTCTTTTTGTCCAGGATCCCAATTCCAGAGGGAGGAACAGGATCCATTCACAGGAAAGGAATCTGCTTCCAAGTATTTCAGAACCTTCGCTCAAACACTGAAACTGAAGTTTGTTTGAGACGGTATCTGTGAGAGTTTATGCAGATGCACAGCATCGAGAGTGTGGGGCTGGAAAAGCACAGCAGGTCAGGCAGCATCTGAGGAGCAGGAGAATCAACGTTTCGGGCATAAGCCCTCACTTATCTCCTAGCAGATACACAGCAGCAAGGATACTGCTATTGTTAGTGTACTGTTATTGTCCAAACTGAAAATATTGTCCCATACTTTGATTTGTGCCCCTCGTGGAGAGGTTACTGTTTAGAGTTGCTCTTCTTTTGGGGCCTCAGTGGTCACTTCAATTGCCTTCCATCATTCCATCAGGCAGAGGTGGCTGGAGTCAGCTCCTTGGGGTGAGTGAGCCCAGCGCGGAGGAAGGTGAGGCCTCAGAGAGCTTCTGACAGTACTGAGTATGGGCTGAGTGGTGAGCGATGGTGCTGAAGCAAGCTGACTCTGATCATGGTGGGCCTAAAGTAGGACTCAAGGCAGCAGCACCAGTTTTCAAAATGGTGATGACAGCAGAGGAGGTTGTATCTGTGGTTGGTGTTGGATAGCCGCGGTGATGCAGTAGGCTGGAGTCAGCTCTCCTGGTGAATCAGCAGCAATATGCTGAGCCTGGTGTGATCGTCCTGCTGCTGGAGTGATGGTGGCCCCAGAGCGGGACTGTGATGTGGTGGGCACGTTGTGGAGGACCCTCCCTCGATGTCAAGTAGAGCACAAAAAAGGAAGAAGAACTTTTCGATACAGTCTAGATCTTAACATCTTCTGTAACGCAAAATGGCGCTGGAGCGTGGCAACATATCCCACTTCTCAATATTTATTTGTTAAATACAAGTGACAATAAATCATTCATTTCTTTGATCAGTGGCTCTCCACTGCACAGGGTTAACCTGCATCTGGAGGGAGATAAGATCATTGCAACAGGAAGCGGTTGTTCAGATGTCAGAGCTGGTTCTGCTTTTCACTGAGATCACAACAACTCTGCTCTCTGTCTGATCTCTGTCCCCCTCCGCACGCAGGTTTCCAGGGTTAGGGACAGATCACATATTGTGGGGAGGGAAGCTGTTTCTCACTGGTGAGAGACATTCTCCACTTCTCTCTGATAGTGTGTGTTGTACAGACCTGCCGGCCATTTGAACTCAGCCACACAGTTTTCATTGGGACCATGAGTGGGCCTTTACGATGGAGATTGGCATACTGCCTGGGTCAACGAGAATGGGTTCGAGTTGGAGACTGATGGGCCTTGTCTGGTCTGTCCTAGTGAGCACACCCAGCCCCATGATCTAGGACCAGCATGTATAAGCTCAGCCTCTGCTTTGGTCATTGTTGTAAGAAATCCATTTAATTCAAATAAAATATTGCTGCAGCTTTTGTTTTGCAGAGGCCAGAGATATCAAGACAGTCACCAGCAGTTACTGATTTCCTCTGTACAGCACTGAGACCTTCCTGTCTTCTTAAGACTTTGGATTTTAGTAACAGAATTTGTTTAGCACCTTATTGTTGTGCATTGGTCTCTATGCAGGCCCACGTTTGTATAGTATATCACTGTATGGCTGTATGTCTGAACCAGAGTACAGGAGACATGAGCTTTGATGGACTGAACAACTTTTTCTTGTCTCATTCCTTCCTGTTCATCTGTTGGGCTCTAAGATGAGGAGACCTACCCAGCAGCTCAGGCTCTCTGACCAGTGTTGTGTTTTGGGGATGGATTTCAGATTGAGCTGGTTATGTGACAGTGCTCAGTGCTGTAATCTGTCAGAATGCGATGTTGAGGTCTTTGTGTTTTACTTCACTTGTAGCTTATCTTTAAAATGTGTTCTTTTTCCTTACTTGTTCCCATGTGGAGTGATCCTCCAGTTGCCATGGTGATTCGGATCTGCCATGATCCTGGTGAATGATGGAGAAGGCTTGAGGAGCCCAATGCCTTTCTGTTCCCATTTCTTACGGACTGTTCACTGGGTCATCTCAGGCTGTTTCTTCTCTTTGAGTCTCTTCTCTTTGGGGGACCTCCTGCCCCAAATATCTTACAAATTCCTGCTTACCACAAAATTAAAGGTCTTTCAGAGCTGCAACGTGTCCGAAGATGCCATGCAGCCATCAAAATAATTTTTCTTTGAATTGTTGTCGCTGTTGTAGGAAATGTAGCAGCCAATTTCTGCACAGCACAGCACAGTGTGGTATCTGCTGGATAATTATATTTAATGATAGTGCTTGATGGATAAATATTGACTATTAGATATGAGGGAATCCTTTCTGCTTTTCTTTGAATAGTGCAGTGCAATTGTTTCCACTAAATGTAAGAGTAGGTGGGGCTTTGGTTTAGTAACCAGGTAAAAGATAGATCCTTCGATAGTGCGGCATTCCGTCAGCACTGACCCTCCGACAGTGCGGCACTCCCTCAGTACTGCCAAGGGTTCAAAGAAAATTTACTAGGATGTTGACTGGTATGAAAGGGAGGTCTTACGAGGAAAGGCTGAGGGAACTGAGGCTGTTTTCATTGGAGAGAAGAAGATTGAGAGGTGACTTAATCGAGATGTATAAGATAATCAGGGGGTTAGATAGGGTGGACAGTGAGAGCCTTTTCCTCAGATGGTGATGGCTAACATGAGGGGATATAGCTTTAAATTGAGGGGTGATAGATTTAGGACAGATATTAATGGTAGTTTCTTCACTCAGAGGGTAGTATGGATGTGGAATGGCCTGCCTGCAACAGTAGTAGACTCGCCGATGTTAAGGGCATTTAAATGGACATGGACATACATATGGATAATAACGGAACAGTGTGGGTTAGATGAGCATCAGATTAATTTCACAGGTTGGTGCAACATCGAGGGCCAAAGGGCTTGTACTCCGCTGTCAAGTTCTATGTTCTATGCTCTGGGGTTGTTGCTGTGTTCCAAGTCTGTCTGAAACCCACCCTGTTCTGGATCAGAGGCAGGAGTAAACTGGGAGTAAACTGGGAGTTTGTGACTTGAGACTGGAAACTGAGTGAAATGAGATTCAAACCTTTTGGTGTTTTGTTAATTATGTTTATTCATTGGGATATTTGCATTGTTCAAAATAATGTCCATTTGTATTGTAAACGTAATTATCCTTGTCTTGCAGATGATGAAATTGAAAATGAGTGAATCCAAACTGATGTGAGTAGAAATAAATCAATGTTCCAATATGAATGTTTTTTAAAAAAATTCCAAGCAAAATAAATTTAGATATTTTTGTAATGAACAAATGCCTAGGGGGCACTGAAATTGGAGCTGGGGTTTGCAATGTGTCTCAGGCTGATCAATCACTAATGTTCTCAATACTGTTTATCAGCTGTCCACCTCAGCAGATGGGATTCCGAGTTCTCTGTACACCTACCTGCATTTCATCCCCAGCAGTGAAAATCAAAAAGACCAAGATCCATCTTAATGTTGCACCACTGGACCCCAACCGTGAGAGCTGCTTAAATCGCAGCAATTTTTAATCTGATCTTTGAACACCATGCATAGCAACATAGAATTATGTACAATAGGACAGAACAGACTTAAAGTAAGTTTTGAAAGATTTGAATCTTGGAACATGAAGCAGACTGTGGGGCAGGAAACAGACTGTGTACACATCAAGCTATGTGCTTTTACCAACAATGTATTTACACTTTCTGTAATTTCCAATTTGATATGGTTGGCCCTTGGGCTGTGGACCTGATGTGGAATATATTTTGTAACATTTAGGACTATTATAGTTGTATAGAGTGGAACATGCTGTATTGGGACAAGTTGAATTTTCTTGCAAATTCTGTACTTTTTTTTGTATTTCCTTTTTACAAGTTTTATAATTAAAGTATATATCTGTGTGTGTGTTTGGGGGCTGGGGGAAGCAGTCAAAGTATGGAACAGAGAGTCCTGGGACACATGCAATCTGTGTAAAAGGCCAAGGCTATGTGTGAATCCTGATTATGAATTATGAATCATTCAGTTGTTTGAAATCAGAACCTCATCAATTCATCAGGATCTTCACTTTAGGAGCAGAAATGGTTGTGAAAACCTTAATAGCCAGAGAGAGCCATTCAACATAATCCAGTCTGCTATCGGTTTTCTGCCTATCTCTGCTTCCTTTTTCTCTATTCCCTTCTCCAGGAACTAATCTTCTGTCCAATTCAAGCTTAGTTTTTGTTTAGTGGTATGCTGGGCAAGGGATTACAATAAATCTGAATAAACTTTGCTGGTTACTCATTGCAATTATTGTCCATACCTGTTAATGCATTCAGTAATCACTTTGCAGTCTCTAACTAGGTTAGAACTGTACAGCACAGGAACAGGCCATTCAGCCCATCAAGCCTGTGACCACACCTCTGTGTAAAACACTCACATCTCCTTTATACTTTCCCTCTTTTATCTTCAACCTATGTCCCCTAGTCATTGACCCTGGGAAAAAGACTCCAACTAATCATGCATCTCATATTTTTGTAAACTTCTATCAGATCGCCCCTCAGCCTCTGACGTTTAAGTGAAAACAAATTAATTTTGTCCAATCTCTCCTATTAGCTAATACTCTCCAGATCAGGCCATATCCTGGTAATCCTTTTCTGTATCTTCTCCAAAGCCTCACATCCTTCTGGTAGTGATGGCTAGAACTGTACATAATATTCCAAATATGGCCAAACTAAAGTTCTGTAGAGATGCAACATGACTTGCCATTTTTTATAGTCTATGCCCTGACTGATGAAGGACCACCTTATCCATTTGTGCTACCTCTTTCAGGGAACTGTGGACTTGTGTACCTAGATCCCTCTGTATGTTGATGCTAATAATGGTTCTGCCATTTACTGTATACTTCCCTCCTGAATTAGATTATCCAAAATGCATCACCTTGTATTTGAACAAATTAAACTCCATCTCTGCCATTTCTCCGCCCAAGTCTCCAGGCTATCTACATCCTGCTGTATCCCCTGGCAATCCTCCTCACTATCCACAGCTCCCCCAATCTTTGTGTCATCCACAAACTTACTAATCAGATCACCCACAGTCTCCTCCAAATCATTTACAAATATTACAAACAGCAGAATTCCCAGCACTGATCCCTGTGGAACACCACTGGTCACAGATTTCCAGTCAGAATAACACCCTTCTTCCGCTACAATCTGTCTTCTATGACTAAGCCAGTTCCGTATCCATCTCACCATAGGTCCCATGTCACCTCACCTTCTGTATCAGCCTGCCGTGAGGGACTTTGCCAGAGGCCTTGCTAAAGTCCATATCGACAACATCTACCACCCTGCCCTCACCAATCACCTTCGTCACTTCCACAAAAAGCATAATCATGTTTGTGTGATGTGACCTTCCCTGTACAAAACAATGCTGCTTATCCATGTTTCTCCAAATGTGAGTAAATCCTATCTTTAAGATTCTTCTCCAATAATTTCCCTACCACTGATATAAGGTTCATTAGCCTGTAATTTCCTGAATTATCCCTGTAGCCCTTCTTAAACAAAGGAATAACATTGGCCATTCTCCATCTTTGACTAAAGAGGACACAAAGATTTCATACAAAGTTCCAGAAATTTCCTCCCTGACCTCTCTCAGTATTTTGGGATAGATCCCATCGTGGCCTAGGGACATATCTACCAAAATGCTTTTCAAAACATGCAACTTTTTTTTATACTGCTCTAAAACTCCTGTCGTGAGGTTTTCCCCCTCCTGCATACTTCTAACTGTGTCCAACTGATCCATGCAGTTTGACAGGAGCTGCAATTGGACACGCTTCCTGCAATGTGGTTGTTCAGGACATTCAAATTATCTCTGATTTCCCACATTCCACAAGAGAACCATACTACCCAGCTGACTGCCATTTTTAGTATCTAGCTACTATTAAAACAAATTTCTTTTAAATTAATTCACAGCAAATGAAATGGTCCTAAGTGTTAGTTTTTCACTAAAAATACTACAAACACTATTTTGTAAACAATAGTCCAGAAACTGCTCTAATAGCCTAAATCCCACTATTCCAAAACCTTATGAGTATGAAAAGATTAATGTAAATTGAAGCGGAGGAAAAAACAGCCCCTGACCTCTACTTACCAAGTGCACCTCCCACAATACTCCCTGTATAATGGATCAAAGTAAGAACAAATCCAACCCAGCTAGTTACTCTCAATCATCAGTAAAGTGATGGAAGGTGTCATCAACAGGGCTATCACGCACCACCTGCTCAGCAATAACCTGCTCAGTGATGCCCAGTTTGAGTCCAGCCAGGGCCACTCAGCTCCTGACCTCACTACAGCCTTGGTTCAAACATGGCCAAAAGAGTTGGAAGCGAGAATAACAGCCCTTGACATCAAGGCTGCATTTGATCAAGTGTGGTGTCGAGGAGTCCTAGCAAAACTGAAATCAATGGGTATCAGGGGGAAAACTCTCTGCTGGTTGGAGTCATACTTGGTACATTGGAAAATGTGGTTGTTGGAGGTCAGTCATCTCAGCTCCAGAACATCTCTGCAGGAGTTCCTCAGGGTAGTGTCCTAGGCCCAATCATCTTCAATTGCTTCATCAATGACCTTTCCTCCACCTGTACTTGGTTCTTTTTGAGACAGCAACGAGCTTTTCTAAGAATTATAGCGGCACCGACATACAAAACTGTCCATGAACCAGGACAGAGAAAGAGACTGAGAGGAATAGAGAGATAGATGTACACTGACACACCAACTCACACAAAGAAGCAACACAGAGTGAGGGGGGCGGGGAGGGGGGGGGGGGGGGGGTGCGTGTGTGGGGAAAGGCATCCATGTGAACACAAACATGTATGTAAGAATTTGCATGCACACGCACTGAAACCTAAAGCAGAATCTGGCCAGTTTGACTCCTGGTTTGTAGTGTTCTATCCTGTTCTCTGTCTAGTTCCTCACTCGCTGCTCACAATTTGAGCCATTTCCAGAGCAGCTGCTGAAGGTAGGTGAGACTGACATTGTCACATTGGCCTAAACATCAAAATGACAATGATTACTTTCATGGAATACAGTAGGATATTGTCAGCTCATATTTATAACAAGTGTGTGTTAATGTCACTTTGAAGATGCAACTCCTTCTGAGTTTCTGTCATTTCTGAGGTGTTTGTATCTATTAGAGCAGTGCTTTATTTCAAATGGATTAACAATCACAGACCTCCATCTAAATTAAACCACAGAATACCCATTTTATGAAACCAGCATGTAAAGAGTTGATGTCATGTTTTAAAAAAATTTGGTGTTGTCTGCAGAAAGTGGTAAGTGTCCTCAATGCAACAGCTAGGTGATTCTGCATTGGATAGGCAGCAATTGGCTCTCACCTCCTGGCTTGCACCAAAGACACAACCAAAACCACCCAATGAACTCACCAGCTCTCTAGAAAATCTTTACAGTCATCAGTTTGAGAATCACTGAGAATATAGGTGTGGTTCATCATGTGTATCATTATGTGTGATTGTGTGTCAATGTTGTGATCCCAGACCAGATAGCCAAATTCACGCTGAAATCCAGCTTGGGACCAGTAACTTGAAGTAAACAAAGTGTGAGTTCAACTCAAAATTCAAGCAGTAGACTTCATAAACTAGTGAGTACTAAACTTCAGTGCTATTGCAAACTTGAAATTTCAACTTTGGTCAACTGTCACGAGGTCAATACCATACCCTATCGTGCCCATACTTTGAGTTCAGGCTGCTTCTCTCTTCACTCTTGGATGAAATGAATGTTGCATGTCTCAGCTATGGACAGCTCACAGTTTAGAGTAATTTGGCTGTCATCTTTGGCCAGAAAAGTAGGGATATAAAATCTCACCAGGTTCAGCTAGTGTTAAACTTCTGAAGTCAAGGCTAAGTAAACTTTAGTTGCCACTTAAATGTATTTGATGTTGACCTCGAGTGCTCGAAATGGAGAAAAGTCTTGTTCTCCTTTTGTGAACCCTGCCTTTGTGAGCTCAAAAAGACAAACATAGAGTACCAAATGCCTTTGTAACATTGCAAGTTCTTGATGTCGATATTGCCTTTTTCTGCCATGTAGCTTTATATTTTTTGTTTCTTGTTTCAAAATGTGAAGTAAAAGTTGATCGTTATCATCCCACAACGTTTAGCTGCAAATCCTTGGAAGTTTCAAATTGGTATCCCCTGATTCAAAGCATTATTCTTCTCCCCAAATCTTGAGCACCGTTTCTGAAGTGTTTGTAGTCATGATTTATAGGTTACGTAAAATAATGTTTAAAAACTGCAGTGTCTGAAATGTATCAACAGAATTTCAAGCTTAGGCCAGACATCAGAAGATAAGGAAAATTCTGCTAAGGCACTGCTGAAAATCTTTGTATATGTTACTGATAGTTAGAAGTTTTACAAGTTAAGAAATAAATGGATCTGAGAAAACAAGAGGTATAGTTAGTAAGTTGGCAGATGACACCAAAATTGGAGGTGTAGTGGACAGCGAAGAGGGTTACCTCAGATTACAACAGGATCTTGACCAGATGGGCCAATGGGCTGAGAAGTGGCAAATGGAGTTTAATTCAGATAAATGCGAGGTGCTGCATTTTGGGAAAGCAAATCTTAGCAGGACTTATACACTTAATGGTAAGGTCCGAGGGAGTGTTGCTGAACAAAGAGACCTTGGAGTACAGGTTCATAGCTCTTTGAAAGTGGAGTCGCAGGTAGATAGGATAATGAAGAAGGCGTTTGGTATGTTTTCCTTTATTGGTCAGAATATTGAGTACAGGAATTGGGAGGTCATGTTGTGGCTATACAGTACATTGGTTAGGCCACTGTTGGAATATTGCATGCAATTCTGGTCTGCTTCCCATTGGAAAGATTTTCTGAAACTTGAAAGGGTTCAAGTTGCCAGAGTTGGAGGATTTGAGCTATAGGGAGAGGCCATACCGGCTGGGGCTGTTTTCCCTGGAGCGTCGGAGACTGAGGGATGACCTTATAGAGGTTTACAAAATTATGAGGGGCATGGATAGGATAAATAGGCAAAGTTTTTTCCCTGGGGTCGGGAGTCCAGAACTAGAGGACATAGGTTTAGGGTGAGAGGGGAAAGGTAGAAAAGAGATGTAAGGGGAAACGTTTTTGATGCAGAGGGTCATGCGTGTATGGAATGAGCTGCCAGAGGAAGCAGTGGAGGCTGGTACAATTGCAACATTTAAAAAGCATCTGGATGGGTATATGAATAGGAAGGGTTTGGAGGGATATGGACCGGGTGCTGGCAGGAGGGACTAGATTGGGTTGGGATATCTGGTTGGCATGGACGGGTTGGACCGAAGGGTCTGTTTCCATACTGTACATCTCTATGAGTCTATGACTCTATGAGTTCCCATGATCTTACAAAGAGAATAAAGGCCCAGGATTCATTGGCTTTGAACAACAACAATAAACATTACAACATTAGAACAGGAATATGATCTACAAATATGTATCAATATCTACAACTTTTATTCTAATATCCAGAATTAACCTGATTTAACAGATAAACTGTGGTCTAACATCCCACAGGGTACATCAAACTGTGGTCAAGGTACATCCCATAGATTTCTCAGTTATCTCCAGACTTTAATCTTATTAAACTCTACAAGAGATTCCAAATTTGTCTCTTTCAAAGACCTAGCTTTTGAACTCTTTCAAAAGCCACTCAATAATTGACTGCCACATTCCTAGGACGATGCTCCCAATTATTGGAAACCATACTTACAGGTAGCAGGGAGTTCCCACATTTCTTCAGATTTCTCAGGTACCCTGGCCCCAACACTTAGCTGTCTATTAACTCCTAGAATATCTTCCTGAGTTCTAACAGCACAGACATATCCAATTGCTCAACCTTTCACTGAGTTCTCACCATACAAAAGTCTACAGCAGTCCAGCTTAATAGTTCTTTACAGCATGGAGCTTGCTTCTGTCTCTGTCTCCTTCCTGCTCTAACTTCCTGTAATCTTTAAAGTGTTTACTGTGGTGAAGGATATAGAAGATAATAGAATGTGGGGAAATAGATGGTAACATCTTGAAAAATGTCCATATTACACAGGAGGAAGTGCTGGATGTCTTGAAACACATGAAAGTAGATAAATCCCCAGGACCTGATCAGGTGTACCCTGTGGGAAGTTAGGGAAGTGATTACTTGGCCCCTTACTGAGATACCTATATCATCGATAGTCACAGGTGAGGTATCAGAAGTCTGGAGGTTGGCGAACGTAGTGCCACTATTTAAGAAAGGTGGTAAGGAAAAGCCAGGGAACTATAGACCGGCGAGCCTGATATTGATAGTGGGTAAGTTGTTGGAGGGAATCCTGAGGGACAGGATTTACATGTATTTGGAAAGGCAAGGACTGATTCGGGATAGTCAACATGGCTTTGTGCATGGGAAATCATGTCTCATGAACTTGATTGCATTTTTTGAAAAGTAACAAAGAGGATTGATGAGGGCAGAGCGGTGGACGTGATCTATATGGACTTCAGTAAGGCGTTCGACAAGGTTCCCCATGGGAGACTGATTAGCAAGGTTAGATCTCAGGGAATAGAGGGAGAACTAGCCATTTGGATACAGAACTGGCTCAAAGGTAGAAGACTGAGGGTGGTGGTGGAGGGTTGTTTTTCAGACTGGAGGCCTGTGACCAGTGGTGTGCCAGAAGGATCAGTGCTGGTCCACTGCTTTTCGTCATTTATATAAATGATTTGGATGCGAACATTGGGAGGAATAGTTAGTAAGTTGACACCAAAATTGGAGGTGTAGTGGACAGCAAAGAAGGTTACCTCAGATTACAATGTGATCTTGATGGGCTGAGGAATGATAGATGGAGTTCAACTTAGATAAACATCAGGTGCTGCATTTTGGGAAAGCAAATCTTAGCAGGACTTATACACTTAATGATGAGGTCCAAGGTAGTGTTGCTGAACAAAGAGACCTTGAGTGCAGGTTCATAGCTCCTTGAAAGTGGAGTTGCAGGTAGATAGGATCGTGAAGAAAGTGTTTGTTATGCTTTCCTTCATTGGTCAAAGCATTGAGTACAGGAGTTGTGAGGTCATGTTACAGCTGTAAAGGCCCCTTTTGGAATACTGCGTGCAATTCTAGTCTCCCTCCTATAGGATGTTGTGAAATTTGAAAGGGTTCAGAAAAGATTTACAAGGATGCTGCCAGGGTTCGAGGATTTGAGCTATAGGGAGAGGCTGAACAGGCTGGGGCTGTTTTCCCTGGAGCGTCAGAGGCTGAGGGGTGACCTTATAGAGGTTTATAAAATCATGAGGGGCATGGATAGGGTAGATAGGCAAAGTCTTTTCATGGAGTGGGGAAGTCCAGAACTAGAGGGCATAGGTTTAGGGTGAGAGGGGAAAGATTTAAAAGAGACTATTTGGGGCAACTTATTCATGCAGAGGGTGGTACGTGTATGGAATGAGCTGCCAGAGGATGTGGTGGAGGCTGGTACAATTGCAACATTTAAAAGGCATCTGGATGGGTATATGAATAGAAAACGTTTAGACGAATATGGGCCAAATGTTGGCAAATGGGACTAGATTTATTTAGGATATCTGGTTGGCATGGACAAGTTGGACCGGAGTCCATTTCTGCGCTGTATGTCTCTGTGACCCCATGACTCTAACTGGTCTGAGTGACACTAGAAATGTTTTGAGTGACCGTTTGAGCACAATGCCAGCCCTTGTCATCAGGCAAAACAAACCATAATAACTCGTGGGAACTGAGGGTGCTCGGAATGTTACCATGTTTACAATGTGCTGGCTTACTGCACAAATTACACGTAACAGCTCTTTGCAATTCTTCCCCCTTGGACCCATATTTGAAAATTGAAAATTGCTGCAACCCCTTAAATAAGAACAGTGAGGGGAGGCAGAAGGTGATCTGGAAGAGCAGTTGGTGGGTGGGAGTCATCGGTTATTGCAGGAGCATAGTTGGTACTTTTTATTCATTTTACTTTTATTCATTTCTTTTTATTCGTTTGTATTCATTCACGGGGTGAGGGTGTTGCTGGCCAGGTCAGGATTTATTGCCCGTCCCTAATTGCCCAGAGGGCAGTTAAGTGTCAGCCACATTACTGTGGGTCTGGATTTAGGCCAGACCAGGTAGGCTTGGGGGTTTCCTTCCCTAAAGGACGTCAGTGAACCAGATAAGTTTTATGGCAACCCACAGTGGTTACATTATCACCAACTGAAGTAATGAATCTGGAGTTGAAAACTAGACTCGGTGACTATGTAACAACCATTGATTGTGACTCCAGACTCAGTAAAGTGGTTGACCCTTAAATGGATTTTTGTAAACCTTCCATTTCAAAGGCAATATGCACAACTTGTGAAAGAATAAAGGAAAACAATTACACCCGGGGACCCGCCAACCAAATATCCACCATCCCCCAGGGCTTAAATCTCCAGAGGATTGAGTCCAAATTCCAGCAGTTTTTGCTTTTGTTCAGAATGGAAACTCGTTGCTGTCTTCTCCCAGTGGAGTCTGGCTGCTTCCACCTTGTTCAGTAGCAGGTCCAGGCTCTCCTGTATTGTGGAGGGCAGGCAAAAGACAGACAGACAGACGGACAGAGAGAGGGGTCAGTGTGTCTCAGTGTTCACAAAGCTCCAGCCTGATACCACATGAAAGGATCCCATTCAATCACCTAGGGGTTTGGTTGAGGTTTTATGAGTTAACAGGGGGAGCAGGGGAAGGATCTCTGAGAGATCACAGAGTTCCAAAATGGCAAGGAGAAGTCCGGATGTATATTGGAGAATTATAATTTTACACAGTGTTATGTTTTGATCTAGAACACACTACCCGAAAGGATTTAAGAAGTAGATTCAACAGTAACTTTCAAAAGGGAGTTGACCAAATACTCACCTTCTGAAGGCCAATACTAACTTTCCCAGCGATATCTAAAATCCACGGACAAACAAAGGCAAAGTCTCAGGACTGACAAGCCAGAGGAGGGGATGTGGGATTAATTGTCTGATTTACTCATCCCTCTCTTGAAGTACCTGCCAGACATGTCTGGGCGAATTGGCCTTGTTTTCAGTTTGGGGTTCTGATGTCAGTGAGATGGATCTTGAATACAGCATGTAGAGAAAGCAAGAAGTAGGAAGAGTTTATAACACAGGGAATTGTGTTCAGGAGGAGTCTGGGAAAAGCTCACTGAAAACTCTCAAGCTGCTTTATTATTTAGATTAATAAATTCTTGATCTTGCAAGGAATTAAGAGCTACGGGGAGAGTGGGGGCAAGTGGGGGCAAATGCTCATCAGCTGTGATGGAATGGAGGAGTGGATTCGATAGGCCAAATGGCCTTACTTCCACTCCTATGTCTTATGGTCATATATTCAACTCCTTCAGTAATTTCTAGATAGAGGGCTTAAAATTATGAAAGCGTTAGTTAGGATAAAGAGAAGATGTTTCTAATATGAAGGGGTGCAAAACTAGGCCATAAATATCAGATAGTGACTGATTAATCCAATTGAGAATTTTACGCATAAAGTGTAGGACACGCTGTCACAGGGAGTAAGATGAGGTTAAATAGTAAATTTAAAGAGAAGTTAGATAGAGACAAGAGGGAGAAGGAGATACTGATAGGGTGAGATGAAGAAGGGAAGTGAGGAGAGTCCACATGTGGACTGTAAATACCAGCGTAGACCAAGTGGGCCGAATGGCTTGTTTCTGTGTTGTACTTTGCCCCCTAGCTGTCCCATACATTGAACTACTAAACCCGGATGTGTCTGAGTTTAGTTAGAGATACAGAAAAAATTGGAATGACACAGTCGTAATTCACTTTTCAGGTGCTTGGGGCATCCCAACAATGAAATTCTTTAGAAATGTCATTATGGAGATCCAAGATGGCGGCGACTCAGCAAGTCTGAGTCTATAGTGCTCCTCCCAAGACCTAGGCAAAGTGGGCCACCCTCCCCCACCACACTCACCAAATCAACTAAAAATAATTTTTATTTAATGTATTTAGTGGTTTAGTACTAAATTTATACAGTTCAGTCTCCTGTAAAAATGACTAGGGGGAAAAGAGCCTGCAGTTCTCAGCAGGCAGGAGCCCCTCCCCCACCCTCCCCAGCTGCAGGAGAGGCGTCCACAGCCGCCCCGGGGGGCTTACCTACGGTGGCGACCCTCACGGAAATAATCTCCAAACTCGACGCAAAGATCAATGCTTTCATAGAAGAGTCCCGAAGTTGGTGGAATTCATTCTCGGCCGCGCTACAAAAGCTTATCTTATTTTATCTTTGTCCTTGGGAGCGGGGTTGTTTTCCCCTGTTATTTTGTATTAATATATTTAATTATTATTTGCTGAGACTGTAATTTTAAAGTCATATATGTTCATATATGGTATTAACATTACCAAATATATCCAGGTGTTGATGTGGGGGGGGGGGGGGGGTGTGGGTGGGGGATAGGGTACTCACTGTTAGTTCTAGTTCAGTAGTATACTTGAATTTTCTTTATTCTATCGTGGGGTGCCTGGGTCAAGGGTGGGTCATTCGTTGGGAGAGGTTATGATGGGTTTTTTGGAAAGGAAGTGATGCCCTCTGGGAATAAGGGTGAAGATCTCCATTTAAATACGTTTTATACTTTTTTTTACTATTTAGAAATTTTTAAAATTATATTGATCTGAATGTACTAAAGAGCTTTTATTTTTGTAAATTTTATATGCTCTATGCTCGGGATGTTTTGGATAAATACGGGTTTTGTTGTCATCTGACGTTAACACATTCCGAGCATGTACATCACTGCTCAATTTATGTGTTATCTGTTGGATATTTTTTCTCTTGAATAATGTAAGAATTTTAATGATACACTCTGGTTAGTTGTAAGTTAGATGAGGAGTTAGTTGAGTTTTGTCTTTTTTTTCTCTTGGTATTTTTTTTTCTTGTTTGATAGATTTTGGTTATGATTTATTTAAGATTTAACTATATATCAATGTTTATACTTGGGTCTTTTTTTTAGTTTTCTTTTGTAAACTTGTGGAAAAAAAATTTAAAAAACGAAAGAAATGTCATTCTTTGTAATGATGTGAATTCAGCTGCCAACTTGCACACAGCAGTACCCCAAAAGCAGCAGTGGCCAGATTAATTGAGAGGTAAATACTGGCTCAGACACCAGGGAGAAACTCCCAGGCCACACTTTTTGAAATGGTGTTGTGGCACGTTTCATGTCTGACTGAGAGGTTTCATGACCTTGAGCTGACAGCAGTTCAGAAAGACCGCAGCTTTTAACAAAGCTGTCCTCTGAAAGCTGTCCTCTGAAAGCTGTCCTCTGAAATGGACAACAGCCAATCAGTTCAGGGATAGGTCTTGCCAGCACTGCTTACATCCTGTGGAAGAATTAAAAATACTAACTCAGATATGTATCCCTACGACACAGGTGTGTTTATCACTTCCTGACATGGCTACTTACATGGAGGATGGCCTCATACTCAGTCTCCATGTTGTCTATCTTGCTCTGGAGTTCTTTGATGGTGGAATCCTTCTCCTTGATGATCTGCAACTTCTCCTCCTGAGTCCTTGCTAGTTGCTGTTGACATGATGCTGAAGATAAGTGACTGAATTAGTTCAAGCATCTTCACTTTCACAGTTCCCCCTTCCCTCATTAAACCAAATTGTAACAAAGCTCCATGGTACAATCAGCGTTACAAACTCCAGCACAACCCAACACATTTCCAGCACAATCCCAACATATTCCCAGCACAGTCCCAGCACAACCCTAACACATTCCCAGCATAATCCCAAGACAGTCCCAGCACAGTCTCAATCCAATCCCAACACAGTCCCAGCAGGGTCCTAGTGGATTTAGTTAAAAGTCACACAACACCAGAGGCATCTCCACACCAGTGGATTTAGTGTGATCAGGTTAGGCTGATTTTCAGTAATTTAATTTTGGACAAACATTAATTTGGCCACAAACGCTAAACTTACAATCAAGTTACACACGCACATACACTAGAGATAGTCACACATACACAAACAGACAGATACACACATACTTCCAATGCTGACACTGCTCTGTGTGGTGTTCATAGCACTCACTGAGTTGTTGCTGCAGGTGACTGATCTCAATCTCCAGCTGATGTACTCTCAGTTCCATGTCTGCCCTCATTGTCTTGTACTGACGAGTCATGTCTGGAATGAAGAGAGATGAAGATGACTGCAGTGGTGTAGGGACTGTTTACAACATTCACATCAAACTTGATCATTTGTGCTCCCTCTCAGTAGCAATCAGTTCTGTTTGGGGAGCACGCTATGGTGACCGTGTCTTGTGCTGCTGCAGCTGTATCAATGGTTTGTGTTTCACCCACGTGTTCAAATCTGCCTTATCTGATTTCATAGCCGAGATACAGTGAAAAGTATTGTTTTGCTGCTAACCAGACAAATCATACCTAACATAAGTACATCAGGGAAATAGAACAGAATGCAGATTAGAGTGTTACAGAGAAGGTGCAGAGAAAGATCAACTCTAATACATGAGAGAGGTCTATTCACAAATCTGATAACAGCGTGGAAGAATGTGTTGGGATGTGTTTTCAAAATTTTGTACCTTCTGCCCAATGGAAAAGAGTGGGAGGGGTCCTTGATTATGTTGGCTGCGTTCCCAAGGCAGCAGGAAGTGTAGATGGAGTCTATGGAAGGAAGGCTGGTTTTCATAATGGACATTTGAGGGATCCAATGCTCTCTAGGGCACTGGACTTTTATGCTGTGCGCTCAGAGCCTGTATAGTCTTGATGGACTCCTGATGCTGAGTCACTTCTCCAGCTTGTTTGCTCTCTCACCCTCATAACTCTCTATGTACACTCCGAATGCTATCATACCAAATTTATCTCACTCTGCTAACCCTAACCATAACTCCTCCTCTGCTCTAGTCTCGATCACACATTTCTGACTCTCTGTTGTGTCCTGGAACAGACATCTCTCTGAATGATATTCAGGCACAGTTTTTGATCGGAAATAATCGGTGACAATATTATTTAGCCCAAAATGGGCTGGTCGAGGTGAGGAAAAGACAGCTGAGGCTGCAGCTGACCGTCCCTGTAATTAAACCTGATTTTATCAAACCCTAACCCAATCACAACAACATCTTTGAAATTCTCAGAGAAACTAATCACTAACCTTGAAACTCTGGAATATGTGACGGGCTTGGACATCCCGTACCAGCTTTCATCATCTCACTTTGCACAGACCAGGTCAGGCCCCAGGAAGGTCAGTTTGTGACAGACTTGTTTCCTTGATATTCTCAGTGGAGTCCCTGCCTCACTCTGCATCATGGGCAGGTGCTAGATTCTGTTTCCATTTCTGTCTTACACTTACCGGAATGGATTGCCTTCTTAACGTCTTGTTCCTCAGTCAAATCATTCTTGAGAAGTTGCAACTTTGCCTTCCACTCTTCTTTAACCATCAAAGCCTGTCTTGCAATATCTTTCCGCAAAACTGGTAATGAAGGATCAAACATTCACACAGTGCCTTTAATCCAACTCTTAGTTTATGCTCATCAAGTAAGAAATACTAGAAAATAGTTTAGATTAGATTAGATTACATTACATTACAGTGTGGAAACAGGCCCTTCGGCCCAACAAGTCCATACCGACCTGCCGAAGCGCAACCCACCCATACCTCTACATTTACCCCTTACCTAACACGACGGACAATTTAGCATGGCCAATTCACCTGGCCTGCACATCTTTGGACTGTGGGAGGAAACCGGAGCACCTGGAGGAAACCCACGCAGACACGGGGAGAACATGCAAACTTATTTATTTATAGTTTATTTTGCCACTTTCAGTTCCTGGTGTTGGCATTCTGGGGCAGGGACAGCACAAGGTTAGATACAGAGTAAAAATCCATCGATACCATCCCCATCAAGCACTCTATGGAAAGAATAGCACGGGGTTACATACAAAGTAAAAGCCCATTTACTCTTTAAAAGTTAAAATAAAGTTCCCTTGACACTGCCTCCATCAAATATTCCCAGTTACAGTAGAGGGTTAGATATAGAGTAAAATTTTCTCTACCCTTTTAAACTGAATGTAAATCTCTCTGTGCCCTTTTAAACTGAAGGTAAGGCTCCATCTTTTTTTACAACTGAAAGTAAACAGTAGGTATAGCTCCCTTGACACCACCGCCATCACACACGCCTAGGACAGGGACAATACCAGGCCACATAAAGAGCAAAGCTCCCAACATGGTTTTAAACTGAATGTAAACTGAAAGTAAAGCTCCCTTTACACCGTTCCCATCAAACACTCTAAAGACAAGTTCAACATGGAGTTAGATACAAAATAAAGCTACCTCTATTCTCCCATCCATTCCAGTGCAACAAATTACATGTCAGCCATATGCAGAATGTAACGCTTAATAATTTGTACTGGAAGGTTATTCCTTGGCCATTAAGAGGAGAGTGGCCTGTCTTTAAAACCTAAACTTGACAAAACACCTACTGAGTGTGGCTGCTGATGGTGACAGTGAGCTACAGAGAATTACGCAATTGTCAGTGATGGCAACGACAAGGCCTGTGTGAAATTCTTTACTCCAGCCAATCAACACGTCCAATCTATTAACTCTTCAGGTCCACCAACTGAAATTAGTGTCCAACTTTATTTCAAATTCTGGATATAGAATGAATTCTCTTACCCAACTGATCTTTGAGTGATTCAACTTGATGAACTGTTCTCTTGTATTTTTCCTCAACGCTGTCCCCTATAATATGTGAAACAGTGAGAGAGGCACACAAGAGATGTCAGGAGTCAGGAGAGTGAGAGAGAACAGGGAGAGAACAACATACAAACAAAACAAAATTGCTAGATTTCCTATCATTACATAAAATTCTAAATCATGTGCAAATCAGAAATTGGTTTGTTTTGAGATTCTCTTGTCTGTGGCAGCTAGAGATCATAACATGGAATGATTACTGAATTGGCTCATTTCCCCAGGGAATAATTACACAGTATCAATAGCTTTGAAACTAGCCTTTCAGGGAAGTATGTAGTGAAGATAATATCAAATCTGATGCTTCTGTGATGGAGTAGAAAGTCTGGCTGGAAAAATATCCTCACCAGCCCTGGGGCACACTGACTTCAATCAGGAGTGACAGGAGACAAAGTTAAAACTATTCCTTTAATGGATCAACATATGAATTGGGAGCTGGATAGAGGCTGCTTAACCATTCAGTCAGATCATAGCTGATCTAATTGCAGTTACAAATTCATTGATGGTCATTTCACATCCTCATCAATCTATCTCACTCAGTCTAAAAAATATTCAACGACCCAGCTTCTACTGCTTTCTGGAGAAGAAAATTACACAGACGAATAACCCTTTGAGAGAAAAAGAATTACTTCATTTCTAACATAAGTGGGAGATGCTTTATTTTTAAAGCATCTAGTTCTAGTTCTAGACCCTAGGAGATGCACATCCTTTGTGTATCTACCCTGTCAAGTCCCCTCAGGATCCTACATGTTACAATAAGCTCACCTCTCAATCTTCTGATACAGGCCCAACTATTGCTTATAGAGCCCTTACATGACTGATATCAGTCAAGGCAAGCTACTCTGAACTGCTTCCATGATAATACTGCTCTCCCTAAACCAAGAGATCTAAACCATACACAGAACTCCAGATGTGGTCTCACCAATACCCTGTACAACTGAAGTAAAACATTTATATTCCATTATCCATGCAATAATAAAAAAAGAACTGAGGTACTCTGAACAGGTTATACACTAAACAGGACAAAAGACCCAAACAACTGCAGACGCTGGAAATCAGAAACAAAAACAGAAATTGCTGGAAAAACTCAGTAGGTCAGACAGCATCTGTGGAGAGAAATACTGGATTAGTGGTGCTGGAAGAGCACAGCAGTTCAGGCAGCATCCAACGAGCAGCGAAATCGACGTTTCGGCCACCTCCTAGCAGAGCGCTTTAGGGAACATCTCCGTGACACCCGCACCAATCAACCAAACCGCCCCGTGGCCCAACATTTCAACTCCCCCTCCCACTCTGCCGAGGACATGGAGGTCCTGGGCCTCCTTCACACCCGCTCCCTCACCACCAGACGCCTGGAGGAAGAACGCCTCATCTTCCGCCTCGGAACACTTCAACCCCAGGGCATCAATGTGGACTTCAACAGCTTCCTCATTTCCCCTTCCCCCACCTCATCCTAGTTTCAAACTTCCAGCTCAGTAACTGTCTCCTTGACTTGTCCGGACTTGTCCGACCTGCCTATCTTCTTTTCCACCTATCCACTCCACCCTCTCCTCCTTGACCTATCACCTTCATCTCCCCCCCACTCACCCATTGTACTCTATGCTACTCTCTCCCCACCCCCACCCTCCTCTAGCTTATCTCTCCACGCTTCAGGCTCTCTGCCTTTATTCCTGATGAAGGGCTTTTGCCCGAAACGTCGATTTCGCTGCTCGTTGGATGCTGCCTGAACTGCTGTGCTCTTCCAGCACCACTAATCCAGTATTTGGTTTTCAGCATCTGCACTCATTGTGTTTACCTCTGTGGAGAGAAAGTAGAGTTAACGTTTTGGGTCCAGTGAGTGAAGAAGGGTCACTGGACCTGAAATGTTGACTCTGCTTTCTCTCCACAGATGTTGCCAGACCTGCTGAGTTTTTCCTGCAATTTCAGTTTTTCTTTACTCTGAATGGGTTTTTGTTTCATATCATTTAGTGCCTTCTTGTGTATTTTAGAACATATTTGTCAGGCTTGGTTGAAAATGAATCTTCCACAACATAAAAAATATGAATGTAGTTTCTCCCTAAAACTACATGGAACACACGTCTCAAAATTTAAATAATTTAAAGGTTTTCTTGTGCAGTGAACAGGTGGTCATTCCATCAGCCTGTTTGAACAGTGTGATCGGTGCCCCAGTTTGAAGCAATGGTGGAGGGGGAATAGTGAGCCCAGGTTCCTGCTGGATTCGATGATGGATATCAGATTATATGAATCTTGGGACATAGTAATGCAGTTCACACAAAGAGCATGGCTACTGTTGATTTAAGTCAGTTATTTGTTGTGCTAAAATTGTTGAGATTAAACTAACTGACATCTTCTGCCAGTGCAACTCCTCCTGCCTGTGCTCTGAGCCCCCACCGAAATCTCTGCTTCTCATGTTTGGTGGTGCTGTAATAAAATTGGATGAATATTGATGGAAAGGTACATCAGGTTCATGTACATGGTCCTGAACTGGTGAACCAGAGTGGATCACAAAGGCACAGGCAGGAAGTGACCAGCTGCATCGTTGAGCTTGGCCACATGAAGCGTATAAACTCCACAACTGACCCCTTTTCACATCCGTCCCTCCCTCACCCTGAGATGTTATATGATCTGCCAGTGAAGCAAAACAACAAAAGTGAAACCCTAGCCATAAAAGAAATAATAATTTAAGCTTTCATTCCAAACTCCTCAGATAATCCGAGATCAATGCTGATCTCACACTGTGGAGCATTACACTGGAATGTACGTGTGACAAAATACCAACTGAGATGTTGCTATTTATTCTGCTCTTCACTCACCTTCTGTTCCTTTCTTCACTTTCTTTGTCTTTCCCTTATTCTTAGGTGGCATTTTCCTCAAATATCCTAAACCTGCAAAAAAGCAAATAAACATGTTCCTGTGAAGGAGGAGGCTGCAACTGGTTGTTACATCTGCCAATATTGACACTATTGCTAACATTTGCAAATTCTCAGGCAGGAGAGCTCAAGTCCAGAGATCCATTGCAGAGATTGCTACATAAAATCTTGTCCAACAATACAGAGCAGTATGGATGTAGTGACACACAAGGTTAATACTGAGGGAATGCCACACTGTTGGAGGGTCAGTGTTGAGGGACTACCACCTGTCAGAGGGTCAGTGCTGAGGGAATGCCGCATTTCAGAGGGTCAGCACTGAGGGAGTGCTGCACTGTTGCAGGGTCAGTACTGAGGGACTGTCGCACTGTTGGTTTTGTCATTCAGATGAGACTCTAATCAAGGCCCTTCTTGCTCTTTCCAGAGAATATAAAGATCCCATTACTTTATTTTGAAAAGTGGATTGGGAAGAATGATTTCTGCCAGCGTTCAGGCCCATATCTGGTAATATCACAAAAACATATTATCTGGACTGATGACATTATTGTTTATGGGAGCTTGATGTGTGTAAATTGGCTGCTTTGTGACTACATTACACAATCACAGAATTGCTGCAATGCAGTAAGATTCAATGTGGCTCATAGTGTTCACACTGGCTGTCTGAATGTGTATTTCACCCAGTGCCATTCTCCAACTTTCCCTCTGTCATCCTGCACATGGATCCTTTGACAATTTTGAACCTACTTCTACCATACCTTTGAGCAACTCCATTCACTGTGTGATAAAACTTTTCCTTGTTTGCTTTTATTTGTTACACAAATTACTTTAAATTTGTGCCCACTTGAACCTTTCATGAATTAAAACATACTCTCTCTGTTTACTCTGTCCAGGTTACTCATGAATTAGAATATTTCAATAAAATCTCTTCTCTGCTTTCTCCTCTCCAAGAACAACAGTCTCAACTCGAATTTAACTTCATAAGTGATCTTAAGAATGACTTCAAAAAGTACTTATTGTGCTGATTGTAAAGCACAATCGCGTGTTTTGAGACATGAATATGCCTCTCTCCCACCCCGCGAGGATTGAGAAAATGATGGTGTCTATTGTAAAGGATGTAAAGAATGTGCCTGTTGCTGGCTGGGCCAGCATTTATTGCCATCCCTAATTGCTCTTGCGGTGCCTGCTGAACTGCTGCAGTCTGTTCTCCCCCTCAAGCTCAAATACATGATTGACCTAAATGATTAAGTTTCTAATCAGGCCGCGACTAACAGAGAATGGGATTCAACCAAAACTCTCTAAGTCAGTCTGGGTGATCTTCAAATGTCCCTCATCTGCGTTCGATAAGGTTCCCCACAGTAGGCTATTGTACAAAATGCGAAGGAATGGGATTGTGGGAGATATAGCAGTTTGGATCAGTAATTGGCTTGCTGAAAGAAGACAGAGGGTGGTGGTTGATGGGAAATATTCATCCTGGTGTCCAGTTACAAGTGGTGTACCGAAAGGGTCGGTGTTGGGTCTACTGCTGTTCATCATTTTTATAAACGACCTGGATGAGGGCGTAGAACGGTGGGTTAGTAAATTTGCAGACGACACTAAGGTCGGTGGAGTTGTGGATAGTGACGAAGGATGTTGTAGGTTACAGAGAGACATAGATAAGCTGCAGAGCTGGGCTGAGAGGTGGCAAATGGAGTTTAATGTGGACAAGTGTGAGGTGATTCACTTTGGTCAGAGTAACCGGAATGCAAAGTACTGGGCTAATGGTAAGATTCTTGGTAGTGTAGATGAGTAGAGATCTCGGTGTCCACATACACAGATCCTTGAAAGTTGCCACCCAGGTTGACAAGGTTGTTAAGAAGGCTTACAGTGTTTTAGCTTTTATTAATAGAGGCATCGAGTTCTGGAACCATGAGGTTATGCTGCAGCTGTACAAAGCTCTGGTGCAGCCGCTCTTGGAGTATTGTGTACAGTTCTGGTCACCGCATTATAAGAAGGATGTGGAAGCTTTGGAAAAGGTGCAGAGGAGATTTACCAGGATGTTACCTGGTATGGAGGGAAAGTCTTACGAGGAAAGACTGAGGGACTTGAGGCTGTTTTTGTTGGAGAGAAGAAGGTTGAGAGGTGACTTAATAGAGACATATAAGATAATCAGAGGGTTAGATAGGGTGGACAGGGAGAGCCGTTTTCCAAGTATGAGGGCAGCGAGCACAAGGGGGCATAGCTTTAAATTGAGGGGTGATAGATATAGGACAGATGTCAGAGGTAGTTTCTTTACTCAGAGAGTCAAGGGTATGGAATGCTTTGCCTGCAACGGTAGTAGATTCGCCAACTTTAAGTACACTTAAGTCATCATTGGACAGGCAAATGGACGTACATGGAATATGAGGTTATGCTGCAGCTGTACAAAGCTCTGGTGCAGCCGCTCTTGGAGTATTGTGTACAGTTCTGGTCACCGCATTATAAGAAGGATGTGGAAGCTTTGGAAAAGGTGCAGAGGAGATTTACCAGGATGTTACCTGGTATGGAGGGAAAGTCTTACGAGGAAAGACTGAGGGACTTGAGGCTGTTTTTGTTGGAGAGAAGAAGGTTGAGAGGTGACTTAATAGAGACATATAAGATAATCAGAGGGTTAGATAGGGTGGACAGGGAGAGCCGTTTTCCAAGTATGAGGGCAGCGAGCACAAGGGGGCATAGCTTTAAATTGAGGGGTGATAGATATAGGACAGATGTCAGAGGTAGTTTCTTTACTCAGAGAGTCAAGGGTATGGAATGCTTTGCCTGCAACGGTAGTAGATTCGCCAAGTTTAAGTACACTTAAGTCATCATTGGACAGGCAAATGGACGTACATGGAATAGTGTAGGTTAGATGGGCTTCAGATTGGTATGACAGGGTGGTGCAACATCAAGGGCCAAAGGGCCTGTACTGCACTGTAATGTTCTATGTTCATTAAATAACTATGAGTGACCTTTACTGAAAGTCTTTCTGGAATATCCCAGGGAAAGAGGATGAGAGAATTAGGGACGTCCATTCTCAAGACACTTTTTGGGAAGTCTTTTTTAAGGAAGCAGCAAAATAAATACATTGAGAGAAATAGAAGTTAAAAAAGGAACAAAGAGCTGACTCAAAATTCACACAGTTGCACAATAAAGTAACAAAACAGCAGAGGTAACTAAATTAAAATATAAAAGATTGAAATATTTTAAGTGCAAGCAATTCCGATATGGGAAGAAATTTACAAATTAAAGACTGAATAGAAAACGTAATTTATTAAATGTTGTCAAAATCAACAGAAACAATTGTAGATGCAAAATTAATTTAGGAACAATGTAGATCTATTTGCAATTATAAGAAAACATATTTACACACAGTTTGTTGAATCGCTTGTCTGCAGCTTCTGCCGGACGCTTCGACTGAAACCGGATGAGGCTTGATCGATATGTTTGTGCACCAATGAGAGATTGGAATATGACGTCATACACCGCAACAAACCAATAACTGCAGTTCAGAGGTGGGACTTCGAGGTCAATGTTTGACGTTGCTAGGCAGCGCCGATGCAGGTTGCCTGGAGACGGAAAAGCCTGGGTCATAGGGCGGCACCATCTTTGAGACAGGCAGATGGAGTTCAATTTCCAGGCATTCATCGTAAATCATTGAATAAAGGAATCGAGCCTTCCCCACCGAGATCATCGCTGTTCTGCCTTATTTAGAAAATACTGTTATGACAATGCAAATGAGTTTCATGCATGTGTATCACTTTAATATCAAAATATTTTCAATCATTAATTTTGTATAGGTACTGCACAGATTTCTCCCTTTTTTTATACTGTTGTTTCCCCCCTAAGATCCTGGAAGAGGGGAATGGGTTTGTAATTGAAGTAAAGTACTGATCTGCTGCTGCTGGAAATATGAAATAAAAACAGTAAGTGGAAGAAAAACTGAGCAGGTTGAGCAGCACCTGTGGAGAAAGAAACAGAAATTTTTCACTGAATCTCGACAGTGCAGGAAAAAAAGCCATTTGGCCCATCTGCACCCATTCTCCAAAGAGCATGCGAGCCCTATACCCGTATTTACCATGGCTAATCCTGAACACTCTGGGCGGTTAAGTAAAGCTAACCCACCTAACGTGCCTGCCTTCGGGTATGGGAGGAAATCCACGCAGACATGGGAACGTGCAAACTCCACACAGGTAGCCAATGCTGGAATTGGACCCGGTGCCGTGAGAAGGCAGTGCTAACCGTGCCTCAACGACGCCCTAACTTTCATTGGGGTTAAAATACTTCGCCAATAGCAAAGAGGTGGACAAGCCTCTGTCTAACATAATTATGAGGGGCTTTTTAGAGAGGCTACAAAGGACTTGTATCTGTTAGTAGAGAGAGATGAATTCTAGATAACAGTGATTGACGGGAGGAGTGTAGGAAAGTTGGTATTTTTTTCGCTCAGAGTGGCGGAGTTGGAACTGAAAAAGTGGTAGAATTCCTTTTCATCCCCACCCTCTTGCCACATCACGATTTCAAAAATACTTGATACCCACTTGAAATGCAGGAGCAACCTACATAGCTAGATCCAGGATAGAGTGTTTGAAAGTAGGATGAAATTGGATAAACCAGTACAAAGAGAATGGAATGTGCAGTCTTTCTGTTTCTATAGGGGGCACCAACTACTTTGAGAAGAACAGGCGAGAAGTCCAAATACATGAGGAAGTAGTGATTAACTGACACATGCAATGGGACCATTCTCAGAACATAGATACTCTATTATATCATTCTTGGTCGATACAGATGCCTTGGAATAATCCATATGTTTGGAGAATTTGTTTTTAAAAAAAATCTTTGAATTTGCGTATTCAGTTAGTTGAATGTTGAAAAGATTTGATGTTGAAATTTTGGTCAGAGCTCTACAGTTTTTTTCTCACAGCAAGCTCTGAGCTAGGTGGAGATAGCAGCAATGGGCACACTTGTTCTGGATCCAGTTTTGTCTTCAGTATTTGTGTCTAATAGCAATCTTCTGCATGGGAGAGAAATTGGTGACCTTGTACTTTCAATGAGACGATCAAAGAGATTAATTAAATAACAACCAGGACTGTCTGACACCAGGATGCTGCAGTTGTTAACAAAAACTGGAAGGCGAAAAGCTGAAGCAGTGGAGCACCACTTCCGGCAGAAAAGATAAATTATCGTGTGATATGTTTACATAAACAGTTTCCATTATAAGTGAGAACATAAGATTTTGTCAGGAATTCACTAAAAGCTCTTCGGATATCTTTTTATTCATTGGAAATGACACTTATTGGTTTAATGAAATTTATTCAACAATAAGAATAAGGCTTATATTTAACCAATGCTTTTAATTAAGGTTATCGTTGTTAAATAAACACACTGTGCTGGAGAACCAATGAGGTGGACAAATTGAGTTAAGATTCGAATCAATAAAAAAAACTAGGAGAAAGTGAGGACTGTCGGTCAGAGTCGAGAGTATGGTGCTGGAAAAGCACAGCAGGTCAGGCAGCATCTGAGGAGCCGGAAAATCGACGTTTCGGCCATAAACCCTCATCAGAAATGTTGATTCTCCTACTCCGCAGATGCTGCCTGACCTGCTGTGCTTTTCCAGCACCACACACTCAATAAAAATCTGCAGATGCTGGAGGTCTGAAACATGCAAAAACAAAAAATGCTCGGGAAGAAACGTCAGCGGAGAGAAAACAGAATTAACGTTTCCAGCCTAACGACCCTTCTTCAGAATGTTAATTCTTTATCTCCACAGACGCTGCCAGACCTGCTGGATTTCTCCAGCAATTTCTGTTTTTCTTTAAGATATAGATTAGCCTGGTCCTAATCGAATTTCTTGTGAAATAATAAGCAGAAAATATTGGAATCGTCCGATTGGCCACGTGACATTTGCCGAAAGAAAGACAAGAGGAAAATTGTTTCACACCATCAATCCCGGATCAGCCAAAACCAGCGCTGGTCTCACCAGTATCAAAGATGGCGCCCTGCCAAGCGGAGCAGCTCGGGGGCCAGGCTGACTTTGTGCGCGTGCGTAGCGGGCGGGCCTCCACTTGTCTCTGCGCAGCCCACCTCCCGGGGCTGGGGTTGAACTCTGACCCCGGCAGTCGCGGGCCGAGGGCGGGGTCAGCGGAAAGGCGAGAGAGGGAAGAAAAAAAACCGGAGGCGAGTTTCGCGGCGACACTGGGTTTAAAGACTAAAACGATGTGAGTGGAGAGTCTGCTGAGGTAAAGTCGCCCTCGAATCCCCTGACGGGACCGTCTGTTGTCAGGAAGTGTAGCCCGGAGGCAGGTTTTTATTCGGAAGGCTCTGCTGGTTGTCGATGGCGGCGGCGGCGGCCCGGGGCAGTAACCTGAGGAAAGCGGGAGGCTTCATCGGGCTGGTGAAGGATGCCTTCCAACCTCACCCTCACCAACACCAGCCGGCAGGAATCGTGGACAAGAGGGCGGTGGAGAAATGTTGGAAGCTCATGGACAAGGTACGGGGCAAGCCGTCCCTGGGGGGGGGGATAGTCTCTGGATCCGGCCGAAACCCAGTGGATCGGGGGCAGTCGGACATTGCCCATCGCAGGGCAGTGTGTGAGGCTGGAGCTGAGGGACAGTCTCTCTCTCTCTCCCTCTCCCCTCGCTCAGATCCATGCCCCAAAGTCATTGTCTTCTCGGGGAGAACTCTGACAGGATCCCTCCCTCCCTCATAAATAAACTGCATCTGCTTATACTCCCAATTAATGTTCACCCAGTGGACAGTATTTCCCGGAGGTGACATTGTCACTGGTGGTGATTATTGGGACAGGCGAGAGAAGACCCGTAGAAAGAAGGAAACTGATGGACAAACTGTAGGTTACATTGCAGTGACGTTCCTCTTATCGTTTTCCTGCATTCTGCAGGTTGAGTGTTTCTGCACGCAGTTTACAGTTGACACAGATGTATTAATGTCACAACAAATCGAGACCAATATTTGAAGGAGGTCCGAAGTCATTAAAAATGAATACCACTGTGAAACGGAGATAATAGCATTAGGATTAATTTAGGATTGATCTATTACTTGTGCTAATATGCTAAATCTTTGCCTGCAAAGTTTGCTAAACAAACATTAGCGCTGCACTGTTTCTCAATTGCATCCATGTTACTACAAACAAAATGCTAGAGAAAAATGGGAGAAAAATTGCAAAAAAAAAGAACTGACCCCTCTTTACAGATAGGAGAAAGTGAGGACTACAGGTACAGGAGATCAAAGTGGAAGGTGTGTTGCTGGGAAAGCGCAGCAGGTCAGGCAGCATCCGGGGAGCAGGAGAATCAACGTTTCAGACACTTCATCAGGAATGAGGCCTGTGGGCCAGGGTAGAGGGGAGAGGGCTGGGGGTAAAGCAGCAGAGAGTGCGATAGGTGGATGAAGGTGATAGGTCGGAGAGGAGGATGCAGCGGAAAGAAGGGAGGCAAGATGGACAGGCCAAGAGGGCTTATGCCTGAAACGTTGATTCTTTTGCTTCTCAGATGCTGCCTGACCAGCTTTGCTTTTCTAGCACCACACTCTCAACCCTCTTTACAGATGGCTGTCTGACTTGCTGAGGGTTTCTTGCATTTTTAGTTTTGATTTCTAATATTTTTATCCTTGCAGTGCACTCACTCTATATTTATAAATGTCAAAAATCACACAACACCAGGTTATAGTCCAAAAGGTTTAATTGGACACACTAGCTTTCGGAGCGACGCTCCTTCAGCAGGTGATAGTGGAGGGCTAGATCGTAACACAGAATTTCTAGCAAAAATTAGCAGTGTGATGTAACTGAAATTATACATTGAAAAATTGATTGTCTGTTAAGCCTTTCATCTGTTAGAATACAATGATAGTTTCACTTCTTTCATGTGTAAATCACAAAACCTTTTTTTAAGTTGCATTCTCGGGTTAGCTGTTAACAATGGTGATAGCTAGACAATATGTTGAAGGTGTTAGCCCCCTGTGTTCTCTGTCTATGACCTGATGGTTAGATTGATTCTAATCTAAAAAGTGAGATAACAGAGTTTTACATAAATTCATGCAGTTTTTGAGCTCAGAGTTCTACCTGAATGTATGCAGTTTTTGAGCAAAGTGCAATGTAACTCTAAGTACAAATTCACCACACAAAATATATGTGTGCATGTGGGTCTATGTCTGTCTGGGGTGGGGGTTGTGAGTGTGAGAAAGTGTGTAGTGAGTGCAGAGTGTCTTAAGTCTATGAGGGGGTGCATGTGAGTGTGGGAGTGTGTCTGTCTATAAGGGTGTGTGTGCGCGTCTGTGTGTACCTGTGTGTGTGTGTGTGTGTGTAGTGCAATGGTGATCACCTGTAATGTGACATGAACCCAAGGTCCCGGTTGAGGCCCTCCCTATGGGTACAGAACTTAGCTATCAGCCTCTGCTCGGCCACTTTCCTCTGCTGCCTGTCCCAAAGTCCACCTTGGAGGATGGTCACCCGAAGGTCCGAGGCTGAATGTCCTGGACCACTGAAGTGTTCCCCAACTGGGAGGGAACCCTCCTGTCTATTGATTGTTGTGCGGTGCCCATTCATCCGTTGTCGTAGCCTTTGCTCGGTTTCCCCAATGTACCATGCCTCCGGGCATCCTTGCCTGCAACGTATAAGATAGACAACGTTGGCTGAGTCACATAAGTACCTGCCATGTACAAGGTGGGAGGTGTTCCCACGCGTAATAGTGGTAACTATGTCCACAACCTATGCTATAAATGTCATCATTCTGCGTTGGTAGATTAGTTCCAAAGACCAAAGTGTCATTGCAGTATGCATTCCAACTGCCTTTATTAAAAATCCACTATTGTTTAAGCACTTAAATAATTGTTAGACTTCTGTTTTGCTCAGAACTGTGGATATCTGTATGATGCAATATGGTTTTAAACTAGTGTTGGAGATATCCACATTTGGTATGCCTAGCTACCAAGTCTCATTAAGTTGCAGTGAGGTCATATTTATTGTCAAACAGTTTGTATATCTTGATTTGTTTGAAAGTAAGTATAATGTCTGTGTCGTGCTTAACAGTCTTACTTTTTGTGTATAGATGCAGCTACTGTGTGGTAAGATGGAGGAAGAGTAAATGTTATTTATGGATATTATTTAGTCCAGTTACCTCACTACTTAGGCATTTAATATTTCACTAACAGTTTCTAGACATGTCTGGAGCAACTTTAGGTTTTGTCTTGTGGAGGGCTTTGTTAACCTTTTATAAACTGCTCCATAATGCACACAGCTTAAAATGCCAGGAATTAAAATTTAGTAACTTACAAAAGCAGAAGTTATTGAAAAGATTGACCATGGTAGTTGATCTCAGTATTTGGTTTGCACCCCAATCTATCTATAGTTGATTCAGCCTTGAGACTCAGCTGTAACTGAGAGAAAACTATCAAACTTGAAGACTTCATTAGTACCAAATGAACTATATGATTTTAATTTAATCAATTGAACATCTAAAACTTTGCTAAATTCTCAGAGAATGGTGGAAATAATGGCATGTAAAAGTTTCCCTTTTGCAAACAAAATATAAACATTAAAAAAACTCTTTTTGATATTGTATAATTTGATAGAGAATGGCTCATTTATTATCAGGTGTGATGCTGAGCCACATCGATCAGCAAGATTATGTTCAAGCCTTAGTATACTGAATTTGTAAATTTCAGCCCAAGCAGTAGTTAGGGCATTGTAATCAACCTTTCTGGCCCGCAGAGAGGGAGTCAAATCAGTCTGCTGTGATAAGTATACACGAATTCATGTTGGAAAATGTGTTTGCGTTGACATCTAGGAAGAATAGAACTGGACTATAGTGCAGTGTTTTACCTCATTGAATAAACTGCCGATAATAGTTCTGTAAGGTCATACATAATATTTTTATGAGTGATGTATTGAAGATAAGGGATCAAATTTGAGAAGATGTGGTAAATCAAACAATAAAGTAAAGGCCAAAGTGAGAGAGAAGTATTAATACAGCAAATGATAAACCCTGTGGCAAGGAGTTGAGAGTCTGAAACTTAATCAACAAACCGATCAGATCAGAATTTACAAAAGAGAGAAAAAGAATAAAACTAAAAGACTTTGTATCTGAATGTACATGGTATTCTAAACAAATAGACAAACTTAGAGCACAAATAGAAATGAATAAGTAAAATTTAGTAGGTATTATGGAGCCATTGCTGCAGGATGACATGGATTGGGACTTGAATCTTGAAGGACACATGATATTTAAGAATGGCAGCAAGATAAAGAGATGGAGGACTGCCTGTGTTAGGTCACTCTTTTATGCCAAAAATCATAATTAACTAAGTTCAAGACACCAAGATGTGGAAGCAGTTTGGGTAGAAATTTGTCATGTTGTAGGCAAGAAGTCACTTGTTGGAGGTGGCTCCAGACAGTAATCACCGGTGGGTTGAGCATAAAGTAAGAATTAATGAGGTGATTAATTCCAAGGGGAAAGGCATGGTGAGATCATGGGAGATTTTAACTGCATGAGCAATTCATATGTTTTTGGGATAGTTTCTTAGGACAGCATTTTTTGAACTGACCAGAGAGCAGGCTGTACTGGAGTAAAACAAAGAACGGAGGAAGCTGGAAATCTGAAAGAATAACAGAAATCGCTGGAGAATCTCAGCAAGCCTGGCAGCATTCAGAAGGGTCACTTGATTTGAAACATTGGCTCTGTTTTCTCTCAATGGATGCTACTAGGTCACTCCTGATGAGTTTCTCCAGCAGTTTCTCAGTTTGTAGCATGCTGTACTACATCTGGTATTGTGCCAATAAGATAGAATTGATAACCTCACAGTGAAGGCGTTCTTCAGTAGCAGTGACCATATTATGGCTGAATTTTACTTTTAGTTTGAGGGAGAGCAAGAATATTTAAAAAAAGAACAATTGTGAGGGCACAAAGACAGAGCTAGGTAAAATGAATTGGCAAATTGGGTCAGTAGAGATGCAGTTGCACATATTTAAGGGGATACTTCAGAATATACTGAACAGATAACATTCTAACAAGTGAGAAAAATTCCAAGGTATGGACTCACCATTTATGCTTAATTAGAAATGTTGACGATAATATCAAACTAAAAGTAAAAACAGGTGGTAGAATAGAAGATGTACAGATATCAGATTAATTAAACATGTATTTTGCATAAATCTTCACTGTAGGGGATATAAATAATATTCTAGAAACAATGGGAAATCAGGAAATGGAAAAGAGGGAGGAACTTGGCAAAAAAAACAGTAACCAGAGAAATGGTAATGAGTAAATTGTCGAAGCTGTCAGCTGATTTATGCCAGGTTCTTGATGAACTTCATCCTTGAGGTTTAAAACAAGTGGCTAGTTAGATTGTTGATGCTTGGTTTTCATTTTCTAAAATCCCCCTGATTCTGGGACAGTCCTATAAGATTGGAAGATAGCAAATATGAATCCTTTATTCAAAAAGAGAGGGACACAAAAACAGGAAACTACATGACACAGGTTAAGTGTTAGAAGCTATTTTTAAAGACATTCCAGTAGGCATTTGGATTGGTAGTTTAAGGTAATTGTGGAGAGCTAACTTGGTTTTGTGAAAAGGAAATCCAGAAGGAAATCATGTTTGACCAGTTCCTCAGACTTTGAGCTGTTTTGGATAATTGGAAACTGGTAGATTTACTGCACTTAGATTTTCAGAATGCTCTTGATAAAGTGACGTGTCAAAGGTTATAGTGGAAAATAAAAGCTTATGGTATAGGGGTAGCATACTGGCATATGCAGAAGATTAGGAGAAATTGAAGTCTACGGATTCTGGAGGTCAGAGTCAAAAAGTGTGGTGCTGGAAAAGCACAGCTGAGGCAGCATTTGAGGAGCAGGAGAGTCAACGTTTCGAGCATGAACTCTTTATCAGAAATGTTGGTGGGGGGTACCAAGGGGGCTGAGAGATAAATGGGAGTGGGGGGGGGGGGTGTTGGCAGCAAGGTAACTAGGAATGCAATAGGTAGACGAAGATGGGGGGCATTAGAGTCAGTTCCAAAACGATTTATCAGACTAATTGCTGAAATTAGATTAGATTAGATTACTTACAGTGTGGAAACAGGCCCTTTGGCCCAACAAGTCCACACCGCCCTGCCGAAGCGCAACCCACCCATACCCCTACATCTACCCCTTACCTAACACTACGGGCAATTTAGCATGGCCAATTCACCTGATCTGCACATCTTTGGACTGTATGAGAGGGTTGTTGTGGTTCTGTTCACCGAGCTGGGAATTTGTGTTGCAGACGTTTTGTCCCCTGTCTAAGGTGGCATTCTCAGTGCTTGGGAGCCTCCTGTGAAGTACTTCTGTGATATTTCCTCCAGCATTTATAGTGGTGTCACAAAAATGCTGGAGGAAACATCACAGCAGCGCTTCACAGGAGGCTCCCAAGCACTGAGGATGTCACCTAGACAGGGGACGAAACGTCTGCAACACAAATTCCCAGCTCGGCGAACAGAACCACAACAATGAGCACTCGAGCCACAAATCTTCTCACAAACTTTGAATGAGAGTGTTGTCTTATGGGGAAAAATTGGACAGGTTTGGCTTATATCTGCAGGAGTTTAAAGTAAAGGGTGACTTGATTAAAACATAAGATCCTGAGGGCTCTTGACAAGGTAGATGTGGAGAGAATGTTTACTCTTGTGGAGGAATCTAACTAGGAGTGACTGTCACTCAGTAGGATTGAGTTATGAGGTTACAATCTAATCAGGAATGATCTCTTGAATGACAAAGCAGACTGAAGGCTCAATAGTTTACTCCCCCTCACTGGGAAAAGGCAGATATTAAAAGAAAAACATGAATCTTTCACAACTTCTGGCTGATCCATAGAGCTTTACAGATAATTAGGTCCTTATTTTGAGATGTAATCACTATGATAATAAGGGAAACACAGTAGCTAATCTGTGTACAGCAAGGTTCTAATAGAGTATAATGTTGACCAGATGATCTATTTTTCAGATTTTTAAAGGATAAATATTGTCCAGGGTAAGCATCATAGAATCCTTTATATAAATGTACGAAGGGGGCCATTTGAGTCTCTGTTGGATCTTTTGAAGAGCAGTCTATTTTGTTCCACAAGATGAGAAAGTGAATCCCAATATCCCTGCAGTTTTTTCTCCTCCAAGTATTTTTATAATTGTCCTTTGAAGATTAATACTGAATTCTGGATTAGTGGTGCTGGAAGAGCACAGCAGTTCAGGCAGCATCCAAGGAGCTTTCAGGATGCTGCCTGAACTGCTGTGCTCTTCCAGCACCACTAATCCAGAATCTGGTTTCCAGCATCTGCAGTCATTGTTTTTACCTCGTTGATTAATACTGAATACCTGTTACTCTTGTTAAGTTGCCATTCCAAACCCTAGCCACCTGTATTAAAAAGTTATGTTGGCTCTTTTGCCAGTGACCCTAAATCTGTGCCTCTGATTCCTGACCAGATTGAAAATTGGAATCAGTAAAGAAGGATCAATTGTCTGAGAATCACAGAATTGAATGCAGCAGAGGAAGAGACCATTTAGCACATTGTGCTCTGCTTTAGTGCCTTTTTCCCATATTTCTGCACATTGTTTATATCCAAATAATCATTAAATGGCCTCTTGGATGCCTCAGTTGAACCTACCTCCACGAAATTGCCAGGCAAGGCCCTAAACCATTCTATCACGCCTCTATTTAATCTTTTGCTGGTTTTAACTGCTCAAAGGAGAATATTCCAGCTTTTTCAATCTTGATTGCAATCCCAAAAGTACACACGAAGTGGGAGTGGACTGTATAGTGCGTTGAATTTACTCCACAATTAAACATGATCATGGCTGATCTTTGATCTCAACTTCACTTTGCCACCCACTCACTGTATCCTTTGATTTCCTGAGAGACCAAAAATATGTCTATATCAGCTTTAAATCTATTTAATGTCAAAGCATCTACAACCTTCTGAGATATAGAAATACAAAAATTCATAACTGAGTAAAAAAGCCCTACTCACTGACCTGCATTCCCTGAAGCATTCTAGAAGATCTCTTCTGTGCACTTTTTAATTGTACTCAGTATTCACAATTGACTATAATTGTACACAGTACTCTTGCTAGGGCAAAGTTTGTACTTTATATAGCATAACCTATGGACTTTTGTATTTTATGGCTCTATTTATAAAGCTTAGTATTCTGCCCACTTTATTGACCTGTTTTGCAGCCTTCAAAGATTTGTGCACCAGCATCTCAAGTCTATTCTTCTACTCATTAAAGATTGTACAGATTTTGCATGTATTGTCTCCTCATTCTTCCCACAAAAATATCATCCCTCACTATTCCGTGTTGAAATACATTGACAGGTTTCTCTGTATGTATTCTTTGGAAGTTATAGAATCATAGAATCCCTGCAGTACTTAGAGAGGCCATTTGACCTATCGAGTTTGTAATGACCCTGCAAAGAGCATCCCACCCAGACCAGTCTCCACTCTATCCCTGTAACCCCACACTTACTATGGCTAATCTATCTAGCCTGCCCATTCCTGGATACTATGGGGCAATTTAGCATAGCCAATCTAGGTAATCTACACAACTTTGGACTTTAGTAGGAAGCCAGAACACTTGGTAGAAGCCAAGCAGACACTGGGAGAATGTGTAAAGTCCGCACAATCACCAGAAGCTGGAATTGAACCTGGGTCCCTGGGACGGTGAGGCAGCAGTGTTAAACACTGAGTAAATGTGATGCCCTATTAAGTTGATTAATCTATTCCTGTCTATTCCAGACTTTGTCATCTGCAAATTTGAAATGTACTTTGTATTCTTTTTATACTTTAAATTTAATTCTATATAATATATCAGTGAACTTCGTACTGAACTTTGGGAACTTTTCCAGTGTGAAAAACATCCTTTGTCCTTGTACTTAAGGAGGATTAAAAGCTTGTTGTCAGAGCCACTACAAGTCTAACTCTTATTTTAAAGGTGTCTATATCTGATCCTTGGATTCCTTTTGATATTTGTTGCAAACCTGTTCCTGTAAGTCTATTTCACCCATTTTTAATCTAATATACTTCTTTAGATTCAGCTGATTTTTCTCTTGATTATTAAACTGAAATCTATGAGAATTCTTCTGCCATGTAAACATGCTGTACATATAACACATGGACAAGTTGTCAATGTTTATGCTCTACTAAACATTCTTCTGTCCTCCTTATTCCTATTACTTTTCCCTTCATTTATTTATGTGATTTCTCCTTAAATTCATCTTTAAAGTTGTGGTGCAGGGTTTTTTACATTCACCCCACAAGACAGAGAAAGTCTCGCTTTGATGTCTGATTCAAAAGTTAATATCCTGGGCAGTCCAGTGCTCCCTAATATCTTCAGTGGCTGCCTGTCAATTTAAGGATGATGTCTATTCAGGATCCCAAACCTCTGCGATTGGTCTGATGAAGACTCACCAGACTCAAAACGATAACTCTTCTTTCTCCCTGCCAGACATGCTTAGTTTCTCCAGCAATTGCTGTTTTTGTTTCTGCCATTGGTCTTTGTGTGACTCAACAAGCCGAATTGGATCTGCAGACCTTTGATATAACATTCCACAAGATAGGAATCCAGAGCACTAGATTTGCTAATTTATCTTCCATGCTCTGTTGTATTATGAAGACATTGTGATTTAAAGAGAGATGCAGTTAGATTGACAAGTTGTGACCATTCTGAATGAATGGTGGCTAGCTCACAATGCACCAGGAGAGTTGGCCATTGTTCTGAGCTCACATCTCTGGATTGGGACTTGCATTGGCAACTCCTTACTCTGGTGAGTGCGTCACAGTGACCAATAGCCATGTGGCTGAAAATGACTGATGATTGATTTATTAACAATTGCTTATCATTTTAGTATCTAAAACTTGCTAATTCATCCGTATCGAAGATGTCAATGATGCTGGCAACAAGAAATTTTAGCTTAAATGTGGCAGAATTTTGTAGTTATTAATCAATCAGTTAGCTGCATTTTTCTCTTGTTTAACCTGTGCATGTATAAGATATCCATCTTACAATGCTAGTTCTTAGATGAGACGTTTTCTACAAAACACTGTCAGAATAGCTAACAGATCATAGGACAATAATAATTGAATCAGGTAGGACAAAAGAAGCTTTTTGATTCGTCGAGTCTGCACTGACAAAAAAATTAAGTATATGTATGTCTCGCTTTCCAGCAATTAGTCCATAGCGTTGAATGCTTTGATACTTGTAAGTGTTCATCTAAGTGCATTTTAAAAGCTGAGAGGTTTCCTGCTTCAACTAAACTCCCAGGCGGTGCATTCCAGATTCACTCCACCCTTTAGGTGAAAACAAAATCCTTGAATCCCATCTCATACTGCTGCCTTTCAGTTGAAAAGTATGCCTCTTGTTGTTGATCCTGCAACTAAGGGGCGCAGCTGCTTCTTATGCATCCTGTCATTGCCCCTTGTAATTTTATACGTTTCAATAATGTCCCATCTCTGCTGTAAAGAAAACAACCTGAGCTTGTCCAGTCTCTCTTCATAGCTGAACTGCAGTATCCAAGGCAATTTCCTGATGAATTTCTTCTGCATCCCCTCCAGTGTAATTACAACCTTCCGATAACCTGAGGAAGTTTCAGTAATAGAATGGTGTAATGAACTTGATGTATTGAAGTTACACTCATGTATGTTGATTTAAAAAAAAAACTTGTTTTATTTCTTCTGAATTTTATTTAGCATCCTTTTTTGAATAAGATAACCCTAAAGTAAAATTAAAAACAGTTACCTTTATATCAATATTTTGGGGTTATCAATGATCAGAAACTGAGCTGGATTAGCCATATAAATACAGTGGCTACAAGAACAGGTCAGAGGCTAGGAATCCTGTTGTGAATAGCTCACTACCGCTTTGAGTGCTGCTTCAACACGATGCAGGAAGCTTGATACCATCCAGGATGAAGCTATATAATTGATTGGCACCACATTCACAAACCTCCATCACGAGCGCACAGTGGCAGCAATGTGTACCATCTATAAGATACACTGCGGAAGTTCACCAAAGATCCTCAGATATCATCTTCCAAATCCACTACTTGCATCTAGAAGGACAAGGGCAGTAGATACATGGAACCTCCACCTGCAAGTTCCCCTCCAAGCTACTCACCATCCTGAGTTGGACATATCGTGCCCTTCCTTCAGTGTCATTGGGTTTCTTGAATTTCCTCTCTAGCAGTTTTGTGGGTGTACATACAGTATATGGACTTCAGTATAAGACAACAGTTCAGCACCAGGGCAAATAGGGGTGAGCAATAAGTGCTGGCCCCATTATTGATGCCAACATCCAACAAGTGAATTAAAAAAAATAATGTTGGTGGTTGCCTGGCAGGATGATATTACCGTGAAGCTATAAGTGTAACTTTGTATTCCAGAATATTTAATAACCCATATATGTTTTGTCCCAGTTGTAATTTAAATGCAGTTGTTACACGCTGGACATTTTGTAGCAGAGTACTGTAAATGGAATTATGATCTGCTCAGATGTATGGATACAGCAACGTTTAGGAAAGAATTGGATTTATTAAATTTCTCATCCTGCATCACTCCATGACTTGCCCCATCCTATCTCTGTAAATTCATCGATCCTTAAGCTCTCCAAGAACTTTGCACTTTCCACTTTCCAATTTTGACCTCTTCAACTTCCCTGATCTAATTTGAGCCACTATTGGTGGTCATACCTTCAGCCTCTTGAGACTTAAGATCATATTTCTCTCCTGAATCTCTCTGTTTAAGATGCTTCTCAAAGCCTGCATGTATGACCAAGCTTTTATTTGCTTACACTAACATTGTCTCCTTATATGACTGAGTGTCAGTGTTCGACATTTTATTATGTTAAAGCTGCTGCATAAATGCAAGTTAATGTATTTTTTGCTTCTATCTAATTGTTTGACTTAGAAATTGATCTATGTTTGCATTCCATATAGTGGTCAGACTGTGATATTTACTGCAGTCTGAAGTGAACAGGAGATGTTGTGGACAGCCCACATAGCACTGGCTTGAAACTGTGGTCGGGAAGAGTTATTAATCATGTGACATAGTATCCCACTCAATCATGTATAAAAGAACCTAGTTTTCAGTTCATGGGAGTCATGGGCCTGTTCATGGAAATTGGTTTTCTGCTATGCACGAGTAAATTGTGTTGGCAGGAAGTTCAATAAGCAAGTTAGATACTATTCTTAACTTCTAGGTTTTGGGCTCTTCTAATTTGAGTTAATTAAAGTTGGGAATTTGTCTTTAACATATTTTCAATCCTCTGTACAATTGTGTGCGTACATGCATATGGCCTGCAATTTTATATTTGACTGTTATTGACCCGAGAGGATAATTTTTATTATCTTGTAACATGCATGAGAAATATTTAGCTCAAACTGTTCTGAATCTGAATCTGAAATCACAAATGTGTACCCAGTGGTTGACTCTTAAATACCCTCTGAAATCTTGGAACTCATTCCCTATCAGCACTGTGGGTATACAGTCCCAAAGACTGCTGTGGTTCATGTAGGTAACTTACCAGCTCCTTCTTGAGCAAGTCAGGATAGGCAATAAATGTTGGTCCAGCCTGTGATGTCCGCATAGCATGACTGAGTTTTTAAAAAATGTACCACTTGCTGAGCTGCTAAGGATAGAAAGTAATTGCAAATTCACAAAGAACAACTTCACAAATAATCATGGGCTATAAAAATACACATTTAAAATTAAATTCACTTACAGTCATACCATGAATTAAATGTTACAGTTGCAGTTATGATCACAAACATATTTTTAGGAAACTGACTAACTGTAATATGGTTGTTACTTTCAAACATATAGGTTGTTTGATCAGTCTTGCTTGTGAGGATGTTTGGTATTATATTGTTCACAATGAACTGTCCTATTTATAATAGATTTCTGTATGTGGCACTTAACACATCAAAGTCTCATAGTTCTTTGTACAGTTAGTACATACGGCTTATATTTTGTATTGTACCTTGTTCTTTATGTACTTAATTTTGCTTTAAGAAGGATAGAAGTTGAATTCATTTACTATCTCTTAATACTCTTTTATCACAGTGTGTCACAGCCTATAAATTATTACTATTTAGTTAATGTCATATCTGTAATGTTACAAATAATTTGCAGTTAATATTCTCAAAGCAAACAAGTGAATGCTTTAAACAATAAAACTGCTTTTGGTTGTAAGAGCAGTGATGTACTACTCACTGACTCATGCGTGGGACCTTTGTGTCTACTTGAGCAGGTACACAGGAGGTTTTGTTTAGCGTTTTACTGAATGATAGCAACTTCAGCATTGAAACAAGATATTAAAGGCCAATTACATTCAGCCTGTTATGCTCTTTTCTTTTAAAAGCTGGAACTTCTAAGCTATGATTGACCTCAAAGTTACTGGCATTGGATTCACTATTGCCCTTTTACCGACTTAAAAAGAAATGCCTGTTTATTGGTATGGGCATTACTGGCTAAATCAGTATTTATTGACACCTCTAATTACCCTGATTATAATTTGTCACCTTTAACCCCTGATGTATGTGGGGTATAAGTACACCCACAATGATGTTAGGGAGGGTGTTCCAGGATTTTTGACTAAGCAACAGTGTTGGAATGCTGATTATAGTTCCAAGCTAAAATGGTGTGTGGCTTGGAGAGAAACTCCTGAAAGATGATGTTTCCATTCATTTTCTGTTCTTGTCCTTCTTGGTGATAGAAATCGCTGAACGATATATTTCGTAGATGAAGAACCCCATATAAATACCACAAAGATAATAGTGCAGTATAGGTGCATTTCGTGCATCCACCATGACCCAAATGTTTCTCTCTTCTATTTACTATTTGGTCTGTCGATACTCCACATCATTTGTTTGATCTCTCTGATTATGAATTCTGTGTCTGTATGCTTCTCCTCACTTCACCTGATGAAGGGGCAGTGTTTTGAAAGCTTGTGATTTCAAGCAAACCTGTTGGACTATAACCTGCTGTCGTGTGACTTCTGACCTTGTCCAGCCCAGTCCAATACCAGCACCTCCACATGAAACATTAAGCAATCTTTGGGTCATTAATCAGCTCAAGAAAGTACAGGACCACTGAAATTCTAAGCAATTGCTAGTGAAGCCCAGGAGATGCACCAAATTGACATAGGAAAGAAACATGTCAAAGATTCTCAGCACATCTACTGCTATCAGACAGGAGAAGTCTGCAGCCTGTTGATCCTGACCTTGCAAAGGCAGTTCTTAAACTTTGCCATATAACTATCTTAAATGGAAGAGAGAAACATCCACGGAAGGGTCCATTCTGGTGAGCTAGGACATCTATGGATGTTAACATGTCCTTGATTCTCTGAAAAGCATCTTCTTGATGCAGGATCCAACATTACTGCATTGAAGTTATCTCCATGGTTGTGTGGTAATTACCAAGTGAAGCAAAGTTTTCGCCAGCTGGTGTACCATTGCTAAACGTTTTGGAGGTCACGAACTAACTTTGGTGTCTGAAACTTCTTAATGGTTTTGTGTTCTATCATTGACAAATTGGACAGTTGTACCCTCATCAGTCACCTTTGTCACCATTTCAAAAAACTCAATCAAGTTAGCAAGGCATGACCTGCTCCACACAAAGCCCTAATTAGACTATTCTTTTCCAAATGTATGTAAATCCTATCCTTAAGAATTCTCTCCAATAGCTTCCCAACACCGATGTGAGAATCCCTGATCTGTAGTTTCCTGGATTATGCGGTTTTTGAGAAGACTTTTAGCTTAGGTTGAGGTTCAAGTCATAAGTTTGCTCACTGAGCTGGTAGGTTTCTTCTCAGATATTTTGTCACCATGCTAGGTAATGTCATCAGTGAGCCTCCGGTGAAGCGCTGGTCTTCTGTCCCGCTTTCTATTTACGTGTTTTGGTCTGTTGAGGTGGGTGATATCATTTCTGGTTCTTTTTCTCAGAGTAAATGGGGTCCAAATCGATGTGTTTATTGATGGCATTCTGGTTTGAATGTCAGGCCTCTAGGCATTCCTGTGTGTGACTGTTTAACTTGTCCTTGGATGGATGTGTTGTCCCAGTCCCAGACCAAGATATATAAATAGAAAATGGACCAGAACACCAGTGCTTCAACAGAGGCTCACTGATGATACTACCTAGCATGGTGACGAAACGTCTGAGAACAAACCTACCAGCTCAGCAAGCAAACTTACAACTTTTTCTGGATTATCCCTAAATGATGGAAATGTGTGGGCATAGACTTTTTATTTCTGATGTCTTACATTATTGCCTTGAATTATTTCTTAAAAAATAAGTTAAGATGTTGCATAGCATGCCGATGAACATGGTTATCCAATCCTGCAAAATATGTATCCCTGACCAATCTTTGACACAATGCTGACTAATAGTGAGACATTCCTGATCCCCTTCTGCTCCTGTTATATTTGATTGAGTTGGTTGGAACTGAGAGCACCTCTGCCTCAATTTCAGCATATTGTATTTCTCTGTCTTATTAAGCCCATGATGCAGTGATGGGCTTATGATATTTATCTCATTGCTCCTGGGAGAACACTGCTAAGCCTGTAGCCGTAGCATCTACAGCTACTCTGATGGTTGGAAGGGTACACTTCTAGGATGTGGTGTTCTAGGATGTCTCTGGATGTTAACATGTCTTTGATTTTCTGAAAGCATCTTCTTGATGCAGGATCCAACATTACTGCATCTCTTTAAGTTATCTCAGTGGTTATGTGGTAACTGCCAAGTGAAGTAAAGTTTTTGCCAACTGGTGTATCATTGCTAAAAAGTTTTGGAGGTCATAGGACTTTGGTCTGGGAAGCTCCTTAATTGTTTTAGTCTTCTGCCATTGACAAAGTGGACAATGAGTCTCGAGTGAAGTTATTTTTTAAGAATTCATGGTTAAGAGTGAACTCTTCAATTGCTTTAGGACTGTATGCTCTCTATAAACATGCTCTTTGACCTCTTTTCCTTATTAATATATCATCAATGCAGCATTTGACACCTTGAAGATATTATAAAATTTGAAATTGGTTTGTTGAAATATTATTGGGCTGAGATGATTCCAAATGTTAATCTGTTGAAGTCCTTAAATGGAATTTGAATATGATAAACAATCTTGATTTTTTTATCTAGTGGCACCCCCAGAATCCAGTATTTGTGCTGAGTTTTGTGAAAACTCTGGGTTTGGATAATTAGGATATGGTGGCTATCTCTCACTGCAGAATTGTATAAGGCCAGTAACCATGCCTGAGCTCTGTTTGATTGGCTTTGTTACCTGGAAAATGATGCTGATTTTGGTTATCTCAAATTCATTAATTCAAAGGACACTGAATCTTCTGGATGTATAGTGACATGATTCTTATTCCTCAGTGTGATGTTATACTCAGAATTGAACTTCCTTAGCCCATTAAATAATTTAGGGTATTCCAGTTCAAAGAGCTGGCTAATTAACCTTTTGGCCTTTTGAAAGCAAGACACGCACTCTTACTCAAATGAGAATTCTTGATTGTGAAGCATGGATAAGTTTTGACTGTTTGGCATCCCTAATGTTGGAGAGTTGCTTTAATCTTTTAAATTTAAGTGCTATACCGTCTGGACCAAGTATTTGCATTTTTGGCTGCAGACCTTTTTTTTTGCAACCATGATTCATTGTCTGATAATATAGTGATGCTTGCCTAAGTGTCTGGCTTAAAGTTCATTAGGTGGCCAATAGCATAAATATCCTCTTGCCAAAAAAACTAGGTCTTGATTTATTTGCTTGCAGGAACACTTGTTTTGGGCTTTCTTCCACTGTAGATAGTTCCATCTCATTTAACCTTTTCATCTGGGTAGCTGTTTGATTTCTTGCTTTTCTGTGACTGTTTACTAATTTCTTCTCACTTTCTGAAAGTGACCTATTGTGTGTCAAATAAAGTGTATAACTGGACTGTTATCTGCCTCTCTGAGGGATCTTTGCTTCACAACACTGACAAGGACTTGTGGTGTCTGGTGCCTGTATTGGGTGTTGGCTTCTGACATGTTGTGTATGTTGTTGGATCTCTTTAAAAATTAAATGGATTCTCCTGATCTCCGAAGCTAGGTTTGACTTTCCCCTTTTAAATTGCTGTGTGCTGCTTCTGGACTTCTGCTTCGGACATTTTCTGAATGGCTTTTTCTAGAGTACAATCATCTTTTGATGAATAAAACTAATAAATCTGACAAATGTACCATCATAATAGATCTGACAGATTTATCAGGAATTCCAACAACAATCTTGACTCTTATGAATTCTGACTTTAAACAACCGGAGTTGCATTTCCCATGAATGTGTAAATCTCATAACCAGGGAAATCCATAGATGATTTAGTTTATTGGATTCTTCCCTTCAATCTTTCACTGAATCATTTTTGATCCGAGGTTAAAGTAATTGCTAAAGGCTTTCAATACTACATCAAAAGTATCTGTTATTTATTTTAGACTGTAAAATGTAGGAGGAGTAGGTGGCCATTTGGCCTGTTAAGTCTGCTTTGCCATTCAGTAAGATCATGGCTGACCAGATAATCCTCAATTTCCATTTCCTGCTTTTCCCCATAATACTTGATTCCCTTACTGGATTAAAAATTTATATGTTGCAGCCTTAAATATAATTAAAGACCAATGGTCATCAGCTCTCTGAGTTATAGAATTTCACAAATTTGCTAGACTCGTGGGAGAAGAAATTCCTCCTCATCTTTGGGCACCCCTTACCCTAAGCAGTCTGGTCCTAAGCTCCGACAAGGGATGCAACCTCTTTCATCTACTCTATCAAGCACCCTTCTAAGAACTCTTTATGTTTCAATAATCTTTCCTCTCATCTTTCTAAAGTCAACGGGCACCGCCTTTTCAATCTCTGCTCATAACATAATTCCTCCATACATGGGATCAACCCAGTGAACTTGCTTTGGACTGTCTCCAGTGCTAATGTGTCTCTCTTTCGATAAGAAGGCCCAAAACTGTTCATTCTAGGTGTGGTTTGACTAATGCCTTGTACAGTTTCAGCAAGACTTCATTTTTATACTTCATTATTTTTATGAAATAAAGGCTAACATTCCATTTGACATCACTGAGAATTTGTATAGGGTATAAGCAGGTAGGGAAAGAGTTAAGTTCTGAGTTTTATGAATCAAGGGGTTCAGCTGAGCATGACTCAGATCAGATAAGAACTTACAATTAACAATGGGGTGCTGAAGGCAAGGGTAATGGGTTAACAAGGTGGAAAAGTAGTCATTATGTAGAGCCATTTAACAATATTGGAAGCATTCGGTATGCAAGGTCAGCTAACAAGGGGAAAAGTATCCCATTGTATGAGACCAGTTAACAAGGTTAAGAACATTCATTGTATAACAGTAAAGGACTTGGTCTCTGCTATTGGTACTCTTTGATTGTAACAGTCACCCAATTAATATGTATGTTGCCTTATCTGGATGCTCCTCCCTGTAAAATGACTATATAGTTCATTGGGAAATGAACTGCTGTTCCAGAGAAGACTGTGAACTCATGTCTCTGTGCACGTGGGCAATCGTTCTCTCTCTCTGAAGAGCCCAGAATAAATGACAAAGGAGGCAAAACTATACTGTGTCTCTGAGCGTTTTGCTTTGATTGAAGGAACGGAATGACATATGAGCTGCGGAACCTGTATGCTAGATTTTTGTGATTTATGCAAAAGGACCCCCATAACTCTGTGCTGTAGCTTTCTGCAGTCTTTGTCTATTTAAGTAATATTCATCTCCTCTATTTTTCTTTCCAAAGTGCATATTAGCATATTTTCCCACGTTACATTTCATCTAACAAGTTTTGCCTAATCTCTTTCAAACTGAACACTAAATTCTACTATGTTATCAGATCATTAAATATTGCCTGATCCTTTGTTGGACCTACAACATATTGTTCTAGGAAACTATCCCAAATACAAATTATGCATCCTTTCTTGTGCCATCTCTGCTAATTTGATTTTTTCCAATCTACATGAATATTCAAATTGCTCATTAATTTAGTGCCTGATTTATTCTCAGGCCAATAGTGTAGCCTTGTTAGGGAGCCTACTTCCACCAGTGCCAGCTTCCCCTTGTTATTTCTTACCTTCATCTTTTACGTTCTAACCAGGCAACATCCTGGTATGACCAAAAAAGAGAGTTTGGATACACTTGTTTTCGATAAGGGGCTGAGGGATGACCCGATAGAAGTAAGTAAAATTATGAGAATGGAGGTTGGGTAGTCAGAGTCTTTTTCCCAGTGTGGAAATATCACATACTAGGGGGTATATATTTTAGGTGAGTGGAGGAAAGTTTAAAGGAGATATGCAAAGAAAATTGTTTACACTTGAGGGTGGCAGGTGCTTGGAATGCGCTGCCAGGGGAGATGGTAGAAACAGACACGATAGCAGTGTTTAAGAGGAATTTGGACAGACACATGAACAGGTAGGGAATTTAGGGATACGGACCATCTACAGGCAGATGAGAATTAATATAGAATGGCATCATGGTTGACATGGACTTGGCGGTGGACCTGTTCCTGTGCTAAAAATGTGTTGCTGAAAAAGCGCAGCAGGTCAGGCAGCATCCAAGGAGCAGGAAAATCGATGTTTCGGGCATGAGCCCTTCTTCAGGAATGAGGAAAGTGTGTCCAGCAGGCTAAGATAAAAGGTAGGGAGGAGGGACTTGGGGGAGGGGCGTTGGAAATGCGAGAGGTGGAAGGAGATCAAGGGGAGGGTGATAGGCCGGAGTGCGGGTGGGGGAGGAGAGGTCAGGAAGGAGATTGCAGGTTAGGAAGGCGGTGCTAAATAAGCACTACCGCTGTTAGGCGGTAGTGTGGGGGTTAAATTTAAAAAAAAAGAAAAAATATAGGAAGGAGGTGCTGAGTTCGAGGGATTTGACTGAGACAAGGTGGGGGGAGGGAAAATGAGGAAACTGGAGAAATCTGAGTTCATCCCTTGTGGGTTGGAGGGTTCCTAGCCAGAAGATGAGGCGCTCTTCCTCCAACCGTCGTGTTGCCATGGTCTGGCGATGGAGGAGTCCAAGGACCTGCATGTCCTTGGTGGAGTGGGAGGGGGAGTTGAAGTGTTGTGTCACGGGGTGGTTGGGTTGGTTGGTCCGGCTGTCCCAGAGGTGTTCTCTGAAACGTTCCGCAAGTAGGCGGCCTGTCTCTCCAATATAGAGGAGGCCACATCGGGTGCAGCGGATGCAATAGATGATGTGTGTGGAGGTGCAGGTGAACTTGTGGCAGATATGGAAGGATCCGTTGGGGCCTTGGAGGGAAGTAAGGGGGGAGGTGTGGGCGCAAGTTTTGCATTTCTTGCGGTTGCAGGGGAAGGTGCCAGGAGTGGAGGTTAGGTTGGTGGGGGGTGTAGACCTGACAACCGAATCAACACGGACATTTACTATAAACCGACCGACTCCCACAGCTACCTGTAAAAACCCCATCCCATATTCCCAATTCCTTCGTCTCTGCCGCATCTGCTCCCAGGAGGACCAGTTCCAATACCGTACAACCCAGATGGCCTCCTCCTTCAAGGACCGCAATTTCCCCCCCAGACGTGATCAACGATGCCCTCCACCGCATCTCCTCCACTTCCCGCTCCTCCGCCCTTGAGCCTCGCCCCTCCAACCGCCACCCGGACAGAACCCCACTGGTCCTCACCAACCACCCCACCAACCTCCATATACAGCGTATCATCTGCCGTCATTTCTGCCACCTCCAAATGGACCCCACCACCAGGGATATATTTCCCTTCCCTCCCCTGTCAGCGTTCCGAACTTCCACATCCGCCACAAATTCACCTGCACCTCCACACACATCATTTATTGCATCCGCTGCACCCGATGTGGCCTCCTCCTATATTGGGGAGACAGGCCGCCTACTTGCGGAACGTTTCAGAGAACACCTCTGGGACACCCGGACCAACCAACCCAACCACCCCGTGGCTCAACACTTCAATTCCCCCTCCCACTCCACCAAGGACATGCAGGTCCTTAGACTCCTCCATTGCCAGACCATAGCAACACGACGGTTGGAGGAAGAGGGCCTCATCTTCTGCCTGGGAACCCTCCAACCACAAGGGATGAACTCAGATTTCTCCAGTTTCCTCATTTCCCCTCCCCCCACCTTGTCTCAGTCAAATCCCTCGAATTCAGCACCGCCTTCCTAACCTGCAATCTTCTTCCTGACCTCTCCGCTCCCACCCCCACTTCGGCCTATCACCCTCACCTTGACCTCCTTCCACCTATCGCATTTCCAACGCCCCTCCCCCAAGTCCCTCCTCCCTACTTTTTATCTTAGCCTGCTGGATACACTTTCCTCATTCCTGAAGAAGGGCTCATGCCCGAAACGTTGATTCTCATGCTCCTTGGATGCTGCGCTTTTCCAGCAATACATTTTCAGCTCTGATCTCCAGCATCCGCAGTCCTCACTTTCTCCTGTTCCTGTGCTATACTATTCTGTTTTCTGATGAATGGCTTATGCCTGAAACATTGATTCTCCTACTTCTCAGGTGCTGTCTGACCTGATGTGCTTTTCCAGGACCATTCTCTTGACTCTGATCGCCAGCATCTGCAGTCCTCACTTTCTCCTATACCGATCTGTGTTCTGATTGGATTCTACATCATCTGGTCCGAGATCTTAATGAACTATATAGTCATTTTACAGGGAGGAGCATCCAGATAAGGCAACATACACATTAATTGGGTGGCTGTTTCAATCAGCGAGTGTCAATAGTAGAGATTAAGCTTTCTACAGTTTTACAATGAATGTTCTTAACCTTGTTAACTGGATTCATATAATGGATACTTTCCCCTTGTTAACTGTCCTTACATATTGAATGCTTCCAATATTGTTAAATGGCTCTACATAATAACTGCTTTTCCACCTTGGTAACCCATTACCCTTACCTCCAGCATCTCTTTATTAACTGCAATTTCTTATCTGATCTGAGTCAGGCTCAGCTGAACCCCTTGTTTTATAAAACTCAGAACTTAACTCTTTCCCTACCTGCTTATACCCTATACACATTCTCACTATCTCACTTGCCTTTCCTTCCTACTTGTCCTTTTGAAAATTCCAATGTTCCCTGAATATTTAATTCTTAGCTTTGATCTCCTTCTAACCATTCTAACCATTCCTTCTAACCATGACAAGGTCATGCTTGTTAATCTCTTTGTGCTGTTATTCCATTTATTTTGTTCTCATTACTATGTGCTTTTAAGTAAAGTGGTGTTAATTTGGTAATTTTAACATTTTTTTCCTCCACTGACCCTATTAGCTGCTTTTTGAAATGTTTCCTGTCCCAATCTGGGTTTTATTACCCAAGTAGCTGCCTTGCAATGCCACCATACTCTTTCACTTTATTAGCCGACATAACGTCTCTTTCCCCAATTAGATTAAAGTTCTGACTACAGCCCAAGTTATTTGATTCACCAAAGCATTGGTCCCAGCACAATTCAAGTGAACTCCATCCCATCAGAGCAGCTCCCGTCTACTCCAATTGCACTGTGTTGACTACTTTACGTATGTTCATAACAGGAGAAAGTGAGGACTGCAGATGCTGGAGATCAGAGCTGAAAATGTGTTGCTGGAAAAGCGCAGCAGGTCAGGCGGCATCCAAGGAACAGGAGAATCGATGTTTCGGGCATAAGCCCTTCTTCCTGAAGAAGGGCTTATGCCCGAAACATCGATTCTCCTGTTCCTTGAATGCTGCCTGACCTGCTGCGCTTTTCCAGCAACACATTTTCAGATATGTTCATAACACAGAATCACTCAGTGAGGATTCAGTTTCAGCTGGTCTTTAATTAAGCTGTTCTCTGGGGCAGCCCTTTGGGGCAAAAAAACCTCCCATTTAAGCTAGCAACCACAGAATTTAAACTGCTCATTTCGGAAATAGGGAGGTGGGGCTGAGTCTGAGTGGGATGTTCTTCGGTGAGTTGGTGCAGTTTCATTGGGCCGAATGGCTTTTTTTCCACGCTGTAATGTCAACTGCAAACTACAAACTAAATTAGGTTTACTTTAGACTTCCTTAGCCCCAACATGTGCACGCTCTCAGTCCTGTCAGTCTTCTACCCCTTTTGTGGTCTTTTACCTCTTGGCAAGCTACAATATTATCAGCTTTATTCCTCGTTTTATGTTATGATTTCAGCTGATGTTCCTACTAGATAAGTCAGATCCCAGAATGAAATTTGGCCTGAGATCATATTTTGCTTTTCTAATTTAATGTGATAGTCTTTTACTGAATTCTAAGCACGCAAGTCTTCAGATTTGATTTTAACAATAAGACAGTTTATTACATAAATAAAAATGAAGCAAAACAAGCTATCTACAAAGACACAATTTAAAAGACATCAAAGCAATAGCAAAACAAAATTTCATCTACTCCCCAATATATCAAATTAGTTACTCAAAAATTCAGAGAAATTCCTTTCCTATCAAATCTGCAAGTTTTACTTAATTGCTTCTTTTCTGGTGCTGTGAGGCCTTCAATTACTCAACAGAGCTTCTGTTTTTAAATGTAATTTGAAAATATTTTGAAAGAATCCTTTTCTCCAAATTGTTTAATTCTATATTCAGTTCGGCCTGTCTCTAAAACTAAATCTTCTAGGCAAAATTATTTATGATGGTGGCTTGCCAGTTTGATTATAGATTTTCCTTGTTTAGAAGGCTTTTATTCTATACAGATATTGCTACTTTTTCCTATGCTGCTGCACTGCAAGGTTTGACTCTGATTAGTGGCTTAAAATGTAGGCTTGCTGCTTGTTGTGGCTGAAGCAGGGGCTTGCCAATACTTGTCTGCAGCTGAACCAGATGAATCTTGCTATCGCAGTCTCAATAATGATACCTAATTCCATAATGGCTTTACTGAATGAATCCTGCTGCCTGCGACTTCAGTAATTGTGCCAACTTTAATCATGGTTTTGCTAAATGACTACTAGTGTTTATGGCTTTAGTTAATGAATCTGGCTGCGTTAATGACGTTTTTCCTGGATGATTTCTCCATTCTGTAGTTTAAATACTTTCCACCTTTAACATAGTCTTAATTAAGTATCTCCTGTCTTTCTATGGTCTTAGTAAAGCCTCCTAACTTTTTTTCCAGTAGACCAGAGCTGCCGAGGATTATAATTTGTCCCATTGTTGCTTTAATTCTGGTTGTGACATCGCTGGTTTCCAACTGTGGTTCAAATTTCTTTATGGCCCATAATTTACTTCCTTTAGATGTGCCTCTTGGTGCCCACCCACTTTGGTGGCAAAACCTGATCTGACGTAATAGGATATTTCCCAGTTTTTGGCTTTCTCAACCTTTTATTATTGCACTGTTTTTCCAAAGCTTTTCCTTGCCCACCATGGATTTTAACTTTACTCACTGAACTGTCAATGTCCGTTTGTTCTATTTCTGAACCTCAACTCATGACTGTTCAAACTAGCCACTGCTAAGTGATGCAGTCTGTCTACTTTAGAGTAACAAATGATTCTTTCCCAGGTAGTTTTCAACTCCTCTTGCAATGCATCTCCTAGCAGGTCTGAAATCCTTTTACCATTGACAGTGGATTTTTCCTTTATGAATCTTAATAGGGTTCCTCCTGTTAGCTCCTGAAATATTCAGTTTTTCCCCTACTGCTGACTGACTGACTGCGTGCAGGAACGCAATGGCTTTGCTTAAAACAGATGACTTAAAGCTGAATTTGAACCTGCTGAGAAATCTTTAAACCTCCACCACTGCCAGCATATTGTATGAGTCAGTTAAGTGAAATCCGCACTACTGTTCATGATTTTGTATGAGCAGTCAGTTCAAATCCATGGTACTACCTGCCATGTTGTTTTTGCAGTTAAACTGATTCTGCACCTGACCATGATAGCAGGTTTGCTGTCGCTATCTTCTTAATATATAAAGGTTCTCCGTGGCATATTTGGTCAGAATGGTAGAGGTAAACTACTTATGGTCTAACCAGAAGAGGCTGTTGTTTTGAACAAGAAATGGTTTTTTGCATATTAGCGCTAGTTACAGATTACACTGTCTCATTGAAATGGTGGACATCATTACAGAGAACATGAATGATTAGTCTTTCTCCTCCAAAATTCTTGTCTAACTCGTACACAAGTCCATATGATGTCATTCATACTATGCAATCATCTGTATTAACCCTTTCAGACCCTTACATCCTTATGCAATGATGGATTATCTTTTATCCTTTGCTAACATCCATAAATGTACATCACTGTGGTGAGGGCACTAGTGGAAAGAATGTTACCTAATTTTCCTCACAAGTCCAGAGACATTGAGACAAGAGGTAACAGTTAAAGCTGCCTTGCCAAACTGACTACAGGACATGAATTGAGGTAGTAGCTTTCTCAGTTTGTAGTTTCAGAACTGCACCAGGTTGTGCATTTACCAACAAAGTGATGGTATTTTACTGTTAGGACATCAAAAGGATCAGTTCAGATCAATTTTGGTCAGTGCTGGTGACCTGAAGTCTGAGATTGGGCTTTATGCATAGCCAAGCCAGTATTTCACTATTGTAATAGGCTGTACCTTTGGAAAGTCATTATAAGACTTATAAGTGAGGAATGAAGAGTGGATAGAAAACTATGGCAATTTGTAGTTGCTCTCTATTCATACCTCACCACCTCTACAGAAAATAATCTTCCACAAAATATGATGTGGAGGAGCAGGTGTTTGACTGGGGTGGACAAATTTAAAAATCACACAACATTAGGTTATAGACCAACAGGTTTATTTGGAAGCACCAGCTTTCGGAGCACTGCTTCTTCAGCTACTGATGAAGGAGCAGCGCTCCGAAAGCTAGTGATTCCAAGAAAACCTGTTGGACTATAACCTAGTGTCATGTGATTTTTAACTTTATCCACAAAATAGATTGAGAATTAGCCTTTATGATTTGAATAAAATAATGTTTTCCATTTTTTTGAGTCAATAAATGTGTAGCTAGTTCAGAAATTACTATAGTTTGAGTGCTGCCTCAATAATTCAATTTTATTTTGTTCTGTGAAAAGCTCCTTAAGTAGTTTTGGCTTTGCCCTCTATATTCGTTACCATTAGGCATTTTTAAATGATATTTGCCACGTAGTGTGCTGATACCTGCCTATGAATGTGAGAGAAATCTTCATCCAATCCAATCTGGGTTAAATTTAATACAAATTGTATTATCCCAAATTTTGAAAAGAATGGGAATGAGAAACTTAAATTATTAAAATATTGCAATATAAAGTTTGTTGAACATGAAAATCTTCTAGTTAGCTGAGTGCCTGTGAGAGTGATTATAGGCTGCTATTAGGTTGTAATTAGTAAACCGGCTGCATTCACTTGGTCAATTGGCATCTAAAGGGAAACCAATGAAGAACGTTTTACAGTAGTACTTGGCGTAGAATTGGAGGCTCAAATTATATTGTGTGGTGCAACTGAAACTTGAACCATTTGAGCTGGTGAGTTGAAATATGAGAGAGAATGTTTACACTGAAAACAGAATTACGATTAAAAAAAACCATGCTTAATCCATGCAATCTATAGTCGTTACAGAAATTAAAACCTTGCAAATTATACTCAGGAAGCTTTGAATTGTTTATCTGGATTATCATACTCCAGACCTGTAATTAATGTGAACATTCTGTAAGCAAAGTAAGTAGCTGTTCAGGTGAACTTGTTAATATTTTCTGAGCAAAAAACCATTAATTTGCACTACGTTTGGTAAGCGAGATATTGCGTAGGTTTGACTCAAAAGATTTTTTTCAAAGATCAGACACTGGATTATCAATGCCAAAACCAAGCATGTACTAAGAACCTATGAAACACCCCAAGTTCTTCTAGGTTAAAGATGCGGACTAAATCCAAGTTCTTGTAAGGTGTTTGATTAACTATTAATATTAGTCCATCACTGTAGCCTTGCAAAACCCCTTGGCCTAGCAATCTTTGTACTAATGGGACAAAACTTCAGTGGATTCATAATATCTCTGTGATCCACCACACAAGTTATAGCCAAAGATTTAGTTCAGATGTTTGAAAAGAGGGCATTCTTGGAATTTGCATTAAGTCTGATGCTAGAATTGAAGCCTAAGGATCCCAAACAGATTAAATCTATAATATTTGGGAATTTGGAATTAAAAGAATAACTGATGCATCAAACGTGTTTAATATGATTTCGGAATTTGTACTTTAAATGAGAGGTGAAAAATATCTGTTTCAATTCTGTTCAAGTAACCTTTTTAAAGAGATCAAAGTAATTCAAACATGAACTTAATACATGATTGGGGTTGATAGGGTTACCCCATGTCATAACGAAAGGAATCAGAATTGGAAAGGTGTTTCTAGACTATAAGACTGTAAAGCTGTTCAGCAGTCCACAAAAGAGGGCTGAAAAAAGTTATTTGAGTAAAATATCCTAAATTTAAGTTGGGCAAAAAACTTTGTGGGATTTGAGTGACTGTAAAGGATATTGCTGGGGGGGAGAATGAAACTTTGTTCTGTCATTTGTGTTGAGAATGTTTCAAATTATTTCACATATAGCTTTGTATTTTATTTTGTGTAATAAACATGTGCTCTTTTTTTAAAAAAGAATCCTTAACAGACTTGTGTGAATATATCTATTTGCTATCTTGGTAACCAAACTGTAAACTACAGCTTGTAACCACCTTCTTAGAAGCAACCAGTGTTGGGGAATATATACTGGCCAGGCAGCAATGTCTACATCCCACAAATGAATGTTATATTGTGACAAGTTTCACTCTAGGAATTGGGTTGTCCAGTGTTACCATCAGCTTGGATCATAACACTTAGAATTTGGGGATTGCAGAATAAAGTTCACAAATTTTGTTCTTGCATCAAGGCATTACTGTTGTGATTTTCTTTTTTTTGTCTTCCCATTCAACTGCTGCAAACAGCCATGTTGAAAATTGAACTTGCAGCGTGGGTTGGTACCTGGGACTTCGATGTTGTGGGTATTACGGAGACATGGCTAGATCAGGGACAGGATTGGCTGTTGCAGGTTCCAGGGTTTAAATGTTTTAGTAGGGTCGGGGGGGGGGGTGGCTTTGCTTGTCAAAGATAGTATTACAGCGGTGGAAAGGAAGATGGACGAAGATTTGCCATCTGAGGTAGTTGGGGTTGAGGTTAGGAATAGGAGAGGTGAGGTCACCCTGTTAGGAGTCTTTTACAGGCCTCCTAATAGTCCTAGAATCGTTGAAGAAAGGATTGCGAAGATGATTCAGGAGAAGAGTGACAGTAATAGGGTGATTGTTATGGGGGACTTTAACTTTCCTGATATTGATTGGGAAAGCTATAGCTCAAGTTCGTTAGATGGGTCAGTGTTTGTGCAATGTGTGCAGGAGAGTTTCCTGACACAATATGTAGATAAGCCAACAAGAGGTGAGGCCATACTGGATTTGGTTCTGGGTAACGAACCAGGCCAGGTATTAGAACTAGAGGTAGGTGAGCACTTTGGGGACAGTGACCACAATTCGGTGATTTTTACTCTAGTGATGGAGAGGGATAAGTGTGTACTACAGGGCAAGAGTTATAGCTGGGGGCAGGGAAATTATGATGCGTTGAGGCATGACTTAGGATGTGTGGATTGGAAATGTAGATTCCAAGGCAAGAGCGTAATTGACATGTGGAACTTGTTCAAGGAGCAACTATTGAGTGTCCTTGATAAGTACGTACCTATCAGGCAGGGAGGAAAGGGTCGTGTGAGGGAGCCGTGGTTTAATAAGGAATTGGAATCCCTTGTTAAATGGAAGAGGGCGGCCTTTGTAAAGATGAGGCATGAAGGTTCAATAAGGGCGACTGAGAGTTATAAGGTAGCCCGGAAGGACCTGAAGAGAGAGCTAAGAGCAGCAAGGAGGGGACATGAAAGGTCCTTAGTTGGTAGGATTAGGGAAAACCCTAAGGCTTTCTATAGGTATGTTAGGAATAAAAGAATGACTAGGGAAGGAATAGGTCCAATCAAGGATAGTAATGGGAAGTTGCGTGTGGAGGCTGAAGAGATTGGGGAGGCACTGAATGAATACTTTTCGTCAGTATTCACTCAGGAACAGGACATTGTTGTCGATATGAATACTGAGGCACGAATAAGTAGAATGGATGGCTTTGAGATATGTAGAGAAGAGGTGTTGGAAATTCTGGCAAGGGTGAAAATAGATAAGTCCCCTGGGCCTGATGGCATTTATCCTAGGATTCTCTGGGAAGCAAGGGAGGAGATTGCAGAGCCATTGGCCTTGATTTTTGTGTCCTCTTTGTCTACAGGAGTAGTGCCAGAGGACTGGAGGCTAGCAAACGTGGTTCCCTTGTTCAAGAAGGGGAGTAGGGATAATCCTAGTAACTATAGGCCAGTGAGTCTCACTTCTGTTGTGGGCAAAGTCTTAGAGAGAATTGTAAGGGATAGGATTTATGCACATCTGGATAAGAATAATGTGATCAAGGATAGTCAGCATGGTTTTGTGAAGGGCAGGTCGTGCCTCACAAACCTTATTGAATTCTTTGAGAAGGTGACGAAGGAGGTAGATGAGGGGAAAGCGGTAAATGTGGTGTATATGGATTTTAGTAAGGCGTTTGATAAGGTCCCCCATGGTAGGCTACTGCAGAAAATACAGAGATATGGCATTGAGGGTGAGTTGGAGGTTTGGATTAGGAATTGGCTGGCTGGAAGAAGACAGAGGGTAGTAGTTGATGGCAAAGGTTCATCTTGGAGTGCCGTCACTAGCGGTGTTCCGCAAGGATCTGTTTTGGGACCATTGCTGTTTGTCATTTTTATAAATGACCTGGAGGAAGGGTTAGAAGGTTGGGTGAGCAAGTTTGCGGACGATACGAAAGTCGGAGGAGTTGTAGACAGTGAGGAAGGATGTGGCAGGTTACAGCGGGATATAGAGAAGCTGCAGAGCTGGGCAGAAAGGTGGCAAATGGAGTTCAATGTAGCTAAGTGTGAGGTGATTCACTTTGGTAAGAGTAATAAAAAGATGGGGTACTGGGCTAATGGTCGGATACTTGGTAGTGTGGAAGAGCAGAGGGATCTTGGTGTCCATGTACACAGATCTCTGAAAGTTGCCACCCAGGTAAATAGTGCAGTGAAGAAGGCATATGGCGTACTGGCTTTTATTGGTAGAGGAATTGAGTTCCGGAGTCCTGAGGTCATGCTGCAGTTGTATAAGACTCTGGTGCGGCCGCATCTGGAATATTGTGTGCAGTTTTGGTCGCCATACTATAGGAAGGATGTGGAGGCACTGGAACGGGTGCAGAGGAAGTTTACCAGGATGTTGCCTGGTATGGTAGGAAGATCCTATGAGGAAAGGCTGAGGCACTTGGGGTTGTTTTCATTGGAGAAAAGAAGGTTTAGGGGTGACTTGATAGAGGTGTACAAGATGATTAGGTGGTTAGATAGGGTTGACAGTGAGAACCTTTTTCCACGTATGGAGTCAGCTATTACAAGGGGGCATAGCTTTAAATTAAGGGGGGGTAGATATAGGACTGATGTTAGGGGTAGGTTCTTCACTCAGCGAGTCGTAAGTTCATGGAATGCCCTGCCAGTGGCAGTAGTGGACTCTCCCTCTTTATGGGTATTTAAGCGGGCATTGGATAGGTATATGGAGGATAGTGGGTTAGTGTAGGTTAGGTGGGCTTTGATCGGCGCAACATCGAGAGCTGAAGGGCCTGTACTGCGCTGTATTCTTCTATGTTCTATGTTCTATGAACTAATGGTGGAATTGGAAATGGTCCAAGAAATTGAGGATTATTAGTGTAATGATGGTTAGTCCTTTGAGGATATTGATGTATGTGTAGAATTGAAACAGCAGAGGAAATCCAAGTACTTTTAGTACAGAGGAGCCAGAACAAATTTTCCCTTGCATCAATTGAAGAATACAAATTTGGAAATATTTATGCACAAAGCTGAAACATGTCTTCTGATATATTTGAAGTAGTCTGAAACATTGATCATCTGATATTTATGAGGCTTTACAAGTAAAGGGGAATTCCTGGCCAAACATGTGATGGAAAAAATATGGAGGCTCTGGCATCACTATCCATAGCTCCTGGTTATAACATGCATGTATAATTTCACGTTGCCCGATCAACTCTAATTCCTCGGCAGGGCTGGTTGGCTATTTGGTAGGACAGCCAGTGTGGATCAGGTTAGTGCTAACAGTATGGTGTTTTAGTCCCTGTTAGGTTGGATGTAGAGCAACCTCTTTTGACCAGGAAGTAAGGATTTAAATTCTTGGATCACAGGGATATGTTTTGCGGTAAGGATAAATTATATAAGAGGGATGGGTTGCACCTTAATAGGTGGGGGACCAGCATTCTGGCAGGCAGATTTGCCACTGCAACACAGCCGCATTTAAATTAAATAGCGGGGGGAGGGGACAATCTGGAAGTTTAAGAAGGAAATTGAAGGGAAAGTTAGAACAAGAGATGTCAAGAAAGTCAACGGTATCAATGGAGCAGAAAACTCAAAAAGGGATCATGCCGTAAGGTTGAGTGAAATAGGGATTAATAGGAAGGGTGAGGGCAGTAACAAATTAAAAATATTATATGAATGCACAAAGCATTAGAAATAAGATGGAGCTTGAAGCTCATTTGGAAATTGGCAGTTACGATGTGGAGATAACGGCGACGTGGCTTCAAGTGTACAGGGCCTGGGAAATGAATATTCAAGGCTATACGTGCTATCGTAAGGACAGACTGACGGGCAGAGGGGATGGGGTGGCCCTGTTGGTAAGGAATGATATTCAGTCCCTTGCGCGGGAGGACCTAGAATCAGGGGATGTAGAATCAGTGTGGATAGAGCTGAGAAATTCTAAGGGTAGAAAGACTCTCATGGGAGTTATCTACAGGCCCCCAAACAGTAGTCTGGATGTAGGGTGTAAGTTGAATAAGGAGCTGAAATTGGCCCGTGGCAAAGATATTCCTACAGTTGTTATAGGGAATTTCAACATGCAGGTAGACTGGGGGAATCAGGATGGTACTGGACCCCAAGAAAGGGAGTTTGTGGAGTGCCTCCGAGATGGATTTTTAGAACAGCTGGTGCTGGAGCCGACCAGGGAGAAGGCAATTCTGGATCTGGTGTTGTGCAACAAACCAGATTTGATCAGGGACCTTAAAGTGAAGGAGCCATTAGGAGGTAGTGACCATAGTACAATAAGCTTTAATCTGCAATTTGAAAGGGAGAGGGTACAATCGGAAGTGACAATATTTCAGTTGAATAAAGGGGACTGTGGATCTATGAAGGAGGAGCTGGCCAAAGTTCAATGGTGCAATACCCTAGCAGTGATGACAGTGGAGGAACAATGGCGGATATTTCTGGGTATAATGCAGAAGATGCAGGATCAGTTCATTCCAAAAAGGAAGAAAGATCCTAACAGGAGGCAGAGGTGGCAGTGGCTGACGAGGGAAGTTAAGAAACATATAAAGTCAAAAGAGAAAAATTATAACAGCAATGATGAGTGGGAAAACAGAGGACTGGGAAGCTTTTAAAGAACAACAGAGGATTACTAAGAAGGAAATATGCAGAGAAAAAATGAGGTACGAAGGTAAACTGGCCAATAATATAAAGGAGGATAGTAAAAGCTTTTTTTAGATATGTGAAAGAAAAAGAAATGGTTAAGACTAAAATTGGGCCCTTGAAGACAGAAACAGGTGAATATATTACGGGGAACAAAGAAATGGCAGAAGAGTTGACTTGGTACTTCAGATCTGTGTTCACTGGGGAAGACACAAGCAATCTCCCAGAGGTAATAGTGGCTGAAGGACCTGAACTGAAGGGAATTTATATTTGCCAGGATTTGGTGTTGGAGAGGCTGTTAGGTCTGAAGGCTGATAAGTCCCCAGGACCTGATGGTCTACATCCCAGGGTACTGAAGGAGGTGGCTCTAGAAATCACGGATGCATTGGTGATCATTTTCCAATGTTCTATAGATTCAGGATCAGTTCCTGTGGATTGGAGGGTGGCTAATGTTGTCCCACTTTTTAAGAAAGGAGGGAGAGAGGAAGCAGGGAATTATAAACCAGTTAGTCTGACCTCAGTGACGGGAAAGATGCTGGAGTCAATTATAAAGGATGAAATTACGACACATCTGGATAGCAGAAACCGGATAGGTCAGAGTCAGCATGGATTTATGAAGGGGAAATCATGCTTGACTAATCTTCTGGAATTTTTTGAGGATGTAACTCTGAAGATGGACAAGGGAGATCCAGTGGATGTAGTGTACCTGGACTTTCAGAAAGCCTTTGATAAAGTCCTACATAGGAGGTTAGTGAGCAAAATTAGGGTGCATGGTATTGGGGGCAAAATACTGACTTGGATTGAAAATTGGTTGGCTGACAGGAAACAAAGAGTAGTGATAAACTGCTCCCTTTTGGAATGGCAGGCGATGACCAGTGGGGTACCGCAGGGATCAGTGCTGGGACCGCAGCTTTTTACAATCTACACTAATGTTATAGATGTTGGTATTAGAAGTAATATTAGCAAATTTGCTGATGATACAAAGCTGGGTGGCAAGGTGAAATGTGAGTAGGATGTTAGGAGATTACATGGTGACCTGGACAGGCTAGGTGAGTAGACAGATGCATGGCAGATGCAGTTTAATGTGGATAAATGTATGGTTGTCCACTTTGCTGGCAAGAACAGGAAGGCGGATTACTACCTAAATGGAGTCAGGTTAGGTAAAGGGGCAGTACAATGAGATCTCGGTGTTCTTGTACATCAGTCAATAAAAGCAAGCATGCAGGTGCAGCAGGCAGTGAAGAAAGCTAATAGCATGCTGGCCTTCATAACAAGAGGAATTGAGTATAGAAGCAAAGAGGTTCTTCTGCAGCTGTACAGGGCCCTGGTGAGACCGCACCTGGAATATTGTATACAGTTTTGGTCTCCAAATTTGAGGAAAGTCATTCTGGCTATTGAGGGAGTGCAGCATAGGTTCACAAGATCAAGTCCCGGAATGACGAGACTATCTTACATTGAAAGATTTGAGAGACTGGACTTGTATACCCTTGAGTTTAGAAGGCTGAGCGGGATCTGATTGAGATGTATAAGATTATTCAAGGATTGGATACTCTAGAGGCAGGAAGCATGTTTTCACTGATGTGTGAGTCCCGAACCAGAGGACACAGTTTAAAAATAAGGGGTAGGCCACTTAGATCAGAGTTGAGGAGAAACTTCTTCACCCAGAGAGTGGTGGGTGTGTGGAATGCTCTGCCCCAGAAGGCAGTGGAGGCAAAGTCTCTGGATACTTTCAAGAAAGAGTTGAATAGAACTCTTAAGGATAGTGGAATCAAGGGTTATGGGGCTAAGGCAGGAACAGGATACTGATTGAGAATGATCAGCCATGATCATAATGAATGGTGGTGCTGGCTCGAAGGGCAGAATGGCGTACTCCACCTATTGTCTATTGACCTGTCTATTGCGGAGATCATGATGCAATCTTTGCTGGAAGGTGGATGAATTTTGGAGATTTCCATTTAAATACACATCTCATTCTGGCTTTGTGGGAGGCTTTGCTTTAATGGTATTGGCACTGGACTAACAACTTAGAAGGGTAGGCTATTTTTTTCTCTTGTAACCTGGGCTTTTTGAATCCCACCATTGGCAGATAGTGACATTTGAAATCAGTTTGAAAAATTCTGGCATTAAAAGCTAGCCCATTGGTGACAATGTAACCATTGCCACTTTCTGAAGAAACCTATCTGGTTGACTAATATCTTTCGGCTGAGGCATCTCATCCTTACCTCATCGGGCCTACATGTGACTCTGGATCCACAGCAATATCATTGACTCTTAGCTGTCCTCTGAAATAGCCTAGTTAGCCATTCTGTTCTGGGGTAGTTAAAGATGGGTAATAAATGTTGGCATTGCCAGAGATAGCCACATCTGATGCAGTAATAAAAGAAGAAATGAGGACACTTCATCCTGTCAAACTGATGTAATGATGCTAACTTCTTGTTGCTGACCATTTATGCTTCTTAATATTGGGCTTATTAACAAAAGACTTTGTTTGACTTTGAGATACTAGAAAAGAAATTGTCACCAAGAATCTGAGCACCTTAGGAGCATCAAACTGTCAGCTTACCAAGCCTGCATCTTCAGTGCACATCTGTACAGTCATGAGAATTGAACAACATGCACTATGCTGGAAAAAAGGTTGAACAGTTTTTCACCTTAGTTATCTCAGATGTATTCTTGGCATCTCTTAGCAGGACAAGATTGCCAGCTCAAAATGCTAGTTCCATCAGCATACATTTGTTATCAAACCAACAACTTCTGAACTGGTTCAACCACCCTCTTTGGGTGGGTAATGGCCATATTCCCAGACATTATCTGTATGATAAACTAGCTACTGAAACACCTTCTGGGTGTCCATACTTCCACTCCAAGAACCTGCAAATGTGATATGAAGATGATGGACATTGACACTTTGTGAACTAGAAGACAATTGCTGATAGCTGTGACCTCTGGAGGTGACTGTCTATAAGGGAATTTGGACGAAGCAAGAATCAATGGAAACTAGCCAAGATAAAGCACAAGGAAATAGAAGCCAGCAAATTGTGCACCTTCTTATCCTAGTGTCATATTTTCATATTAAACACTGCTTACCCCTCCAATTAACCCAAAAGAGAGAGAGACTGAGTAACAGCAGAAAAAAATGTTGTCTCTGCAGAGATTTGCTTTAGAGAGAAAATACTTTTGAACAATATAACTCTTCAACAAATAAGATAATACCCCCCCCCGACCCTGACAGACTTGGATTGCTCAGGAAATGCAGCATCAAGAAGTCTTCCAGGTGCTCTTTAAGAGCACAATTGGGAATCAGGATTCACTATAAAAACAGGTTTTTAAAAAAAAAATCTGAACTGGGAAATCCTTCCCTTCATCAGGTTCGTCACAAGCTACTGTAAACAATATCCGAAGCAGAAATTGTGCTCTGACAGTTGTAAATCCAGGCAGGGAATCATTATTAAATATGCAGCTATCTAAAGTGATGATTACCAAGAAATTCCTCGTTTAAAAACCCATGCACCTTTTTATTCACTCATTGAACGTGCTGCCATTTTATTGCTTTCCTTTTTTTTGGAAAAAGCCAGGTATCCACAATCCTTTATACTCAAGTTCATAAAAATTACTGAATGATGGCTTTAAATTTAATACTGAGTGCTATAGCAGTCAGCACATCATCATTTTAGCCCCTCCCACCCACTTTACTTACTGCATGTCCTTTTGAAATTTAATATACCCCTGCATATTCAGTTTGCCTCTATAACAATATCTCTGTAATGGCTATAAAATAATTTGTGCTATGAATTAATTTATTTTCTTCTGAATACTACAAAAAGTGCATTCCAATAAAAAGCCATTAATTTTGCCTTTTAACCATACCACCACCACCACCACCACCCCCTCCAAATCATATAGGTAAAGTCACCACTGGGCTGCTGTCTCTCAGAGCAACACAACTGTGGTGGTTTAACCTGATGGTCACCAGCTTTAGTTGAAGGGAGAGATTGACCTCATAGTCATTTCAGTTGGTAAAGCAATTGAACCTGCGCTGTTGGCATCACTTTGCATCGTAAACCAGCTGTTTAGCCAACTGACCTAACCGATTCAGATTAATTGGTTAAACAATGGTTAACAGTTGCTGCACCAGCTCTTGCTTTGGTACCACTGTACATCTTGAAGATTATTTATCTTAAGATTTACTCCTAAATGGTGACATTTGTGCACTGATGTTTGTACATACCCCTGTGAAAGATATCTCACCTGTGTTTCAGAAGGGGTTGAACCAACCTGTACCTTTTGACTACCTTTCCAGTGAGTATTGGCTACATGAGCAAACTTTTCTTGTTCCTCAGGGTGTCAACTCGACAACAGGTAGTCAGTTAGGCCAGTAAAGGAACCTGCTGGCTATAAAAATTTCCTGCTGCTGCCAAGATCTTACTGGCATTGGTTGAGCTCACTCCCAAGGTTGAGACCGTTTAGGTATTAGGTAAAGTCTCTTGGCAACAGGCCATGGAGCTGGTGGTGCCTACTCTCAAACCTACCCTTTCCAGAACTATTGGATCTTAGCGCTGCCCCTTCATCTAAGGGATGAGTTTGACCTTCTAGCAATCACCATTTGTTAATTGTCATAAGTCTGAGTTTTGAGGCATCCACATAGCTTCCTGTGTTGCTAAACATTGCTCCCTCTCCCTAGATTTGCCTTCCTTCCACAGTTTTGGATCCTTTTGAACCTTCTTGGTCCTTAATTTGATAGTAAAGGAAGAGATGGCCTATTAATTAACTGCTTATTGTAAAGTTGTGAGACCATTCTGATAGCTGATACTTTCAGGGCTAGGATGCATTTTTTTTGGGTCTGGCAGGTTTCATCCTTTTTCCAGTATGATTCCGTAGCTTTACAGTTCATGCAGTGATCTTGTTGTCTCTGAGACATCGTGTAATTTTCAGTTCATGAGTTTTCAAAAAGGAATTAGATAAATATTTTAAAACAATAAAGAAAGGGCCGTGGGAATGGAGCAGGGGTAATGGATTAATTAGAAAGAGCTAACACTGGCATCATGGGCTCAGTGGCCTCCTCTGTGAGGCTGTCATTGAGTATATTCAGAACAGAGATTTCTATAATTTAAAGATATCAAGGGATAAGGAGGTAGTGCAGGAAAATGTTGTTTTGATAGAAACAGCCAAAACCTAATTCAGTATTGGATCTTTAAAAGAAAACTAGCCAAATTTTGCCTGTTTATCTTTAATTCCAAGAGGTTAATTAGATTGATTGATTGAAAAAAGATGTGGGTGTATAGATTGAGAACTGGATGACATTTGTATTTTTTAACTTGTTGCAAAATAATTGATATAAGGTCAATATTCTGGATAAATATTTTAATCAGACATTCTTCCAGGTAGTAAGTTTGGCTTGGGGAAGACCATAAACAACTGGCATAGAGTTATACAGTTATGCAACACGGAAACAGACTCATCGGTCCAACCAGCCCATGTCAATCATAATCCCAAAATAAACTAGTCTCACTTGCCTGCGCTTGGCCCATTTCCCTTCAAACATTTCTTATTCAAAGTTAGTGGAACTGCAGATTGATAACATAAGTGTTGACTATGCTGTCATTTTTGAGTGAATTTGGAATAGGGTTTGAGATTGTGAAATTCCTCATGATTAACCAACAATCATTTCTCTTTTTAGAAAAAAATGAGGTTAATAGTTACAAGGGCTTGTGGTTTAACTCCAGCATTCTTTTTGGTTCATTTTTATGTGCTGAGGGACAGGACGAGGCTTTTTGGTTCTTGAACCAGCACTGCCATTTAGTAGGATAATGGTTGAACCAGTATTCCTCATGTCTACTTTTTTGCCCTTTCCCATAACTGTTAATTCCCCTACTGATCAATAATCTATCTATCTATCTCAGCCTTAAGTATATACAAGGATTTTGCCCACAGCTCCCTATGTCAAAGAGTTCCAAAGGCACTCAACCCTCAGAGAAATTCCTCTTTATCTTAGTCTTAAATTGGCACCCCTTTAGTTTAAAACTGTTCTCAGTTCCTATATGCACCAGAGAGCAGAAGCAGCCTCTCAGCAATCACCCCATAATAAGTCTGTATATTTCAGTGACTTCGGCTTTCATTTGTCTAAACTTCAGTGAATAGAATCCCAACTTGTTTAACCTTTGCTCATAAGACAGTCCCTCAAGACTGAGGATCACCCTAGTGAACCTTCTGTGAATTGCCTCCAAGGAAATGATATTGTTCCTTAAATAAGGGACCAAAACTGCTTAGGGTACACCAGACATGGTCTCATCAAGCACCTTGTGCAATTGCAGTAAGACTTCCCTACTCTTATACTCCAATTCCCTTGAAATAAGTGTCAACTTTCCTTCCTGACTACCTGCTGTGCCTGCATGCTAACTTTGTGTTTCATGCACCAGTACCCCCAACTGTATGTTGATCTCTAATATTAGTATATTCATTAATGTATTAGAATGAGAACTATAGGATCCTGTACATGATGAACTAGTTGGATGAAAATTAGTGGTATCCAGCTGGACTGCACCATCTGTATAGAGGTGTGTCACCCTAAGTGGCCTTACAAAGCAGGTTTGGTGATCTAAAGGGTGACCTCGTGCTATTGTCTTCAGACTATTAATCCAGAATCCTAGATAATGTTCTGGGAACCTGGGTTTGAATCTCTCCATGGACAATGGTGGAATTTATACTCAATACAAATCTGGGATTGAGTTCTGTGATAACCGTGAAACTATCGTTAATTGTCAATTTAAAAACCCATCTGATTCCCTGTCCTTGGGGAAGGTAACTAACTATCAGCCTTACCTGGTCTGGCCTGCATGTGATTCCAAACCCAATGTGATTGACTGGTAACTGTCCTCAAGGCAATAAATGCTGACACAGATCAGTGATGCTCACTTCCTGTGATTGAATTCAAAAAAGTCATATCTTTGTGGGCCGCCTTTTCAGGTTGATGGTTTTAAGCCTAACTTTTTTTGAGAAACTGGGGAGGAGATTAGATTTAGATAGGGAAATTCTTTACTTACTTTGTCCCATTTGATCCAGCCATTCTCTGTTGGCTTTTCTTCTCCAGATGAGCAACAACCTCGATCCCAGCTGCCCTTTATAATTCTATATCATAGAGTCATAGAGATGTGCAGCAAGGAAACAGACCCTTCAGTCCAACTCTTCCATGCCTACCAGATATCCTATCCTAACCTAATCTAGTCCCATTTGCCAGCGCTTAGCCCATAACCCTCTAAATCCTTCCTGTTCATATACCCATCCGGATGCCTTTTAAATGTTGTAAATGTATCAGCATCCATCACTTTCTCTGGCAGCTTGTTCCATACACCCACCACCCTCTGTATGAAAAAGTTCTCCGTTAGGTCCCTTTTAAATCTTTCCCCTCTCACCTTAAACCTATAACATCTAGTTCTGGACTCCACCACTCCAGGGAAAAGACATTGTCTGTTTATCCTATCCATGCCCCTCATGATTTTATAGACCTCTATAAGGTCATCTCTCAGCCTCCTACTTTCCAGGGGAAACAGCCCCAGCCTATTCAGCCTCTCCCTATAGCTCAAACCCTCCAACTCTGGCAACATCTTTGTAAATCTTTTCTGAACCATTTCAAGTTTACTGAACTTAGACAGATAATTGAAGGAAAGCAGTTTGAGAAATTGATATGTCTCTATGGTATGTTCTCTGTTTCAGTCACTTAAATCTTTTGTAGAAAAATTACCAGTACTGCTTTCTAAAACTTGAGTGGTTTGAGAATGTAACTCCTTTGCACCGCTGTGTTCACTTCCCTTCTGCTGACTAGGGAAGTATAAAAAGTAGAAGTGTAACTTTGACTCATGTTCTTATCCGGCACTCATCCTGCCAACCACTTCCCCAATGGTGAAACCAGGGGTTAAAGTTTGTTTCTGATTACCTTTCTTAACAAACTAAACAACTTCTGTTTGTATTTGGAATTTTTGTTTCTGAAGATGGTGATTCATACTGGAGTGCACTTTTTATGGGTGCCAGTTGTGCTACTGTCTTTGTAAATTGAGACAATAATTCAGCAAACCAATTAATTCAGTCAGATGTCACTCAACACCAGGTTTATTTGAAATCGCACGCTTTCAGAGTGCTGCTCCTTCGTCAGGTGAAGTGACTTGTGATTTTAAATAAATCTGTTGGACTATAACTTGCTGTTGCGTGACTTCTGACTTTGTCCACTCCAGTCTAGCACTGGCACCTCCACGTCACAATTAATTAGATCATTACATCTTGATAAAAGGGAGCTGGAGTTAGGTCATTTGTTGCTTTAAGCCTACTCTGCTATTTAGTAAGATCATGGCTGATCTGATTGTGGCTTTAACTCCTGTCTGTGCCCCATAACCTTTTGATTTCCTTGTTCATCCAAAGTCTTTCTAACTTGATCCTGAAGATATTCAGTGACTGCCTCCACACTCTGGAACAGAATTCCAAAGACTAAGAGAAAATATTTCTCCTCATTCAATGTCGTTAAATGAGATATCACTTATTTTCAAATTTTGGTCTATACTTGTAGATCTTTTCTAGAGATTTCTCTACATCCCAATAGCATAAAAAAACATAATTTCACACCCGCCTTTCTGTTCCGAAGCAGTTATACTGGACTCAAAATGTTAACTATGTTTCTCTTTCCACAGATGCCTGCAGATCTATGTCTCTCCAGTGCTTTGTGTTTTTAAGAACTTTATCTTTTACGGAAGGCTCATCCTTTTCCATTATTATTTTAAAACTAATAGAATTATGATAATTAGTCACAAAGTATTCCTCTACTAACACTTCAATCACTTATGTCCTGCCTTATTATCCAACAGAAGGTCAGGTTTTGTCCCTTCTGTAGTAGGAACCTATACATATTGATGAAGAAAATTTTCTTGAACATGTTTAACAAATTCCTCCTCATCCAAGTCTTTAACACTATGGCAGTCCCAGTCAACGTTTGGAAAATTAGTCTCCTCCTGTTGCAACCCTATTATTCTTACATATATTTGAGATTTCTCTCCATATTTTCTCTTCAATTTCCCTCTGACTATGGGGACCCATAGTACAATCCCATCAAGGTGATCATACCTTTCTTATTTCTAAGTTCTACCCATATAGGACATTCTGTCCGAAATATCCAGTCTAATTACAGAAGTAGTGCTTTCTTTAATCAAACATGCCACTCCCCCACCTTGTCTCCCTTTCTATCCTTCCTATAGCATTTAAAACCCAGAACATTGAGTTGCCAGCCCTGACCTTCCCGCAGCCCGGTTTCTGCAATAGCTATGATATCCCAATCCCATGTTCCCATACATGTCCTGAGTTTATCAGCCTTACCTGTAAGACCCCTTGCATTGAAGTAAATCAGTTTAATTCTTTAGAGTTACCTCATGCTGTCATCTGCCTTTTCTGATTAAGTTGCCCTTTTCTGAATCAGAAGCATCCTCCTCTGTCTTTCTATATTTACTGCTGCTTTGAGGAGAACCCCCACACACATAATCACTCATTCACTCACGCACACTGGCTTTCCTGCTCTCTCATGCGCGCGCGCTCTCTCTCTCTTTCTCTCTCTCTCTCTCTCTCTCTCTTTCTTTCTTTCTCACACATGTACGCTTCGCTCACTCATTCGGCTCCCAAAATACAAGTAGCAAATCTTCCCCACAAGGGTATTGATCTCTTGCCAGTTCAGGTGAAATCCATCCCTTTTGAACAGGTTTTTCCTGCCCCAGAAGAGGTCCCAATAACCCAAACATCTGAGTCCTTGCACATTGCACCATCTCTTTAGCCATTGATTTTCTGCCCTATCTTATTATTCCTATTCTCATTAGAATGTTGCCACCAGGAGTAAACCAGAGATTGTTACCTTCTAAGGTGTTCTGCTTTTTAACTTTCTACCTAACAAAGCCTTATCCCATGATTGACCTCTGGTGCCTTGTGGGGAAGCCTTACTGAGCTTCAATTTAACATCTATAGTCGATTAGATGAGATTCCTTACAGTGTGGAAACAGGCCCTTCGGCCGAACCAGTCCACAGTGACCCTCAGAGTAACCCACCCAGACCCATTTCCCTCTGACTAATGCACCTAACACTACGGGCAATTTAGCATGGCCAATTCACCTAACCCGCACATCTTTGGACTGTGGGAGGAAACCGGAGTACCCGGAGGAAACCCACGCAATGTGCAAACTCCACACAGACAGTCACCTGAGGTTGGAATCGAACTTGGGACCCTGGTGCTGTGAGGCAGCAGTGCTAACCACTGAGATCTACCGTGCTGCCCTAGATCTAGAGTTCTGCATGATCTAGGAGGATGGTTAAGCAAACTCAACCAGGTAGTTGACCAAGAAATAGTACAGGTTGGGAAATGTGAAATTAGAATCATTCAAAGGGTAGCTTAGGGCATAATTAGGCCATCTTGTCTGCTTTGGGAACCCTCTTTTTGGAAAAATGTCATAACAAATGGTGGTAGATATAGGCCATACAGCCATTTCAGCATCCTTCACCAGTCAATAAGATCGTGGCTGACCTATCTAAATTCCAGTTACATCCATTATCTATGTATCTAAATGTACTCAACATCTGAACATCAACATATTCTTGAAGTAATCATTCCTCATATGACAAATCCTTATCCAAGAGTTGGTCCACCGAACGTCAAAACAACTATATGCTTTCTTCTATAATGAGAAAAAGACGGTGTGTAACACTCCAAATCATTAGATGTTACTTAAGAAACCGAACGGTACCCTGGTGAAAAAAGAATAAAAGAAGCATGCTAAATCTGATGATGCCTTAATAATGTAAATAGGAAAGGACTTTTTTTGAATCAGTTAACAGTTTGGTAATCTGAGCGCAGGGCTACCCAAAGTGGACACCAAGTGGTGGCTGTGAGCTTAAATTTTAGGGTCGCAATCTCTGAGGTAGCAATGACCACCATGCCAACCTGAGTTGTATCGACCGCATCCCACATTGAGAGAGGCTACTGACTCTCATAGCTTAATGTAGAAGTGAGACACAAACAAGAATAAGAAATTGCTGGAGAAATTTAGCAGGTCTGGCAGCATCTGTGAGAGAAAAGAGCATTAACATTTCAAGTCTAGTGGCCCTTCTTCAGAAATGTGCTTGTCTTAATGGGTTGAATCCTCCTTCCTCCTTTCCTGAGATTAAATTATAATACAGCAAGGCATGCATTTTTAAAATAACCTCCTCATTCATTTGGCCAGAAAGGGGATTATTTTACTTTTTTTTCCTGCCCTTTCACTCTTTCATTTACAGATTTCGTGTTTCATTTGTTTTCTCACTGTAGGTGGTGCGACTGTGTCAGAATCCCAAAGTAGGGCTAAAGAACAGCCCTCCCTACATTCTAGATCTGTTGCCTGACACTTACCAGCACCTGCGTCTGATCCTGACTCGATATGAGGGAAAGATGGAAGTTCTTGGTGAGAATGAATATTTCAGAGTTTTCATGGAGAACCTGCTTAAGAAGACGAAACAGACCATTAGCCTTTTCAAAGAGGGGAAAGAGAAAATGTATGAAGAAACCTCACAGCCAAGGTAGGAGTTGATTTTGTTTCTATTTGGAATTTCTTAATGCTGGTGGTCAGATGTGATGACATAACAAACAAAATAGTTGAAAGTCTGTATTTAAGAGCTATTCACAGTTGTGTTATTTATGTAACTTGTCAGCGTGCAGAATTTATAACTCAGAATTATAGTATTTGAGGTGTCCACCTGTTTATATTGAACTATTGGGAGTCATTTAACTCAGTTGGCTGGATGATTAGTTTGTGATGTAGAGTGAGATCAACAGTATGAATTTAATTCCTACACTAGCTGACGTTGCCATGAAGGACTCTTCTTATCAGCCTCTCCCCTTGCCTGAGGTGTAGTGACCTTCAGGTTAAGCCACCATAGATTTCTCTCTCCTTTTAATGGGCAGGCAGCTTTATGGTCTGGTAAGACTATGGTGACTGCACTTTTACTTTACCTAACTATACATCAATTCCTGTACAAGGCACTGGCATGTAAAGGTGCTAAGTTAAAATATATAAAGTATGACATTTTAAAATTACTGAATGCTCTTTTTGCAAAAAATGTGTCATCTGACTAAATCGGTTAACAACTGAGTGTTGTGGATGCAGGATGTGAATCAGCACACTTGGCTGGTTTTAGGTTCAAGCATGAAAATTGAGAGCTCCTGAAAACTAGTGGAAAATGGTGCCTAGAATTGAGCTGAAACTTGGAGCTAGCACCTTGACTATCTGTGGAATGATGGCAGCGGTCTTGGGTTTTTTTTCTTGAGTTATCCATGACTAACATGATGAGTCCTAAATTATTTTTATATGCAAGTGATTTATTTAGCATCGGAAAAATCTACCAATTTAACAACAAACTCTTAAAATGAGTCAACATCTTAAAAATGGCTGTCCCAGCTCTCAAAAAACTTATGGCTGAAGAATTATCCTCGTCGAGAGTGTATTGCTGGGAAAGCACAGCAGGGCAGACAGCATCTGAGGAGCAGGAGAATGGACGTTTCGGGCAAAAGCCCTTCATCAGGAACGAGGCTTGTGGGCCAAGGGGGCTCAGAGATAAATGGGAGGGGTGTGGGGTGGGTAGCTGAGAAAGCAATAGGTGGAAGAAGGTCAGAGGGAGGAGTGATGGACAGGTCCGACGGGTGGTGCCAAGTTGAAGGCTTGGGACTGGGATAATATGGGGAGAAGGGAAATGAGGAAGCTGTTGAAATTCACATTTATTCCGTGTGGTTGCAGCGTCTCAATGCGAAATATGAGGCATTCTTCCTGCAGGTAGTGGATAGTAATGATTTGGCGGTAGAGGAAACCCAGGACCTGCATGTCCTTGACTGAATGGGAGCGGGAGTTGAAGTGTTCAACCATGGAGCGGTGGGGTTAGTGGGTGTGGGTGTCCCAGAGATGTTCTCTGAAACAATCCGCAAGAAAGCGTCCTGTCTCCCCATTGTAGAGGAGACCACACCGGATGCGATGGATGCAGTAGATTGGTAGAGGTACACGTAAATTTCTGACGGATGTGAAGGATCTTCCGGGGCGTTGGACGGAGGTGTGGGTGTAGGATTTGGACTTCCTGCGGTGGCAGGGAAAGGTGCCATGAATCCATCACTCCCCGCAGCCCACAAGCCTCATTCCTGATGAAGGACTTATGCCCAAAGTGACGATTCTCCGGTTTCTCGGATGCTACCTGACCTGCTGTGCTTTCTCAGCAACACACTCTCGACTCTGATCTCCAGCATCTGCAGTCCTCACTTTTTCCTGAAGAATTATCGTGCCACGTGAAAGCAAGTTTCTACACGGACTTGTAACTGTCCATTTGCTCTCTTCAGTTCCAACTCTCCCTTCTATTTCAGATTGATACTGTGTCCCCCTCTTGCACTGCATTCGCCTTTCAAGCTGCTGAAATCTATTCTTCCTACCCAGTTAAGGTGGCATTCTTTTCCCCGTTTAACTCTCCATTTCATGTAGGAAATCTTTTTCCAACTCGGTCAGTTCTGGACCTTTCTCACCTTCAAGTGATTTCTCAGCTTCTATCTTCCCTTTACCTCACCTGAATTTCTAACTCTCCTTCATTTCTGTATTTTCCCATTTCATTGTAGAAGCACCATTTTTTAATCCTTTAGTTTTTGGTATCCTTAAATGTACTTCTGTCTACAGCATTCTGAAGCTGCAAAAGCTGCCATTAGTTTTGGGTCGGCACAGTTCCAAAACAATAAGTGATACCTAGGAGTCAGATTTGTGAAAGGGGAACGTGTCTGCTGATATTTGCTGAGGTACACTGGTACTTCCTGAGGTACCTTCAGTGTGAAAGGCTCATGAATTACATATATGTAATCATTTGGTTCAGGGTGAAGGATCAAGTGTTTAAAACAAGCAAGAGCTTAGACAAAGAAATGCTGGCACAGAGTTGGCTAAAGTGCCTTGAGAAGTTTCCCTGTATTAAATGCGCTATACAAATGCAAGTTGTTACAATGGTATTGGCATTAGTTGACCTAAAAGCAATATGTCTTACCCTATGGATAATATTTTACTAGGGGAGAACAGTAAATGGTTTGGGTGATATGTTTTATTTAGAATATATCTGCAATATCTTCCTACTTCTCAATGTGCAACATTTTTAATGGCAATGTTCTTTATAATGATAGAACTTCTGAGGTAGAATAATTTTGCTGATACAATAAGGAGGGAAGATCTTACGAGGACCTTGTGGTAATAAAAAAATTACCCTTGGAGCATTTGCCATAGTTCAGCTGGTATCACTGTTGCTCCTTTAGTTAAAAGGTTGTATGCTCAAGTTACATTCTAAAACTTGAGTATCATCCTCTTGTGCTCACCTCAGTGCTTTAGAACATAGAACATAGAACGTTACAGCACAGTACAGGCCCTTTGGCACTTGGTTGCACCGACCTGTGAAGCCAATCTGAAATCCATCTAACCGACACTATTCCATTATTATCCATATGTTTATGCAATGACCATTTAAATGCCCTTAAAGTTGGCGGGTCTACTACTGTTGCAGGCTGTGCGTTCCATGCACCTGCTACTCTGAGTAAAGAAACTACTTCTAACATCTGTCCTATATCTATCACCCCTCAGTTTAAAACTATGCCCCCTCATGCTGGCCATCACCACCTGAGAAAAAAGGCTCTCACTGTCCACCCTATCTAACCCTCTGATTATCTTGTAGATCTCAACCTTCTTCTGTTCAGCAAAAACAGCCTCATGTCCCTCAGCCTTTCCTCGTAAGACCTTCCCTCCATACCAGGCAACATCCTAGTAAATCTCCTCTGAAACCTTTCCAAAGCTTCCACATCCTTCCACAATGCCAGAACTGTGTGCGGTATTCCAAATGCGACCGCACCAGAGTTTTGTACTGCTGCAGCATGACCTCAAGGTTCCAAAACTCAATCCCTCTACTAATAAAAGCTAACACACTGTATGCCTTCTTAACAACCCTATCAACCTGGGTGGTAGCTTTCAGGATCTATGTACATGAACACAGAGATCCTTCTGCTCACCTACACGTCCTAGAATCTTCCCATTAACCCCTTACTCTTTATTCCTGTTGCTCCTTCCAAAATGAATCACCTCACACCTTTCTGCATTAAACTCCATTTACCACCTCTTAGCCAGCTCTGCAACTTAATTTATGTCCCTCTGTAACCTGCAACATCCTTCTGCACTCTCCATAACTCTACCAACCTTACTGTCATCCGCAAATTTACTAACCCATTCTTCTACGCCCTCATTCAGGTTATTTATGAAAATGACAAACAGCAGTGGACCCAAGACACATCCTTTTGCAGGCGCTGTCTTTCAAATGCGATGTTAACCCAAGGCCTAGTCCACCTTCTTAGGTGATGTAAAAATCCTGTGCTGCAGTTTTGAAAAAGAGCAGGGTATTGGTACCCTGGCTAAATTGATGCCTCAAGCAGCATTACCAAAAACAAATTGTGCTTGTTATCATATTGTAGAATTTTGCGTTCTGTAAGTTAGCTGCTGATTTTTCTGCATTCCAATAGTGTCTACATTTCAAAAGTACTTCATTTAATGTAAATCTCTTTGGAAGTTTGTGAACAATTCTGAATTTTTTTTACATCCCTGGCCTAATTCAAATGCTTATTGCATCGCAATTTTATAAAATGCTACCTCCTATAGGACAAAATGGTGATTTGGCAATGTTTAATGGTTTTAAAATTGGAAGTTTAAATTTAAATGGAAGTTTGAGAGAATAACACTGAAACCCATTTTGTTCTTACCATCTTTTCCTTTTTTTTCAGGATGTTCTAACAAATCTTTAAGCTCATGAAAAGAAAGAGTAATTTTATTTTGTAGGTTGGAGCCAATCATTCCTTAAATGGAAATATTTCTTGTAAAAGCCATAACAGATTTGCAACTTGCATATTTTGGCCATTGTAGGTATATGATGGTTGTATTAGCACCAACAATCTCACTAACAAGCATATCAAAATGTATAACTTTTTTTCCCCCCACAAAGTGGGGGAGAAGCCAAATTCCTGAGAGAGTTTTTGGTATCAGATTGTGAAAAAGAAGCAGATTTCCCTCAGTATTTTTATTAGTTCTTTCTCCAAATCAGCATTATTGAAGGAAAGCTAGTGAAAATATTGCTCCTAGTTCGTGACCAGACTGAGGAATCAGCCTGATAATTGAACTATTCAGTTAAGTTGTGAAATTTTGTAGTATTTAACTCCAGACTTTGTTTTTTTTTCCTTCAGCCTCCAATCTAATTTATGGTCCTCTTTGTCTCCCCCTCCCTCCCAGACTTGATTACCTGCAACCCAAAATGTGTTTTGATGGCTACTGTTTAAAAAAAAAACCCTTATTTTGAATGGTTCGAAGCTTGGAAACTGATTTCTGTAAACTTTCAAACTTTGAGGCAATTATTATTGATTATTAGTACATATGTAAACAAAATAGATTGGTCACAGTATTATGATTGGTGATTTCATTCAGATTGTAATCTGTTTACTTAAATTGTGGAGTTCTTTTATGTATTAATTTCCTGAAGGCGATATGACATTTTTAATCTGCTGCTTTAGTGTTAAATCTCTGTTTTTGATTAGTGTCTTAGCATGATTAGATGACAAAGCCAGAAATGAGTTGTGGTTTTAGATGTTGTACGTTTTATCTGTTGTGCATTGTTTGAATGGACACTTTCTTTTAGGAGAGGAAAGCAACATTTGGGTGATTGAAGTTTACATGTTGAGCTGGAAGGAAGTTCGGTTTCAAAATTGCTGTGACAGTATGATTTCTTTTGAGACTTTAATATGATTGACACTTTATGCATGAGAGTTTCTTAAAACTGATTCTGACAATCAAGTTTGAGAGTGGTAGCTCATCACAATTATTTTGCACAGTCATACATTAAATAAATGGGGTGTTAGTGAACAATGCCATCACTTAGTGATTGATGTAGTTTACTATTCATTATCACTTCAGAGCGAAAGTAATCTGATTTTAAAATTAATAATCCTGAAGTGTGAAGGATGGAATACCAGTTGTTTTGCAACTTTGATCAATAAATATTTTTGAGTACAACCACATTTTTGGGAAATATCCTTTTGTCTTGGGTTGCTTTAAAATCCATATCATTCTCATTCAGAGTCTAATTTTACAAAATTTACAGTATTACTTTGAGGGCTAATAGTTTCTCGAACATCTCCATCATTGGAACATGGGCAAACAGTGCATCCTGTTACTGCACACTCATTCAGAAACTATATGAAATCTTAACTGTGCTGTAGGTTTGAAAACTGCCTTGAATGGGGTTGGGGTTGTATAAGAAGTGTTGAAATGGCTGAAATGTTTCCCTCTCACAGTCGTGACTTCTGCTTTAATAAGCAAGTTGGAAGTATTTACTTCGCGAGAACTCCAGTAAGCATATTCACTACATAACTGAGCCAGGTTCAATCACTGGCCAATGTTGAGTTAGCTATTCTGAATTATATCACAATAAAGAATGCTGCAGTTAAAGGGGAAAATATTCTGGAAAACCACACGTTTCTTAATGCACTTCTGGTTTAGGATATTTAGAGGTGCTTGTAGAACTATATCTAGACAATGTTAATAAGAGAATTATCTTCTGCACAGAAAAGAGGCCAATTAGGCCTAGTGTTTCTGCCATTTGGAAAGTTAGTTTTCCCTTCTACCTCTTGGTCTGTAGCCCTGGAGGCACTTTACATATCTTTCCAAGTGTTTTTTTTAATGCAATGAATGTTTCTGCCATCACCACCGTTCTGACTGAACTTCAAAACATAGCATCCTCCAGATGAAAAAGCTACTTTTCAGCTCTTTGAGTCTTTCTACTGATTATTTTGAATCCATGCCCCTGGTTATTGACTTATCCAGCAGAAATAGTTCTTTGTATTCACACCATCCAGGTACTCCTTTTTTTTTCACATCTTAATTGAATGTAACCCTGCCCTCCCCTGCCCAAAGCGTCCTCTGTTTCAGTTTTTCCAATCTTTCATCGTAACTAGAATTTTCCACTAGATATTGACAATATCCCTGTGAATCTTCTCTGTGCCTTCACTCAGTTCAAATTATAATGTGATGATTAAAGCTATGGTCAAAAAGTATGCTAATTAACCTGTGATTTTATGAATCTTTAGTTTATATAGTTTTAGCATTACCTCCCTGCTCTTATATTGTAGGCCTCAGTCAGTAAAATAAAGTATCCTATATGCCCTTACCACCTTTTCTTCCTGTCTTGCCGCCTTCAGGTATTTGTAGACATGCACTCTAATGCAGCCTTATTTCTTTATATTTCTCAATCTTAATATTTATGGTGTTTTCCTTTTGTGTTTTGTTCTCCGCAAATGAATTACCTTGTCCTTGCACAGGGTTGAATTCCAGTTGTAATTTTGTTTAGCCCATTGGCCCAGCCCATTTAATGTCTTTGTGCATTCTCTAGTTTTCTTCCTCACTTTGAGAAGTGTAAAATAAATAACGTAATAATAGTAGGGGATTTAAACTTTCCCAGCATAGTATGAAAGGTTTAAAGGGAGTGGAATTTTTAAAATGGGTCCACTTTTGTTTGTCATTTATATAACTGTTTGTCATTAATAATTCTCTTATTAACATTGTCTAGATATGGTTCTACAAGCACCTCTAAATATCCTAAACCAGAAGTGCATTAAGAAACGTGTGGTTTTCCAGAATATTTTCCCCTTTAACTGCAGCACTCTTTATTGTGACATAATTCAGAATTTAGGGGGAATGGTTAGTAAATTTGAGGATGGACACCAAAATTGGTGGTATAGTGGGCTGAGGAGCGGCACATGGAGTTTAATCTAGATAAATGTGAGGTAAAGCAAATAAGGGTAGGACTTGTACAATTAATGGTATGGGCTGGGTAGTGTTGTAGAGAAGAAACCTAGAGATTCAGGTATGTAATTCTTCGAAATTTGCGTCACAGGTAGATAGGGTGTTAAGAAGGTGTTCAGCACAATTCTTTTTATTGCTCAGATCTTTTGAGTATGGGGAGTTGAGATATGTTGTTGAGGTTGTACATGATCTGGGTGAGGCCTCTTCTGGAGTATTGTGTGCAGTTCACTTTGCTATCGGAAGGATATTATTAAATTGGAAAGGGTTCAGAAAAAATTTACCTGGATGTTGCTAGGAGTGGAGGGTTTGAATTATAAAAGTGGGCTGGGGCTTTTTCTCATAGGAGCATAGGAGTTTGAGGAGTGACCTTATAGAGGTTTATAAAATCATGAGGGGCATCGATAAGGTGAATAGCAAGGGCCTTTTCCCTAGGATGGGGGAGTTCAAAACTCTGGGCACATTTTTAAGGTGCGAAGAGTTTTAAAAAGGCCACAAGGGTAACTTTCTTTTTACACAGAATTTTTCGTGTGTGGAATGAACTGCCACAGGAATGGCTGAATACAGGTAAAACCTCTAAAAGGCACTTGGATAAGTACAAGAATAGGAAAGGTTTGGAGGAAATGAGCTAAACACAGGCAAGTGGGGCTAGTTTAGTTTGGGAACATGGTTCGTGTGGACTAGTTGGTCTGAAGGATCTGCGTCCATGCTGTATGACTCTGTGAATCTATAGGAGCCTCTTAAGCCAGCACATAGAAGCACTAACAAGAGGCAGGGCATTACTGGACTTGAGTTTTGGGAATGAAGCTGGCAAATTGTTGAACTATCAGTCGGGGAGTATTTTGTAGATAGGGATCACAACTCCACTGGATTCAAAATTATTATAAAAAGGGACAAGGATGGGCCTGAATTTCCAGTTCCAAATGAAAGGAAGGCCAATTTTAGTAAGATCTGGTATGATTTGGCCAGAGTAGGCTGGGAGAGAGACTTTTTCGGTAACTTTGTATCCCACTGCTCTGACACAATCAAAGAGGAAATCGGGAGAGTACAGGGCTAACAACTTTCCATAAAGGGTAGGACCAACAAATCCAGTGAACCCTGGTTATTAAGGGATAGAACAAGATTGAATAAAGAGAACAAGAAGGCTTATGGCGGATATTGGGGACTTGGAACAGCAGAAGTCCTAGAGGAGTGTAGTATGTACAAAGGGAAACTTAAAATGGAAATCAGGAGAGCAAACTGGGTATGGAAAGATGTAATGACAGATAAAATAAAGGAAATCCTATGGTTAAGTATATTAAAGGTAAAAGGATAATAAGGAAAGAATAGGGCTCTGTGTGAAAGCGGAAGATGTAGTTTGGGTTCTAAAGAATACATTATCCCTGTCATGAATGAACAGAAATGCAGTGTGGGTACAGAAATCGGAGAGAAGGACTGTGATATACTTCAAGAAATTAGCATAGACAGGAAGTTCTGATTGGGAGAAAGTGAGGACTGCAGATGCTGGAGATCAGAGTTGAGAGTGGGGTGCTGGAAAAGCACAGCAGGTCAGACTGCTTCAGAGGAGCAGGCGAATTGACATTTTGGGCAAGAGCCTTTCATCAGGAATGAGGCATGTGAGCCAAGGGTGTGGAGAGGTAAATGAGAGAGGAGTGGGGATGGGACTGGGGGAAGGTAGCTGAGAGTGCGATAGGTAGATGGAGGTGAGGGGTAATGGTGATAGGCCAGAGAAGAAGGTAGAGCGGATAGGTGGGAAGGAAGATGGACAGGTAGGACAGGATATGAGGGCAGTGTCGAGTTGGAAAGTTGGAACTGCAATGAGGTGGGCGTAGGGGAAATGAGGAAACTGGTGAAATCCACATTAATACAATACCATGTGGTTGGAGGGTCCCAAGGTGGAAGATGAGGCATTCTTCCTCCAGGTATCTGGTGGTGAGGGTGCGGCAGTGAAGGAGGCCCAGGCCCAGGCCCAGGAGGTTCTCATTGGTCTGGCAGGCTTAAAACTCCACAATTAGATAAAATGTATCCCAGGCTGTTGAGTGAGCCAAGGGAAGAAATTTTGTGAGCTGACTAGCATGTTCAATTCCTCTTTTTTGCCTTTTTGAAGAGGATTGGAGGACAGTAAATGTGGGACTCAAGAAGGGAGCAAGGGGTAAATTGGGTATCTATAAGCCAGTCAGCCCACCCTCAGTGGTGGGGAAATCTTTGAAAGCAATATTGAGGGACTTTAGTAAGGTCCCATATGAGATTCTGATAGCTAAGGTAAGAGCCTATGGGATCCAAGGAAACTTGGCAAATTGACTGAGTGGTAGGAAGCAGAGAGTGCTGGTCGAGGGATGTTTTTTATAGCAGTCCCCTGTAGGGTACCACAGGGATCACTGGTGGGGCTCTTGCTCTTTGTAGTGTATATATAAATAATTTAGACTTGAATGTAGAAAACTTGATCAATAAGTTTGCAGACTGTAGGAAAATTAATTGGCTTGTGAATTATGAGGAATAGGAGAGGATAGGTTGGCTGGTCAGTTGGACTGAAAAAATGGCAAATGGAATTCATTTGGGATAAATGAGTCGATGCACTTTGGTGGGACAAACTAATAAGGGAATATGTGATGACTAGTGGGACCCTGGTGAATATGTCCTTGGTGTAGTGGGAGAAGTAAACAAATGGGATATATGGGATACTTGCCTTTATTAGCTGAAGCATACATTTTAAGAGCAGTGAAGTTATGTTGGAACTGTATAAAATGTTGGTAAAAACAATAACTGCAGATGCTGAAAATCAAATACTGGATTAGTGGTGCTGGAAGAGCACAGCAGTTCAGGCTGCTCGTTGGATGCTGTATAAAATGTTGGTCAGGCCACAGCTAGAGTATTGTGTACAGTTCTGGAATCCATTTCCGGCACAGGCTTGGAGGGTCGAAGGGCCTGTTCCTGCGCTGTAGTGTTCTATGTTCTTTGTTCCATATTGTTAGAAGGATGTGTTTGCACTGGAGAGGTTGCAGAGGCAATTTACCAGGACATTGCCTCAGCTGGAGAGTTTTAGTTATGAAAGAGATTGGATAAAGTGGGGTTTTCTTTTGGAGCAGAAGAGTCTGAGGGGGACATGATTGAGAGGCATACATAATGGAGGGATTAAAGACCAAGGATCATAGATTTAAGGTAAGGGTCAGGAGATTTAGAGGTGATGTCATACAGTTGTAGAATATTGCAACACAGAGACAGGCTCTTTGGCCTGAACTAGTCCATGCTGACCAAAATGTCTGTCCACGCTAATCCCATTTCCCTGTACTTGACCCATACTCTTCTAATCCTTTCCTACCCATGTATTAATCCAAATATCTTTTAAATGTAGTTAATGTGCCTGCCTCAACCACTTGTGTTGGCAGCTTATTTCATATGCGTACCACCCTCTGTGTAAAATAGCTGCCCCTCAGATTCCCTTTTATTCTTTCCCCTCTAACCATAAGCCTGCCCTCTAGTCCCTGGTTCCCTAACCCTGGGGGAAAAAAGACTGAATGCATTCACCCTATCCATGCCTTTCATGATCTTGCACACCTCAAAGGTCCCACCTCTAATTTCCAACACTCTAAAGAAAAAGTCCTAGCTTGCCCAACCTCTCTCTATAACTCTGACCATTGAGTCCAGGCACCATCCTTGTAAATTTCCACTCTTTGCAGTTTAATAACATCATTCCTCTAACAAGATGACCAAAACTGAACATAATACTCCAAGGGTGACCTCACTAACGTCCTGTATGATTGCAACATAACTTCCCAACTTCTATACTCAATGTATAAATGAAGTAGTCCAGTATGCAACATGCCTTCTTTACTGCTCTGTCTACCTATGACTCCACTTTCAGAGAACTGTGAACCTGAATTCCAAGGTCCCTCTGTTCCACTACACTCCTTAAGGTCCTACCATTCACCATGAAATTCCTACCTTGATTTGACTTTCCAAAATGAATTGACCTCACACTATATATTAAAAAACTCCATTTGCCATTTCTTGGCCCACTTTCCCAGCTGATCAAAGTCCTGCTGCAATTTCTGAAAACCTTCTTCACTGTCCACAATATCTCATACTTTAGTGACATCAGCAGACGTACTAATCATGCCTTGTACATTTTCATTCAAATCATTGATCTTGATAATAAGCAGAAATGGGCCCAGAACCGACCCCCGAAGCACTCCACTACTCTCGGGCCTCCAGTCCAACAAGCATCCTTCCACTATTCCCCTCTGCCATAAAGCCAATTTTGTATCCAATTTGCAAGCTCGCCCTGGATTCCATGCAATCTAACCTTCCAGAGCAACCTACCATGTGGAACCTTATCAAAGGCCTTACTAAAATCTATATAGATTATGTCTACTGCCCTGCCCTTGTCAATCTTCCTGGTCGCTTCATAAAGAACTCCTAACAAATCTGTGAGGCATGATCTCCCACTCACAAAGCCAGGCTGACTACTCCTAATCAATAACCTGACTTTCCAAATGCATCTTTATCCCTGAGAATCTTTTCAAGTAACTTACCCGCCACAGATGTGAGGAATATTTTTCCACCACTGAGGGTAGTGGGAGTCTGGAACTCACTGCCTCTAAGGCTGATAGAAGCAGATACCCTCATAACATTTAATCAGTATTTAGACGTATATTTGTGATGCTAAGGCGTATAAGCCTATGGGTCAAATGCTGGAAAATGGGATTAGAATATTTTGATGGCTGTTTTTGACTGGTGCAGACTTGATGGGCTAAAGAACCTTTTTCTGTGATCGCTACAATTCAACCGTCGGGGTCAATTTTTGGAACCTCTTAATTTGCCTCCTTTATATTCAATTCTGTATCATCAATATATGCCACGAACTGCAAGAGATTCAGTACTGATGCAAAACCTTGAGCAAAACCTAAATGATAAATTATAATCCATTCTTATAATCATTCTCTTATTTAGAGTACCATTGTTACCATTTATTTCAAATGTGACATTTCGTTAAACTTCTACATTATTCTTTATCTGCTCAATTTGACTGAAAGCATGTATGTTATACTCAGTACTGACAGGGAATCAGTTCTACTATATTAACTCATCAAAGGTGAAGGGACAGTGATTATAAAGTCAGGTTGGATGTGACTTGGAAGGGATCCTGCAGATGATGATCCTACACTGACTTGTACTTGCTAGGTCATAGAGGTTATAAATCTAGACCCTAGGAAATTCTATAGTGCATTTTTTACCTTGAGTGTATGTATCAGCCAGGATGTGCCAAATGAATAGCTTAGTGATGAATGAGGTGATAGATAAATGGACTACTTTGTCTATGATTAGAGACAAAAAAAACTGCAGATGTTGGAATCAAAGGTAGACAGGCAGGAGGCTGGAAGAACACAGCAAGCCAGGCAGCATCAGGAGGTGGCAAAGTCAATATTTCGGGTGTAACCCTTCTTCAGTACTGAGTAGATTATATTGCCCATTGAGCCTGTTCCACCAATTGTCTTTCCCAGCTTCTTCCTAAATCCTTTTCAGAGACCAATAAACTATCTCTGTCTTCAATATATTCAGTGATGGTGTATCCATTACCCTCTAGAGGAGAGAATTCCAAGTATTCACTGCCCTTTCAATGAAGAAACTTGTCCTCATCTCAGTCCTAAATGATCATCCCCTTATTCTGAACCATGTTTTCTTATTCTAATTCTCCAGCCAAGGGAAATAACCTCTCAGTATTTACTGTGCCAAACCTCTCCGTAATGAATTTCACAATAAGTTCACCTGTCATCCTTCTGAATTCCAAAGACTGTCAATCAGATTTACTCGGCCTCTCATTTTCGGCCTACCTTCTTATCCCACAGTCTAAACTTTATTAGTTAAAAGAACAGAAGTCATATGAGGAAGAATTTTTTCCAGGGTCTGGCATGTACAGCCTGAGTGTGTGGTAGTGGGTTTCAATCAAAGCTTCCAGAAGGAAATTAAATTGTTCCTTTTCAAGTGACAATGTGCGGGGTTACACAACAAAGGAAGGGGAATGACACTAAATAAATTGGTCATTTTGAGAGCCAGTGCTGTCACTTTGAGCTAAATGGCTTCCTTCTGTGACTGTAACATTTCTGTGATCTGGACCAAGTGAATTTTCAGTGCAAGCATATTTTTCCTTCAGGAGGGAATCCTGGAATGAGCAAATTAAGCATAAACTGTGGTTATCAAAATATTTTTTTTTAATCAAATGGCCTCTTCCTGTGTATTTAGCCCTTGATAAACCTCACTGCTTTACACATTAATGAGTGATTGTCGATTGCTTATCCAGATCTGTGAAATATGTGATACAAACATTCTTTGTATATGTTGCCATGAGTAACCCATCAGAGGTGCATCCACTCGAAGTATTTGCATTTCATGTAGTATGCAGTGATCTTAAATGAGAAAATAAAATTTTGCAGGAGTTGCTTGCTTTATGTTCTTTGGTAGATTGTAATGTTTGCTTGCAAGACTCTTGAGATTGTTCTGCATTGCTGCTCTTCTCGTGTGTGATTTGTGATCGTCCTGTGTTAGTCTCTCTGCTCCTGCCTGGAACTTCCTATCTAATATCCATTTTGATAAGATAATTTCCTTAGTTTGTTAATTGTTTTTAGATTATCTCTGTGAACCAAACCAAAATAAACTGTTATCAGAAAACATTAAATTGACATGGTAGAAGCAAATTGCTCAGCCCACCTTGCGAATGCTCTTCTTGCTGCGTGCAATCTCCCACACAGCAAAGGGAGCTTGTAGTGGAAATGCCAAGGAAATGTATTTTCTATAATGTCTAACATTCTTCAATAAGTGTTAAATTACTGTTATCTCTCAAACTGATGCTACAGAAATATCTAGTGGCATCCTGTCTGATCATTGGTTTCCAGACATCTCTAATTGCGATATATTTTGAGGGTTTGCTAACAATACACTTTGGGATGAATTTGTTTCTGACCTGATTGTTCTAAGTATAAGAATTTCATATAAATGATTTTTAATTTATTTAATATCTTATGTATATTTTGAAAACAAAACGTTTTGACTTGCTAGGTGCTTCCTGTTGAAAATTACTGCTGAAGCACCCTTTGATAAATTTATATCTGGCTACCAACTGAAACAAGAGTAAAGGCAGCATTGTGCCCAGGAATAGTTAAGTCTGTTAGGACTGATGATGCCAATGTTTTGTAGAGATGTATGCAAAACAAAAGCCTTTGGGTGTGAGTTGTGTTATCAGCATTTTTAACAGCACTTTTTGGAGGGTTGTGCTGCTGTTTTCTGCTGATAGATGCTGCACAGTGCAAAAACACTTGTGGCTTTATTGCAGTCTTACTTCCTTCCTCATTTCCTTTAGCTCTTGCACAGTTTTTCATTCTTGTCAACAACTCCCAATTGCTGCTTCAAGCGACTGGGTTTAAACTGCAGTTTGAAAGATCATGCTACTTTAATCCAAATATCAAAATACATTGCAGTTTTAGGGATAGTGTCAGTGTCGATATAAAATTGGCTAAGACAAGAATTGCAGAGAAGTGTGGTGAACAGTTGTTTTATACTGGGAAAGTATACAATGGTTTCCCCACGGAGTTGATATTAGAATCACTGCTCTATTTAGTGTGTATTAATTATCTGGACTTTTGTAAGCTAGCAAAGTCGAAGTTAGAGATGGTGCGAAACTTGAAAATATATACATATCAGCAGGATAGTAAAATGGGGAAAGTAAGGACTGCAGATGCTAGAGATTAGAGTCAAAAAGTGTGGCGCTGGAAAAACACAGCAGGTCAGGTAGCATCCAAGGAGCAGGAGAATCGACGTTTCAGGCATAACCCCTTCATCAGGAATGTGGGGGAGGCCCAAGGGACTGAGAGATAAATAAAAGGGGGTTGGGGCTGGGGGAAGGTAACTTGGAAGGTGATAGATAGGTGAAGATGGGTGGTGATGGTGATAGGTTGGAATGGATAGATGGGAAGGAAGATGGGCAGGTAGGACAGTTCAAGAGGGTGGTGCCGAGTTGGAGGGTTGGATCTGGGATAAGGGGAGGGGGAGGGGAGGGATGATGAGGAAACTGGTGAAATCGACATTGATGCCACGTGGTTGGAGTGTCCCAAGGGAGAAGATGAGACATTCTTCCTCCAGGTGTCGGATGGATTGGATTTGGCATTGGAGAAGGCCTAGGACTTGCATGTACTTGGCAGAATGGGTGGTCGGCCACAGGACAATGGAGTTCTTTGGTGCGTGTGTCCCAGAGATGTTCTGAAACATTCCACAAGTTGAAAGCCTGTGTCCCCAAAGTAGAGGAGAGGACATTGAGAGCAATGGACACAGTAGATGAGGTGTTTAGATGTGCAACAATGCTAAAAGAAGATCTGGACAGGGTAAATTGGATACTCAATGGATAGTTTTAAATTTAGAGTAGATTAGATTCCATACAGTGTGGAAACAAGCCCTTTAGCCCAAAAAGTCCACACCGACTCTTCGAAGAGTAACCCACCCAGACCCATTTCCCTCCCCAATATTTACTCCTGACATGGCAATTTAGCATGGCCAATTCACCTGACATGCACATCTTTTGGATTGTGGGAGGAAACTGGAGCACCCGGAGGAAATCCACGCAGACACAGGGAGAATGTGCAAACTCCACACAGACAGTCACCCAAGGTGGGAATCGAACCCGAGTCCCTGGTGCTGTGCGGCAGCAGTGCTAACTATTGAGTCACCGTGCCGCCCTAAGATTAGATTAGATTCCCTACAGTGTGGAAACAGACCCTTTGGCCCAACCAGTCCACACTGACCCTCTGAAGAGTAACCCACCCAGACCCATTTCCCTCTGACTAATGTACCTAACACTACAGACAATTTAGCATGGCCAATTCACCTGACCTGCACATCTTTGGACTGTGGGAGGAAACTGGAGCACCCGGAGGGAACCCACGCAGACACTGGAAGAAGGTGCAAACTCCACACAGACAATCGCCGAGGCTGGAATCGAACCTAGGACCCTGTTGCTATGAGGCAGCAGTGCTAACCACTGAGCCCCCGTGCAGACTTAGAGCAATAAAGGAAGAAATTTATCTGAAGTGATTTACTTTGGTTGACAATATATAAGAAATGACTACCTAAACTGCAGGGCAATTTTAGGGGGATGTTTGCAACTCTTTGAAGATGCAAATTGACAAAGCTGTTTCTTTCTGAAAATGGAATCCTAGGCTTGGTAAACGGAGAGCTGAATACAAAAATGAAAGGTTTATGCGAAGCTTTAGTGTCCAATTAGAATAATTACATTGTTACAGTACAAAAAGAGATTTCACCCATTGTGTCCATGTTTGACCACCTAATTGCCACCCTATCATCTCTGTATGTCATCGCACATTGATCCTTTTAAGATATTTAGATATGGCACAGAGAAGGCCACATTACCCATTGTGTTTTCACCTGCTGCAATTGGTGCCAACCTAACTGCATTTTCCAGCACATAGTCTGTATCCCTGAATATTATGGGAATAAAGTCGCTTATCATTGGAGTAGGCCATTCAGTTCTTTGAGTCTGCTCCATCATCTAATGAGATCATGGCAGAACTGTGGCCTACCTCCATGTACCTGCCTTTGACCCATATCCTTTAATACCTCTAGACATTTTTTAAATGAGTTGAGGGTTTCAGCCTCTACTATGTTTTCGGACAATGAACTTTGTTTCTTTTTCACTGGACAACAGACTTGAAGAAGGATGCCAAGGCCTTGCTTGGAGTACAGAAGAGGTTTTCTGGAATGGTATTGTTGATGCATGACTTAAGGTACTTTCAAAGATTAGAAAAAACAATATTTGTCTTACTTGTAACTGGAGAAATTGAGAGGAGCTATAACGTTGCTATCATGAATGATCACAAAGGGTTTTGATAGAAAAGTGAAAGGATAAGCAACCTGAGGGAACAGATTTAAGGTCACTGGCTTAAAAGAGTTATGAAAATTTATGTAGTAAATTATGCTCTGAACTGTACTGCCACAAAAATGTCGTGGAAACAGATTCAACAATAACTTTCTTCAAATCCTTATCCAATTTCTTTTTGACAGGACTGAATCAAGGTTGAGATAAAACAGACTTTAACCTCACACCTTTAATGCATTGTCTGAGCTGAGATTTTTGTTTATACTGATAACACCTTGTTATCTTGGAACTGTGACTTGAAAGAAGTTCTGGGATTTACATATTAATCAATTGAGACCTTTTTTTTCCCAATTCTAAGTGATTAAAGACTTAATAGCAATCTAATTTGGGTTCAATACATCTCACTGGTTGTATACTTTGATCCTTTACTATAAATTCTGTGTCCTTTGATCCTTCCCCTCTAGTTATCTGATGAAGGAGCAATGCTCTGAAAGCTTGCGCTTTCAAATAAACCTGTTGGACTATAACCTGGTGTTGCGATTTTTCACATGACAAAGAATGTAATAGCAGAGCTTTTAGGAACACATAACATCATCAGGCAGACCCAAAGTCACTTCACAAAGAGGAATTCATGTCTGACAAATTTATTTAAAAATCACACAACACCAGGTTATAGTCGAACAGGTTTAATTGGAAGCACTAGCTTTCGGAGCACTGCTCCTTCATCACAACCAACTGACGAAGGAGCAGCGCTCCGAAAGCTAGTGCTTCCAATTAAACCTGTTGGACTATAATCTGATGCTGTGTGATTTTTAACTTTGTACACCCCAGTGCAACACTGGCATCTCCAAATCATGACAAATTTATTGAAACTCCTTTTGAGGAGGTAACAAGCAGTGCAGACAAAGGGAAATCGGGAGATGCAATAGATTTGGATTTCAAGAAGGTGTTTGATGTACTGCTGCAAAGGCTATTTAATAAGAATCCATGATGAATGTTGTTCCATGTTAATTGGTATTGGAATCTATTTGTGATATACATTGGATGGAAATGTATTTGGGTGGGTTAGTAAGTTTGCAGATAATACAAAAATTGGTGGAGTTGTGGATAGTATAGAAGATTTCAAAGGATTTGTCAGGATATAGGTATGGATGGACAAATGGCAGATGGAGTTTAATCCAGGTAAGTATGAGGTGTTGCACTTAGGGATGTAAAATGTTAAGGAAAAGTACACAGTCATAGAGTCTTAGAGATGTACAGCATAGACACAGACTATTCAGACCAACCCGTCCATGCCGACCCAGATATACCGAACCCAATCTAGTCCCATTTGTCAGCACCCGGCCCATATCCCTCCAAACCCTTCCTATTCATATACCCATCCAAATACCTCTTAAATGTAGCAATTGTACCAGCCTCTACCACATCCTCTGGCAGCTCATTCCATACACGTACCACCCTCTGCATGAAAAAGTTGCCCCTTAGGTCTCTTTTATATCTTTCCCCTCTCACCCTAAACCTATGCCCTCTAGTTCTGGACTCCCCCACCCCAGGGAAAAGACTTTGCCTATTTACCCTATCCATGCCCCTCATAGTTTTGTAAAACCTCTATAAAGTCACCCCTCAGCTTCCAACACTCCAGGGAAAACAGCCCCAGCCTGTTCAGCCTCTCCTTACAATTCAAATCCTCCAACCTGGCAACATCCTTGTAAATCTTTTCTGAACTCTTTCAAGTTTCACAACATCTTTCTGATAGGAAGGAGACCAGAATTGCACGCAATATTCCAACAGTGGCCTAACCATTGTCCTGTACAGTCGCAACATGACCTCCCAACTCCTGTACTCAATACTCTGACCAATAAAGGAAAGCATACCAAACACCTGCTTCACCATCCAATCCATCTGTGACTCTACTTTCAAGGAGCTATGAATCTGCACTCCAAGGTCTCTTTGTTCAGCAACACTCCCTAGGACCTTACCATTATGTGTATAAGTCCTGCGAAGATTTGCTTTCCCAAAATGCAGCACCTCGCATTTATCTGAATTAAACTCCACCTGCCACTTCTCAGCCCATTAGCCCATCTGGTCAAGATCCTGTTGTAATCTGAGGTAACCCTCTTCGCTGTCCACTACACCTCCAATTTTGGTGTCATCTGCAAACTTACTAACTGTACCTCTTATGCTCGCATCCAAATCATTTATGTAAATGACAAAAAGTAGAGGACTCAGCACCAATCCTTGTGGCACTCCACTGGTCACAGGCCTCCAGTCTGAAAAACAATCCTCCACCACCACCCTCAGTCTTCTACCTTTGAGCCAGTTCTGTATCCAAATGGCTAGTTCTCCCTGTATTCTATGAGATCTAACCTTGCTAACCAGTCTCCCATGGGGAACCTTGTCGAACGCCTTACAGAAGTCCATATAGCTCACATCTACTGCTCTGCCCTCATCAGTCTTTTTTACTTCTTCAAAAAAACTCAATCAAGTTTGTGAGACATGATTAATGACAGGATTCTGAACACCATTGATCTACAGAGGAGGGATCTTTGGGGTTTAAGTCGATAGCTCCCTGAAAGTGGCCCCATGATGGTCCCTATCACACCACTTTGTTTACTTAGTGAAAAAGGTGCAAGTGTATGTCTGAATTCCTTTTTACCTACATTAAACAGCGGGGGGAAGTGATGCCCCTGTGGTATTATTGCTGGACTGTTAACCCACAGACCCAGATAATGTTTTGGGGACCCAAGTTCAAATCTTGTCAGTGAGAGGAGAAAGGTTTGAAAGGGACCTGAGAGGCAACTTTTTCCATACAGGATGGCGGATATATGAAACGAACTGCCAGAGGAAGTGGTTCATGCAGGTACAGTCACAATGTTTAAAAGACATTTGGACAAGAACAGGCTATAACACATTATGTGAATGCAAATTCGCTGTAACATGTTTGACGAATTGGGACACTTTTAAAATGTGTGTTAGCTGTAACGCGTCAACACTTCAAGCACTGCTTCTAAAGCTCGATTTTTCTATAATGTGAGTTTGCACAAGAACACAACCATTGCATTGTAGAAAAACTGCCTGCATATGAGTAGGAAAGATCTAGAGGGACATGGTCCGAATGCAAGCAAATAGGATGAGTTTAGTTCGGAAAACTTGGACAAGTTGGACTAAAGATTAGATTAGATTACATTACAGTGTGGAAACAGGCCCTTCGGCCCAACAAGCCCACACGCAACCCACCCATACCCCTACATTTACCCTTTACCTAACACTACGGGCAATTTAGCTTGGCCAATTCACCTTACCTGCACATCTTTGGACTGTGGGAGGAAACCGGAGCTCCCAGAGGAAACCCACTCAGACACTGGGAGAACGTACAAACGTCCACACAGTCAGTCGCCTGAGGCGGGAATTGAACCCGGGTCTCTGGTGCTGTGCCACCGTGCCACCCACAAAGGGCCTTCTTCCGTGCTGTATGATGACTGAACCACTCCTTCCAAAAAAAATCACTTGCACTATGGCCCAAGATCTCAAAGCATTAGCCTATGGCTCTCTGTTACTAATCTAGAGACATTAATACTGTGCCCGTGCATCTCCACTTTATCCCTGCTAATATATTACCACCAAAACCATGAACATAGAACTGTACAGCACAGGAACAGGCCCACCAGTCCACAAAGTTGTGCCGAATGTGACACCAAATTAAACTACACCATTCTGCTTGCCCTTGGTCCACATCCCTCCACCTTGCATATTCATGTGCTTATCTAACAGTTCCATAAATGCACCTTCATATCTGCTTCCACCACCACTTCTGGCAGTGCATTCCAGACTCCTACCAGTTTGTGATTAGAGTGGTGCTGGAGAAGCACAGCAATTCAGGCAGCATCCGAGGACCAGGAAAATCAATGTTTCAGGCAAAAGCCCTTCATCAGGAATAAAGGCAGAGAGCCTGCAGGGTGGAGAGATAAATGAGAGGAGGGTGGGGGTGGGGAGAAAGTAGCATAGAGTACAATAGGTGAATGGGGGAGGGGATGAAGGTGATAGGTTGGAGAGGAGGGTGGAGTGGATAGGTGGAAAGGAAGATAGGCAGGTAGGACAAGTCATGGGGACAGTGCTGACCTGGAAGTTTGGAATTGGGGTGAGGTGGGGGAAGGGGAAATGAGGAAACTGGTGAAGTCCACTTGATGCCTTGGGGTTGAAGTGTTCCGAGACGGAAGATGAGGTGTTCTTCCTCCAGGCGTCGGGTGGTGAGGGAGCAGCAGTGAAAGAGTCCCAGGACCTCCACGTCGATGGCTGAGTGGGAGGGGGAGTTGAAATGTTGGGCCACGGGGCAGTGTGGTTGATTGGTGCGGGTGTCCCAGAGATGTTCGCTAAAGCGCTCTGCTCGGAGGCGTCCAGTCTCCCCAATGTAGAGGAGACCGCTTCGGGAGCAACGGATACAATAAATGATATTGGTGGATGTGCAGGTAAAATTTTTATGGATCTGCACCTCCATCAGTATTATTTATTGTATCCGTTGCTCCCGATGTGGTCTCCTTTACATTGGGGAGACTGGACGCCTCCTAGCAGAGCGCTTTAGCGAACATCTCTGGGATACCCACACCAATCAACCACACCGCCCTATGGCCCAACATTTCAACTCCCCCTCCCACTCTGCCGAGGACTTGGAGGTCCTGGGTCTTCTTCACCGTTGCTCCCTCTCCACCCGACGCCTGGAGGAAGAACGTCTCATCTTCCACCTCCTGAACACTTCAACCCGAGGGCATCAATGTGGACTTCACCAGTTTCCTCATTTCCCCTTCCCCCACCTCACCCCAGTTCCAAACTTCCAGCTCAGCACTGTCCCCATGACTTGTACTACCTGCCTATCTTCCTTTCCACCTATCCACTCCACCCTCCTCTCTGACCTATCACCTTCATCCCCACCCCCATTCACCCATTGTACTCTATGCTACTTTCTCCCCACCCCAATCCTCCTCTCATTTATCTCTGCACCCTTCAGGCACTCTGCCTGTATTCCTGATGAAGGGCTTTTGCCCGAAACGTCAATTTTCCTGCTCCTCAGATGCTGCCTGAACTGCTGTGCTTTTCCAGCACCCCTCTAATCTAGAATCTGGTTTCCAGTATCTGCAGTCCTTGTTTTTTCCTACCAGTCTGTGTAAAAACAAACTTTCCCTCACCCCTTCACTTTAAATGCATGCCCCCTAGTATTAGGCATTTCAAATCTGGGAAAAAGATTCTGACCATCAACCCTATCTACGCATCTCATAATTTTATAGACTTCTATCAAGTCTCCCTTCAGCCTCTGCTGCTCCAGAAAACACAACACGAGTTTTTCTAGCCTCTCATTTTGGGTCATACCTTAGAGTCCAGGCAGCATCCTGGGAAATGTCTTCTGCACCCTCTCCAAAGCCTCTGCATCCTTCTTGAAATATGGCGACCAGAATTGAACTCCGTATTCTAAGTGTGGCTGAACCAAAGTATTATAAAGCTACACCATGACATTCTGAGTCTTGTATTCAATTCCTTAACAATAAAGTCAAGCTTGGGGCACACAGTGGCTCAGTGGTTTGCACTGCTGCCTCACAGTGCCAGGGACCTGGGTTTCATTCCAGCCTCTGGCGACTGTTTGTGTAGAGTTTGCACATTCTCCCAGTGTCTGTGTGGGTTTCCTCACACAATCTAAAGATATGCAAGTTAGGTGAGATTACAAATTTTTGCAGCAACATGACCAATCAGTTTATCTGCATGTTCTGAGAATGAAGTTCAGTTTACTTCACTGCTAGGAGGATTATGGACTGCACAATGCTTTTACAAACTGAAACTTTTCAATTGTCTGGCAAATAACTTCTGCTGTCTGGCTTAGGTGCTGATAATTGAACATCAGTTTAATCACTCTCCATGTGGGGAATTGATCTCCTACCTTGTCTTTGCAATTATCTGAATAATTATAAGGTGTCTGCAAAGTGTGGTTGAAATAGAAAGGGAGTGAAATGTAGTTTGATCATGTTTTCTAATCTCTCTTGTTGTCTCAGTGTTGGATTCTTGGGACATTTATTGTTAAAAGTGCCGTATCAAAGAAAGTTTTGATACATGCACTAGTTAATTGTGCCTCTGTTAATCATCTAAAATATAAAATGTTTAATGAGCTGATTTTCCATACCTATTTAATATTAAATAACGTGTTGAGATTGCAAATGAGTTTCATTAGTTTTTCTTTGTATCTTCACAGTTACAATGTGTTTAAGGGGTGTATTTTATCATTTTTTTTTGCAAAGAAATGTTGAAACAGAGGTGCCGAGCAATGTCCCAAAACCAATAAAGTGAGACTGTGGAACAAAAGAAGCAGCCTGAATGGATTGGGTCAAGCCCCCAGGGAACCAGGACTTTTAGTTTTTGTTTTTTTCAGTTGCTGGAGTCTTGAAGCTATATGCGGAAGCTCTGTTATAGCTAAAAGCTGGAGTTCTGTTCCTGCTGCTAGAATTGCTTGTGAGATAGTCTATTTTACTGAAGTTGCCTTTGCCAAAGATGTGTTTACAGGATGTTACTATATTGGAACAGTTAATTAATAGTAGCTTATATACAGTGAAACCTCAAATATGTGAATGAGATGGGTGGGCACTATTTCATTCGGATAATTGATTATTCGGGTAATTGATTTTAGCTTAAATAGTGGAAGCCATACTGATCCAACGCTGTGATGTACCGGATAATTTATTTAAATCTATAATTTTAATGAGTCTGCCATTTAAACAAACTAATCATTGCAGTCTCCAAATTACAGGTTAAAATGAGAAGAACTAAGCTCTTACCATGAAATCCCAGCATTAAACAAGGTCCCGAACAGTTTCTGTGATCGCAAGACCACAGTTTCAGTTTTCGGGAACTCAGTCTTGCGATAGAAAGATGGAAGTCCCCCTTTGCGCACGCGTTTATGTTCTTGGGCCTTTTTTAAAAAAATGAGCGGCCTGATAAAATGTCGGGAATGCTGTATAACACTTACTTTTGCAAAGGGCTGTGTAACAACCCTTACCTAAAAAAAATCCAGTCGCTGATACGCAAGCTACTTTATTTTGACCAATAAAATTTCATTTGGAGTGCATTGCCATACACTTACTTTTAGAATAAGAAAATGTTAGTGTCTAGGCTATCTTAATATGTTGTGAGGGAGTTTGGTCTGGTCCATAACAAATTGTGGGCTCTTGTCAGGTTCAATTTCCTGATTCAGTATGTGGATGTACCTACTAGGGAAGGTGCAAAACTTGACCTACTCTTGGGAAATAAGGCAGGGCAGGTAACTGAGGTGTCAGTGGGGGAGCACCTTGGGGCCAGATTTAAAATAATGATGGAAAAGGATAGACCAGATCTAATAGTTGAAGTTCTAAATTGGAGAAAGGCCAATTTTGACAGTATTAGGCAAGAACTTTCGAAAGTTGATTGGGCGCAGATGTTCGCAAGTAAAGGGATGGCTGGAAAATGGGAAGCCTTCAGAAATGAAGTAACGAGAATCCAGAGAAAGTATACTTCTGTTAGTGTGAAAGGGAAGACTGGTAGGTATAGGGAATGCTGGATGACTGAAGAAATTGAGGGTTTGGTACAGAAAAAGAAGGAAGCATATGTAAGGTATAGACAGGATAGATCGAGTAAATCCTTAGAATATGAAGGCAGTAGGAGTATACTTAAGAGGGAAATCAGGTGGGCAAAAAGGGGACATGAAATAGCTTTGGCAAATAGAATTAAGGAGAATCCAAAGAGTTTTTACAAATACATCAAGTCCACACTGACCCTCTGAGCATCCCACCCAGACCCACCCTATCCCTGTAATCCTACATTTCTCTTGGCTAAACCACCTACACATGTCTTCTATTTTTTTGTCATTTACATAAATGATTTGGATGCGAGCATAAGAGGTACAGTTAGTAAGTTTGAAGATGACACCAAAATTGGAGGTGTAGTGGACAGCAAAGAGGGTTATCTCAGATTACAACAGGATCTTGACCAGATGCGCTAATGGGCTGAGAAGTGGCAGATGGAGTTCAATTCGGTAAATGCGAGGTGCTGCATTTTGGGAAAGCAAATCTTAGCAGGACTTATACACATAATGGTAAGGTCCTAGGGAGTGTTGCTGAGTAAAGAGACAGTGGAGTGCAGGTTCATAGCTCCTTGAAAGTGGAGATGCAGGTAGATAGGATAGTGAAAAAAGCGTTTAGTGTGCTTTCCTTTATTGGTCAGAGTATTGAGTACAGGAGTTGGGAGGTCATGTTGCAGCTGTACAGGACATTGGTTAGGCCACTGTTGGAATATTGCGTGAAATTCTGGTCACCTTCCTATCAGAAAGATGTTGTGAAACTTGAAAGGGTTCAGAAAAGATTTACAAGGATGTTGCCAGGGTTGGAGGATTTGAGCTACAGGGAGAGGCTGAACAGGCTGGGGCTATTTTCCCTGGAGCGTCGGAGGCTGAGGGGTGACCGTATAAAGTTTAACAAAATTATGAGGGGCATAGATGGGATAAATAGACAAGATCTTTTTCCTGGGGTTGGGGAGTCCAGAACTAGAGGGCATAGGTTTAGGATTAGAGAAGAAAGATCTAAAAGAGACCTATGGGGCAACTTTTTCACGCAGAGGATAGTACGTGAATGGAATGAGCTGCCAGAGGAAGTGGTGGAGGCTGGTACAATCGCAACACTTAAGGGGTATCGGGATGGGTATATGAATAGGAAGGCTTTGGAGGGATATGGGCCGGGCGCTGGCAGGTGGGACTAGATTGGGTTGGGATATCTGGTTGGCATGGGTGGGTTGGACTGAAGGGTCTGTTTCCATGCTGTACATCTCTATGACTCAATGACTCTATAAATTCTCTAATTCTAGGTAAGATTTAAAATTATTGGACTCAATGGTGGTGAGCAGTGAGTGATGGTGTTTTTTTTATTTTGGGCTTGCACTTGGTTGATTTAAACAGGGTATGTCTTGTGTAATAATGGCTGTTTCAGTTGCGAAGAATTTCCTTGGGGTGGAAGAAGACACTTTGGGAGTTTTACAGAGTGTGAGCAAGGCAAAGCTTTTGGAATTGGCAGACAAGTTGGTCTTGTCTGTGCAAAAACGGGAGATAATTGCAATAATAGCTCAACATGTAGGATAAACAGAAATGCCATTGGAATCTTTGGAAATGGCTAACTGAAGCAACTTGAACATGAAAAGGCAATGATGCCTTTTGAATTAGCCGAACTGAAAGCCGAAGAAAAGCAGAAAGAGAGAACAGCTCTAGCAGAAGGAAAAGAAATGGAAAGAGTAGTGCTGGCAGAATAAAAAGAAAAGAATAGGATTCAATTGCCCTATCAGACAAAAAGACGAAAGAGAAAGAGGAATATGAGCTTCCAAATCTCTATTCAAGATCCCAGCAGCTGCAGAAAGTTAAAACTAAAAATACTGGTTTTGGGGGAACTTGACATCACCCATTCAGGCTGCTTCTATTATTTCAACCTTTCAAAAAAGAAATAAAATCCCAAGGTTCCTTAAGCTATTTGCTTAATTTGCTTTGAGCGCACCACTCAGTGCCCCTGCTTCGACCTTTCGTCACTTCAAAAAAAAGGACAAAGTACACCTCTTAAAGCCATCATATCGACACACTAACTCACTCCCTTGCTCTTCATGGTAGAATCATTTTCAGTTGCAGTATGTGATAGCTGGCTGAAGGTAGTTTATTGAAGTTGTTTTATGCGTTACTGCTGAGAAACACAATATCTAGCACTAACATTAGACAATGACTGCAATTACGAACATGTGCTTTTGACAAAATTGGTTATTTCTGGTGATGTGCTAAACCTGTCTAACTGAAGATTATTCTGTATAATGTTCAGACCAAACTAATACTTAGATCAATGCCAAGCAATGACCATCATAAAAGAGAGACTAAGTTTTGCCGGAAACATCGATTTCAAAGCTACTTGGATGCTGCCTGAACTGCTGTGCTCTTCCAGCACCACTAATGCAGAACCTTCCTAATAATGGTTGTTAACATTACCATCACAAAATTCCCTATTGTCAACATCTTGGGGGTTACTCTTGGCCAGATTATTTACTTAACCATCATATAAATATTGTGGCTACAAGATGGATCAAATTGGGTGCTCTGTGGATTGAGGAATGTTTTAGAATACTTACCGTTAGGTCAATGAGGACACCTCCAAACACACAAAAGAAACTTGACACGTATCAACTGAAAACACCGTTACCCTTATCTACACCAACAGTTTTCCCCAAGCTGCCGGGTATAACTTAATATTGAGTGTAACTCTACACAGGATTCATATTTATGAAATTTCTTCAAGATTTGAACTTCTCCAGAACTGATTCCCCTTGACATCTGGAACTAGTCCTTGGGTATCAGAATCTAAATGTTTCAGTTTTGGAGTTGGTCTTATCTTATGAGAAAAGGTGAACCAGTTTTGGGCTGCCCTCATTGTAGTTTAGAAGGATGTGAGGTGATTTGTTTGAAATGTAGAACATGCTAAAGGATATTGGTAGACAGGATGCTGAGAAACAATGCTTCTTCTCTGGGTAATCTAGAACTGTGAACCAGTTTAAAAAAGTTTAAAGAGGAATTTTTCTGAGTTTTTTTTGGAATTCTGTCAGCAAGTCATAGAGGCTGGGTCATTGAATATATTCAAGGCGGAGTTAGATAGATTTTTGATTGATAAGTGAGTTGAGGCTTAAAGGGAAAAACAATAAATTTCCATGTTTTCAATTTGTAATTGAGGGAGAGCAGTTTCCATTCTTTAATTTTACAGTTTAGTACCCTTGATGTGGAGACATGGCAAGCATCATTCAAAATGCATTCAACTAAAACTGCTGAATGGATGGTCCTACCTGGCTGCCTCCTGAGGCCCCCAGAATAGAGGTGATCAGATATTCAGTTCAGTCCATTGGCCTAGTAGTCATAGTCAAGTGCACTGGATACAGCAAAGGCTATGGACCTTGACAACAAAATGGCTGGAATATAAATTGCTGCAACCTTGTTGAAGTTTTGTAATTTTAAATACAGAAATGTTAATGAAATATTCAGTTAATGCAAATTAAAATAGTTTGAAGAAAAGTTAGTGGCCTGTATATGAATAGTATTTTTCTGAACAGAGCCTATTAATACTTAATTATGGCATAAGGCCAAAAAGTGAGGTTTTTTTCCAGATTATTGTAGCTATCAATACTCGTAAAATTCTTTACTTAGAAACATAGAGATGTTGTTGTTGTCTGCGTAAAAAAAAAAATCAAAGGAGTAAATCTGATAAAATAAATTGCTTTCTGATGCCAGCATAGAATATTCCAAATTCAGTATCCAAGACAGTATATTTTACTCTTGTAAAAATTGATATGGAATAGCAAAGCTTCTTGAAAATCTAATAGTTTCTGTATGCTTTCTGAGTTTTGCTCTTATTTGAATTGCCAAATAATTGTCAAGCCCCATTTTCAAGTGTCACAGAATGATTGCAACACAGAAAAAGGCCATTTGACTTGTTAGACCCAGTCAAATCTCTACAAGAATTATTTGGCTTCATCGACACTTCTGAACTTTCTCTGCAGCCATGTAATTTATCTTTAGGAACTCACCTCATTCTTTTCTGAAAGCTAAAATTGAATTGTGGGTTCTTTATTCTTTTCTTAAAGACTTTTATTCCAGAAGAAATAGATTGAGTTTTTGTTGATAAGCGCTAATAAAGTATTATAGTTTTTAGTGCTTTAATTTTGTCACTTGTGAAAATGAACTTACTTTCTTCTCTGATAAAATAATCAATTTGACATACTCTTTCATATGAGGATTATGCTGCATACATTTTGGTTTAAACTGTTTGATGAGGGGATTGACTTCAGTGGATTAGAACATGATACTTTAATCCTGAGTTTTTGTTAAAATCAGCTCAATTCAAATTTTAACCTCCCTCAATTGTGGCAATTCTAATTAAAATGATATTGGTATTTTAATGCAACTCAAGGTACTAGTCCAAAGCATGAATTCATACACCGTATTCGCCCAACCTGTTGGAATTATTGTGGTGGGAGCTCACGAGTTTAGTAGACCAATTCAAAGTTGTATTCAGGGATATTGCTGTGCAAGTGTCGAGGATAGTTCTAGATATAAGCTTTACTTTAAGTTGAGCTGTTTGATGCAGAAACTGAGTTCCTAAAATGGACATTATCTGATTTTCAGATCTGAGAGTCTTCATGTTTAGTTGAAAAATAAAACAACGAAATACAGATGTTTAATCTTGTTGACTGAAGTGCATCTCTATTTTTTTATTATAATCCTTGTCCTTATCTGGAACTCATTTGGAAACCTTAGCCTTCAGAAATTGTCTTTCAATTTTATTGCCCCTCACAGGCTCTTTTCCTTTAATTCTGGTCTCTCTTGCTTTCTTAATTCCAGTTTTATTCCATCATTAGTGTCAGATTTAAGCTGCTTTTGTCCAATTCATTAGAACTCCACTCTAAATTTCTCTTGAGGAAAGAAAACTCCTCAAAGCTCATCCTTTTGTCTAAGATCAGGCCTTCTGTCACTTTCTAGTTCAGTTTACATTTTCCTTATGTCTTATTGGGTGTCACTTTAAGATCTTTTTTTAAGTTATAGCATACTGGTGAATGAAAGTTTGTGCTGTCACTAGTGTTCAATTTGGACCAGTAAATTAATTCACAAGAATTTATTTGTGCTTTCTGAATTCATGCTATCAGCTAATTGTAATTTTGAAAGGGGCAGTCTCTTTCACCAAATAAAGATTTTTTATTCCAAAACCTAGATAAAATTGCTGCAGTTGATCTCTAGACCAAATGTATACAGAAAAACAAATGAGTAAATCTTTGTTTGTTAATTACTGTACACAGTGTATCTATGTAGTAAGGTTATGCAGTGTCCACCTGATGTGTAATGCTACCCACAGCTGCTACATAAGCTTTACAAAGTGCATTTTTTCATGTCGAGTGAAGGAACAATAATGGGTCAGTGTAACTGTGCTGACATTGCGGCCTAACAGGTGCTAACACTCAGTTGCAGTTTGAGGAAGTGCTGACAGAACTTCCCATAAGCTGTTTTATTTGGTTAAGTATGTGTTCTGGTGCCTAGTTTACATTCTGACAACTTTTAAAGGTTATGGTGGTGAGATTGTCTTGACTTTTTTTGGCACTTTATTGTTTTTTTTACTTTAATAAAATTACTTGTTGGGAATCTAGTTTTTTGGCAGTGTGTTAAAAACCTAGTGTTTCACTCTGGCTTTTCTACCATTTTAGAATTATTAAAAGTCTCAAAGAAATACTGTAAGTTAGATTGAGGAAGATCCAAAGCAGGACCTATAGTGTAAGAATGTTAAGGTCTAAAACCTTTAGAAATACATAATGTGATCAAGCAGAGTCAGCATGACTTCATGGAGGAGAAATTATGCCTGACAAAATTATTAATATTATTTTGAGGATGTAACAAACAGGATAGTTAATGGGAAAACAATGGATGTTACATATTTGGATTTTCAGATAGTTGATAAGGGACCAAACATTGGGCTCCTTAATAAGATAAGAGCCCATGGTGTTGGTAGTATATTAGCAAGGATGGAAGATTTACTAATTAATAAAGACAGCATGGGGCTAAAGGGGGGCATTTTCAGTTTAGCAGCCTGTAACTTGTGGAGTGCCTCCGGGATCAGTGCACCACCACCAATACATATGTTTTCAATATATATTAATGCCTTGGACGAGGGAAATGAATGTACTGATGCCAAGTTTGCAGATGACACAAAAATAAATGAGAAGGCAACTGGTTAGGATGACAGAAGGAGTCAGTGATAGAGACAGGAGAAGTGAGTAGGCAGAGAATTTTGCAGATGGAACATAATGTGGGAAATCTGGTGCTATACACTTTGGCAGGATAGAATAGAAGAGCTGAATATTAAATAAATGGGGAGAGACTGCAGAAAGATGCAGCTTAGAAGAATTTGAGTCCTTGTGTATGAATCATAAAAAGCTAGCATCCAAGTTCAATAGATAATAGGGAAGGGAAATGGAAGGTAGCATAAAATTAGGAAATCTTGCTCAATCTATACAAGACACTGGTGAAACTACATCTAGAGTATTGTGAAAAACTTTCAGCCCCTTATCTAAAGAAAGTTATACTGACATTGGGAGCAATACAGAAAGTGTTCATCTGGTTGATTCTAAGTCTGGTGGGATTGTCTTAAGAGGAAAGGTTGAGCAGGTTGGTCCTGTAGCCATTGGAGTCTAGAAAAAATGAGAGACAGCCTGATTTGAAATATTTAAGATTCTTCGGGAGCTTGACAAAGTAAATGTGGAAATGTTGCTTCCCCTTGTGGGAGAGCCTAGGACCAGAAGGCATAGTGTCAGGGGTTGTCCATTTAAGAAAGAGGTGAGAACCTGCAGACAACTTTTGCAGCTGAGTTGTTAAGATGTTTCAAAGCTGAGATGTATGTTTAATCAAAATGGGGATCAAGGGTCATGAGAACAGGCAGGTCAATGGAGTTGAGGATTATCAGCTTGGCCATGATCTCATTGAATGGCCTACTTTGCTCCTACATTTTATAATCCAAACAAGTTTGATCTTTCATTTTGAAGTCTTTGAAATCTTGCTGATGTGTACCCCAAAACTGACTTTGCAAATTATATAGCTGTGAAGGAAGCATGGAATTTTGCAGGAAATCTTTTAAATGCCATAATTGAGGGTAATCTTTAAGAAGTCGTCTTTATCACCCCCAAGGATGATATTTGAGCATATTTTAGAATTCCTACAAACGAAAGGAGGCAAGGCAAAGTGTGCAATAATCTCTTTCCATTGATGGATTTAGGCAGTTGCAAAAGCATGTACCACTAAAATGTATATCCTCGTGCTACGCACACCTCTCACTGCTCCATCATCATCTGGTTGGGTTATAACTGGCTTAAAATAAGCCATTAAATTAATGAAGCTACTATGTAGATTGGCTGTATACTAAATACCAAAACCAGTGGACCATATTCAGAGCAAAGCAATCCCAGAACAAACCAATCATAGCAACTTTTAGTAATCCTATTAATCAACAGGACAGGAGTATTAGAAGACACAGTTTGGGTTTCAGGTCGATGACCATTCATCAGCAATGGATTTTTGAGATTAGCATACTTTAAACCAGCATAGTGCCATGTAAGGCACCTGATATATGGGTGGAAGGTGGGGAGGATAGAGGGATGAGTAGAACAAAAGGAAAGATCTGTGATATTGTGGAGGACAAGTGAGTTAGTGACAAAAGAGTGACCATAACTGGCAGAAGGAGATGACAATTGGAGAAAGAAAGAAGCAAAATATGGTTGCAGAAATGTGAACTTTTACAGCAGAGTAAAAGAGGAATGGAGAAAGGGAAAGGAAATCTGAAATAAAAACAAAGTGCTGGAGAAACTCAGCAAGTGTGACAGCATCTATGGAAAGAAAGCAGAGTTAACTTTTCGAGTTTAGTGACCCTTCAGCATAGTGTGCCAAAAGAAAATCTATTTGGAAAACTAGTCACACCTGCTGGCTCTGATGCAGCTATTTTCCACTGTCAGCAATTTTTGTTGAACAAACTGGAACCTACTTAAGATCTAAATTTGCTACCTTCAGTGTTTCAAGGCCTGAAGGCTGTAAAATTCCCAATAGAAAGGCGAAGTACTCATCTTTTGTGTATTGTGTTCAGTTGGAGTTGTCTAAGAGGACAAAGGCAGGAGGGGGACAGAAACAATGAAATAGCAAGCAATTGGAATTTCAGGCTCACACTTGTAGATTGATGAAAAAAGTAATCACTGATAAAGTAACAAAATTGTTGGAAAAGAGTTAGGCACTGTCCCTTGAGAAACCTACAGTGTGATTTTGGGTGAAACTGCTCACTTCATAGAATCAAAGAATCTCTACAGTGCAGAAGCCCATTGAGTCCACACCAACCCTCCAAAAAGCATCCACCCAGACCTACGCCCCTACCCGATCACCACAACGCTGCATTTCCCATGGCTAATCCACATAACCTACATGTCCCAGGACACTGGACAATTTAGCATGAGCAATCCGCCTGCACATCTTAGGACTTGGAGGAAATCGGACCACCTGGAGGAAACTCACGCAGATTCAGGGAGAATGTGCAAACACCATGCAGACAGTCGCCTGAGGTAGAATCAAACCTGGCTCCTTTGCGTGTTGAGGCAGCAGTGCCAATTAGAAGAATTCTAATTGAAATTAGTTACACTCAAACCAATTCCATTGACCATAAACAACATGATGCTATGCAAGTATTAATTTCAGAAGCTGGAATCTCCAGTAATGCTTGGAGCTATGAGTCTTTGCTAAAGAGATTCAAATTAGGCAGCAAGCTATTTCTTCCTGCATACATTTGGACGTGCCACTCCACTTTTCTTCCAAAAATACATACCGGAAGACGACAGAGGTTTGATGCCCACTTCTCCACACTTGGGGGTCATTTAGCTCAGTTGGCTGGATGGCTTATTTTTAAAAGCAGAAGGCAGAGGAGCAGAAATTAGGCCATTGAGTCTCCTCCGCCATTCATTCATGACTGAAAAGTTTCTCAAATCCATTCTCCCACCTTCTCCCCATAACCCTTGAACCCCTTGATACTCAACAACCTATCTGCCTCTGTTTTAAATATACTCAATGACCTGGTCTCCACAGCCTTCTGTGGCAATGAATTCCATAGACTCACCACTCTCTGGCTGAAGAAGTTTCTCCTTATCACTGTTCTAAAAGATCTTCCCTTTACTCTGAAGCTGAACCCTCAGGTCCTAGTCTCTCCTACCAATGGAAACATCTTCCAATATCTACTCTGTCCAGGCCATTCAGTATTTTGTATGTTTTAATTAGACTCCGCGCCCCCATCCTTCTAAATTCTATCGTGTATAAATCCAGAGTCTTCAAATGTTTCTCATGTTAAGCATTTCGTTCCTAAGGCCATTCACATGAATCTCTTCTGAACATGCTCTAGAACCAATACATCCTTCCTGAGAAATGGAACCCAAAGTTGCGTACAATACTCCAAATGTGGTCTGACCAGAGCCTTATAAAGCCTCAGAAGTACATCCCTGCATTTATATTCAAGCACTCTCAAAATAAATGCCATCATTGCATTTGCCTTCCTAACTACTGACTCAACCTTCAAGTTTACTTTGAGAGAATCCTGGACTAGAGCTCCCAAGTGTCTCTGCACTTCAGACTTGTGAATTTTCTCTCCATTTTAAAAAATAGCATGACCTCACATTTTCCTATTTGTATTCCATCTGTCACGTCTTTGCCCACTCTCCTAACCTGTCCAAATGCTTTTGCAGCCTCCCTGCCGCCTCAATGCTACCTGTCCCTCTACCTATCTTTGTATCGTCTGCAAACTTAGCCAGTATGCCGTCAGTTCCTTCATCTAGGTCGTTGATTTATAAAGTAAAAAGTTGTTGTCCCAACACTGAGCCTTGTGAAACACCAGTTGTCACCGGCTGCCATCCTGAGAAGGATCCTTCTATCCCCACTCTCTACCAGACAGCCAAGATTCCATCCATGCTGGAACCTTGCCTCTAACACCATGGGTCTTTACTCAGCTTCCTGTGTGGCACCTTATCAACAGCCAGCTTGAAGTCCAGGTAACTAACATCCATTGGCTGAGTTTGGTCTAACCTGATTGTTACTTCCTCAAAGAATTGTAGGAGATTTGTCAGGCATGATCTCCCTTTGATGAAACCATGCTGACTTTGCCCTGTGATGCAGAGACTGTGCCAACTGAGATTACCATGAAGGTCCCTCCTTCTCAAACTTTAACTCTCCTGAGGCATATTTAATCCACCACCAGTCATTTCTATCTAGTGAGAGGGCAGCACTATGATCTTCCGGGACTATGACGACTTCTCCACATTTCACCAAGAATCAGTAAAATCATTACAGGTATTAGGAACATCAGAAACAAAAGATTCTTTTGGCATGAACCTGCTTTTGGCAGAAACACTAAAAATCCCTACTAGGGTAACTTCCTCAAACCTGCCAACTGAAGATGGCAAGTACTGCTGAAATCTAACAGCAATTAAAATGAAAACTAACTAATGGGGAAGAGTCTGGGAGAACAAGGCTGGCAGTAAGTCCTTATATTTTGGATCAAGTTCAACAAGGTCACATCTTGAAACTCAAGAACTTCTTCAGAATGGGCTGAGGAGTGACAGATGGAGTTTACTTTAGATAAATACAAGGTGCTGCATTTTGGGAAAGCAAATCTTAGTAGGACTTTTACACTGAATAGTAAAGTCCTAGGGAGTGTTGCTGAACAAAGAGACCTTGGAGTGCAGGTTCATAGCACCTTGAAAATAGAGTCACCGGTGGTGGGTGGTACATGTATGGAATGAGCTGCCACAGGAAGTGGTGGAGGCTAGTACAGTTACAACATTTGAAAAGGCATCTGGATGGGTATATGAATAGGACAGGTTTATAGGGACATGGGCAGGGTGCTGGCAGGTTGGACTAGATTGGGTTGGGATATCTGGTTGGCATGGACGAGTTGGACCAAAGGGTCTGCTTCCGTGCTGTACATCTCTATGGCTCTATAAAGAATGTTGCTAGCCTACCAATAGACTCTGAACAAGTGTGCCCCATACCTATAACGTTGTAGATGGCTAGGTTAGTGTACATTGTGACTTCTGCCACTTAGTAGGAGAAAACTCCTACCTCTAGACCCCTTGGTCATTCTGCTTCGTCACCAGCTCCTGAAACTCTGGCAATAGACACCCTCCAAATTTTTTACTCTGCTACTTCGTGTATTTTTAAAAATGTGTGTAAAATAAAAATGACCAGCCCACTCCTTCCTTGCTGCCCACCTTATAATATCAAGTATACCTTATAATAAAATGGAGCCAATTCAGATTTTAACCAGCCGTTGATTAGTTATGTCTTTGTTCTTCCCTCCCTGCCTTGATTTTGGCTGTTGAGCTATTTCTGTATTATGGGGATAGCTGAGAAGTGGATAGGAAGGTGGAAAGGGTAGAGAGAGTAAAGGGAAAACCTTTTAGAATGGAGATAAGAAAAAACTTCTTCAGCCAGAGTGGTGAATCTTCAGAATTCACTGCCACAGAAGACTGTGGAGGTCAAGTCATTGAATATATTCAAGGCAGCGATAGATAGGTTCAAGATGGTCACAGGGGTAAAGCAGGAGAATGGTGTTGAGAAACTTATTAGCCATGCTTGAATGCTGAAGCAGACTCGATGGGCTGAATAGCCTATTTTCTGCTCCTATGTCTTATACTGTTGCAGTTAGCTGAGCTTTTCTTATGACCCCCAACCCAACAACCAGCTGAACGCACACTTAGTGGGGCTATATAATATACAGCCCAACATTTTAGGAGAACAGAAGCAGTTCGTGAGGTGAATGGAAGAGTGAACGGAAACTATCATGGACATTCAGAAAATAGGAGCAAGAGTGGCAGGTGTAGGTCATTCAGCCCTCTGAGCCTGCTCTGCCATTCATTATGAATGATCCCATTGGAATGTTTTGAGTTTTTGTCACTTAAATAAGAGAAGTGGTTTTGACAACGCTGTACACAATAAATGCTATCAACCTGACTAATGATAGATATTGATAATCTAATTTTTATAGTAATCTTCTGAGAAAGGTGCTTGATTCTGAAGCTGTTTCTGGGCTCAGATCCTGTTCGTAACTACTGCTTTGAAAACATATTGCTTTGAAAGGGTATGTTCAAATTAAAATCCATAAAGGCTACCTTTTGTCTTGTGTTATATATTTATTTTTCACTTATGTAGCAGTAAAGATGCTTCAGTTGACTTCCAGATTTCTGGGTTGGGTATGATATAATTAACCAGGTTCTTAGTGAATTTTAAGATGATTTATTGCTCAGGTTGAAGTTCAGGATGTAAGTTTGGTCACTGAGCTGGAAGGTTTGTTTTCAGACATTTCGTCACTATATTAGGTAACATTATCAGCTGATGATGTTACGTACTGTGGTGGCAAAATGTCTGAAAAAGCACCTTCCAGCTCAGTGAGCAAACTTACACCCATAGCCGGGTTCTTACTTGGGTTGATTATCAACCCTTGCAAATGTTGCTGATATGAAGTTCATGTGATTAGTGGTTGATCTTAGAATGATGCAATATAAACTGATGCTTAAGATGGTTCTGCTTAACTTTCTTTTAACAGTACAATAGACAAAATACAGCTAAGTAGCTCCTTTCAGGTTATTACCTCAATTTGCTTCACACATAGCTTTTCAAGAGCATGACATCCCCTACATTGAAAGCATAAAGGAACTAATGTATGGAATCTAAACCACAGAGCTGTGATGGTTCCAGTGGGTTCCAGCTGAATACTGCATGCTGCTCTGTTGGTTACTTGCCATGTTAGAGAAGCCAGTTCCTTTAAAATTAAATTGATTAGTGAGCAAGCTGTGTGTTTCTGCTTAACACGGAGTTGCTTGCATGTACCTGAACCCAACCTAATTTTGTTGATGGATTCTGCCCTGCTCAAAAAGTTAGCCCTGGAATCATGATTTCTTGAAATGTGTGCCTTGATGTATCCGTGGTTCAACGATGAACTTTAATTTGTATTGCACAACATTGGAATGTTAAAATAGGAGCAAATTATGCAAATGCTAGAATGCATATTGAAAACAAAAACTGCTGGAAATCACAGCAGATTAGGCAGCATCTGCAGTGAGAGCAAGCTAATGTTTTGAGTCGAGATGACTCTTCTTCAGCTCTGAAGAAGAGTCATCTCGACTCAAAACGTTAGCTTGCTGTCTGTTCATGGATGTTGCCTGATCCTTTGTGATTCCTAGCACTTTTGTTTTTGTTGAAATGTCAATGTGCTTCTGGACTAACTATTAATTTTTGAAATATAATTATTATTAGCTAGGTAAATATGGCAAAGTTCCACAAAACAGCAAATGAAGTAAGTGACCAGTTACTTTTTTTGTGATGTTGGTTAAGGAGTAAATATGGGGCAGGACGCCAGTGCGCTCCCCTTCTGCCCTTTTAATAATTCTATGGTTATAGATCTTGTGTGTCACTAGATAGGACCTTCTTGTTTTACTTCTCATCCAGAAATTGACACTTTCAAGAATGTCACACTTTCTAAATGTTTTATTGAAGATTCAGCTTAAATTACATGGACATTCCATTTCTGAAGTTGGGCCTAGACCAGTGACCTCCTTGCACACAGGCAGAAGTGTTGTCAACTGAGCCAATTAAAAGTTTACTAAGTCAGAAGTAGGACAGGGCTGGAAAGGAAGTGTTTCATATTCAGTGATGCCATGAAGAACCCCTGTGCAAACAAGGTGTGGTGATAATAGTTGGCCTTAATCTTCAAAAGGTGTACCAGCTGCCTGAAGTGTCCAGTGACTTCTCTCAACATTGGTAGTATTTTGCTGTTGAAGAATTAAAAACTGGAGGCTGTAAATATAATGCCACTCTTTGTGATCTTCAGTTTTCTTTGTTTTGGTGCTTTAGTTTCTGATAGCAATGAGCTTTTTAATTATTCTTTTCACCTGCAACATACTTAGTCGTTTCCAAAATTTTAAAATAACACGTTAGGCTTTGTACTTGGTTGATTGGAGGAAAGTGCCTCTCCAAATTCTACATAAAATGTCACCATTTACTCATTTCAAGTTTAGCAACTATGAATCCTGTGAAACTTGAAAACCTCGATCCTCGACAATGGTGAATTTGTAATGGGCAGGAGTCCAGTAACATCAAGACACTAATGTATTGCTATCAATTTGACACTATCTTTGATATTGCATCAATGTTGTACTGTTGGTGCTGAAATCTTGCAGACGAGCCTAAAATCAGAAACTTCTTACCCAACAGTTGTGCTATCAATTGGATCAAGTTGTTACTCTAAAATGAATTTGAAGATCAAAATCCAGACACTAAGGGTTATTGGCTGAAAATGCAGCCTTTAATTTGAGTAGAGGGTGTGAGGTAAAATGTTCAAATGCAGCACTGGTGATTGGATGATGACTACAAGGAATATAGCTAGAGGAGGTTGCTGAGATGGTCTGGAGTGAGGCCATGGAACATTGAACATCGACAGTACAGCACAGGACCATGCTCTTCAGTCCACTGTGTCTGTGCTGACTGTAATGCCATTCTAAACTAATCTCAATTGCCTGAACGTGGTCCATATCCTTTTGTTCCCTGCCTAGAAGTATTTGAAAGTAAGGGGAAATAAGTCGTGCTGAAGTGTGGGAATGCTGGGTAAAAATATAAGCTCTAATATTTTGAATGAATTAGCAGTGGAGGCAAGTAAAGAATAGCTGGGATAGCAATAGCAAAATTGAATCTTGGTGGCAAATGAATGAATTAAGGGAGCAATAGGGAAAGAGTTGCAAATTGCTGAACTCCAAATTAATAAATTCCACAAAGAACAATACAGCGCAGAACAGGAGGCCCTTTGGCCCTCAGTTTTGCGCCAACCTATGAACTATTCTAAGCTCATCCCCCTGTACTATCCCATCATCATCCATGTGCTTATCCAAGGATTGTTTAAATCTCCCTAATGTGGCTGAGTTAACGACATTAGCAGGTAGGGCATTCCACGCCCTTACCACTCTGAGTAAAGAACCTCCCTCCGACATCTGTCTTAAGTCTATCACCCCTCAATTTGTAGTTATGCCCCCTCATACAAGGTGACGTCATTATCCTAGGAAAAGGATTTTCTCCGTCTCTCTTATCTAATCCTCTGATCATCTTGTATGTCTTTATCAAATCCCCTCTTAGCCGCCTTCTTTCCAATGAGAACAGACCCAAGTCTCTCCGCCTTTCCTCATAAGACCTTCCCTCCAGACCAGGCAACATCCTGGTAAATCTCTAATTGTAATGCTTCTTTTCTAATGCTTCCACATTATTCCTGTAAAGGGGCGACCAGAACTGTCCACAATACTCCAACTGTGGCCGCACTAGCGTTTTGTATAGTTGCAGCATGGCATTGCGGCTCCGAAATTCAAACGCTCTACCTATAAAACCTAACACACCATATGCCTTCTTAACAGCACTATCAACCTGGGTGGCAACTTTCAGGGATCTATGTACATGGACTCCAAGATCCCTAGACTCTGAAATTGAGGTGAGATATGTAAGAGTTGGTAAACTGAAGAAAATTCCTAGGCTTGTGAATACTAAACTGAATTTATTTGGTTCTCCCCAGGAATATAATTTGTTTTTGAGCTCTAGTTAGTCAAATCCGCTGATTCTTCTGTCATGCTTGTGGTAGAATGTGTTATCATTGACTTGCTGTTGACTATGTTTGATCAATAATTGCTCTATTGGGCATCTTAGCTGCTATGACTCTAGAAACACACAGAGTAATTTGAGTACTGTTCCTGTTCAAGAAGCTAATCCCAGCAAAACACTTGAAAAACAGGCTGTTTCTGTTGTGCTCTTTCTGAAGGGGATCCTGAGGAGGTTCACAAGAATGACCATGGGAAAAAAGGCCTTGTCTGATGAGGTGGACACTGGATCTGAACTAGATGACATTTAGAAGGATAAGGGGAATCTCACTGAAACGTAGACTACTGAGAGGCGTGAATAGAATGGACTTGGAGAACATGTTCCTGCTAGCGGGAGAGACTAAAATCTGAGGAAGAGAAGGGATGACCCTTTAGAACTGAGGTGAGATGCAATTTCTTCAGCCACAGGGTGGTGAATCTGTGTTACAGAATGTTGTGGAGGTCAAGTCATTGATTTAAGACAGTGCTAGGTTCCTGATTAGTCAGGGGATCAAGGGTTACGGGGAGAAACGCATCAGCCACGATCCAAGAGCAGAGTAGACGCGATGAGCTGAATGACTTAATTCTGTTCCTCTATCTAGTGGTCTTGTGATCAACATCTGGCTTGCTATATTAACCTGAACTTAATTTTTGAAAGAGTAGATATATTAGGCAAATCAAGCACTTTAAGTGTAAACAAGAAAGACTTCTGTTGTTTTGTAGTGAATTCAGACCTGTGGCTGAGATGCTTTACTCCATTAGAGAGAAGTATATTGCCTCTTTGGGCTGGATCTGAGTTTGGATTCAGGAGAGGAAACATTAATAATTTTGGAAGAAGAAAGTTTGGTGATCAGTTATGTGCATTCACTTTAGTGTTCACAGACTTTATATAGAATTTGTAACACAAGTACAGTTAGTTTACATATGAAACAGGAACAGATGTACAACCAGACAGCCCCTTAAGTCTGCTCTGCCATTCACTAAGATGTTATCTGCTGATCTGTTTGTTTCAAATGCCACACTCCCATCTACTCCAATTAACCCATAAATTCTATTACTAACAAGAATCTACCCATCTCTGCCTTCAAAATATTCAATGACTCCCCACCTTCATTGCCTTTTGAGGCAGTATGTTCCAACGTTGCACAGCCTTCTTAGAAAGCATTTCGTTTCATCTCTGCCCTAAAAGGGCAACAGTGCCTCACAAGAGGAACCATAAAGCTTTAGGGTCATACAGTATTGGAAATAGACCCTTTGGCCCAACTCATTAATGCCAACCAGACACATCAATCTGACCCAGTCCCATTTGCCAATATTTGGCCCGTATCTCTCTTAAACCCTTCCTGTTCATGTACTCATCCGGATGCCTTTTAAATGTAATTGTGCCTACCATGTCCACTTCCTCTGGCAGCTCTTTCCATACATACACCACCCTCTCTGTGAAAAAATTACCCATCAGGATCTTTTAAATTTTTCCCCTCTCATCTTAAATCTATATCCTCTAGCTTTGGACTCCCCCTCCTAAGAAAAAGACCTTAGCTATTCATCCTATCCATGCCTCTCTGATTTTGTACACCTCAAGCAGGTCACCCCGCAGCCTCTGATGCTGTTAGGAAAAACAGCCCCCGCCTTGTCAGCCTTTCCATACAGATGAAGCCCTGCCATCCTGGCAACATCCTTAAATTTTCTTCTGCACCCTCTGAAGTTTAACAACATCCTTCCTAAAGAGTGGTGACCAGAATTGTATATAGTATTCTAAAATGTCTATTCCACATTAACCTTGTCAAGGGCATTTAGGATCTTGTGCACTTGAAATAAGTTATTCCTCACTTTTTTAAACTCGAGGAAATATATCCACTTTGTCCAATCTGTCATCTATAAGTCAACCCCTTCATTCCAATACATTTCAGTCTAGTTTGCATTCAGTGTTAAATCTTTGTCAAGATGGCAGTGATATTGCTGTTGGGTTGGGATGTTTCCTATCTTATAGGGCTTTTAGAATTACAAAGAGGATAATGGTCCAACAAACCACAAGTCATCTTTTAACATACATTCCCTGTGCTGAATTAAAAATGTTTGTAGCAAATGTCCTGCAACTGAAGGGCAGAGTAAATAATTTACCAAGGAATTTAAACAGGATAGCATTCATACCTTGGATTATGACACATTTTGACAATGTAACTTTGTCTCCCACGGGCTCACCAATGAAATAAACTTTCAGAAGTTAAACTCTGATAACAATAGAATCATTCATGCAAAGTTAAATGCATTTTTAGATTCCAGTTTGAGCACCTGTAAAGTTAAAGTTCTTGTACAGCCATCTAATTAATTAAGTTCTGTTCAGGTTTGAATGAACCAAACTGTTTGGTTTATGTTGTCTGAATATTTACATAATCCCTTTGTTGGTCAAATAGCTAACCGTTTTAAGTAAAAATAGAAAATGCTGGAAACACTCAGCAGTTCAGGCATTGTCTTTGGCTGAAGAAAATGAGTTGAGAGTTCTGGTGAAAGAAGGCAAAATAGAACTCATACACTAACTACTGTATTATTCTGTGTTCAAGGAAGATGAGATTAGGTTCATACTGTAAATTTTTGGTATAAATTCTGTGTTACGATCGAGCCCTCCACAATCACCTGATGAAGGAGTGTCGCTCCGAAAGCTAGTGTGCTTCCAATTAAACCTGTTGGACTATAACCTGGTGTTGTGTGACTTTTAACTTTGTACACCCCAGTCCAACACCGGCATCTCCAAATCGAGATTAGGTTGAGTACACTCAACAAGGCTGACTTCACTGGCGCAGTCTTATTTCATCTTCATTGATTTTCAAGTTGGCTGAAACTCCTACTGTACTCAGTGAAACCAGAGGCCCAAGAGTCAGAATTAAGCATTTAAGTATTTAGGGCTATTTTTGCTGAGTCTTTCTTCACTTCCTGAAAGGAAGCATATGTTTTCTATTTTGCAGAATTCCCCAGACATATCACTGAGATTAAGAACTCCCTATTTGGAGAATTGCCAGTGTAATCTTGCGTTGTATGCCTTGCTGCTCCTCAATTGAGCTACATCTCCCAAAGTAGATAATGGTTTCCTCTGCCTTGGATTCAAATCAGTGCTTATCTGAATCACTTTGTCGTACAATTTTTTCTGTCACAACACTCCAGTTTGATTTCAAAGAATCGTAGAATCCCTATAATGTGGAAAGAGGCCATTCAGCCCATTGTATCGACCCTCCTGAAGAGTGTCCTACCCAGGCACAGCCCTCCCTGTAACCCTGCATTTCCCACGGCTAAACCACCTAACCTGCACATCTTTGGACTTTGAGAGAACACTGGAGCACTTGGCAGAAACCCATGAACATAAGGCGAGCATGCAAACACCACACAGGCAGTCACCCAAGGCTGGAATTGAACCTGGGTGCCTGGTACAGTGGAGCAGCTGTGCTAATCACTGAGCTCCTGTAATTTGCATGAGATGTTTTATACACAGATATTTGTATTTCCAATGTGCATAAACAAAATGGATTGGAAATAGGCACTTAAATAGAAACTGTGGCAAACAACTCTTTGTATTTTTAAAAATCTTTTCCTTTATATTATCTCCCCTGATACTTTTGCCCTAAATTGTTTGCTGTCCATTTGATATCTGATTCAAGTTGAACATAAATTCCCTCAAACTAAAGCTTGGGAAAATCAAAACCTTTGTTTGCAATGAACTCTGTTCCCTAGCCACTGATATTATCCCGCTACCTAGCAGCTATCATGGCTAAACAAGACTGCTTGTGATTTGATATCATGTTTAATCCTGAGAATGTTCCCAACCACTTATCCAAACCATCACTAAGGCATCACTATTTCCACCTGTCGTGTCATCCATCTACTCATCTGAAACCAGCAGCACGGTGGCTCAATGATTAGCACTGCTTCCTCACAACGCCAGGGAACTGGGTTCGATTCCAGCCTCGAGTGATTTTATGGCATTTGCACATTCTCCCTGTGTCTGCGTGGGTTTCCTCCGGGTGCTATGATTTCCTCGCTCAGTCCAAAGGTGTGCAGGTTAGGTGAATTGACCATGCTAAATTGCCTGTAGTGATCATGGATGTGTGGGTTAGGTGCATTAGTCAGGGGTAAATGTAGGGTAGGGGAATGGTTCTAGGTGGGTTACTCTTCGGAGGATCAGTATGGCCTGTTTCCACACTGTAGGGATTGTCAGTGCTTCTAATTATCTTGGCACTTCACCATTCCAAGTTGCCAGCCTACTGCATTTCACTCTTCATAAACTTGACATCATCCAGAGTTCTGTTGCCTATCTACTAAGCTACATCGAGCCCTGTTTCCCTTTCCACTCTCTACATTGACTCAATATTAAGCAACATATCGATCTTTAAGGTTTTCACCTTGTTTTTAAATCTCTATATGACTATGCATTTTTTCTATCTCCATAACCTTCTTTAACTCCAAAGCCTCTGTGAACTCAATATTGTTCTAATTTTGGTCTCTTTCACACCTTGAATTTAAATTCCTTTATTTAAATAGTTTTGGTTGCCAAATATTGTTCTTCTAGGTAAAAGTGAGGACTGCAGGTGCTGGAGATCAGAGTCTAGATTACAGTAGTGCTGGAAAAGCACAGCAGGTCAGGCAGCATCCGAGGAGCAGGAAAACCATTCTTCCCTCACCAAAATCTCTACCTTCCTTTCCTCCTTTAGGATGCTCCTTGAAACCAATCTCTTTCAACAAGCTATTTGTTACATGGCTGATATCTTCTTGTATGTCTTTGTTTTATGCTGTTCTTTTGAGGCTCCATTCCATTAAAGGCTTTGTACAAATACAGATTGTTATTGTCTTATCTGGGAATTGTGCCGCAAATAAGAATGGAGGACACTGACAAAAGGGCTCAAGTCACCCCTCTATCTACTTCTGCCTATTCTTATGGACTCCTACTCATTGTCCATTGTTTCCCTTCCTTCTTTTGAAAAGGCTGAGGCAAAAATCTGCCACTATTTCATGAGAAGATTGGGGACATGATTTGGCTTGTTAGATACCTATTGTAGACCACAGAATAACTTCAACACAGTTGAATTGAATTTTTCTTAATGTATGGCTCATGATTTGCTTGTGAAAGCACAAAAACAGGTGGTGATGCAGATTTAGACATTAAGAATATCTATTTGCTTTCCAGACATTTGAGGCTAAATAAGCAGTGAACTGTTTGCAGTTGTAACCAAACAAGATGGTGCAGATAAGTGCTTTTCTCGGTATAAGACTGCAGGTGCTGAAGTGATGTTCAGAAAACAAAAACTGCAGCATTTGTAGCTTCGAGCTTGTGCATTACTGGGTGCATTGATAGCAATATTCTTCTGTTTGTTTAACCTCACTTTGTGCACTAATGTTTGTCTTATAACTGCTTTCCAAAAGTTCAGTTATGAAGTGTCAGATTTTATTACCTCTTTTTTTAGTTAATCTTTAAGGTTTCACCCTTAACCATTTTAAAGGCTAAAATAATTACTTTAGCCGTAAAAATATAATTTTAAACAATATTGCAATGTACAAGTTTGGTAGTGTACTTTTAAGAACTTGGATTCTGAAACTGCATATCTAAGACTGGAGACAAATGATTAGTGAACGAGATTTTAAGCTGTCATCCTTTGTTTAGTGGTAGTTTTATGGGTTTGGATCAATGATTCAAAGCCATCTAAAAGCGCATGAACCTAGGTTAACAGCTTCACTTCTATGACTTAAGCAGTCACTCTGCACTGGAAATTACTTTCTTCTGCTCCTGCATTGGGCTCTGGAGATGACTAAGTTAACCATTACTGGATTTGTGAATGCTCACACAAGGGGGCATATAGTGATTGCTGAGGTTGGTGGGATGGAATGCTTGGGTTTCTGCATGCTCCTATTGTTTTTGCTCTTGACACCACCTGGACTTGACAGAGATGCTTGAAATTATTGGCTCCTTCATGAATGCTTCTTCACCAAATTTGATGCTGTTTGGCTAGAGATTCTCACAAATCAAATTGTGAGTAGTTTTGGGGCCCATATCTAAGGAAGGGTGTGCTGGTGTTCGAAGTTTATAAGAATGATCCTGGGGATGAAGGGCTTGTCATATGAGGAGCAGTCGAGGACTGTCTTTGCTTGATGAAGTTTAGAAGAATGAGAGGGGGAAAACATTGAAATTTAGTGTGCTGTGAGGCCTGAATAGAGTGGACTCGGAGAAGATGGCAGTACTGGTGATATTTTTTTGAGGGATTTGAGGCTCTTGGATTGACAGTTTAGATAATATTCAGTGGCATCTTTCAAATAAGATGTTAAATAAAAGACTTGAATTCCCTCACAGGGAGATACCGTATATATTTGAGTAATAGTCGATGTCATGTAAAAGTCAACCTCCTATTTTTGATCAAATAATCTGGAATTTTCCATATGTCTAGTGTAAATGTTGACCTATTTCTTCTCAGAAAACAGATCAACATTTATGAGTCAGTGTGCCAGCTGTCAAGTCCTGTTTCACCTTTCCATTCTGCTGGTTGATCTGCTTCGCTCCCGGACTTGAAGTCCGCTGTTGTGTTCTGCTCCGGGTTTTGAGAATTACCATAATTAACTTATTTTTCCGTATTCATATAGAGATCACTTCTGCTAATGATATGGTATGAATTTTGACGGGCATGAATTTCAGTCCCTCAAAAATACTATCCATGTAATAGTTGACCCCATAAATTTAAACATAAGAAGTAGTCAAAAAACTTTGACTATTACTCTTTTACTGCCATTTACAGTATACTGGAGTAATAGTTCTGTGTTCTTTTAAACAAAAGTCAAGGAATTCTCCTGGCTACATTCACCCTAGTAAAATATCTCACTGGTATTTGGCTGCTGATCTTATATATATATGTGTGTGTATATATATTGCACTGGTAGCAGTATTTCAAATGTAGTTAATTTGCCAAATATTTTGAGGTTGTGAAAAATGCTAGATTGCGCTCAGGATGTTGAGCGAGAATGCTTTTAGGGATGTGACTGTAGCTGATGAGTCACTTTAGGCACGAAAAGCTTGTAACAACAGCAGGGAGGTATTTCTGAGTTTGCCAAGGTGGAAGGAAAAAGTTGAAACAGTAGGAACAGTAAATTGTTGCCCAATATTGGTACTGTCAAGTGATCAGGGGTGTGATTGGCCTCTCTGGTGGATTGTAGGGTTCTGAAATATTGAGGAAACCTTTTAGAATGAGAAACTATTTGTTTGAATTGTTTTCCTGTCAAAGTTGAACAAAACTGAAGTATGAATCAACAGTGATCTAATTTATTGATGGAACAGACTTGAGATTCTAAATAGCTTGCTCCTATTCTGATATTTGGAAACAAAGTTATTTTCAATTTGCACCAAGTAGGCAGAAGATATTAGGAAAGAAGTGGGCGGCACGGTGGTGCAGTAGTTAGCACTGCTGCCTCACAGCACCTTGGTCCCAGGTTCGATTCCAGCCTTGGCCGCTTGTCTGTGTGGAGTTTGCACATTCTCCTCCGGGTGTCTGGTTTCCTCCCACAGTCCAAAGATATGCAGGCCATGTTAAATTGCCCATAGTGTTCGGTGCATTAGTCAGAGGGAGGAAGGTCTGGGTGGGTTACTCTTCGGAGGGTCGGTGCGGACTTGTTGGGCCGAAGGGCCTGTTTCCACACTGTAGGGAATCTAATCTACAGATTAAATTTGTTTACAAGTTATTTAAGTGAATCCTTCTGTGGAAATGAAATTACCTCGTCATTCAGTTTTGGTTGGCTTTAAATGGCTACTTTTCACTGTTTATGTTATTAAGTCTAGATAATTTTAAATATATTTCCAAATAGCTATTGTATAGACAATAAATGAATATTTTAGGAATCAATAAACACTGACCTGAAGGACCAAGACTGAACTCTAAACTTAAATTGTCAAACATAGTCCTTAAGATATAAAATCACAAATAATTAAATGTCATCTTTTGTAGTAATTCAGCACAATTATGATGAAAGCTCTATATTAGAATTATTTGGAAAGTTTTGCCTGTGTTTTTGTGACTGTTGCAGCAGTGACTGTATTTACAGCACATGTTACAAGCAGTAAGTGAAAGTCACATGCTTCCTATTTATGGAGTCATATCAATCCCTTTGTCAGTTGAAAGGATAGAAAGATCAGAGAGCCCAAGGCAGCATTGGTGGAAGGCCTGGAGTAGTTTGGAATGAAGTGTGTTGAGATTGTTGTGTGGGAAGTGATTATGATTGTATAATAATTAAAACACCTAACTATAATATTGAGGTTTGGACTAATAAACCATTAAATGCAATTTCAAGCCTTTTGTACTGTTATGCTAATTGAGACTGTTAAGTGGTTAGTTAAGGGCCACTTAAAGATCTCATCCTGCCATTTCTAGTAGCCTCCTATTTGGACATGTACCCCAAGCAGTCTACCTCCTCTAACAATTGTACCAGCCTCCACCACATCCTCTTGCAGCTCATTCCATACACGTACCACCCTCTGTGTGAAAAAGTTGCCCCTTAGGTCCCTTTTATATCTTTCCCCTCTCACCCTAAACCTATGCCCTCTAGTTCTGGACTCCCCCACCCCAGGGCAAAGACTTTGTCTATTTATCCTATCCATGTCTCTCATAATTTTGTAAACCTCTATAAGGTCACCCCTCAGCTTCTGATGCTCTAGGGAAAACAGCCCCAGTCTGTTCAGCCTCTCCCTATAGCTCAAATCTTCCAACCCAGCAACACCTTTGTGAATCTTTCCTGAACTCTTTCAAGTTTCACAACATCTTTCCAATAGGAAGGAGACCAGAATTGCATGCAACATTTCAACAGTAGCCTAACCAATGCCCTGTCCAGCCGCAACATGACCTCCCAACTCCTGTACTCAGTGCTCTGACCAATAAGAGAAAGCATACCAAACGCCGCCTACATGTCTGGGACCGAAGAATCCCATGATAGTCTGGCACTCTTGGAGATGGGATCTTTGTCTTCAAAGATACTGGAGCCTTGATAGTAGTTAGCAGATGGTTTGATTGTCATTTAATTCTACTTGGGTTCCTGGTAAGGTCATAGCAGATTTTGCCACCAATTTTCCAACTGTTAAAACCCATTGAATTAAATGTGTGGTTATTCAGGAGCTGGGAGAAATGGACACTTTTTTGGGTGAAGGCGATGTATTTGTCAGTGGTAGTGGGGGCAGTTATATCCTGTATATGTTATTTACTTTTGTTCCCTCCATGCAAGGATTTAATTATTGTCTTAACATTGTCTTTTGGCTACAGTTTCCTGATTTACAATTCCCATATAACACAATAAACAGATGAAATCAATAGCATGTGTTTTGCATATTGTATCTTTAAATGAACATGTAACATTCTTAAGCTATCTATGGACTGAATTTCCTCTCCAGCTTTCACAATGCACATGTTCTCAATCATAAAACAGCTGCAAAAATCACTCTTTGCTACCTTTCTAATGCTATTGAAGAACTCTTGGGATTTGGTGATACATCTGCTATGTGAAAATGGAACAGTGAAGTAGAGAGTCCCATATCCTGAGAGTACTGAAATCTTTTTTAGCCTTTTTTCTACTACAGTTTCAGAATGTTTTATTCTCTCTCTGTGGTTATTTCATAAATCAATTACCTTTTAACTGTTGCATTTTCAGCAAAAATATTTTGCAGAGCGTTCTCCAGCTAGCATTGCAGTATATCAAACGGGATTTAAGAAACATGTAGACTGAGAGTGGGTCAGACAATTTGGATATGAGAGAGAGTATCCATATGTACTGTCTTACATATGGTTACATTTGGATCTGAAGTAATCTTGTGATTGTCATTGAGTCAGTCTCGCTTTATCAAGGTTGTCTAGAGTTAGACTGAGTTCCAGTCCATTAACTATAAAGATTTGTTTGTTACGAATCCTATTCAATGACCATGAGTTGTCAACTTTCTGGTACCTTTTTTTTGGCTTTGCCTCTGATTATGGTCAGAGCTGCCCCATTATTTGTCGTTTAGAAAAAGGAAATTCCTGCAATTCTTGAACAAACTGACCTGACCCTTTTCATGTCAGAAATTCATCCATGTATAATTCCAGTTTCTCTACAGTTTTGATTTTATCTAGAATATTTTGAACTTCACTTTCAAGAACAAACTTGGTGTCATACCACTTGATGGCTCAATGGTAGGAAACAGAGGGTGGTGGTTGAAGGTTGTTTCTCAGACTAGAGCCCTGTGACTAGTGATGTGCCACAGGGGTCAGTGCTGGGATCTTTGTTATTCATATAAATTAGTAAGTTTGAGGATGATATAAAATTAGGAGGTATCGTTGATAGTGAGGAATGTTATCAAAGACTACAGAAGGATCTTGATCAGATGGGGAAGTAGGCTGAGGATTGGCAAATGCAGTTCAATACAGATAAGTGTGAGGTGTTGCACTTTGGAATGTCAAATCAAGGTAGGACTTGTACAGTAAATTACATTAGATTACATTACAGTGTGTAAACAGGCCCTTCGGCCCAACAAGTCCACACCGACCCGCTGAAGCGCAACCCTCCCAAACCCCTACATTTACCCCTTACCCAACACTATGGGCAATTCACCTGATCTGCACATCTTTGGACTGTCGGAGGAAACCGGAGCACCCGGAGGAAACCCATGCAAACACTGGGAGAATGTGCAAACTCCACACAGTCAGTCGCCTGAGGCAGGAATTGAACCTGAGTCTCTGGCACTGTGAGGCAGCAGTGCTAACCACTGTGCCACCGTGCCGCCCACAAAATGGTAAGGTCCTGAGGAGTGTTGTGGAACAGAGAGACCTAGGCGTACAAGTACATAGTTTTTTGAAAGTGAAGTCACAGGTAGACAGGTTGGTGAAGAAGGCATTTAGCATGCTGGCCTTTATCGGTTGAGGCATTGAGTATAGGAGATAGAAAGTTATGTTACAGTTATATAAATCATTGGTGAGGCTGCACTTGTGGCATTGTGTACAGTTTTGGTCACCCTATTGTAGGAAAGGCATAGTTAAACTGGAAAGAGCGCAAAGACTATTTATGAGCATGTTGCCAGGATTAGTATGCCTGAGTTATAGGGAGAGGTTGGCCAGGAGAAGGCATTATTCCTTGGAATGTAAGAGAATGAGGAGTGATCTTATTGAGGTGTATAAAATCATAAGGGGCATAGATAGAATTAATTTATATAGTCGATTTTTCCTAGGAATGGGAATTGAAAACTAGAGGGCATACGTTTTAGATGAGAGGGGAAAGATTTAAGAATGACCTGAGGGGCAACGACTTCATGCAGAGAGTGGTGTGAATCTGGAATGGGCTGCCAGAGAAAGTGGTTGACGCAGGTGCAATAGTAATATTTAAAAAGCACTTGGATAGGTACATGGATGGAAGGGACCAAATGTGGGTAAGTGGAATTAGCTGAGTGGGTACCATGGTCAGCATGGACCAGTTTGAGCTGAAGGGCCTGTTACCACGCTGTTTTACTCTATGACTCTGAGTTCTGAATGTTATTTGGAAGAATCGACAATCTCCATTGTTGCTGCCATTTAAAAAAAATGAATAGAACTGAATAGAACTAAAATTGAATTTAAAAAATGAATAGAATCACTGAACATTGTTTTCTTATTAAAATATTTTCTCATTGACTCCTGCTGGGAAATTACAACAGAGCCTGAAAAATAACAAAATACGTAAGATGCTGGAAATATTCAGCGGGTCAGTCATCATTGGTCGAGAGGAATAACCTGATGTTTCCATGTTATCTCTGTTTCTCCCTCCATTGATGCCTGACTATTGACTACCACTCGTGTTTTCTGTTCGCTTTTGTTATTATGTGCCCTGCACTATTTCTGGTATTTTACAAGTCAGTACCAGTTGTTTATGAATTTAAACTTGTGACAATAGCCACTTACCTAATAAAGTTCTCGCTCAGAAATGAGTTGACAGTGTTGGATAGTAATTAGGTTTCTAATGCTTGTGCCTGTGTTTCCTTACAATAGTGTTAAGGTTATTTGTTCTTCACTGCATCCCCCTTGAGATCAGGTGACTTGCCTCAGAAAATGAAATTAAAGATGTTTTAGACCAGGTGCAAGTTAAGTATCTGTTGTAATTTGAATTGCCTAAACCCATATGCTTTTATGGTTCTTAAGCAGTCCTAGTGCTGATTTTTTTTGTTTAAATAATTGCAAGCATCTTTGATCTCTGAATTGATCATTTTTGTTTTGCAGAGAGATTTCAAAGCAAGTGCTCATCAAATTCATTTGTATAAAATAAAGATATTCCACTGGCAGGTAGTCTGTTTCAAGATATTTGGCTGTTCATACGTTTTGGACATATGTCAAATTCTTGATAACTCTTAAATTATTGGAAGAAACAGATTGTCATAGGATCAGTAAGAAGAATTGGAATTCTGAAGAACACTCATTGGATTCGACACATTGACTCAGCTTTTCTCTCTCTCTCTCGAGATACATCCAGATCTGCTAAATATCTCCAGTGTTCTTTCTGTTTTAGAAGAATTGGAGAGAGTTGACCGGCTCGAATGTTTGTTTAGCCTGTTGCAAACTGTCTAATGTAACTGCAATTTTTAAAAATTTGCTTCTTTTAGTAAGTCTATTTTGTAAATAAGTTTGAATTTATTAACCAGTTGTATGATGTCATATGTAATGATATCTATCGTCTGCGGCGATAGCAAAGTAGTGGAATTATACAAGCTATGGTAAGGCAGATGGTTTATTCAGAAACCTGCAACATTTCATTTTAAACCAACCAGAGTTTGTCAGTAGAAAAACAAGCTTTTCAATGGAAGGTATGTGGGAAAGGAAACTCAAATCCAAGTAGAATCATTAGTATTGGTTGTAATTTCTTTTCAGACTGCAGACAATCAAAGGGTTAGTTAGGCTGAATGGCTAGTTTTCATGCAGAGTGATGCCAATAGGATGGGTTCAATTCCCACACTGGCTGAGGTTAACATGAAAGATGCTAATTTTCCATGTTTCTCTTGCTTGAGGTATGGTGACCCTCAGGTTAAATTGCCACCAGTTGTTTCTAATGGGAGAGAGCCCTATGGTCTGGTAAGACTATGGCAACTTTACCTTTTATATAGTCAAGGAAGAGTAGGAATATTGGGTGTATCTTGAAAAATAGATTTTTCTTTTAGTCACTGGAAAAATAGCCAATGAGTTTTGAAAATTTGGCATCTCCAAGGTTCTGTTCTGGAAATCATGGTTTGGATTTTCAGTGAGCTAGACAGTCTGTTAGATTGAAGTTCTGCATGGGGGCACTCTGAAATCTCCACCTTAGGACTCTCTGAAAGAATTGCCAGGAAATATAATTGCCCAGTGGAAAATTCAGTTATGCCTGGAACTGTCTGGATGTTTCTATTTAAATTGAAGACTTAAAAGAGCCCTGATGAAATTAAATAAACTAGCAACTCAGGAAAAATAAGATAATTAAAGATATAACCTGACTCCTGAGTATCTGCATTGATAGTGTAGTTGTGCCCGAAATGTTGTTTCTTCTGCTTCTTGGATGCTGCCTGACCTGCTGTGCTTTTCCAGCACCACACTCTCGACTCTGATCTCCAACATCTGCAGTCCTACTTTTCTCCTGAGTATCTGGAACAGATGCCATAATGAAGTGCACTCTCTTCTACAGTTAACATCCTAATTATCTGGCATCCTACTCCTGACACCCTGTCCTCCTACCCAACTGCCATCCTACCCTCCCTGCATCGAACATCACATTTACCTTTTGTGCTTACAATTCGACAACAACAGAGGATGTCAGGACCTTTAAATTTTCGAATAAAGCAGCTATTGACTGTGAAAACCGGGTGTAGTTTGATTTCTTCTGACAACCCTGTGCAACAAAAAGATTGTCAAAATAGAAATCTCTGTACTTCTGAGGGAATCCTTCTTACATAAAAATAAAGAAGGCCTCGAGTGACAATCTGCTTGAGGTTGCCATGCTTTGGAAAATCAGACCTATATGCCTCTGAGAGTTGTTTTATATTACAGCTGAAAAAAAATTATGTATATAAACTTTTGTTCCAGGTTTACTAGATATAACCTGACAACTCAAAGATTGGGTTACTTATTGTGTGCATAAACTACCTCTACTTTATTCTTTTACTTTGATGTTGGAGCGTACCATTTATAAACAAGTTGAAGTAGTATTCTCATTTATCGAGCCCTGCCTGTAGACCTATAAGCAAGTCACAACACTGATTTTCCAAATTCAACAGTGCATTTATTGATTCTGAAAGTTTTAAAGGACATCACAACCTGGATGACTTATTGCAGGAAGGGGAATGCTTAATTCAAGCTCAGACTGATGAAGGTCCAAGGTTATGAGTAGGGAAAGTTGATGTGACAGGAATTGTTACTATGAGCTTCTACAGTGGTTGAGTGATTCCACATGTTGCAGTGCCATTAATTCGTACAAGGTGTAGCATGGTGAATCACCAAATCAGACAATGCCCTCAAATTACTGTTCAAAGTGCTTAGACTTTTGCTTTGTCTGTAGTCTTGGCTGCCTATAAATTATTGGATAGCTTCCTTTTAGTAGCCTATAGATGTGTCTTCGGTGAAAACCAATGTAGATCAGTGTAATGGTATCTGTATAAGAGCAGATGGATGCTGGAAGCATAAAACAAAAGTGGAGAATGCTGGAGAAAACTCAGCAGATCTGGCAACGTCTATGGAGAGAGAAAACCAGTGTTAATGTTTCAAGTTCATTCTGGCTCTTCAGACTTGAAAGCTGTTGGGAAAATGTTTTATTATATACTTCCAACAGAGGTAGAGGAAGAGCAAGGGGTCAAATAGTGTAGCACCCCAGTGCAAATGACGAAGTAGTTGTTAATAGTGAAAAACAAAAACCATTGAAAAATGGGTATAAATTAAGGTATGATAGGGAGAGAATGGGCTGTCCCGTGGGTCTTTTTCTGGGGTTCTGAGGAAAGATCACTGGACCTGAAACATTTACTCTGATTTCTTTTAAATCTACAGATATTGCCAGACCTGCTGATCTTTTCTAGCAATTTCTATTTGGTGTTTCTTTGGGCGGGGGAAGGTGGCATGCTGTGTGGGGAGCGTGTGTGAGTGATGGAGAGAATTCAACATGAGAGAATGTCATGTAGTCAGTTTCTGAAGTTTACAGTTTATGTTGTCTGCATTGTGCTTCAGATATTTTTAAAATGATCTATTTTTGGCTTTGTGGTTTCTCCCACTATCTATGACACTCTGATTTAACTGACCTGACTTCTTGCACAAACACAGCAATCAGAAATAATCAGGTGTGGCATTTATTGATGTAATGCAGGGAATGGCAATTAATGGTGTAGTTTCACTTTGAGATATATAATCTAATGGCATACCAATTAGTAAGGTTTGAAATACACTTGCTTGTACTATCTGCGGAAATACCAACTGTGAAAAAATTAATGCAAGAGTACGATTTTTTCATTGTCCACCAGGAAATTAAAAAGTGGAAAAAAGCTTGGTAACAGATCCTCTGTCAAATTTCTGTTGTACTGAAGTGCCTGTTTCCTTGCTATACAACTTTATGACTCTAGTTAGGAAATTTCTCTCGCAGGAATGGAAATTTTAAAGATACTTCTTTTTGAGTTGGTATCTTGCAACTAGCAGCAGTTCAAAGATGGCTCTGGTTGAAGCTTTTGTAGTTTATAAATTGGCAAATTTAACATCATCCATGTACTGAACAAAAGATGAAGAAAATAAATTTTAAAATGTTGACTTTGAAAATATTTGCATTCTGTAATAATGAGAGGAACATGGGACTTGTAGGCCTTTCAGCCCTTCAAGTTGTCTTGGCCATTTGATGAGATCATTGCAGATTTGGTTGTGATCTCAACTCAACATTTCCTGTCTGCCTATAAGCATCGACTTCCTTGTCTATTAAAAATCTGTCAAACCTAGCCTTGAATGAACTCGATCTGGCCTTTAATGTTTTCTGAAAAAGAAATTCCACAGATTAGCATCCATCTCTGTCAGAGAGGGAAAAGAATTCTCCTAATCACTTAATTTTTACTCATAAGCCAAAGTGCTAGTCTCCCTCACAAGATGAAAATCTTTGCAGTATTCACCCTATCATGTCCTTCCAAGGCCCAGTGGTTAGCACTGATACCTCTCAGCACCAGGGACCCAGATTCATTTCCAGCCTTGGGTGACTGTATATGTGCAGTTTGCATGTTTACCCTGTGATGACATGGGTTTCTTCCCATAGTCGATTGGGTGGATTGGCTATGCTAATTCTGGAGTTGTGCAGATAAAGTAAGTCAGGGTGGGTGCTCTTCAAAGTGTTGGTGCTTACAAAATGGGCCAAATGGCCTCTTTCTGCACTGTTGAGATTCTATGATATTGTCTGTTTCAATAGCATCACCTGTCATTCTTCTAAACTCTAGACAACATCAGAACCTTAGAGAATGAGGTTAGGGATTTTTAAAATTCACTCATGGATGTAGTCATCGCTGGTTGGCCAACATTTATTGCCCATTCCTAGTTGTCCTTGGGAAGGTGTCGGTGAGCCAACTTCTTGAACTGTTAAAATCCATGTAAAATAGGTTGACCCACAATCCCCTTAGGGAGGGCATTCCAGGATTTTGACCCAGCAACAGTGAAGAAAAGGTATATAGTATTTCCAAACCAGGACGGTGAGGCTGGGTGGGGAACTTGATAGAGTTCCCATGTATAAACCTGTCCTTCTAGATGGAAATGGTTGTGGGTTTTGAAAGTGCTGTCTCCGGATCCTTGATGAAATTCTTCAGTGCAATTTTTAGATGCTGCTGCTGAGCGTTGGTGGTGGTGGAAATGGATTCCTGTGGATGTGGTGCCAGGCAAATGAACTGCTTTGTCCTGGATGGGGTCAAGTTCCTTGAATGTTGTTAGAAATGCATCCATTGAGGCAAGTGGGGGGTATTCCATCATATTCCTGACTTATGTCTTATAGATGGGGAACAGGCTTTTGGGCATTGAGGAGGTGAGTTTCTCACCACAGTGTTCTTTGCCTCTAACCTTTGTGTTTTTTTATTGTGAATCCAGTTGAGTTTCTGGTCAGTGGTAAGTCTCCAGAATGTTGATAGTGGGGGATTAAGCGATGGTAACATGGTTGAATGTCAAGTGACAATGGTTAGATTGTGTCATTGGAGTTGGTCATTACCTGGCGTTTGGATATAATGATGGGGAGCCAGGAAATGGTGGAGGAGTTGAATAAATATTTTGCATCAGTTTTCATAGTAGAAGACACAAACAACATTTCAAAGTTACTAAATAGTCAAGGGCAAAGAGAAGAGAGGAAGTAAATACAACTATCACTAAAGAAACTAATGGTACTAATGGCATGTATCCTAGGATATTAAAGGATATAGCTGCACAGATAATGGATGCTCTGGTAATAATCTCCCAAGAATCTTTAGGTTTTGTGTAAGTTCCGGAGGATTGTAAAATTGCTGGTGTAACATCCTTATTCAAAAGGGTAAGAGACAAAAACAAAACTGGTTTCTATAGGCCAGTTAAAGTCTATTACAAAGGATCTAATAGCAGAGCATTTATAAATATATAACATGGTCAAGCAGAGAAAGCCTGGCAAATGTACTAAAATTCATTTGAGAAGATAATGAACAAGATAATAAAGGGGAAAGCAGTGGATGTAATATATTTGAACTTTCAGAAGGCAATAGATAAGGTACCACACATCAGGCTACTAAATAAGATAAGAACCCACAGTGTTAGAGGTGGTATATTAGCATGGATAGAGAATTGACTAACAAATAGAAGATAGAGACTTGGATTAATGGTGGGGTTCAGAATGGAAATCTGTAACTAGTGCACTGCCACAGTTATTTTCAATCTATATCAGTGACTTGGAATTGGAAAGCAAAAATATAAAATAGCCAAGTGTGCAAATGGCACAGAAATAAGTGGGAAGTTATGACAGTTTGCAGAGGGATATAGACAGGTTGAATTAGGTGGCAAAAAAAAATAGCAGATGGGATCTAAGGTCAGAAAATGTGATATTATACATGTAGTGATTGTAACAAGGTCAGCCAGCTGGATGTCACATAAGAGTTCACTGATTGGGGCTGTTAATTTGGTGATGGGATACTGGCCTCTGTAGTGTTACTTCAGTGGCAACAAGAATAAAGTAGTGAAGAAACTTGCTTGCAACTGTAGTCTTTGAGTGGGGATAAGCATTTTTTTTCATCATACCCCTGTTTGGGAATTTTGACGTGTTTGGTCCTGCCATCAAGGACTGAGCCCAGTATGTGGAAAGAATATGCAATTTCTTCTGGGCAAACAACATTTTGACAGGTGAAAAACAATGAGTAATCCTCCTGATAGCCTATGGAGCTGCAGCTTTTCCTGTAATTAGGACTCTAACTTTCTGTGGGGCACTAGATATTAAAACCTTTCAAGAATTGGACTGACAAAATTAAAGAATATTCGACCCCAAGCCCCTCAATTCTGAAATAATATCACTTTTACTCAGGATTCCGAGAACCAGGGGAATCTGTATCAGGGTTTTCAACTAGATTAAGATTGAGTCGAAAAGTGTGGAGCTAGAAAAGCACAGCAGGTTAGGCAGCATCTGAGGAGCAGGAGAGTTGACATTTTGGGCATTAGCCCTTCATCAGGAACGTGAACGGCTTATGTCTGAAATGTCTATTCTCCTGCTCCGCGGATGCTGCCTGACCTGCTGTGCCTTTCCTGCTCCACACTTTTGATTCTGACTCTCTAGCATCTGCAATCCTCGCTTTCTCCTCCTCCAACTAAAAGTTCAGATGTCTGGCAGAAGTCTGTGAATTTGGTTTGACCCTTCATGATCTGCTTAGAGACCACCTGGTATACAGGATTAATGATGTAACAAAGCAAAAGCTCCTGCTAGCTGAAGCTCAACTGAACTTCAAGCAGGTGCTGCAACTTTTTTGTCATTGGAAAATGAGACCAGTGGAGCGTGTTGTAAAGTATTCCAATGGAAGAGGACACCCTCATCAGTTTGACTGAGCTTGGGGAACACCACTTGTGTACAGACAATTGCATAGTCTCACTCAGGACATATCCTGAACAGAGCGACTATGGGTTGATCCACAGCAAAACAAAGCTACCTCAATGTCTACTACGAGATGAAGAAAGTTAAAGTTCCTTGAGGCACTCCTGGTGTAAGAGGCAACCACCTGTGAGTTAAACAGAACCCGTGTCAGATGCCGAGTACATTGTGCTCTTAGAGGAAGTAATGCATACGACAAGATAATTTCTTATCAAATTAGTGCAAAGTGCAAAATTGGAAATTTGCACAATGGGAGCATTTGATGCCATTACAATTCTAACAATCCAGACTGAATGTTTAGATTTTAAAAATATATCGGTAGTTATAAACCATTGCTCATAAGTAACAAATTTGCAGGTGTGAAGCCAACAGCTTCATATATCAACAGGAAATCGTATCGTCATTTGGCAGTATAGAACTTGAGTATTGCTGGAAAAAGACTTACTGCTGAAGCTTTTTATCTTGCACTTAGAGACCTAAGGCGCAACTTTTTCACACACAGGGTGAGCTGCCAAAGGAAGTGGTGGAGGCTGGTACAATTGCAACATTTAAGAGGCATTTGGATGGGTATAGGAATAGGAAGGTTTTGGAGGGATATGGGCCAGGTGCTGGCAGGTGGGACTAGATTGGATTGGGATATCAGGTCAGCATGGACAAGTTGGACCGAAGGGTCTGTTTCCATGCTGTACATCTCTATGACTCTATAATTGTGTAAGTGACAGTAAGTGCTGATTGGCAAGTGGATCCTGATATAAGAGGTATTGCTATGGAGAATCAGCAATTCATGTTTACCGCCAGAATCTGCCAAGTTTGGTTTAAATTTTAATCCAGACCAACTGATTCTAACTCTGGCCAAGGAAATGAGCCAGTGAATGGCCGTCACCTATTTTTTTTGAATGGACATATGTACAGTGAGTGTACATGTTCTTTCTATCTGCAAAGAACAGGGCACACAAGTTCATCACAGCGTGAGCCTGACTGAAGATACTTAACTAGTTGACAGTGTAATTATTTTCACACTCAGGATTATCTGACAAATGTTGTCCAATTGCAGAATCACTCTTGTGAGTTCTGTATGTGTGGGTTGGTTGGGTCCAGCCAGTGCCACAGTTATTGCAATGTAGCAGTATCAAACAGCTAATGTCATCTGAGATACCTTACCATTTCCAGGACAATCTGAGGTGGACTGGGCACATTTCAGAATCATAAGTGACAACCTTTGACTTGTTCGTGACTTTGTAATTTGTACAGTGAGAAATGATCTGAGTGTAGACATTATCCTGCAGGATAGCTTTTAATGCACCCTATTTCAGCTTCAGACTGAACAAATGACTTGGGTTTATGAGGTTGCTGAAGTTATAATGCATGTAGCAATAAGAATCCCATCAAGTCCTACCTGCTCCATCATGCATTCAAATTTAACTTTTAAATGGGTTGGTCAAATAAGTTCTCTTTCCATGATATTCTACTTGAGAAATCGTAGCCGACCTGCCTTCAAGATCATTCCACATGTTGGGACAGCAATAGCAATGCCAGGTAAATTGTAAATTTTCTGAAAGAAAACTGTAGAATATGTATTAAATGAGCCAAAACTCTTTAATCATCTCCCTAGAGAGACTGTTCCATGGATTACTCTTTCTTCCATTCAAAAATATCTCTGATAAAATAAAAACAAAATATTGGAGAAGCTGGAAATCTGAAATAAAAGTAGGAAGTGCTACAGAGACCCAACAAGCCTGGCAGCATTTATGGAGCAGGAAACAGTTAACTTTTCAACTCTTTTAAAACTTTTCCAAAGAAGAATCAGACTGGACTTGAAGTGTTGGCTTTCTTTCTATAAGCCAGGCCTGCTTAGTTTCTCTGGTACTGTATTTCTATTTAATATTTTAATGGTTTTGAATTGATTTCTAAATTTTGACATTTTCAATTACTTTGGTGTCTTGGGTTCCTGTTCCAAGAAGAATTAACAGGATCCGAGAAAGAAGCATGATTGCAAGTTACTTCTCATCCATCTCATTTCTGACTAAAAGGTTTCCTTCCGTCATCCTAGTTCTTATTTCTGCAGTAGTTGTACTGTTCCTTTATATACTGTAATGATCAGACATGTACAAAACTGTCTTAAATTTGTTTATGGCAATGGTTTATGGAGTGGTAGGCTTACATCACTATTTTGGTTCAGTAGTGACATTTTCAATGCATCACAATACAGATTTGCTTTACTTGCTTTGGCGAAACATGACTGAGATAGGTTCAAAGAATGATCAGACAGAACTGTTAAACCTCTTGTATTTATTATTTTCTTTTCATTTGTCAAGGGCTTTCCTGAAGATTTTGTTGACACGTCAAACACTTTGGCAGATGAACTTAATTGTCGAGAAGCATAATAAATAAATATGTTCAAATTATTTCACAGTTTATAGCCTTTAACTTTGGAATTGTTCATTTCATTGATTAAGTTATGCAGGTGATATAAAGATATTGTGCTGGTGACCTCTAACTACAGAAAATTGGTGAAGGTATGAAATAAATGTGGTCTTGAAACAGACCCAAATCACAGGCCATTGGTTGCATTCTTTGGGCTGATGACTATTTTAAATTTTACCATCCTCTGGGTTCTATAAGTCAACAAGTTATTTATCAATTCTGAAGTATTGTCACTGATTCACCTTTATTTTCAATACAAAACGTGTCAATAAAACTGTACCAAAGACCTGACTTAACAATATACAGCAGCCTTGTATGCAAAATGCACTTCAGAAATTCACCAAGGGTCCGAAGATCACACCTTCCAAATTCACAACCACTGCCATCTAGAAGGGCAAAGGCAGTAAATACATAGGAATATCACAATCTGCCTTCCTTCAACCAACTTACCCTCCCAATTTGCAACTATATCACCATTCCTTCACTATTGGATGTGGAATCCTGGATTAGTGAACTGAAAAGTGACATTTCCTAACAAGATTACTTTGCATTGAGCAGTTCTGTTCTCCTGGTTTCACAATATTTAAATACAAATAACTCAATCTGATTATTTCAACTTGTCATATAATCATTCAATCTATTAGTTTATTTCTATCACTGAACAGAAGAATAAGGAGCACAGAACTTATGAACACCATATTAAGACCATAGGAAAGAGGAGCAGAAATAGACCATTCACCCTATTGATCTACTCTGCCATGACATTAGATCATGATTGATGTGATAATTCACATCTCCATCTTCCTGCCTTTTCATCCTAACATTTGATTCCCTCTGTCTGTCTCAGCCTTGAATATAGTTAGTCACTCAGCCTCAACTTCCCTCTGTAGCAAAGAATTCCACAGATTCACAATCCTTTGAGAGAAGTAATTCCTCCTCATATCTATCTTAAATGCACAACCCTTTATTCTAAGATTATTCCTTCTGGTTTTGAACTCTTCCACAACGGGAAGCAACCTTTCCCTATCAACTGTCTACCCTATCAACTCCTCTAAGAATCTTGAATGTTTAATTCTTTTTTTCATCTTTCATTCTTTGATATCCAAACAAGTACAGGCCCAATCTACTTTATCTCCTCAAAACACAGTCCCTCTGTACTTGCTATCAGTCTAGTGTACCTTCATTCGTCTGTTTCCAATGCCAGTATTTTTTTTGATAAGGGACCAAAACTGTTCACAATATTCCAGCAGTGGTCTGACTAGTGCCTTTAATACTTTTAGCAACACCTCACTACTTTTTGTTCTTTATTCTTTGTTAATCAAGGCCAGCATTCCATAGCCTTTCCTATTACACATGGACATCGAAAGCTCACTTTTCGTATTCATGGATAAGGACTCCTAAATCTCTGTTTTGTAGCTTACTATAAGATTTTTTCTTCATTTAAATAATGATCAGGTCCACCTCTTCCTGCCAAAGCGTATAACTTAACATTTCCCCAAATTTTGTTCCATCTGCTTAATTTTTGCCCCCACATTTGATCTGTCTGTATTCCTGTGCAGACTGTTTGTGTTATTCTTGCCACTTCCCACTTATTTTTGCATTACTTGGCTATAGTACATTCTCTTTCTTCTTCCAAGTCGTTGATATATATTGTAAATAATTGTGGCCGCAGCATTGATCCCTGTGGCAGCAATAGTTACAGGTTGCTATCCATTCTGGATATTTGACAAAGCCTAATCTTGGTATTGATTCGGCAAAAATTGGATAACTCTAAGTAAAGCGTTGTCTTCTTCAAACCATGTATTTAGTAATTTCCAGAAGATTTAGGACAGAATTCACGTTTTCTTGCTTTATTTCCTTACTATCCTTAAATGCATCTCATCCGACTCTTGAGCTTTATTCATCTTTTAATTTGCACAGCTGCATAATGTTGGTGACGTGATTCAATTGTTTCTCAAGAAAAATGTAAAAAGCCCCAAAAGGGAGATTGGAGAATGAGGCTGACCAGATGAGAGAGGGATAGGGGATAGCATCCAGGCAGTACAGACCATAATATAGTGCATTTGAAGGTGTTGGAAGGTAAAGCAAGTCTGATTAAAACTAGGTTATTACCTTGGAGAAAACCTCCTGCTCCTTACCTTAAAACTATGCCCTTCTTTGTGGAAAATTTTCTCTGTATTTACTTTGTCTATGCCACTCAGACCTTTGTATATCTCAATCAGATCAGCCCTCTGCCTCCTTTGCTCTAAGCAAAACAATCCCAGCTTATCCAGTCTGTTCTGAAAGTGTTTGATAATGTACGGATAGAAAAATGCTTCATCTTGTGGGTAAGATCATAATTAGTCCAAAAGAGAATTTAAATTTCACCAAAACAATTGGTGAGAACGTGGAACTTGCAACCACAAGGAGTGGTTGAAATGAGTAATGTTGATGGATTTAAGGGGAAGCTGGAGAAGAATATGAGAGGGAATGGAAATAGAGGGTACAATAGGGGTTTTAGATTAGCAAAGGCTGCAGTGGTCTATAAATACCATTAATTGTTATTTACTGTGTGATAGCCTATCATTTTTTCCTACTTTGCAGCAATGATTGCAATTAAGAAATCCCATATTGTCTGCAAAGCCATCTGGGCTGCCCTGTGAGCCTGAAATACATTCTAGAAATACAAGACAGTTCATCTTTACCTACATTAGATTAGAAGCTACTTATTAAGTGTCCAATCCTTATTCTAACAATATTTTCCTGAATCCTTTCAGTGGAAATCTACAATGTACTCCCAGTTTTACATTTCAATGTTTTACTTGCAACGTTTTAAGCACTTGCAAAACAAAAAAAGTTGAAGAAAATGTTGTCATTAACTTGTGATAAAAATGTCCTGTGTCACCGATGATTAGTCTTCCTAACATCAGTATATGAGTTGTCTGAAAGCTTGTGGATAAAGGTGCTGACTGGCTTCAGCATTAATCCATACAGGTTAGAAAGTCTAGAGTTGACTACCAAGTTTATGCCAAGCTATCTGATCTCATCTTTCATTAAGAACAGGCAAGGCGGTAAAAGAAGGGAAGGAGTGGCCTTTTTAGTCAAGGATAATATAACGGTGGCTGGGAGAACTTTTGACAAGGACTCGTCTACTGAGGTGGTGTGGGCTGAGATTAGAAACAGGAGAGGAGAGGTCACACTGCTTGGAGTTTTTTATCGGCCTCTGCAGAGTTCCAGGGAGGTGGAAGAGAGGATTAGCAAAGTTATTCTGGGTAGGAGTGAAAGAAACAGGGTGGTCATTATGTGGGACTTTAACTTTCCCAACATTGACTGGAAATGCTGTAACTCTAGTACGTTGGATGGATCAGTTTTTGTCCAATGTGTACAGGAGGGTTTCCTGATGCATTATGTCGAAGGGCTGTCAAGAGGGGAGACAACACTGGATCTGGTGCTTGGTAATAAACCAGGCCAGGTGTTTGATTTAGTTGTAGGTGAACACTTTGGAGAGAGTGACCATAATTCAGTTGCGTTTAGTTTAGTGATGGAAAGGGATAGGTACATGTCACAGGTCAAGAGTTATTGATGGGGCAAGGGCAATTGTAATGCGATTTAGGCAAGAATTAGGATGCATAGAATGGGGTAGCAAAATGCAGACAATGGAAATGTGGAGCTGGTTTGAGGAACACATATTGTGTGTCCTTGATAGGTATGTCCCTGTCAGGCAGGGAGGAAGTGATAAGGTAAGGGAACCGTGGTTTACTACAGAAATTGCATCTCTTGTTAAGCAGAAGTAGGAGGCAAGATGGTTCAGATGAGGTGATGGAGAGTTACAGAGTAGCTCGGAAGGATTTAAAGAGAGTTAAGAAGAGCAAAGGAAGGACACGAGCAGTATTTAGCAAATAGAATAAAGGAGAACACTAAAGCTTTCTACAGGTATGTGAGGAATAAAAGGATGACTAGGGTAGGAATAGGTCCAGTCAAAGACAGGAGTGGGAAGTTGAGTGTGGACCCTATGGAGATCGGAGAGGTGCTAAACGAACATTTCTCATTGGCTTTCACTCAGGAAAAAGAGAATATTGTAGAGGAGAAGAATGAGGTACGAGATATTAGACTAGAAAGGATTGAGATTAGTTACAAACAGCTGTTATCAATTCTAGAAGGAGTGAAAGTAGACAAGTCCCCTGGGCCAGGTGGGATTTATCCGAGGATCCTCTGGGAAATAAGGCTTTAATATTTGAGTCGTCATTGTCTACAGGTTTAGTACTAGAGGACTGGAGAATTTCAAATGTTGTATCCTTGTTCAAGAAGGGCAGTAGAGATGACCCAGGTAACTATAGACCAGTGAGCCTTACTTCTGTTGTAGTAAAGGTTTTGGAAACGATTGTAAGAGATAGGATTTATAATCCTCTAGCAAGCAACAATTTGATTTCAGATAGTCAACGTGGTTTTGTCAAGGGCAGGTGGTGTCGCACAAACCTCGTTGAGTTTTTTGAGGTGACCAAGCATGTAGATGAGGGTAGTAGGGCAGTTGACGTGGTGTACATGGATTTCAGTAAAGCCATTGATAAGGTTCCACATGGTAGGCTGTTGGCAAAAATGCAGAGGCATGGGATTGAGGGTAATTTAGCAGTTTGGATTAGAAACTGGCTTTCTGAAAGAAGGCAGCGAGTGGTGGTTGATGGAAAATATTCAGCCTGGAGTCTGGTTACTAGTGGTGTGCCACAAGGATCAGTTTTGGGACCACTGCTGTTTGTCATTTTTATAAATGACTTAGACACAGGCATAGGTGGATGGGTTAGTAAATTTGCGGACGACACTAAAGTCGGTGGAGTAGTGGACAGTTTGGAAGAATGTTACAAGTTGCAGGGGGACTTGGGTAAACTATAGAATTGGGCTGAGAGGTGGAGTTCAATGCAGTTAAATGTGAGGTGATACACTTTGGGAAGAATAACAGGAAGGCAGAGTACTGGGTCAATGGAAAGATTCTTGGTAGTGTGGATGTGCAGAGGGATCTTGGAGTCCATGTACATAGATCCCTGAAAGTTGCCACATAGGTGGATAATGCTGTTAATAAGGCATACAGTGTGTTAGGTTTCATTCATAGAAGGATTGAGTTCTGGAGCCGCAATATCACACTGCAACTATACAAAACGCTAGTGTGGCCACACTTGGAATATTGTGTACATTTCTGGTCACCATATTTTGGGAAGGATGTGGAAGCATTGGAAAAGATGCAGAGGAGATTTACCAGAATGTTGCCTGGTCTGGAGGGAAGGTCTTATGAGGAAAGGCTGAGAGACTTGGGTCTGTTCTCATTGGCAAGAAGAAGGCTAAGAGGGGATTTGATAGAGACATACAAGATACAAGAGGATTAGATAGAGTAGACAGTGAAAGTCTTTTTCCTAGGTTGATGATGTCAGCTTGTACGAGGGGGCATAACTACAGATTGAGGGGTGATAGATTTAAGACAGATGTCAGAGGCAGGTTCTTTACTCAGAGAGTGGTAAGGGCGTGGAATGCTCTACCTGCTAATGTCGACAACTCAGCCACATTAGGGAGATTTAAACAATCCTTAGATAAGCACATGGATGATGATGGGATAGTGTAAGGGGCTACCCTGAGAATAGTTCACAGGTCATCGCAACATCGAGGTCCGAAAGACCTGTTCTGCGCTGTATTGTTCTATGTTCTATCCTAGCTGGCAATATGGATATTACATCTAACCTTGGCAACCATAGGAAATCGCTGCTGCCACTGTTTATGCCCGAATATTTGATGAGAAAAGAAATAGGCTCGTGCCTCTTTATTTCCTGTTCTCACCTTGATCAAAAAGCTGGCCTGTTGTTGTTTACTGTATCATGAATGATATTTTGGGCAACATTTCAGAAGGTTACCAAAATGTTTTTTGAATCTTCTCCCTGGAGAAGCCATATTATCTGTGGAAAGAGGTAAGGAAAAGGAAAAAAATTGGTTATTTCTTGGATGCTTCATGATTAAGTTGATTTCATAGTGAGGCAGTAACATGGTGATGATGAAATTTGTCTAGTAATTCAGAGGCCCGGCCAATGCTCTGGGGGCACTGGTTCAAATCTCTTCATAGCGGCTGATGGATTTTAAATTCAGTTGTGTATCTGGAATTTGTCTTGACAATGGTGACTGTAAGACCATTGTTGAATGTTGTAAAATCATCGGGTTCGCTAATATACTTTAGGGAAGGAAGTTTATTCTCCTAAATTGGGATGACTATATTTGACTCCAGAACCACAGTTGGCTCTTAACTGTTTCCTATAGTGGCTAAGCAAGCCACTATTCTGTTAAAGGACATTTAGTTGTGAGGAAGTAATATTGAATTCAAAATGTTAACTCTGTTTTTCTCTCTCCTCAGATAGTGTAAAATGCGTTGAGTTTGTCCATCAATTTCTATTTATAGTTCAGATCTCCAGCATCCTCCGTACTTTGATTTTATTTCAGGGCAAGTAATGATATACAACAAATGGTGGCCTTACCAGCAGCGCCTACATCCTATGAATGAAACAATAAAGAAAAAAAAACTTTCTTTCCCCCACCACAATTGAGCTAAAATTTGAACGTATTATAATATTGTCAGTTTTCAATATTTTATTAATCCTAACTCTTTATTCAGCCGGTAGTGATTGAATTGACCTCTATAACTATCAGAGTTAGATTTTGCATTATTCCTGTTATGCTAAACAAACAGGGAAAGAAAATCCAGTAGCATGGTGTCTGTAAAGCCATTTGCTCATCCCCAAAATATACATTTCTTGCTCAGCCCTGCTCGAGAGGATATTAATGGTCAAAAGATAATCAGTGTAGACACAGAAATCAAGCTACTGTAGTGCAAGCCCCACTTTAAAGGAAAATGAATGGAACTTTGTACAAAGCCTTTGCTATTCAGCCAATATTTTAAAACCTCCCCTGAGTGTTCTATTTGTGTTGTGATAATATGCAGAAAGTAGTGGAAGTCATTCCCCATGAAATGTGACTGGACTGAGGATTGTATGGCTTCAGTCCATTGATTGAATGTGTACTGCTTGTTCTTTCAGGGCTTAATTATAACAAAACTGACTGACTGTGTCATGCTGAAATCCATCTGCATAATGTGAGATGAGAATAGATTGTGATAATTTCATGTTTTTGAAATGTTTATTTCTCAGTTTAAGAATCCAACTTCCTAAATTGTAATAAAGGTTTCAATAGTGCAGAGTGTATATTGCTATGTTTATAAACTTAAAATTCTTTGATCGCTAAATAATTACCATGATATGTAAGTCATAGTTTATTGTAGTTGCTGTAGGACAGTATTTAATGCTATTATAGGTAGAGTACCCCAAATCTGCCGTCTGAAAAGTACACATTTTTCTCTCAAGCCATAGAATATGGCTCATGGCAGGGAGAGAAAGGAATAATTGAAAGCTGTTCAAAAATCAGTATGTGGTTATATGAATGTTTACATCAATCACGTCCTTGAAATTATTATCAACACTGAACAGTGTTTTTGGTACTGTCGCTCAGAAACTTGTAAATTACATCACAAAAAATATTTTGTTAATACAGTATCCAAGAGGGATTTCTGATTTCTATCAAAAGTGCATCAATTTCAGACCAGTTCAGAAAGTTGAATCTAAAATGATTATTTTTATACCTGAATTCATTTTCTGATTTAACAGATAATCCAAAACTCAGGGAATTCACTCTGGCAACGGCCTTGGCCCTAAGTGTTCTGGAATTTGGACCTCAGACATGCCATAATGCAAGAATGAATTGACTAGTTTTAAATCTGCTATTCATTCTCTTGTTTAAAGTGTATCCTGATAACTAGTAGAGTCACAAATGGAAAATGCTTATACAACTAAATTAAAATGCTGTACTTGATGGAAATCTAATATAAAATCAAAATGCTGGAAACAGTTATCAGATCAGACAGCAGCTGTGGAAAGAAATAGTGGGGAAGAAATGTAATTTTAACACCACAGGATGCTGAATGAGGTGGCTTACCTCAGCATTTATTTGGACTTAATAGTTTTGGGCTAAACTTTGAAGCTTTAGCATATCCAGCGACTAAAGCAAAATGAGAACTATTGGATTGAGGTAAATACGTTTCTAGAATTTTCCCACACTTCCAATGGCCCCCAAATGAGCCCTGACAGTTGCTATACTCACCCATGTGATTGCACAAAACCCCATTACGTGGCCAGATATTGCTCTTTCATGATCCCTACCTACACATCACATTCTATCCCCCACCCCCCCAAAACACCCGATCTGCTGATCCCACTTCCTCTTCTCATCCACTTCTTGTACATGACCTTAAGCCTACTTCAGGCTCTCCTACCTGGCAGCCAGCTAACTTGAAAGTGGCCAACTGACCAGAAGGAAATTATGGTAAAAATATCAAACCCAATTCTACCATCAAGTTCTACAGTTCCTTCATCTTTCAACTTTCTAATCTCCCTATAAATTTGAAACTGTTAACTCTGTTTCTCCCTTCAAAAATAATGCCAGGTGTTGTGTTTTTCATTCATTTTATGTTTTGATTTATCCTTTCTTATGTCCTTTCTTCTTGGCATTCTCAAATCAACCTGTTCAGATGTGAAACACATCTCTGGCGCAGCTGAGCTTGAACCTGGGTCTTCTGGCTTAGAGACAGAGACACTGCCACTGCACCACATCAGCCCCTTCTTTAGTTGTTCTTAGTTAAGTATTAAAGCTAACTTTTGACAGCCCGTCAGTGTTTAATTCTATCATGCAATTTTTGGATCATGCATGGTTTGAGGGTACTTGAACTTTTCTTTTGCAGTTACTACTGTGGAGGATGTTGTAAATGAGTTTATGTTAAATGAGTTAATGTTTTAGTTTTTTTTAAAGCTAATAAATCCTTAGTTTAACTAATATCATCAGACTGTTACATGTCCTCTGCTGAGTTGCTTGATGAGCACAGCAGGTCAGGTATCATCCAAGGAGCAGGAGATTAGACATTTCATTTCTGATGAAGGGCTTATGCCTGAAGCATGACTCTCCCACTCCTCGGATGCTACCTGACGTGCTGTGCTTTTCTAGTGCCACCCTTTTCAACTCTGACTCTCCAGTATCTGTAGCCCTCCTTTCTCCTGAGTGCCATGATGTCAGCTAGTGCAGTGATAGGATACTGCACTTGACTTCAGGATGGCAATTTTGAAGAGGGAAAAGGATTCCTGATTCTGTTTGCAATCCCATGAATTTTCTTGAAAATACATGTGGATGTTGCATGAAGTGAAATTTGGGATCTGCTGTGATGTCTGCTGTAGTCTTGCTACCAAATGAATAATAGCCTTAAGGAAAAACTAACAAAAGGATGAGGCAACAAAATCAGTGAAAAGAACAATTGCAATATTCATTACCAGGAGCTGTTATCCTGGTGTTTAGTTAAAATGCTTCTATTTGCGTTGAAATTAGATTAGTCATTTTGGCAGTTGTGCAGAATTTATAAACATTTAAGGACATTTTGGTTAAGATATTTCTTCTTGTCTAAAATTTTGTTTTTTTTTCTTTGCAGGCGACATCTGACCAAACTGTCACTGATATTCAGTCATATGTTGGCAGAGCTGAAAGCTATATTCCAAAATGGAGTGTTCCAGGGGGATACTTTCAGGATCACAAAAGCAGATGCAGCAGATTTCTGGAGGAAAGTTTTTGAAGAAAAGTAAGTTCCTCAGTTTGGTACAGTTTAGAGTCCTGTCAATTTTCACCCTTTTCACCAAAACAAAAATCACCCTTTTTTTTGGTATAACTATCTTACTGATTTGTGTTTTAAGTTCTTAATGAATGGAGCATCATGTAAATTCTATACTCCTCAATTGCAGCAGGCAGGTTACCACTGATTTTCCTGTTCTACACCAATTTTTAAAGACATGCATTCCTGCTCTTTTTTTTCACTACATAGTTTCATACATGTCATGGTCTTCTCATCAGCAACCCCATCCTGACCACCTGCTTTTAGCTCCAGAGATCTCTGTATGAATTTGTTTTTCACCCATCTCTGTGAAGCCCATTCTCACAGCTGCATGCTACATTTTAAAAATAGTTTTGCATCTCTGGAGGGGTGTGCTTTCGACGTGCCGAAGTGTTATTAAAATGCAAATTTCTTCAATCAAACCTGATGTAGAGAGAGTGGAATGAAAGATTTGGAGGTTTTACTTTTCTGTATCTCTCACTCCCTCTGCTCTTACCCTCTACTGCTCATTCTATCAGACTTTTGTCTTTTCTTCTCAAGTTGAACTATACTTTCTCTTCTCTCCATTTTGCAGTGTCAGTGTTTTTCACATTTCAAGAACATTATCCTACAGTCTAACAATCCATGCTTTGCTTTCCACTGCTCATCATTTCTATTTCATGCGACCATGCTGAGTGCAAATATATTCCCCTTTCCTGTTAAGGTCAATCAATCTCTGCCAAAGTGCTCAGTGCTCTCCATTTTCTCTGTACTCAGTGCTTTGTTTCCTCTACGCCTATCTCCCTTCACCCCCAGCCCCCTCACATCACCCCGCTGCCCAAGGAAAAAAGGTTACTCCATACTTTCCCTCCTCACACCCGACAGACTCCTCCAAACTTTCTTCTCTCTATTGGTCAATTTCTTCTGAATCATCAATTCCCTCTCAGCACTGCCAGACACCAGCAGTTGATACTATCAAGCTCAACATAGCTGTTGATCAAATCAAAATTGCTCCCCAATACTAAAAAAAAGTCTAGATCCCCATTTTATTCCATTTAAAACTGAGATCCCTACATTACTCATTATTTATTATCACAAAACACCAGGAATGTTCTCCTCTTCCATGTTCTTTTCCAATTATTACCATAATCCTGCTATCTACTTAAAATTAAGAGCATCTAATTACTACTTTGTTCTGTACCCTGGGTTTCAGAAAAAGTGCACAGCCTTAAAGAAGGTGATTGTAGTTATCATTGAAGAGGTGTTGGACCATAAAGCCTAAAGTTTATGTTAACTTTCATCCTCTTGGGTATAGCTGTAGTCCTACCCTCGATGTTTTGCACATTTCTTTGCTGTAAAAATTTATTTCAAGGCACATGGGTATCGCTGGCTAGGCCATCATGGTTGCCCATTGTTAATTGCTCTGGAAAAGATTGTTAAGCTACCTTCAGTCTCTTGAACCTTTGTAGTTCATGTGTTATAGGTAAACTTGCATGCTTTTCAGAAGGGAGTTCCAGGATTTTACCCCAGTGACAATGAAGAAATGACAGTTTAGTTCCAAGTTTGTGTGGTATATGGCCCAGTGAGAGGTCGTGGCAACAATAAACAGGAAAATAATTGAACAGGTTCAAGTCGTTTAAGGAAATTGTTTGTGATTATAGATTTCCATAACTATTAAATAAATGCATGCAATCAGGTCTTTACAAAAATGTCTTTGATGTGTTTTGTTAATTAAAGGGACTTTGTATTTTTTACATCCAAGATTCCTGGCATTGTCTTAATTTAACATCTCAACAAAAATAAAATGCTGTTGTGTAGAACTCCCTTGGTAATGTACTGTCTGGATTATGAGCTCAAGTCCTGGAGTGGGGCTTGAACCTATGACCTTCTGTTTCAAAGGAGTGAAGAATCAATTCATATCAACTCTAGTAAAAAAACAAAAGCCATTGTTTCACAGTAAAATAAAACAGCCCACCAGCAAGATAGAAATAGAAAATGTGATTGCTGTACCTTACACTCAAGTATTTGTTTGAAAGCAGTCGTTAAATGGCTTGCACCAGCAGCTTCCTGGGTGTGGGAGCACAGAGCATGCACTTATTCATCAAACCAGCTGCACTCCCACTCTTGCCGTCCTTTCATAGAATGTGCTAATCTTTCTTTAGCAGTCCTGGCCTTAATTTGGAGTCCTTCATTCGAAACAGAATCTCATAGTGGCAAACAATGACTATATTTGTTTATGAATCTGTAATTGTGAAGGGATGCCAAACAAAGAAATATTAAAAGTTTAATCAGTGGTGTTCTCTCTGGAATATAAAGATCTGTTTAGTATTTTAACTTTTTGAGTGAGGTTATTTTGCATGTATTTACTATTTTGTAACTGCAAATCTCATTTGACAAAATAATTCCCATTCATATGAAGTAAAAGACCTTAAGTTTCCAATGTTGTGTTGAGACCTGTTCATTAGATGGTTGCATGTAGTGGAGTGATAATTATATTCCTGCAAATTTTGGAAAACTTCAGAGTAGCAATTTAGTCACAGAAGGAAATATTGATTTGGTTTATATGTTCAAAGGATGTGGACATTGCTGGCCAGGCTAGCATTTATTACCCATTCATACTTGCTTTGGAAAGGGATAATATATGACTTGGAGGGGAACTTGCATGTTGTATGGATCTGCTACTCTTGCCTTCCAAATGGTAGAGGCTTGGTGAGTTACTCCAGTGTATCTTATACATAGCACACACTGCTGCCACTGTGTTAGAAATGGAGTGAAGATTTAAAGTGGTTTATAGAACAGCAGACAAGGATGTTGCTCTCTCCTGAATATTTCAATCTTTTTGAACATTGTTGGATCTGCGCTAGTCCAGACAATTAGAGAATATTCCATTCCATTCTTGACTTGTGCATCGTAGATTGTGAACAGTTACTTGCTGCAGAATTCCTTGTCTCTAATCTCTCTTGTAGCCACAATACTTTTATGGTTAGTCGGTCCACTTCAGCTTTTGATTGTTGGTAACCCCCAGGATGGTAGATGCTACCTGACTTTAGTCAGAGCCAAATATAGTATAGTATACAACTACAAAGGCTGTATTCAGTTCAGAGAAGGTTAATAATTTGGTAATATAGAATTTGTGTGTTGGCCAAAAGGACACATTTTGTTGTAGCGTTTCACCTTGCACTCATTAGGACAATTTGCAAGATTCAAAGAGGCAACCAGCATTTATACTGCATGAGAGGGAAGTGCTGGATGGTTAATAAGTGGACTCTGATAGGGGCACTACCATGGAGAATACACCAATTTTTAAAACTTTAAACCAGGCAGAATTGATTCTGATGAGCCATGAATGGCTGTTACCTATTTTGCTGAGTTGAAACAAGTGTAGTGAATGTACATGTTCTTTGTGTCTGCAAAGAACAGGACCTGTGCATTAATATACGTATCCAACCACGATAGGATGGTGAACAGACAAGATTTTGGATGTTGGCTGTAATGAAAAGCTAAGAAAGTTCAACTTGTTTTTTATTTATGGAGGTGTGAAACACAAATGTGATCTAAATTTTGTAACATAAAGTTAGCTAAAAGCAGACATGAAGTTGAAACATTTCTCTTGAACTCCTCAAGACTGAAATGTAAGAAAACCAACCATAGAAGGGAAATGATAAGTTATATGGCCTGAGAAAAGGATGATGATTGGACAATCATGGCATAGAGATGCAGCTGAAATTGTTAACTGTTTTAGTTAACTGATTTCATTCCAAACCAGGCAAGTCAATTGTGATTGATTGGAGTGTTGCCAAGGCAATACTCCTGGGATTGGCTGTTTCCAGAGCACTTTCCTTAATGAAAGAAAATGTCATCAAGGAGCCCTAGCAAAACTAGAATCAATGGGTATCGGGGACAAACTCTCCAGTGGTTGGAAACGCACCTTGCATGTGGAAAAATGGTTAATGGTTGTTGGAGGTCAGTCATCTCAGCTTCAGGATATCTCTGTAGGAGTTCCTTATGATAGTGCACTCGGCCCAACCATCTTCAGCTGCTTCATCAATGACTTTCCCTGCATCATAAGGTCAGAATTGGGGATGTTCACCAATGATTGCACAATTTGCAGTGACTCAGTTGTTGAAGCAGTCAATATTCAAATGCAAAAAGATGTGGACAATATCCAGGCTTGAACTGGCAAGTAACATTTGTACCACGTAAATGCCAGGCTATGTCCATCGCCAATAAGAGACAATGTAACCATTGCCCTTTAACAGCCAATCACTGAATCCATACTATCAACATCCTGGCAGTTATCATTGATCAGAAATTCAATTGGACTTGCCACATAAACATGGTGGCAACAAGAACAAGAAAGACGCTAGATATATTGTGGGAAATAACTAGCCACCTGACTCCCCGAAGCCTGTTCAACATCTACAAGGCACAACTCAGGAGTGTTATGGAATACTCCCCACCTGCCTGGATGGGGACAGCTCCAACAATATTCATGATGCTTGACACCATGCAGACAATTCAGTTGATTGGCACTACATCCAAAAGCATCCACTTCCTCCTCCACTAACGCTTAGTAGCAAGAGATGCACTACAGGAATTCACTAAACATCCTCAGGCAGCACCTTCCAAACCCATAACCACTCCAATCTTGAGGAACAAGGGCAGCAGAACCATGGGAATACCACCATCTTCAAATTCTTCTCCAAGCTACTCACCATCCTGATTAGGAAATCTATCCCTGTTCCTTCATTGCTGCTAGGTCAAAATCTTGCAATTCCCTCCCCAATGGCAGGTGGACTTCACCATGCAGGAAGGCATCTCAACCCCACCTTGTAAAGGGGCAACTGGTGATGGGCAATTATTGCTGGCCAGCCAGCTAAGCCCACATCCCACAAATTAATTTTTAAAAAAATTGTTTGCTAACAATGATAAATAGTTGCTTGGTAGTACAGAACTCAAAATAGCTGTACTGCTGAAAAGAGATATCAAATGAGTTAGAAGCCAAATTTATTCACACTAATTCTCTATCCTATCTATCTGCGACTCTACTTTCAAGGAGCTATGAACCTACACTCCAAGGTCTCTTTGTTCAGCAACACTCCCGATGACCTTACCATTAAGTGTATAGGTGCTAGTCTGATTTGCCTTTCCAAAATGCAGCACCTCACATTTATCTAAATTAAACTCCATCTGCCACTCCTCAGCCCATTGGCCCACCTGATCAAGATCCCATTATACTCTGAGGTAACCTTTTCTTTGTCCATTACACCTCCAATTTTGGTTTCATCTGCAAACTTACTAACTATACCTCCTATATTTGCATCCAAATCAATTATATAAATGACGAAAAGTAGTGGACCCAGCACCGATCCTTGTGGCACTCCACTGGTTACAGGCCTCCAGTCTGAAAAACAATCCTCCACCATCCCCCTCTGTCTTTTACCTTTGAGCCAGTTCTGTATCCAAATGGCGAGTTTTCCCTGTAATCCATGAGATCTAACCTTGCTAACTAGTCTCCCATGGGCAACCTTGTCGAATGCCTTACGGAAGTCCATATAGATCACATCTACTGCTCTGCCCTCATCAATCCTCTTTATTACTTCCTCAAAAAACTCAATCAAGTTTGTGAGATATGAATTCCCATACACAAAGCCATGTTGACTATCCCTAATCAGTCCTTGCCTTTACGAATTAGTGTAAATCCTGTCCCTCCAATAATTTGCCCACCACCGATGTCAGGCTCACCAGTCTATAGTTCCCAAGTTTGTCCTTAGCACCTCTCTTAAATAATGGTACAATGATAGCCAATCTCCAGTCTTTCGGCACCTCACCTGTTACTATCGATGATACAAATATCTCAGCAAGGGGCCCAGCAATCACTTCTCTAACTTCCCACAGAGTTCTCGGGTACACCTGATCAGGTCCTGGGGATTTATACACTTTTATGTGTTTCAAGACATCCAGCACTTCCTCCTCTGTAATATGGACATTTTTCAAGATGTTGCCATATATTTCCCTACATTCTATATCTTCCATGCCCTTCTCCACAGTAAATACTGATACTGTACCAGTATTTTGCATCTCCCCCATCTCCTGTGGCTTCATACAAAGATTACCGTGCTTACGTTTGAGGGGATTTGTCCATGGGGCAATTGGTAACTAGGTGGGCCTAGCAGAATTGTAGATTTGCTTCCTTGTCAATATGCAAGGTAGCCTTGGCTCCTTTGATTGTCCCAAGACATTTTTGAAAGTTTCCGGGCATCTAGTTAGCACTTTGCTCTGGCAGCCAATTTCTATTTGGAACATGTGAGAACAATGTGGGTGAATCTTTCTCAACCAATATCATCCCGTCAAGCTGGGGCCTGAGCCTTTTAGTACAATCAATGGTAACTGAACCAACTGTTTCTCATGAGACTGGAACCAGAGTTGTACCCTTAATCTGTAAAGGCACCCTAGTATTGGGTCTCCGTCCACGTGAGGTCTTGTGCAAACTAAAGGTCGGAATCTAGAGCAAATTTTGTTAGAGACTGGTTCTGCAATCAGTGAAACGGCTGCACTGGTATTGATCTCCAGAGGAACTGGAGGTCAAAAGACAAAGAAAACAAAAAATGAGTGTCAGACATCCTGTTCACTCCGAACCCATTTAACCAGATGGTTATTTTGATCTGTTCTGATTTGGATGTTGCTCAGCAATTGAACTGTTCCATACCAGTTTTAGGGTGGACTTTCCAGGGTATGCACTCTTCTGGATACTGGCCTATGAGTTCTCTGACTCGATGTAGGTCTTGTGACACTCTTTTGTTGCCTCAAGTTTGCATACTGGCACCACCAACAATGCTTTACCAGCCTTGAAGAAAATTTTAACCGTTTGCCCAATTCTTGGCTTTGTTTTGGGGTTTTGCTTTGAGGATGTATCCTGAGTGAGGTGATGCAATTGTGTTTACTCAAGTGATGTTTCCCAAGTTCATTTGAACTGGCAAGGGCGTCCATGTACATCTGAATACTCAGCAACTCCTATGCTCCACCTGCTCCGTTTTCCAATGATGAAGCTAGTTGGAAGTTCAGTGGGATTCAGCTAGTACGCACTTGTGAATAGTTACATCATTAATCCTACCATGTTACTATTGAAATAACTCCACAGAGCCCAGTATCCTGTCACTAAGTCACCCTTTATTTACACAGGGAGAGTTCTAGACATTGATTCAGCTTTCTCAGAGCCGGTTCTGAGTGAACAGGATGTCTGACACTCCTGTTTTTTTTTCTTTTTTTGAAGTTCCTGATGTGAGGAGACAGTGAATCTCTTGTTTGTTTATTTATCCTTTGTCTATCAAAACGTGCAGTGGCTCAGTTTTAAAAAAAAGACACCATTGTGTAAGAGCACTATTCAATATTTCCACCAGGAAAAACACCCATGTTGTCAGTGAACCAGTAACAAGCAAAGCCTGATAACGTTAAATTCGGGGTTGGAAACCTGCAGGCTTGCTCGTTATAGGATTGAACCCATGACCTTGATGTCATTAGCACCAAGGTCTTACTATCTGACCTAACTCACCAGTATGATATTGTTACGAGGAGGACTGCGGCTATTGGAGATCAGAGTTGAAAGGTGTGGCGCTGGAAAGGCACATCAGGTCAGCCAGCATCAGAGGAGCAGGAGAATCAATATTTCAGGCATAAGCCCTTTATCAATAATGTTGGAGGGAATGGGGGGAGAGAGGAGAAGGGGAGTGAGGGATAAATAGGAGGGTGGGGTAGGGTTGTGGGGAAGTAGCTGGGAAGGTGATAGGTGGATATGGGGAGGTGATGATGATAGGTTGGAGGGGAGGGTGGTGCAGAAAGATGGGAAGGAAGATGGACTGGAAAGCTGTTCTTCTCTGTCAGCCAGGGCTCCACGATTGGGCTGTTAATCTGGTCCAGTCAGAGAATTAGTATTCAATGAAGTCCACCTGCCTGACCTTGTTCCAATCACTACACAGTCAGTGATAACCCAGGATGTTGGTGGTGAGGGATCCAGTGATATAAGAGTTAAAATTTCCTCTTGTTTTAGATGGTCACTGCTTGGCAATTATGGGGCACAAATATTACTTGCCACTTATCAGTCCAAGTCTGGGTACTGTGAGGTCTTGATGCGTTGTTAAGATCGGACAAGTGGAAAGTGTTCACAAAAGATTTACAAGGATTTTGCCAGGGTTGGAAAGTTTGAGCTATAGGGAAAGGCTGAATAGGCTGGGGCTGTTTTTTTTTAGATTAGATTACATTACAGTGTGGAAATCTGGAGCATCAGAGATTGAGGGGCGACCTTACAGAAGTTTACTAAATAATTAAGGGTGTGGATAGGGTAAATAGACAAGGTTCAAGTATGGGGACGGCAAACACGAGGGGACACAACTTTAAAGTGAGGGGAGATAGGTATAAGACAGATGTCAGAGGTAGTTTCTTTACTCAGAGAGTAATAAGGGTATGGAATGCTTTGCCTGCATCAGTAGTAGATTCGCCAAGTTTAAGTGCATTTAAGTCGTCATTGGACAGACATATGGACGTACATGGAATAGTGTAGGGGGGATGGGCTTCAGATTAGTATGACAGGGCGGCGCAGCATCGAGGGCCGAAGGCTGAATGTTCTATGTTCTATGTCTTTTCCCTGGTGTGGGGGAGTCTGGAACTAGAGGTCATAGGTTTAAGGTGAGAGGGGAAAGATGTAAAAGGGACCTAAGGGGCAACTTTTTCACACAGAGCGTGCATGGAATGAGCTGTCAGAGGAAGTGGTATTGACTAGTACAATTACAACATTTAAAAGGCATCTGGATGGGTACATGAATAGGAAGGGTTTTAGAGGGATGTGGGCCAAGTGCTGCTAAATGGGATTGGGGTAGGATATTTGGTCAACATGGACAAGTTGGACTGAAGGATCTGTTTCCGTGCTGTGCATCTCTATGACTCTAATTGAGCTCCTAGACTGAAACTTAGCTTGAAAAATCATGTTTTGTGTTTCATTGAACAATGTAGTCTCTCCCTGAAACTTAAGCAATTAATATTGCAGTTTGTTTTAACAAGAAAACAAAACCTTATTTACCTTAAAAAGGTATAGTGTAATAAACCATGCTATTTACTAATAGAACACATTGATCGATTTTTAAACACAGTAATAGTATAATCCTATTAATCCCAAATCACTCCTTTACAAATTCTGAAAAAAATTGACATCCCTTTGTTGAGGCCTTCCCTGTTTTCCTTTATTTTTCTCATTTTTGTTTAGGAATTGGACTTTGAACTTTGAACAGCAGCTAGCCTGGAAAGATAATTTCAGGTTAATTATTGTTCTAAGAGCACTACGGATATTTCGTCACCTGGACATGTTGTACTGAAGGACTGGCAGCCCGTTTGATGTTGCATTGATCAATTGAGGGGAGGCTGTTGCTGGTCAGCCAACTACAAATACGTTGAAAAAGTAACACCATTGATTTAATCCTAACTAGAGTTTTGGGGCAGAAGGCTGTGTACTCAGATGCTGTGTTGGAGTTTTATTCTCTCTCATTTTATATTCAGTTAAAGAATTATTGAATGTTCTGAGAAAAGAATTCCAGTTTGTAAGAAATAAGTGAGTCTTTCTTGGAGCCTGCTGGAACCTGTTCGCATTGACGTGACTTTGGAATTGAAGCAAGATACAATTACATATCACTGTAATTCAATACATTGTTCAAGGATTCTTTAGAGACTTGGTACTCATTGTTGAAATGGTTATTGAACTGGCAATTACATCTCTTCTTTTCTTTTCAATTTATTCCTTAACTTTGTGTGTGTGTGTGTGTGATACGTGCCTATTTGTGTGAATGCGGGTAACAATCAAAGAAGATTTAGACATTATTAGATTACCTTGTTTACTTTTGCTCTGTTAAAATTACAGCATTAATACATTAATTTTTGTTTAATTTAGAACCTTGGTTAACCTGTTATTTTTAAAGTCCACTTAGGAACAAGTTGACAACTTTAAGGCATTGAATATTTAAATTTCACTATGTTGCAAATCCAGTGATAGCAGAGCTGATTTAGCTTAGCTTGCTGTCCTTATGTCATAACATGCTGGACAGTACCCAGAAGCACCTCTTGTACTATACTTGCACCAGAGGAAACCATCTTTTCCTAACACCTGATTAAGTTAGAGGTAATTCCTAGACTGGAAATGCTGATAGTTTCTTTCCAGAGTTGGCATATCCCTGAGCTTAATTATACTGCACTTCAAGTAATCCCTTCAGGTTTTATCCCAGTTCGAGATAATCTGGTTTTACTAACTGTTCCCTTCCTCATAGTGCTACTAGATACATCCATCCCCATCCAACTACTTTACAGAACTGCCTAAGATGAAGTAAAATTCAAAAAATGTATTTCCCTCTCTGGCGGTGTTTCCCCAATGGGTGAAAAAGCTATAAGTATAGAAGTTTCTAACAAAATGGTTTACCTTGTTAAATTATAGACCATTCTAAAATAAACAAAAATCCAATAATGCCGCCAAGGTAGCATGCTCAAATTTTTAAAAAGAAATTACCACAGCTACAGAAATATTTAGAGTTAATAATTAACTTCTGACACACAGAAAACTCATTTCATCAACCTAAACTTAAAACAATTAACAATGAAAATATATACACAAACACAGATAGGGACAAGACTGCTTTAGCATTTGATGAGTCTCACATGGTGTGGTATATTGAAGAATCATCAAACATCCCCACTTCTGACATCGTAATGGAGGGGTGGTCCTTGATGAAGCAACTGAAAATGGTTGGATCTCCTGCAGTGATGTGTTAAGTGTGACTCCAAGCCCTTGACTTCAATTTTGCAAAGGTTTCTTGATGTTGTGTTTGATCAAATATTGACTTGAGGTTAAAGGCAGTCACTCTCTCCTCTTCTGTGGAGTTCATCACTTTTGACCAAGGTTGTACTGAGGTCATGGGCTCTGTGGTTCAGGCAGAGGCCAGCCTGAGCATCAGTGAGCAGAATGTTCCTTTTATAGCTACTAATTAATAGTACTGTCAATGACCCTTTCTATTGCCTTGCTCATTTGCAAAGTAGACAGTTAATGGACCAGGTTAGATTTGTCCTGTGTTTTGTACACAGGACATTCCTCAGTAATTTTTCAGTTTGTTGGGTAGGTACCAAAGTTGTAGCTGGACTGGAATAGCTTCTAGGAGAAAGTGAGGACTGCAGATGCTGGAGATCAGAGCTGAAAATGTGTTGCTGGAAAAGCGCAGCAGGTCAGGCAGCATCCAAGGAGCAGGAGAATCGATGTTTCAGGCATGAGCCCTTCTTCAGGAATAGCTTACCTACTTAAGCTCGAGTCTTCTGTAGTATTGCCAGAATGCTGTCAGGGTCCAAAGTCTTTGTAGATCTGATATCATGTGGAATGAATTGAATTTGTTGAAGACTGACATCTGTGGTGCTGGGCACCTGAGGAGAAGGTCAAAATGCTTGGCAGTTTTGGATGGAGATGGATACAACTGCTTCAGACTTGTCTTTTGCACTGATGTGCTGGGCTCCCCTTTATTGAGTATGGGGATATTTTGGAATCTGCAGCTCCTGGTTTTATTATAGTTGTCCATTGCCATTCACAACTGGTGAGGTGGGACTGCAAGGTTTAGGTTGTGGGATCACTTGGCTCTGTCCGAATCTTGTTGCTTCAACTCTTTGGCATGTAGATGGTCCTGTAAAGGTTATTCACCAAGTGGGTGCATCATTTTTATATATCCCTGGTGCTGTCTCTGGCATGTATTCATTGAATTAGTGTTGATGATTTGATTTGATGGTAATGATAGAATGGAAGATGTGCCATGAGGTTTAAGATTGTGGTTGAATCCCTTTTTGCCACTGCTGCCGATGATCTGTAGCACCTTTTATAGATGGCTAGTTTTGAGTTGCTAAATTTGAAATGCATTCAAAGTCTGTCCCATTTACTGTGATGGTACTCCAGTGAGACACAATGTGATGGCCGTTTTCCTCAATATGAAGATGGGATTTAACCTGTGACTATGCAGTGGTCACTCCTGCCAATACTGTATTGAGTGGATACATCTGCGAGGTGTAGGTTTTTCAGAGCAAGATCAATTAGATTTTTGTCTTTCACCTGTCCTCTGCTACAAGTGCTTTGGTTCCTTGACTTGGTTGTATTTAGAATTTTTTTCTTTGTGTTAGCTACACAGAGTGGCAGCAAGCTTTTTGACTATAGAGAGCATCAGAATTGACTCAGATTCTGATGCCTGATGTCCAGGTTTTTTTTAGCAGTCATCATTGGATATCACTTAAAACTGGAAATTAACATCGACTTTTGGAACCTTACAGTCAGCTTAGAATGTTACAATTTTACCCATCAAAGATAAGTTAAATCAATAGTAAATGAGAGTTGAATGCAGAATTTCTGTATTGGTACTTGTACTTCACCACAAGGGTGGATGTGAACTTTTCTATAAATGTATTTAGTTTAAGTGTTGGAGCTGCAGAAGACTGCAGCAAATTAGCAAGATACAGAGTTACTTTCAGTGGTCGTTAATTTCCTTGCACAACAAGTATACATTTGATGCATACATTTACAGAGAATCAGTTTGTGTAGGTCAGATAATTCCTCAAAGAACAGAAAGAAAATCCAAGAAAATCTAACTCTACAATGCACAGGTATGCTTGTGCAGCATGATTTAATTGTCCACTTAGCAACTGGTGATAGTTGTACATTGTGGGACAAGTTGATGGGTGGAACATTTACTTCTCATGGGTTTCTTCCCTTTTCTATCTTCACTTTTCAGTTTCAAGAATTTTCATGGCATAATTGTCAGTAGAAAGTAAACACTGAAGAAGTGATGTGTCAGCAATATCAGTGGTCTGCTGAGGATGGGGTAATTTATACAATGCGGATGTGAACTATGTGGCTGCTGTCAGCTGCATATATAAAAATGATGCACCCACTTGGTGAATAAACTTTACAAAGTACTATAGATAGCATTCCTGAAGAAGGGTTTATGCCCAAAACGTCAATTCTCCTGTTCCTTTGCTGCTGCCTGACCTGCTGCGCTTTTCCACCAACACATTTTTAAACTCTGATCTCCAGCGTCTGCAGTCCTCACTTTCTCAAAGTACTATAGATACCATTTTATAATGACCTAAATAACAGGTGGAACGGACTGATGGGTGTGTTAGAAGACAGCCAATTGAAATTACCAACATCTTCTAATTGTACTTGTAGTTAATCAGACTGGCATTATGCCAAAGTAAAATGTGCAGCATTCCAAACTGCTTCATTGTTATTTTTATGATGACTGACCTGCCTCTCCTCCTTGTGTTAGGACAATCGTTCACTGGAAGGTTTTTCGACAAGCCTTACATGATGTTCACCCAATCACCTCTGGCCTGGAGGCCATGGCCTTGAAATCTACTATCGATCTAACATGCAATGACTTCATCTCTGTCTTTGAATTTGACATTTTCACTCGACTTTTTCAGGTAAGTACTGTATATCCGCATATGAAAAGACTAATAAACTGATGGTCTTGAGAACAATTGCAAAGTTGCATTTAGCCCTGCCTTTTGTTTGGGCCAGCAACAGAAAGTTTCTGCTCCTGAATGTTATCCTTCCACCTTTGTAGAAAATATTTTTGCATCTGTTAAGGTTAAGATCTGATTTATGATGTGCTCACCTTTTGTGTTCAGACATGAACAGTTGGCTGGCATAGGAGAACTATACCTCAGCTAGTGTTTACAATTTGCCAAGGTCATATGGGATGGAGAGTGTAGTGTTTATGGAAATTGGATGGAAAATGGAGAACATAGGATTGGTATCTTCAGTTAGTTTTGATTCATTTAATTAGGTACTGATTTATTCAAGATCGAAAAAGGAGTTCGAAGAAAGATATTATTAAACTGGGGAGGGTTTAGAAGAGTTTTACCAGGATATTGCTGGGTATGGAAAGTTTGAGTTATAAAGAAAGGCTGGGTCGGCTGGGACATTTTTTTACTGGAGCATAGGAGATTATAAATAGAAGTTTATAAAATAATGAACGGTATAGATAGAGTTAATGGTAGTTATCTTTTCCATAGTTGGGGGATTTCAAGACTAGGGGGCACATTTTTAAGGTGAGACTTTTCTGAAAGAAGATGTAGGGCAAATGTTTTATACAGAGGGTGGATTGCACATGGAATGAACTTCCTGTGGAAGTGGTGACTGCGGGTACATTTAGTGTTTAAAAGACGTTTGGATAGGTGCATAAATGGGAAAGGTTTGGAAGGATATGGGCCAGGAGCAAGCAGGTGGGGCTAGTGTAGTTTAGGATTGTGCTCAACATGGACTGACTGGACTGAAGAGTCTATGACTCTATTACGCAAAGACTTTTACTTCCTTAGGTGATAAACCACTTTTACAAGAATGAAGGAAAGAGCTGGAACTATGAAATATGAAATGCTTTTCCATAAGGCTGTTTATTTCAATTTATCTCTGGGTTCAAATAGTGACGGTTCATTTCCTCTTCAAATGTTTGTTCATGACTAGTGAAAGCTAAGGTCAGTATGTGCTTCTCATCATGAATAGATTTTGTATATCTACAGGCCATGGAGGTATCTGCTATTTAATTATAAATTGCTTTTCTATTATGAACTTGAGCATTGCTACTCCTGTAGCACGTATCGAACAATATGGGAGTACTTAGATAATTGTTCACACTGACCATCTACTCAACATAGATGCAAATCTAACAACATTGCATGTAAAATTCACAGCTTTATTGTGCAGCATTGTTGAAATGCAAGAGCTATTTGGAATTAAGGTGTGACAATCAAGAAAGACTGAACAAGCTGAAGACTTGTCTTCTCAAAAAAGAAGACTAAGGCTGACCTGCTGGAGATCTTTAAAATTTTAAATGCATGTGATAGCATGAATGTAAGTTTGCTTGCTGAGCTGGAGGGTTCATTTTCAGACATTTCGTCGCCATACTAGATGACATCTGTGAGCCTCTGGCGAAGCACTGGTGGTATGGCCTGCTTTTTATTTGTGTTTAGGTTTCTTGGGGTTTCCAAGGAAGCCTAAACACACAAATAACAAGTGGACCATACCACCAGTGAGCGTCTGGTGAAGCACTGATGATGTTACCTAGTCTGGTGACAAAATGTCTGAAAATGAACCCTCCAGCTCAGCCAGCAAACTTACATCCAGAACCTCAACCTGAGCTATAAATCTTCTCAAAACTTGCTAATGTGATAGCATTGCTGAAGAAAAGATGTTCACACTTGTAGAGAGCCTAAAACTAAGTGCCATGACTGTAAGAAAGTCATTAAGATGTCTAATAAGGAAATTTGGGAGAATTATTTTACCCAGAGAATGACATGAACTTAGAACTCCCTACTTCAATGAGTGGTTGAAGTGAATAGGGGAAGATAGAACATAAACAATAGAGCACAATGCAGGCCCTTCAGATAAGTGAAAGGGAGGGAAAGGAGTAGAAAAGTATATTTAGGATTAATTATCTTAAGCCATTATTTTATTTTCATGTGCAGATTCCCCTTGTCTAAACTGGCATTTGCAATATCGTAAAAATATTGTGAAACAATTTTTTTTCTAATCCAGGACTGGCATCATCATCTCCTATAATGCCCCGCCCTGACTCGCATTAGAATTTTAAAAATTATTAAATCCTTTGTTGAATTTTGATATAGTCTTTTGGCTGCTTTCATCGGGGGGCATCTGACCTTAGCAGGGGCAATTTAAAAACCCCATTTGAGTGAATGGTTTTGCAAAAGTTAACTATGTAATTCTGTTTGGAAGGCAAGGATTGTCAGTTCCTTGACAGTACTGGCCATGTTTGTCTCTCTGATAATGACTTGTATCAGTCTTGTAAAAGTTGCAAATATGTTGATCTAGATAACAACTCAAAGAACTGTGGATGTTGTTAATCAGAAACAAAAACAGAAATTGCTGGAAAAGCTGAGCAGGTGTGGCAGCATCTGTGGGGATTGATAAAATGTGGATCTGGAGAAAGCACAGCAGGTCAAGCAGCATCAGAGGAGCAGGAGAGTCGATGTTTCAGGCTGGACCCTTCATTAGGCAGCATCCATGAAGAAAAATTAGAGTTAACGTTTCGGGTCGAAACAGTTTTGAGGAAGGGTCATTGGACCAGTGAAGTTAACTCTAATTTCTCTTTGCAGATGTTTTTCAGCAAATTCTGTTTTTGTTCTTGTAATTGGTCTCAATTTGTTTTTCCATGTTACATGACTACAGCCATCTATTATCCATTTTCCAATCCAATTATGTACTTTTAATATTCACAGCAGTATTGACATGACCCTACAACTACAAAACAGAATCTCATCCTTCCTAAGAGGACTTAAAAAAAATCAGGAGGATTAAACAGAACAGACTTCCAAAATATGAAACCAGATGAGTCCAACATGCCACGCTTCTACGGATTACCAAAAATGCACAAACCTGGGGGGCTCCCCTCAAACCCATAGTCTCCCTACCTGGTACACCAACATACAGACTAGCCAAGGAACTCCACCAAAAACTAAAACACCTAATTAAAGATTCACGCCACTCCATTCACTCAACCCAAGAATTCCTGAACACCATCAAAGACACCAAGATGGAATAATGGTCTCCTTTGACATTACAGCCCTTTTTCACCTCAATTAACATCAACCTGGCCAAAGAAATACTGGCATCACTACTGTGACAACCAGGACCACAAACACCAAGCAGCATCAACCTTCTCACTAAAGACAACATCTTCACGCTAGTGGACCTGTGCCTCACCACCCACTTCACATTCAATAGGAAAACCTACAGACAAATCAACAGAACACCCAGGGGATCATCAATATCAAGCCTCATAGCAGACGTAGTAATGCAGAGACTTGAACAAGCTGCCCTCCCATCTATCCAACCTAAACTTTGGGTCCACTGTGTGGATGACACCTTTGTCATCACAAAACAGACAAATGAGAGGAAACACACAACGCCATCAACAATATCCTGACAGGCATAAAATTTATAAAAGAGGAGGAGAATGACAAAAGACTCCCATCCCTAGACATGACAGGTGAATGTACAGTTAACTGAGAGCTTCAAACCAGCATCCACAGAAAAACAATACACACTCACCAAATACTTAACTTAAGAAGCAATATCATTGCAACACCCACAAATGGAGTTGCATCAAGATGCTATTTCAATAAGCTACATCACACTGCAGCACCCAAGAGCTACAAAAAGCAGAAGCAAAATATCTGTACAACGTTTTCAAGAAAAACTGATGCCCATTAAACACAATCCACTGATTTCTTTGAAACAAACCCAAGCAAGCAGACACAGTGCAATCAAAAACTATAGCCACATTACCTTACATCAAAGACGTATCAGAAATGACTTCCAGACTACTCAGACCTCTTGGCATCATGGTAGCCCACAAACCTTCCAACACACTTAAATAGTGACTAGTGAACCTAAAGGATCCATTAGATACTACCAGCAAAACTAATGTCATTTACAAGATACCATGCAAGAACTGTATAAACAATACATTGGACAAACTAGCAGGAAACTTGTCACCAGGATACATGAACACCAACTAGTCACCAAAAGGCACGACCTGCTATCTCTAGTTTCCATACATACAGACAAAGAAGGACACCACTGTCTGGAACAACACGCACGTCTTAGGGCAGGCAAAACAAAGACAAACACGAGAATTCTTAGAGGCATGGCATTCTAACCAGGACTCCAGCAATAAACACATTGACTTAGATACCATCTACCCTCCCTTTAAAAAAAACAGAAATGGCATCACCACCTTAAGAAACCAAGACCTATAAGTAGAGAGACAGGACATATCACCAGCACTTCACCGAACATTCTCACTGATATCTAGTATGGTGACGAAATGTCTGAAAGCAAATCTTTCAGCTTGGCGAGCTAACTTGCATACTTATCATCAACCTGAGCTACAAATCCTCTTAAAAATTGCTAGTATAGCTGCAAGCCCACTTGCATTTGTCCAGGCTTCTATTTTAGTCCTGCTGTTGTAGGGAGCCACCCACATACATGTGTTTATTTTATTTAGAAAGCAAGGAATCAAATGCAGGTAGTACCGATCATGCAGTAAAAAATCCAAGCGTTACTATTTACATGGCTGGAAAGAAAAGCTGGCAAGGAAAGGATGAAGAAATGGAGCTTAATTTAGTATTGCAAAATACTTAACAGCAGTCTTATATTGTCACGTTTAAATTGTTTATTCAAGTAACTTGTGGAATTGATGTACTAAGGCAAACTTTAACTGTGGAAATCCCTCTCAAACAATTCACAGGAACCTTGATTGTCCAAATGAGCTGGGAGGGCACTATTTCGTTCGGAAATTGATTATTCGATTAATTGATTAAGTGCCTTTCCTCTGGGGCTCGGCGTTTTCCCCATTCAGGAGACTAGACAGCAGCACTCCGAGCGTGAGCTCCACCCCCAACCCTGTCCAACACTGCCACCCCTCCAAACCTGTCCAACCCTGCCCCAACTCCTCCCCTGTCCGCCCCCAACCCTGTCCAACTTGCCCCCCACCCACCCATCCACATGCGTGCACACACTCGCGCACACGCACACACCCACCCATATGCACACCCACACACCCCCACACACACCCCTAGCTACACACACAACTTTTTACCGCAACTTTTTGACAGGTTCCACCTTTGCTCTGTACAGACTATGTTGGAGAGATTATCTGATGAAGAGGGTTTAGGGTACACCCCAGTGTAGAACTCCAGGTGACGTGTGGGTGGAGAGAGAGGTGGGAAGTCAGTCATTTGTTGACAGTGCCTGGACTCCCATCAGTCCAGGAGTGTTCTCGGCAGCGTTTCAGGAAGTGGAGTTCAGTTTTAATCATTGATTGCGTCTTTTGTTTTCAGTGTTGGTAACACAACTTTGATATAATGTTTCTATCGGCACCTCGAGATCTCCTTCGGATAATCTGATATTCGGATAATCGAGGTTCCTCTGTATCAAATAGAACCGTACACTTTTCATCTGAGATAAGTGCTATGGAAAGAAGTTTACAAAACCACTTATGAATCAAATAAGAATGCAAGACTCCTATCTACTGTTCTGAAGAGAAATCACGAGGCAGCACGGTGGCTCAGTGGTTAGCGCTGCTGCCTCACAGTGCCAGGGACCCAGGTTAAATTCCAGCCTCGGGTGACTGTCTGTCTGTGTGGAGTTTGCACGTTCTCCCTGTGTCTGCGTGGGTTTCCTCCGGGTGCTCCGGTTTCCTCCCATAGTCCAAAGATGTTCAGGTAAGGGTGGATTGGTCGTGCTAAATTGCCCATAGTGTTAGGTGCATTAGTCAGGCGTAAATACAGGGTAGGGGAATTGGTCTGCTGGGTGGGTTACTCTTGGGAGGGTCGGTGTGGACTTGTTGGGCCGAAGGGCCTGTTTCCATACTATAGGGAATCTAATCATAATGGACTCAAAACATTAGCTGTTTCTCTATTCACAGGTGCTTTTGGATCTGTTGAGTTTCTCTAGCATTTCATTTTGTTTTTTTTATTCCTTGAACTATCACAGCCAGTATAGAGATTGAAAGCAAAACACATTTCTGGAGTAACTCTTCCAGTGTAGAGAGAAAGGCAGAGTTAACCTTTCGGGGCCAGTAATCATCCTCCAGAACTGAGATTGAACCAGTTGGTGTCAGGATATATATTTTTTAATTGATTTATCAAAAATATCAAAAATTGACTTCTCTAGAAATAATTAATTCTGGCCAAGTGTTCTGCTTCTGCATCTGATGTTTGACTCAAATTGAATGTGCCTTGGCCTTCTGAGCATGAACACGTAAACGCTGCCCTCTATCCCTTTCCCACCCTTAGCATCCCAGACAATAAAAAAATGCTTGAGGAATAGAATTTGTGTAGCGGAAAGACTTTTTCCTATGGTTAAAGTTGCAATTGTCTTTGTTAAGTAAGGATTTCAATTTTTTTTCAAATAGGCTTCCTTGTTTTAGGCAGAGGTCACCTGATATCCCAAGAACCATGCAGTAAAACCTCTTAATTAATGCATATATTTTCATGGGTGAAGTGAAGAAGAGTAGCAAGGGCTGTGTTAATACCTTTCAATCACAAATTGTCATGTCTATCCTTGGTACTTTACACATCCTGTTTTCATACCTCACTTATTTCTGATATCGGTGTTAACAGTTTTTTGTTCTAAAGTGTTTGAAATCATACTATGTAATATTGCTAACAGATAATGTATTTGTACAAAATTTCCTTTATCAAATTTTTAAAATAAGTTTGTTAGTAATATTGCTCTACATTTCAATGAAATAATACAATGTGTAAAAGCTCTATTCACATTCTCTTGAGTTGACACCGTGGGTTTAAAGAGTTTTGCAGTTTGGAAATTTAAGCATACTTCAGTAGTCTTTTGGAGATTTAGAATATTACAAAATAGAATCAGGTAATTCCACTCGTGATGTCTATGCCAGTGCTTTTATCAACAGTAATCACCTGTTGGTAGTCTCTTATTTATTTCCTGTGCCCATTATTATTTTTTGCTTTCAGGTAGTTTGCAATAGAATAATATATTTTAGTTGTTCAGATCATTAAAAGTGCATTAAATTGGTTCCAATGTTTCATCCATGGGAAAGTATGCTTATGTAATGAGAAGCAAAAATCTACTTCTAAACGTGAAACAAGGAGCAGCAGTAGGCCGCTAGTCCCTTTTTAAACTTGCTCCTCCATTCAATATACTCATGGCTGATCCTCTATCTCAATGCCATGTTCCTGCTTTCTCCCCATACCTCTTGATGCCTTTAAAATCTAAACGTCTATTTATCTAATTCTTAAATGTATCCAGTCACTTGGCCTCCACAGTTTTCTGTGGTGGATATTTACACAGGTTCTCTATCCTTTTAAGTGAAGCAATGTTTCTTCATCTCAGTCCAAAATGGACTACCTGAATCCTGAGACTGGTTCTAGATTCCCAAACCAGAAGTCATTCTCAAATCTTTTTGTTTTACCACTGGAAGGTTTTGTTCTCTGATACACTCCATGGAGCGTCGGAGGCTGTGCCACCGTGTGGGCGGCACGGTGGCACAGTGGTTAGCACTGCTGCCTCACAGCGCCAGAGACCCGGGTTCAATTCCCGCCTCAGGCGACTCTCTGTGTGGAGTTTGCACATTCTCCCTGTGTCTGCGTAGGTTTCCTCCGGGTGCTCCGGTTTCCTCCCACAGTCCAAAGATGTGCAGGTCAGGTGAATTGGCCATGCTAAATTGCCCGTAGTGTTAGGTAAGGGGTAGATGTAGATGTGGGGGTATGGGTGGGTTGCGCTTCGGCGGGGCAGTGTGGACTTGTTGGGCCGAAGGGCCTGTTTCCACTCTAAGTAATCTAATCTAATCTAATCTAAAATTTACAAACACTCCATAAGGTCCCACCGCTAACTGACTTCCTTCCTATGTTTTTAAATTTGTTCTCCAATGTGGGCTGAACAACTTCCAATGCTGGTATATCTCTCCTTAAATAAGTGGGCCAAAAATGATACATAGTACTTTAGGTGCCTTCTCACCAATGCTCTCCCAGTTATACTATGAAAGAGCTACTTGTATACTCCACTTCCTTGCCGTATCGGCTAACATTCTGTTTTCATTCCTATGATTTCTTTACTGGGATATGAAATTTTTTGATTCATGTTTGAAGATACCTGTCTTTTGCTATTACCTTGTCCCTGCTCTGCTGAAGCCTCAATATTTGTTATTGCCATTATATGTTATTTTCCCCCATGTACTTGAAGTACTTGAAAGTAGAGTTGCAAGTAGATAGGATAGTGAAAAAGGCATTTGGTATGCTTTTCTTTATTGTTCAGAGCATTGCCGAAAGGAGTTGGGAGGTCATGTTGTGATGTTGTACAGAACATTGGTTAGGCCGTTTTTGGAATATTGCATGCAGTTCTGGTCTCCTTCTTATTGGAAGGCTGTTGTGAAACTTGAAAGGGTTCAGAAAAGATTTACAAGGATGTTGCCAGGGTTGGAGGAATTGAGCTACAGGGAGAGGCTGAACAGGCTGGGGCTGTTTTCCATGGAGCGTCGGAGGCTGGTGGGTGACCTTGTAGAGGTTTGTAAAATCATGAGGGGCATGAATAGGATAAACAGACTAGGTCTTTTCCCTGGGGAAGGGGAGTTCAGAACTAGAGGGCATAGGTTTAGGGTGAGAAGGGAAAGATTTAAAAGGGTCTTAAGGCGCAACTTTTTTATGTACAGGGTGGTGCGTATATAGAATGAGCTGCTAGAGGAAGTGGTGGAGGCTGGTACAATTATAGTATTTAGAAGGCATTTGGATGGGTATATCAATAGGAAGGGTTTAGAGCGATGTGAGCCAAGTGCTAGCAAATGGAACTAGATTAGGTTAGGATATCTGGTTGGCATAGACAAGTTGGACCAAAGGGTCTGTTTCTGTGCTATACATCTCTATGACTGTACTCCTTGCCCTTCTCCTCTTTGCTTTCCCTCATAAACGCTGTTGTTAATGTATCAGTAGCTCGTTTCCTGTTTCATTTGCCCATCATCCCACTGCTCTACTTTGACCCCATTGCTTTAGATTTAAACCCTCATTCTGTACAGCTATCTGCATTTTTGCTTCCTTACCTGCACTGTTTGGTGTTCCAACTTCCTGCTTCTCTGCATTCTCCTACGCCTCATTTTGGATCATCATTAATGACCAAAATTTTGGTTGCCCCATTTCCCTGAATAAAATCCTTCACCTCTCTTTCACTTTGTAGTCCTCATTCTGTTTGCCTTTTTGTTGCAGATTTCATTTCACCCTCCTGTTTCCTGCTTTGAAACAGCAGTTGTTTATGATCCTGCCATTCGTATCTCAACTAACTGCATCTTTTTGTTTTGTATTTTTAAAAATTAACATTCCCTCCCCCTTGCAACACCAATGCGCTTGTCACTTAATCACTCAGATCTATCATAGTCACCCTATCATAGTCTTTTCTTTTTGGTCTTTTTAATATCCTCGCCCCACCAATGGCCTAAAATTATTACATTTCCAAATGAACTTTCTTCTTCTCTTTTCTCATTGTTATGGATCAGATCGGACTTCCTTCAAGCATATCCAGGAGATAGCCTAGATCCTAACTTTTATCTTATTTAAAGGCAAGTATAAGGTGAAGTGTTTCTGATATAATTAAATTGGTCACGCTACTTGACTTTAAGCAAAACAAGCTTTATTCTTATACCCAGCTAAAATGCAAACTAAAGCAGGAAGGATTGGTATAACTTTGACTGTTGGAAACTTAGCGTAATAGATTATTTAATTACTAAACAGCAACTGTTCCTATGTAGTAATATCCCATAAACACACCCTTAGCAAAAGTAAATTTAGTAAAATAGATTGTTTCAAATATGACATTTCTCCAGTCCAAGAGAAAACACTAAGAGAACAATTCTGGCAGTGAAACAACTCCAGCTTTTTCCTGTGGCTGAGAGAGGTGAAGCAGCTTCCACAGTCAATTTCCAAACCCTAACAACTGAAAGCTAAACTAAAACACTGTTCTATGGAACCCTGCCTCTACCCATTCATGCTGTTTCTATTGTTCTAACTTTGTAAGAAAAAACCCCCCAGGGCCTCTTAAGCTGTTTGCTTTATTGGCTTAGAAGATACAACTCAGCACCTATAGCTCAAAAACTCTCTTTAAAAAAAACCCAGGGCAAAATGCATCACCTACAACCATAGTATCGTGTCTCAAATCACTTCAAGAAAGAACCCAAATTATGCTATATGAAATGTCGTCTTATGACTTGGGCTTTTAAATATCTTTTATTGTTACACGGTCATGTAGTGTTTCCCATAAATACAATCCGGAACTGTATAACAGAACAGATTTGCTCTTTGCAGAACATCAAGTGACCAGAAAGTAATAAATCATCCAAGTGCAATAAATTATCTCCTTGTCTTCACACGGAGCTTTGAAATATCAGGCATGACCAGATGCACACAGATTGAGTAACTGCACAGGGTAAATTTAGCAGTGACTACTGTGCAATAATCAAACATCAATATGTTGAAGCGTTCATTAGAGGATTATGTTCCTTTCTACAAAGATTGTTCCCACAGTGATTAAACAAAAGTATTTTGATTCTGAACAACAAAAAAAAATTAAGAAACTCTAGTTTCCCTATAATGGTTTACTTGGTTAGTGAGTTTATCCTGCAAAGCACTTTCAGGTGGCTCAAGTCTTTATAATCTTCAGTAATCAAATTTCAATCTTGTAACCCATTTTTGTTTTGTTATTGAATGGTTTTTATGGCACAGAAAATGGCCGTTTGGCCTGTCATGTCTACACCAGATTTTCAAATAAGCAGCGCACCTAGTGACATTCTTTTGTAATCCTGCACGTTTTTCTCTTTCAAACTAACAACCAGAATGAATTACGTCAAATACTGAAATGAACTTCCATTATGCATGCACAGTGAAAGACAGAATTAATCTGACAATTAAAGTACTAAATTTTAATCAAATTCACATGGGATTTGTGAAGGTATTTGGATTAGTTATCTCTATTTGGAGATCTATTAAGAAGTGCAAATTAGCCACCAATTACAGCAGCCACTTCTGAATGTCACTTTTATCACATAAGATTCACATTTTTGAATATACCTGAATCAAAGTGTAATCCTTGTTGAGAAGAAATCTGCCCTTTTGAAATAGGGAATCCCAGACTCATTTTGACGATTATAGTTAACTTTGTGCTTAGTAAATTGAGTTATAACATTGGCCTTTTTTTATCATTTCTTCCAGTCCCAGATCTGCACACTTGCATAAGTCATTCCTTTTGCCTCACCTCCAGTCTAGACTGTTGTAGCTATGGTCATCTATCATTCCTGTCTGTATAGAAACCAACAGGTTTATAATAAGAGTGATGTAAAACTTTACTTAAGCATTTAAAGTGATTTCCGGATCTATCTTTGGAGCATGAATATGTTCAACTGTCTAAATGGAGCTGCACAGTAAATAAAATTCAGTGTTAGATCGTAACCTGGAGTTTACTCGTGGATGCAATTGAGAATTTAGATCCAAAAACCCCCACATTGTTAGTGCTTATTTTGCTGATGTTGTTATGAGTTAATTGGGTAGAGTGCACTGATGATCATGCCCCACTATTCTGCAAGTTGTGTGTTAATATATAGGATCTCTGTGAGATCACTAGAATGACTGGTTTGCCTGGGTAAAAACAATGACTGCAGATGCTGAAAACCAAATACTGGATTAGTGGTGCTGGAAGAGCACAGCAGTTCAGGCAACATCCAACGAGCAGCGAAATTGACGTTTCGGGCAAAGAAGGGCTTTTGCCCAGAACGTCGATTTCGCTGCTCGTTGGATGCTGCCTGAACTGCTGTGCTCTTCCAGCACCACTAATCCAGTGACTGGTTTGCCTGACTGACTGCTACTCAGGACAAAAGCAATGCACACCAAGTTTTGTCAATAACAGGAAGATAGTGCTCTTGTAACACACAATTTTAACAAGAACAATGAAACAAAAACATTTCTAAACTATTACTATGCAACTTAAACTGTATCCTTTCAAAACCCTCAATTATTCGCTTTCAATCACAATTAAGACAGACAAAAAAACAAATGGTTTAACACACAAACTTTTGGGTAGAAAAAGAATGTAGGTGTGGTTTTAAAAAAGGTTATCAGAAGAACTCCAGACCACAAAGTGAAAAGTTATTTTCTCACAGTCCTTTTCATTTTTGCCATGGTAACACAATTTTATCTATAGGGCTACAGTAATTCCTTACTGGTTACTCAGATGGGCCTACATATTTCTTTGTTTTATAATTCTTTCTTTTAAGTTTTTTGGTCTGTATTTTTCTCACAGAGAGCAAGAGAGATGGATGCTTTCTGTTTGTAGCTCTGGATGTTTCTCTCTCCGTTTCCCTGACACTTACAGGTTCCTAACATCCTGCAGCTCAGTCAATTAGAGGGCTGTTGACTGAATTTTCTTCACTTGAAAGGTTCTCATTGCTGCTCAGTCTCTCAATTTCACTCTGCTGCTTCATAAAGCACAATTGTATTGCACAGCTCAAGAAGAATGCAACAGTTGACTTTTTAAGTTGTACATTTCTCTTGGTATTTCAGTTGTAGCAGTCCAACTTAAATTGTCGCAAAAAAATGTGGTCCTTTATAATATCATGCTACTCCCAAATATGGTGTTAACCTCATTAGAGTACACAGAAATTGAAAATAGATATCAGTGTGATAAAGATGTATAATATATTGTCATTTAGGAATTTGGATTTTAAAGTAGAAGTGAATAGATTTGTGGGCTCATTTCCATGGTGGCAACTTTTTTGAGGTCATAAAATCATGTGGAACAGTGAACTAAAGGTGTAATTTCCTAGACAAATTACCTTAAATTAAATTCCCATCACTATGCACCTGGTGTTAATTGTTTAAGTTCTTAAGGAGAAAGTGAGGACTGCAGATGCTGGAGATCAGAGCTGAAAATGTGTTGCTGGAAAAGCGCAGCAGGTCAGGCAGCATCCAAGGAGCAGGAGAATCTTGGATGCTGCCTGACCTGCTGCGCTTTTCCAGCAACACATTTTCAGTTCTGTTTAAGTTTTTACAAAGCATGTTTTATAATGAACAGACAGTCTGTACGATGCAAATGGGTTCCATTCTAGAGTCTTTTCACAATTCAGCTTGTAAGCAAGTTGTTAACGCTGTGCTTGACAACATAAAATTGAAGGTCATAAGTAAATGAATATTAATACATACCTGAATGGGATTGCATTTGTAAGTATGAGCATTCATAAGTTGGCTATATAGGAAAACCAATCGAGTCAGGAGTCACAGTAGTTTGAAGTTCAGAATTGGGTTTCACTGCAGAAGAATAGTTTCATCCTAGCAGAAGATGTGAAAACCTCCAGGCCGTGGCATGTTATTTTGAGATTTCTATGCTTTGAGAGTGCAAGTCTTCTTGGTGTCAGAATGATAAAGAAGCTGAGGTCATTAGCACTGAAAAGGAATCCAAATGATCAAAACTGTAAAGTAGTCTCTCAGCTATCAAAACTAGAAAGAATCAGTTCAGTAACAATTTAGAGTTAGGGTATGAGTGCTATTTCATTGAGATTGAGAATCTGCAAAGGATATTGCTGTGGTAAAGATTGGAACTTTGCTGTTTACTTTAAATTCTTTTAAAATTGTAATATCTAGCTTTGTTTTTTTTTCTTTTGTGTAATAGACTTGTGTTCTTTTATTGAAGAATGTTGACAGCCTTGTGAATATGTTCAGTGACTCTGAAACATACGCATAAATTAAAATCCATAATCTGTCAAACCGTGCTTTACTTTGGGATCTGACTTGACAAATGTTGCCATCAGCTGGCATCACAACATAGATTACATTAAACAATAGAACACACAGAAAGCACCAAATCCAGGTCATATATTTCTTATGGACATCTAAGTTTCACTTCTTTAAATGATCATTCAAGCACCAGATAGAAATAGGTCATGTTCTGGTGTTAGTACATGCTACTTCCTGATGTACTAACTGCATTTAATGGTAAAATGTTTAAGTGATGTGATCACTTTGTTTATTGAAAGTAGTTAAAAAAAGAAAACTAATGGTTTTACCCATCTGAAGTCCTATAATCCAATGACTGTAGCAGTTAAAAAAGGCTTTTCACCACCGCCATCTCCAGGAACTTAGGGATGAGCAATAAGTGCGCGCATAGTCAGTCCTGCTCACATGGTCATAGAGATGTACAGCATGGAAACAGACTCTTCGGTCCAACTCGTCCATGCCGACCAGATATCCCAACCCAATCTAGTCCCACCTGCCAGCACCCAGCCCATATCCCTCCAAACCCTTCCTATTCATTTACCTATCCATATGCCTTTTAAATGTTGCAATTGTACTAGCCTCCACCACTTCCTCTGGCAGCTCATTCCATACACGTACCACCCTCTGTGTAAAAAAAGTTGCCTCTGAGGTCTCTTTTGTATCTTTCCCCTCTCACCCTAAACCTATGGCCTCTAGTTCTGGCCTCCCTGACCCCAGGGAAAAGACTTTGCCTATTTATCCTATGCATGCCTGTCATGATTTTATAAACCTCTAATAACGTCACCCCTCAGCCTCCAACGCTCCAGGGAAAACAGCCCCAGCCTGTTCAACCTCTCCCAATAGCTCAAATCCTCCAAACCTGGCAACATCCTTGTAAATCTTTTCTGAACTCTTTCAGGTTTCACAACATCCTGATAGGAAGGAGACCAGAATTGCACGCAATATTCCAACAGTAGCCTAACCAATGTCCTGTACAGCCGCAACATGATCTTTCAACTCCTGTACTCAATACTCTGACCAATAAAAGAAAGCATACCAAACACCGCCTTCACTATCCTACCTATCTGCGACTCCACTTTCAAGGAGCTATGAACCTGCACTCCAAGGTCACTTTGTTCAGCAACACTCCCGAGGACCTTACCTTTAAGTGTATAAGTCCTGCTATAATTTGCTTTCCCAAAATGCAGCACCTCACATTTATCTGAATTAAACTCCATCTGCCACTCCTCAGCCTATTGGCCCATCTGATCAAGATCCTGTTGTAATCTGAGGTAACCTTCTTCGCTGTCCACTACACCACCAATTTTGGTATCATCTGCAAACTTACTCACTATACCTCTTATGCTCCCATCCAAATCATTTATATAAATGACGAAAAGTAATGGACCCAGCACCGATCCTTGTGGCAGTCCACTGGTCACAGGCCTCCAGTCTGAAAATCAACCCTCCACCACCACCCTCTGTCTTCTACCTTTGAGCCAGTTCTGTATCCAAATGGCGAGTTCTCCCTGTATTCCATGAGATCGAACCTTGCTAACCAGTCTCCCATGGGGAACCTTGTTGAATGCCTTACGGAAGTCCATATAGATCACATCTACTGCTCTTTCCTCATCAGTCCTCTTTGTTACTTCTTCAAAAAACTCAATCAAGTTTGTGAGACATGATTTCCTATGCATAAAGTCATGTTGACTATTCCTAATCAGTCCTTGCCTTTCCAAATACATGTACATCCTGTCCCTCAGGATTCCGTCCACCGACGTTGGGCTCACTGGTCTGTAGTTCCCTAGCTTGTCCTTACTACCCTTCTTAAACAGTGGCACCACATTAGCCAACCTCCAGTCTTCGTGCACCTCACCTGTGACTATCGATGATACAAATATATTAGTAAGAGGCCCCACAATCACTTCCCTGGCTTCCCACAGAGTTCTAGGGTACACCTGATTAGGTCCTGGTGCTTTATCCACTTTTATGCGTTTCAAGACATCCAGCACCACCACCTCGGTAATATGGACATTTTTCAAGATGTCACTGTCTATTTCCCTACATTCTATATCTTTCATGTCCTTTTCCACAGTAAATACTGATGCAAAATACTCATTGAGTATCTCCCCCGTCTCCTGCAGCTCCACACAAAGGCCGCCTTACTGATCTTTGAGGGGTCCTATTCTCTCCCTCGTTACCCTTTTGTCCTTGATGTATTTGCAAAAACCCTTTAGATTCTCCTTGACTCTATTTGCCAAAGCTATCTCATGTCTCCTTTTGCCCTCCTGATTTTTCTCTTCAGTATACTCCTGCTGCATTTATACTCTTCAAAAGATTCACTCAATCTAATCTGTTTATACCTGACATATGTTTCCTTCTTTTTCTTAACCAATCCCTCTATTTTTTTAGTCATCCAGCATTCCCTATACCTACCAGCCTTTCCTTTCATCCTAACAGGAATATACTTTCTCTGGATTCTAGTTATCTCATTTCTGAAGGTTTCCCATTTTCCAGCTGTCCCTTTGGGCGCAGATATTCGCAGGTAATCAGCTTTTGAAAGTTCTTGCCTAATACCGTCAAAATTAGCCTTCCTCTAATTTAGAACTTCAACTTTTAAAGCTGGTCTATCCTTTTCCATCACTATTTAAAAACTAATATTAATTGGGAAAAAGTCTTATCATTCCACCCATTTCAAGTTGCCTAGACCTATTTGCATTTCACTGCATATAAAAAGTTGGTAAATTTTGTAGTCACAAAAAAATTGATTTTTTGATTTTCACCACTCTCATCCCTAACCTTAATTTCATTTGTTGCTTTCTGTTAGAGGTCATCCTGCCTACTGGTTGCTTGACCTTTTGTTTCTGCAGGACACAGATTCAAAAAGGCTAAAGCGATTAATGTCTGGGATTGATCAGTATTTTTGTATGATTGGACTTGACTGCACATAGTCAGTGACTTCCACAGGGACATGTTTTTTGAGGATATCCAAATGTAAGGCTTCAAACTTTGTGTGACCCTCTTCTCTCCTATGTGCATCTGTGCATTTGTTGCAAAACACATTTAAGTGAAAATCCTGGTGAGAGTGCAGGAGGAAGTTCATGGCTAAAAAAAATTCTGTGCAATCCAGATGTTAATGTATTGCTAAGTTGCTTCGATGCATCTTTGGTGCTTAATGTTTATTGAGGTTTAGAGAATGCAATTTTAAAAACAGATTTTGTGAATTCTTTAAATTGTATCTATGACTTTGCAAAGCAGAGTAGCTAAACTTTTAACATACTAGCAACATATTAGAAGTTGCTGATTTCTCATGCTAATAATATCATAAATTCTCACTGACCACCTAGCCCAGAACAGCCTGAATACTGCATTTAGTCTTATGTCCCTGTTGAAAACATCAGGAGAACAAAAATTGAGTTTGTTGCAAATTACATCTGAATTTCTAGATTCTTGATGTCTGAATCACCAGGGAGAAATGTTTCCATCAAGGATTAGCATGTAAGACTTGCTATTTGAAGTTTTTCTTGACACAGTTGTCATGGCCAGTGTATTTCCTGGAATGCTTAAGTACCAACATCACTTCAGGAGCTCTTGAAGCAGTACCTTAGACTCTGTCATTTTCAGCTGTTTCATCAAATACTGTCCCTCCAACTTAAGATCAGAACTGGGGAAATTTTCAGATGGTTGCCCTTTCAGCACCATTTTCTACTTTGAGATGTTCAGTTAGTTTGTGTTCAAATATTGCAAAACCCGGATAACCTTTGGGCTTGGGCTAAGTGACAGGTGACATTTGTGCTTCACAAGTATTGGGCATTGACTTTGACTAACAGAATTTAACTGTTTATCCTTGATATTCAATAACATCAGCATAACTGAATCTGCCACTGACCAGAACCTGTACTGGATCAGCCATTTAAAGACAATGGAAATTCTATGGTGAGCAACTTGTCTTGTGCCTACTCAAAACCTGTCTGCCAGCTGTGATGCAATATCTGAAGTATTATTGGATAATTGAGAAGCTCAGCACCATTCAGGATGAAGCAGCATGCTCAATCAGCACCTAATTCATTATCTTAAGCATTCACTTCCACAAAAAATAGTGCTAAGTGATAGCAATATGTACCGCCTGCAACCTACACCTGAGGAATGTGAGGCACCTTTGACGGCACTTTCCAAATCTGCAATCTCTAACAATAAGGAGGAAAGGGATAACAGGATCACTACCGGCAAGTTCCTCTCCAGGCCATCTTAACTTTGAACCGTCTTGCGATTTCTTTGCTGCCACTTCATCTAAATCTGGAGCTTGATTCCTAACAGCATTGTGGGAGTATTTGCACCAGATGGACAGCTCACTGCCAACTCCTGGAGGGCAGTTAGTGATAGGCAATAATTGCTGGCCCAGCCAGGAACGCTAACACACATGAGCAAATTGAAAAGAAAATCCATGAAGCGGAGATGAATATGAAGTATTCACAGAAAATGTTGGGAATGTATAATCAATAAAGGTTACGATGGAAAAGACAAGGTAAAGACGTAGTAATCCAAAGTGTTAATCTTGTTCTATTTTAGTTGGACTGAAAGATTTGTTGCCATTCTGTATGATTCTATCGTATGTTGAATGAACTGCCAATTCAGGTACAGTTACAACATTTAAACGACATTTGGGCAGGTATGTGGAAAGAAAAGGTTTGGAGGGATTTGGGCCAAATGTAGACAAGTGGGGCTAGTTTAGTTTGGGAAACTTGGTTGGCCTAAGTGAGTTGCACTGAAGGGTCTGTTTCCGTGCTAAATGACTCAATGATTATATTGTAATGTTTAGTTAGCACATTCTATTGCATCTGTTAAGAGAAAGAAGGGTCAGTGGTTTAGATCTCAGATGGCAACAGTGGTGAAGGTTCACATTGTATTGTGCTGGCATTCTAGATGGCACACCATTTATCTGGGAATTTTTAAATTTCAGACTGGCGGAATTGCTGTGCCTGGGCTTCTCAGTGTCACCAACAGTGACCTTGTATTTGGAGACTTGAATTTGTATACAGAATAGACATGGCATATTCCCATTGCTGTATTGTCAAGGGCTGTATTCGGAAATATTAAACTGAATCTGAACAATTAATAACTCTTTCCCCATCCAGTACGGTACTATTTCGTCCATGCAGGCTCACTTCAAATGATTGCCCAAATACTCCGTTGGCCAAATAGTTGCCCAAATGGTGCAGCGGAGTTGTACATCAGGATCCTGCAGAATCCCAGAAACTGCGCAATCTGTTTATGGGAAATTGAAGATTTCAGTGGGCAATTTACCTCTGAAAGAGTCCATTTTAAGCACAAGATTTAGAGGAATCTGTTTCTGTTTATTTAGTGGTAATACAGGAAAAATTAGATTTCTAGTTCTTCCTCAATACTGACCTGAAAGTCTACTGCCTCCGATATCTCCATTCACTCTGGGATCACCACCCCCCTCCCCAAAATCTCCTGCCCAGTTCCTTGTCACCTTACTCCCATACTCAACTGACATACTTGCCCTTTCACACTAGATCTTAAAAGTTAGGGTCTGAAGGAATTGGGATTGAAATTCTGGACAGAAATGTGGAGCTCTGTATAACGGGAGAGAATCTGACTGATTCCCATCCTTAAAATATCCGGACCAGTGTTCACTATCCACCTCTTAGTTCACTATCCACTATCTTTAGAATCTGTGGCTCCTTCATTCGGCACAGTGGTGTCGGTTGGTAGATGGTATGGAAGTCCAGCATTGTTGAGCAGTGTGGGTAGGGCAGTGAGCATTGTCAGGGAGGTGTATGTTAAAAATTACAAGACCAGGTTATAGATAACAGGTTTATTTGGAAGTACTAGTTTTCGGTGCGCTGCTCCTTCAGGTAGCTGTGGAGCAGTATTTACAACAAGGGGCGGCGCAGTGGCTCAGTGTAGGGAATCTAATCTAATCAGATCTCAGTGTCATGCAGCTGAAGTGATATATTGAACAAACCTAGATTGCTGTTAAGTCTTTCATCTTTTAGAATGGGTTGCAGATTTTGGTTCATTAATATGTAAATCCCAGAATTTTTTTCCAGTCACATTCTTGAGATACCTCAAGGAGCATGTTAGCAGTGATGGGATGTAGAGTTAAAGTAGGTGGACACCTAATAAGGATGGATTTATTTAAATTCTGGATTGCAGTGAATCAAAGGGAGTTGTCTTTGGTTTCTAAAGCAAAAGGGATCATGGTGTTACTGCAGTATTTTGCCAGAGGCTCGCCTTGTCATCCGATCTAAGATGGAGTTGGAACCAAAAGGCTCCTACACACAAAAAAAGTTGTGTGCAGTTTTAAATGGGATTAGTGACATGCAATCCTGCTCTGCTGTACTCTGACAAACATTGGCTAAGGCATCAAATGAAACCTTCAGTTAGAATTGATGCATCACTGTTCCTGTGTAATCTTCCTGTAATAATCTCTTGAGATGTTAAACTAAACCCTTCTCAGACTGATATAAAGAACTTGTGATAAAATTTAGACCAGGAGCTGCAGTGTTCTCCCCAGTGCATTAGCTAATATTTATCCCTTGACTAACGTCACCGAAACAGAAAATGTGATCATTTCAGAGAGATGTTTGTGGGACCTTGTTGTAAGGTTCAGAATTTCTTGGCTACTGGGCTCAAGAAAGATTCTATAGAAATGTTGTACACTGTTCTTTTTCTGTTGTACTGAATGAGGAATAAATTAGATTTAGCAGATTTATAGTGATAGGTGTATATTGATAATTTGTAAAACATTTAAGAACAAATTTCAAGAGTGCTTGAATATATATAATTTTAAATCTATCATACAGGCCAACAAAGTTCAGTCTCAAATATTGTGGTCAAATGTTCCAAAATTTTGGGAGCCTACAGAATTAAAAGCTGATATCTCTACTTCGACCCCTTAACTCAGACATTCTGTTTCTGCTTAATGGATCTTAATTAAGCTGACTCTCTGGTGTCGATTTGCTCGATTTATTTTCTTGTAAAATGATACTAATTATTTCTGAAACATTCTATAATAAAGCTAAGGAGCAATATCGGAATTGAGTTGGGCAGTGTGAAATCTTTGTTCCTATTTGTAGAATAATTTGATTAATCTGAAAGAAAGATGGGATAATGTTTTGGATATCTTCCAAAATGAGAACGACTTCATCTCCGTTTCTGAATAGACTGTTTATACACAATCTCTGAGGAATAATTTCTATTGCACTGAAGGAAGGAAGTCTGCAGCTGCTCTTTGGAAGAGCAATCCCACTTCCCTGTTCATTCCCCATATTCCTGCATTTTTTTTCCATCATGCTTTTATTCAGGACCCTTTTGAAGGCTGCAAATTAATCTGTGGCCAACACCCTACTGGTCAGTCTGTTCTGAATCCTAATTACTTGTTCCTTTTTCTTTTGTAACCTCTAAGTTATTTTGTCAATCACTTTAAATCTTCACTTTTTCATTGTCAATTCTTTTGTTTTTGCAAATAGTTTGTTTACTGTATCCAAACATTTCATTTAAAATCTCTTTATTAAATCTGCTCTCAGACTTCTGCATTCCTTGGGGGCAACTCCAGCTTCTCTAGTGTGCATACATAACTTCAATCCCTTGAAATCATTCTAGTAAATCACTTCTTAAACCTTAATTCAGAGCAATTTTATGCTTTTCCTAAAGTGTGCTACTCAGGATTGGACAGGATAATCCAGCCTGGGCTGAATGAATTTTTTTTATATATAGTTTGGATAATTTCCTGTCTTTTGTAAATTTTTGTGCTTATAAGGCACAGAATCCCAAATGCCATTTTAAAAAACATTATTTCTGGAATGTGGGTATTGCTTGGAAAAGTCACACTTAATGTACACCTGTAATTGCCTTTGAGAAGTAGTGATCCACCACCTTGCAATACTGCACTCTTTGTTGTGTAGGTGCACCCCATGTCTGTGAGTTCCATAATTTTTATTCAGCAGCAATGAAGGGGGGGAGGGGGGGAAATATTTCCAAGTCAGGAATTTGTCAATCTTTGGCCAGTGGGTGATATTTTGGGGTAGTGGAATTTCCAGCTGGTGGTTTTCCCCTGTTGCCCAAGTTCTGCTAAACTGTAGAGGATGTTGGTTTTGGGGAGGCATTGACATAGTGGTAAGCACTGTTGATGTAAAACCTCAGCTGGTTCACTGTTGTCCTTTAGGGAAGGAAACCTGCTGTCCTTCCCATCTGGCCTACATGTGACTCCAGACCCACAGGAAGACCCTTACCGATGTTCTAATTTGCTAAACATCGGATTAATTCAGATTGGATTTTGAACTAATGAAACTAGCTGTTATCAGTAGTTGAAAAGCAGAATATGGTGGATGGTAAAAATCTGAGGTAAAAACAGAAAAAGCTGAAAATACTCACCAGATCAGGAACCATCCATGTCGAGAGAAAAAAGTTATAGTGTCTTGGCATTGTGGAGCTATGGATTGGGATTTAGGATTATAATTTTGCAACATCAAATTTTATGAAGATGCAGTACCAAAGATTATTGACAAGCATTGACAGTAAACATATCTCATTATCAAATGTTTTTTAAAAAAAAATGTATCCCCTAACACTGTCAGTAACAGTGGGAGTTTATATTCAACAAAGACTGGACTTAGATTGTAGAGTAGATATTAATTAGATTGCCATGTAGTTTGTGTTCTAATCAAGTTGCATTCTTAATAACATGTTAATTTATGTTTAAGTTATAAATTTTGTGTCCAAGAGCTGTTATTTGTAAAGTATGGTGAAGAGCAGTTGAACAATTTTGAGAGTCATTGAATGTTTTAATATCACTTGCAAATCCAGTGATACAGAAGCTGATTTGGGGGTTTGTCATAATTCACTCCTTACAATTTCTTTAGTCAACATCTCTTCCTAAGACCCTTAAACTGCTAACAGAGCTCACATTTTTAACTTAGATCCTTAAACTCCTTCTACAGCTTTGTTTCTGGACCTTTTGCCTTTCTGACTTTCAACAAGTCATTTTGCTTTGTGAATGTCAAAACTCTTGGTCAGGGAAGTGAATAAATGAAGACAAATTCTCATTATGGAAAACTTCACTGACATCGTAGCCTCCAGAACATTAAGCTGTCAAACTTGCTTCCCAAAATTACAACAAAGCTCCAGGAAATAGGTCAGGGTGATTTAGGAGCCTAAAAACCAACTATAAATGGCAGCTTATCTCTAACTAGGCCACCAGTAAGAAGCAGCAAAGCAAGCCAGCTGTTCTAAAGGTGATGTTTACAACAAAAGTGTAGAAGATAGTGATGGAAGCTAGAATTGCAAACTGCTTCCAAGTTCAAGCAGGCTACAGTTGGGCAAGATGCTGACAATGAGGAGGAGCTCAGTGAGGCCATCCTGGCCAAAGATGGGGCTATTTTCACAAGCCTGTTGATGGCCTGCATGGAATTTCCAGCATTGACAACTCTCAAAACAACCTGTGCTGAAGTGAATGATGCTGTAAGCTGCACAATGGTCCTAACAGATCAGCCAATCATAAGGACCATGCATTCTTCAGCCATGGAGGTTGATGATCCTGCAGAGTCCAATGAATGTCCTCCTGTTCCCTTGCCTGTTTCCTTAGCTAAAACTACAAAGACTGTCATGATGATCTCGAATTTTCAACTGTAGCATGAAAACATGTTTGACTGCATTGATAACAAGGACAGTATGGTGGATTGGCGGTTAGCCTTGCTGCCTCATAGCACCAGGAACCCAGGTTCGATTCCATCCTCTGGTGATCATGTGGAATTTGTGCATACTCCCCATTTCTGCATAAGTTTCCTCCGGATGCTCCAATTTCCTCCCACAGTCCAAAGATGTGCAGGTTACATGGATTGACCATGCTAAATTGCCCTTAGTGTCCAGGGATGTGTTTGTGAGGTGGCTTACAGGGAGAGGGGTAAAGGTGTGGGTTTGGCTGGAATACTCTTTGGAGGGCTGCACATTGTAGGGATTCTATAATGACTGACTGTACTAGACTTGACCAAAAATAACATGCTAAGCAGAGAAAGATTGGAGAGCTTTTCAACAGTGAATCCCAACATTTTTCATTATCTTTTATGATGCATAAAGTAGGAACCTCCTTTGTTGTTTCAACTCTATTTGACACAAAGTTGTTGGTGACCGCTTGCAATTTTACTGTAATTGGCAAATTGAACGAGGACATGGAGTCCAAAGCTTATGGGGGTGATGGAGGTAGAGGTGGTGGTGGTATAAGTTTCAGGTGAGAGGGGGAAAGACTTAAGAGACCTAAGGGGCAACTTTTTCAAGCAAAGGTGGTTGCATGTATGGAATGAGCTGCTAGAAGAAGTGGAGACTGGTACAATTACGGTTTTTAAAAGGCTGGGTATATGAATAGGAAGGGTTTAGAGGGATATGGGCCAAGTGCTGGCAAATGGGACTAGATTTATTTAGGATACCTGGTCGGCATGGATGAGTTGGACCATAGGGTTTGTTTCCATGCTGTACATCTGTGACCCCCATCTCCTTGTAGTTCAGCTGCTGTCAGTTTTTACAAGTACAGTCACACCATCTAGTGGTGGAACTATTAAACTTGAACTGTTGAAGATCTTCTGTTTCGATCAGAATACTGTACTCCATCTGGTCTTGATCCTATTTGATTAGTTCTATTATTAAAAGTTGAGTTTAGAAGCTAAATATATTTGAAAACTTTTAAACACTTCTGTAGATAATGATACTAAATCCAAGAATCTTCTTAAAAAATTGTCTTGTTTACTTTTGGACCTTGTTTTCACAATTCAGCTGCCAGTTACATAGAAACTTCATTTTGGACTATAATCTCTAATCTAATAAAAGCAATCATTTCTTATTATGGACTCTCATGACTCCAGATCATGCAGAAAATGTCAAATCGGATTTTAAGTATCAGGGATCTGTGAGAGCAAACTCAACACTTAGATTAAAAAACAACCTTGAATTGAAAAACATTCAGTCTTTATTAAAAAAAATACTACTTGCAGTTATTTTTCTGGCTAAAAAAACTAAGAGGGGGCCACCATAGATCCCAACACTCTCCAAGTTTTTTGCACCTTTATAAAGAAAGGAGTACTTTATATTCTTTAAAATTTGCTGAGAGATTACAGATGATCATGAAATGTATGTCACCTGTAACACTGAGCCTTAGCCCTAAAAACATTAATCATTTGCGTCATTCCATAACTCTATTTCTGTTGTATGGATGCTTTGTTTCGGTTAAGATCTGCAGTCCGAAATATACAAGGAGATGTTAAGAAGATTACTGAAGTTTTATCAAACTTGTGGAATTTGTTTTCATTCACCCTGGAAGCTGTTCTGACCTTTTGCCATAGTCCTTTTAACTTACTGAACAATAACTTGAGAGTTGGCCAATGTTTTTCCCATCATGCAATGTTAAATGTTTCCCACAATATCACAAAAGTTGATTTTGTGTTGACTATCACAAACGCAGTATATAAAAGTTAACCTAATTTGTTGTGCTGGCAAACATAAGCCAGTGATAATGTGACCAAAAGCTTTATTTAAAAACAAGGGGTTTCAAACACTGATCATGTATCTGGAGGGCAGTCGTTGAAATTAACATAACCATTTCGGTAAGTAAATGTGCCCATGTGGTGAGATGGCTGGCAATCCAAGGGAATATGTATGTACATGGAAAAGATCAGATTTACTTATTCTGACCCTAATGTATTTTGGGAAAAGGGGGTGTAATTTTTTTAGACCAGCCAGTGAAAGTAATTCCTCTGATTCATTTCTGTCAAATAATTTGAATTTATGGATAACTGAGACTGGAGAGAGTAGATGAGGTAAACCAAGTTATAGTGATTTTGCTTGGGGAGCTTACAGCCCCAAATCATCAATATTAACTTCACCAGTTTCCAAATCCCTCCACCCCCGTGTTATTCCATGCTCAGCCCCCTGCCTCCCTGACCTGCCTTAACCTAATCTGTCCATCTTCCCATTCACCTATCCATTCCACCCTTCCCACTGGCTAATCACAATAACCTCTGACTTGCATCCACCTATTAACATCCCACCTATCCTTCTCTCAGCCCTCAACCCACCCCACCACCACCCTCTCTTTACTTCTGGGCTCCCCTTCCCTGGTGAAGAGTTTCGGCCCGAAACGTTGACTTTCCTGCTCTTCAGATGCTGTCTGACCTGCTGTGTTTTTCCAGCTTCACATGTATTGACTATAGTGATTGGATGACAGCAATATGGAGTTTTAAGAACCCACAGAAGACAAAGGAAAGAGTGAAGATTATGAAATGCCTTGTTTTCACCCTGAGGACATAGACTATCAAATGATGTTTCACTTAATGTTATGCTCCTTAGAGCAGAATATAAATAGACCTAACAGTTTAAAATTGCATGTCTGTGAGATTCATTAGTCGCAGCAAGCAATAGAATTGTATGCCACCACAATCTGTTCATGGTCTGATATATTCCACCTCCTCGAGTTTCAACTGTTCACACTTCTGGCTGATCTTTTATATCTAACTTCCATAAACTTGAGGTCACAGAAACTCTGCTGACTATGTCTTAAATTTCAGAAAGCTGCATTTGTCTTTCTGCTCTGTCGTTGCTGAATTTCATTGACTCCTTGGCAAGCAACATCCACTTTACAATTGTTTATTTTCGATGTCTGGAAGTGAATGGCCCTTGTGGAACTAAAGTGTACCTCATTACATGGGTCATAGTTGAATAGCTCCAACTTCTTCGAATCCTTACAGTGTGGAAGCAAGCCATTCAGCCCATCGAGTCCACACCGACCCTCCAAAGAGTAATCCATCCCCCTATCCCTGCATATCCCATGGCCAATCCACCAAACCTGCACACCTTTGGACTTGATAGCGCTGTTGACAACACCGTCCATTGTTTTGCTGGTGCTTTAGAGCTGACTAATTGGACTGTAATTGGCCGTATTGAATTTCTGCTCCTTTTCATGAATGGGACATTACTAGTCAATTTTTCAGATTGTTTGGTAAATTCCTGTGTTGTAGCTGACAACCTTCTGGCTGTGATGCATTCTGTAGTGTTCTTCACCTGTCTTTGTTGTGGTACGTGGCATCTAGCCAGCAATGTGTAATATTGCTCACTTTTCATAGGATCATAGAATCCCTACAGTGCCGAAAGAGATCATTCAGCTCATCGAGTCTGCACTGAATCTCCGAAGGGCATCCTACCCAAACCCAGTGCCATACCCTATTCCTGTAACTTGCATTTAGTATGGCTAATCCATCTAATCTGTACCTCCCTGGACACTCTATGAGGCAATTTAGCATGGCCAATCCCACCTAATCTGCACATCTGCATCTTTTAAGACATATTAAACTTGTAAATCTTGATTTTATTTTGTAAATCTGTAAGAGTGAGTTGGGTGAGTTTTTTATATTTGACTGAGATCTGTCTCTTGATGAAATTTTCTTTAATAACTTAAAACTTATGTTTTGTTTTATCCTAGAGTAGTGTTTTTAGATTTTAAAACTGCTATTTACTGTGCTTGTAGATTAAGGTACAGAGAAGGTCTTTAGTAGAGTGATGTGCTCTTCCTGTCAGATGCAGGGGATTAGAGAATTTCATTGTTCCTGATGATTAGGTCTGCAGAAAGTATATTTGGTTGCAAATCTTTTTGGACTGTGTGTATAGGTTGAAGTGGCTGTTACAGGCAATGAAAAATTTATAGGATGTGAAAGGGGGAGTGATGAATGGAGATTTCATTAAAGTAGATACAGTCAGATAGGTTACCTCTAGGAGAGGTGGTGCAGGAATCTCGTATGACTATCCCCATCCCAAACAAGTATGCTGTTTTGGAAAATGTAGGGGTTGATGGATTCAGAGGAAGGTAGCATTTACTGCCAAGTTTCAGATACTGAGACTTGCTCTGCTGGAATGTCAGGTTCCAAGCGATCGATGATAGGGGGCTCTCTAATCAGGGGCACAGACAGACATTTCTGCAGCTGACAGCAAGACATCAGAATGCTATGTTAACTTTCTGATGCCAGGGCCAAGGATATCTCTTAAGAAACTGCAGAATATTCTTTAAGGGGAGAGTCACCAGTAGGAGGTTGTTGTACATATTGGAACTAACAACATAGGAAGAGAAAGGGACGAGTTCTGAAGAGAGAATGTAGGAAGTTAGGCAGGAGCTTAAAAGTAGCTCCTCAAGAGTAGAAAATTAGGATTACTGCCAGTGCCACGTATTAGTGAAAGTAGGGATGGGAGGATAGAGCAGATGAATGCTTGGTGAGGAGCTGGTGCAGGTGATTCGCACTTTTGGATCATTGGAATCTGTTCTGGGGTGGAATTGACCTGTTTGGACCTGAATTGAAAGGATACCAGTATCTTGGCGGAGAGATTTGTTGGTGCTACCTGGGGGCATAGGATCCAAAGAGAAGTCTGAAGCTGATACAGTTGAGAAGAGGAGCAAATCAATTACTCAAGGCAGACAAGTGCAAGGCAGCAAAAGAGATAAGTTTTATAAATTAAACTGTATTTATTTCAAAGCAAAAGGCTTGACAGGTAAGGCAGATGAACTGAGGGCATAGTTGAGAATGTGGGACTGGGATATCATAGTTGTCACAGAAACGTAGCTCAGGGATTGGCAGGATAGCTTTATGATCCAATGTAGATGCAATAGGAAGGTTAGAGAGGTGGGGCGGGGTGGGGGGGGGCTGCAAGAGAGGAGGGGTGAGTGGAATTTTGCTAGGGATTGCATTATGGCTGTACTTAGGATATTTCTGGGAGTACGTCTAGTGACGTCATTTTGGTGGAACTGAGAACTAAGAAAGGCATGATCACCTTGTTGAGATTGTATTATAGACCCCTCAAAGTTAATGGAAAATTGAGAAGCAAATTTGTAAGGAGATCTCTGATATCTGTAAGAAAAATAGGGCTATAATGGTAGGGGATTTTAATTTCCAGACGTAGACTGGGACTGCAATAGTGTCAAGGGCTTGGATAGAGAGGAATTTGTTTAGGCTGTGCAAGAAAATGTTCTTATTCAGTATGTGGATGAACCGACTATAGAGGGTACAAAACCTGACCAAGTCTTGGGAACTAAGGCAGGGTAAGTGACTGAGGTGTCAGTGGGGGAGCACTTTGGGGCCAGTCATCATAATTCTATTAGCTTTAAAACAGTTATGGAAAAGGATAGACCTGATCTAAAAGTAACAGTTCTAAATTGGAGTAAGGCCAATTTTGATGTTATTAGGCAAAAACTTTCAAAAGTTGATTGAGAGCAAATAAAGGCATGGTTGGGAAGTGAGAGTCCTTCAAAAATGAGAGTTCAGAGACAACATGTTCCTATTAGTGTGAAGGGCAAAGCTAGTAGGTACAGGGAATGCTGGATGACTAGAGAAATTGAGGTGCTGGTCAAGGAAAGGAGGGGAATGGCAGGTATAGACAGCTGGGGTTGAGCGAATTGAGGTAGGAGTATACTTGAGGGAAATCTGGAGGGCAAAAAGGACACAAGAGATAGCTTTTGCAAAGAGAGTGAAGGAGAATCCAAAGAGATTGTACAAATACATTAAGGGCAAAAGGGTAACAAGTGAGAGAATAGGACCTCTTAAAGATCAAAAATGGCTGTCTGTGTAACTGCAGGAGATCTGTGAGATACTAAACCAGTATTTTGTGTCAGTGTTTATTGTAGAAGAGGATATAGAGGCTAGAGAACTTGGTGAAATGAATGGTGATATCTTGAAAAGTATCCATATTTACATACAAAAATGTGCTGTACACGTCAAAGTGCATGAAAATGGATAAATCCCTGGGATCTGATCAGATGTATCCCTGAACTTTGTGGGAAGCTAGAGGGATGTGATTACTGGGCTCCTTGCTGAGATATTTGTATGATTTGGTGATATTGAGATAAGGAGTTGGGAGGTCATGTTGCAGTTGTACAGGACTTTGGTTAGGCCACTGTTGGAATAATATGTGCAATTCTGGTCTCCTTCCTATCAGAAGGATGTTGTGAAACTTGAAAGGGTTCAGGAAAGATTTACGAGGATGTTGCCAGGGTTGGCAGATTTGAGCTATAGGGAGTGGTTGAATAAGCTGGGGCTGTTTTCTGTGGAGTGTCGGAGGCTGAGGGGCATGGATAGGATAAATAGACAAAGTCTTTTCCCTGTGGTGGGGAAGTGCAGAACTAGAGGACATTGGTTTAGGGTGAGAAGGAAAAAATATAAAAGAGACCTAAGGGCCATCTTTTTCTCGCGGAGGGTGGTATGTGTATGGAATGAGCTGCTAGAGGAAGTGGTGTAGGCTAGTACAATTGCAGCATTTAAAAGGCACCTGGATGGGTATATGAATAGGAAGAGTTTGGAGGGATATGGTCCAGGTGCTGACAGGTGGGACTAGATTGGGTTGGGATATCTGTTTGGCAACCACAAGTTGAACTCAAGGGTCTATTTCCGTGCTGTACATCTCTATGACTCTGAGGTGAGGTGCTGGAAGACTGGTCGGTGGCTAATGTGCTGCCGTTATTTTAAGAAAGGTGGTAAGGAAAAGCCAGAGAACTATAGATCAGTGAGTCAGTGGTGGGTATGTTAGAGAGGATTCTGAGGGGCAGGATTACATGTATTTGGAAAGACAAGGACTGATTAGGGATAGTCCACATGGCTTTATGCATGGTAAATTGTGTCTCATTAACTTGATTGCTTTTAAAGAAGTGACAAAGAAAATTGATGAAGGCAGAGCGGTGGACATTATTTATATCGACATCAGTAAGGTGTTAGACAAGGTTCCGCATGGTAGGCTGATTAGTATGAGTGGAATCTAGGGGACCTAGCCAAATTGACTTGAAGATATGAGATAAAGGGTTGTTTTTCAGACTGGGGTCTGAATCATAAGGATCAGTATGTGTTCCCACTGCTTTTTGTCATTTATATAAATGAATTTGTATGTGAATTTAGGAGGAATAGTTCATAAGTTTGCAGAGGCAAAAATTGGTGGTGTAGTGGACAGTGAAGAAGGTTATCTCAGTACAATGGGACCTTGATCCGATAGCCAAGAAGTGGCAGATGGAGTTTAGATAAATGTGAGGTGTTTTGTTTTGATGAGGCAAATCAAAGCAGGAGTTACAGTGTTAATGGTCGAGTCCTGGGGAGTGGTGCCTAACAAAGAGACCTTCCTGTGCAGATTCATAGTTCCTTGAAGGTGGAGTCACAGACAGGATATGAAAGAAAGCACTGTACGGTACACGAACCTTTGGTTAGAGCATTGAGTATAGGAGTTGGGATATCATTTTACGGCTGTATAGGACATTAATTAGGCCACTTGTGGAATTCTGTGTTGAATTCCCTGCTATAGGAAGGATGTTGTACCACTTGAAAAGGTGCAAAAAGAATTGCAAGGATGTTGATGAGTTGGAGGGTTTGAGCTATTAGGGAGAGGCTGAATAGGATGGAGCTATTTTCCCTGGCGCATCAGAGGCTGAGGGTTGACCTCATAGAGGTTTATAAAATAATGAGGGGCATGGATAGGGTTAGTAGCCATGAGGTTTGTCCCAGAGTAGGAAGTCTAAAACTAGAGGGTAAAGATTTAAGGTGAGAGGGGAAAGGTTTAAAAGGGACCAGAGAGGCAACTTTTTCATGTAGAGAGTAGTATGTGTGTATGGAATGAGCTGCCAGAGGAAGTGGTGGAGGCTTGTACAATTACAGCATTTAAAAGACATTTGAATGTGTACATGAATAGGAAGGTTTAGAGGGATATGGGCCAAATATTGACAAATAGATTAATTTAGAATATCTGGTTGGCACGAATGAATTGGACTGAAGGGTCAGATTCCAAGCTGTAGCTTCCAAACAGATACAGAATGTGCAAACTTTACACAGACAGTGACCCAAAGCTGGTATCGAATCTGTGTCCCTGGCACTGTAAAGACAGCATTAATTTATCAAGCCAATTATGGCCTTGTAAATCTTCTCCAAAAGAATTAATGAAGTGTTAAGTGAAATTAACATTTGTGCCACCCAGCGGGACCTATGTACCAAATAGAGTGTTCATTTGACTCAAGACCTCTTCACAGTCTTCTTCAGACATGGATGCAAGAACCCAACACCTGGGGAAAGGTGAGAATTGCTGCCCTTTACTTTGTGACAACATTTGACGATGTATAGCAGCAAGAAGACTGTAGTCAGTGAGGCCATAGAAAATGCCATAGTGATTAAAGATGTATGTGAAGTGAAGGAACATGGTTACGATGGTTGAAATCAGCCACAGTCACCAAGGATATCACTGCAAAAGGTCCTTGGCTCAGCAATCTGCAGTCATAATGTGTGTTTTCTTGCAGTTCTATATTGATTAACTTCTCAGATAATTAGACAACCATTACTGAGCTTAATTAAAGATTAAAATCCACATGTACTATTTGGGCTGAACTAACTTGTTTCTATTTGTAAAGTTTTGATGTCTTCACTTTCTCTGTGGCTGGGACATATGAACTATCATAGACCAAGTGTTGAACCAATGACCTTGCATGCTTGTAAACTTGAGTAACTAAGTAAACTTGTTGGCAAACTAGGGAAGGGAAAAATTTGTGTTTATAAGGAGATTCTTTTGTTTGAATTGGTTCAGATTAGGACTAGTAAAGTGTCAATACTCTAAATGTCAGAAATGGTTCAATTTCTGAACATTGGTGGCATCAGGTTTTTTTAAGAATTCTTAAGAATCTGAAAGCTGTCATTGAAAAATTGTGTTCTTGGAAAATGATGTTCAGCAATGCTGAAAATTAATGATTCAATTCATAAGATGGGATTCAGGTTTCTTGATGACACAATACATTTGACAATGGGGTGTTCACAAGTGTACTGCACAGCATTGGCAACACTGGAATTGTCATTCCAGTCTCTGTTACTTCTACTTAGAATAGTTTGAACAGCAAGAAAATCATATTTCTGTCCATTTAAGATAAATTGTAAATTTTAAGAATGCTTGAAACATGCAGCATTCTTGTTGTAAATATCTAGATTATTTGGGCTTGCATATGTTGAAATCAGCTAATAGTGCGAGGCAATGATAAGCATTTTAGAAGTTCTGGTACTTGTGGCAAACTTCAAGAAGACAGCCAAGACTGTAGATGACTAGCAATATGCAGTTCCAATCTCCTTGGCCCACCTATCATCCAAGTGAAAGCCCTAAGTGTTCTATTGGAAATATTGTTTATTGCACATCAATTCTTTAATTTGAATTTTCCGTAATTTTAATTATAATTATACATGAAATACCTTTGCAGTTCACTTACATTGCTTTGTTAAAACAAAAATGGATTCAAGAGAACAGGCAGTATCATGGATATAAATTAATCGTGAACTGTAATTTAGTGATAAACTGTAATTTGGTAATACGATAAGCACATTTTTAAAAGATAACAGTGGAGTTAACCGTTATTTAATTCTGTTTGGGTCAATTTTTCTTTTGTCAGCACTTCTGACTCTAGCCATGAGTTGTGTAATTGCATTCATTATATTCTGTTAAAGGAGTTATTAATATTGAAAACCACCAAGTTATAAAACAATTGAAATAAAATGACCTTTGTCCCATTTTAAATTGCAGTCTTATTTCAGTCATCTTCGCAATACTACCTTTTCTGTCATGTGCAAGTAGCATTTGTAAGATTTTACTATTATTTAATGGATTTTCACCTTTTACTTAAATAATTAATTTCTGATTGCTTCCATGTCCTTTGTCCTGCATCTTTGTAGCGATTGGTTGACAGTCTCCCTATAATACAATGGTTTTGTGTTCAATTGAAGGCTACTGTCAGTTAGTCTGTTTCAGTATGATTGTCTGGGAAGCTCCAGAGCAATTAATGAAAGACGTGTTTGAAGAAAATATTCCCAGTATTGAACCCATTGCACAGTAGCAGCTGTTCCTTGAGTAAGAATGGCTCTATGCATCAGTAGCAAACCAAAGATGTATTACATGATATATTAATATCAATTGGACCATCACATTGTCCAAGGCAAGATCTGCCTGAAGCTGAAGACAGTAGTCATAAATGAGCAAATGTTTGCTAAGGGCAAGGACTAGTCATCCTGTTTCTAGCTGGCCCTTTCTGACAGTTAAAATTTCTTATGAAAATAGGCAACTTCAAAGAACAGTCTTTTGAAATTTTAAGAAGAGTGCAAAAGTTGCCATTGGGTAGAGGATTGGAACCACCATAGAATGCTGAATCTCAAACCGAAGTTGTTTGAAAAACTGAGCAGGTGTGACAGTATCTTTGGAGAGAAAACAGAGTTAACGATTTGGGTGCAGTGACACTTCTTCAAAATATCTCTCCACAGCGCTGGATGACTTGCTGAAATTTTCCAGTAATTTCGGTTTGTGCATCGGATTTCCAGCATCTGCATTTCTTTGTTTGTTTTTGATTTGCTATAGAACGATGCATCACTAACCCAACATGAAAATTGATTGAAGAGAAAGCTAGCAACGAGCAAGAAAGACTAGGGGAGGAACTTTGAATGAAGACCATGAAAAGTACAGAAGTGTGAACAAAGCTTTGAAGAAGAGCTGCAGGAGAGATAAACAAGGATGGATTGAGTTAAAAGGCATGGAGGCATGAGACAGCAAATTGGAACAGCTGCACAGAATTGCTGGTGCCAGAAGCAATACCAATGTAGCAGTCCAGGATAAGGATGGCAGGATTTAATTTTCGGGTAAAGCGGATTGAACATGTCTGGGACATTGTCAATGAGCCCAAAATCAATTCTCCATTTGAGTTCAATGGCAGAATCATACTTTAGCAGCTGGAAATCACTTGGGAGAAGTTGGCAGGTTAGAGTTTCAAAGACCAATCAAGAGCCTGAAGAGCAGTGCGGCACTTGGGATTGATGAGATTCCAGCAGGGAAGTAGATACTTCGTAAAAGCACTGTTATTGCAGAGATCGTGGAATTGATTAGCAACATCTGGACTGCAGAACGCATCCTGGATGACTGGAGGCAAGCTATGATAGTCAACCTGTGAAAGAAAGGGACCTTCCACAACTATTACAACTGGAGAGGTATAGTGCTGCTGTTTGTACATAGCAAGGTGTTTAGCTTGATACTGCTCAAATGATTTGGTAGTAACGTAAACCCAGGTTATAGTCAAACAGGTTTATTTGAAATTGCAAGCTTTCAGAGCACTGCTGCTTTGTCAGGTGAAGTTTGTGATTTCAAAATAAACTTGTTGCACTATAACCAGGTGTCATTTGACTTCTGAATTTGTCCTGCCCAGTCCAGCAATGGCACCGCCATACCTCAACGTAAAAATAGACAGTTCCCTTTTGTGAAGAACAGTCATGTTTCTGGATTGGCAGGTCATACTGCAAGTAGATCCTTGCAACCAGGGACATTAGAGAGCTCAGCCTGGAAAATCAGTCTTCAACTTCATTGATCTCCAGAAGGCTTTTGATAACATCAGTCAGCAATCTATTGTGGTATATCACAAGATGGTATGGCATCACTCAGTATATGCTAACATCTTCAAAGCCTTATAGTGCATCTTTAGTGCTGCATCAACACTAGACCTAGGACCCATAGGCACAGCCTTAGAATTAGAGGGGGTCAATTTAGAATGGAAATGAGGAGGCATTTCTTCAGCCAGGGTGTGGTGGGCCTGTGGAATTCATTGCCACAGAGTACGTTGGAGGCCGGGACATTAAATGTTTTCAAGGCAGAGATTGATAAACGCTAGATCTCGCAAGGAATTAAAGGCTACAGGAAACTGTGGTAAGTGGAGTTAAAATGCCCATCAACCATGATTGAATGGCGGAGTGGACTCGATGGGCCGAATGGCCTTCCTTCCACTCCTATGTTTTATGGTCTTCTGATCTTATGGACTAGACTCCTTGCAGATCATCACAGAAGTGCATCAAGGTTGCATACTCTTTCATTCCTTTTCCTCTTGGTTGTTGATTTTATAATGGGGAACGTAATTATGGGTGCAGACGATAGTATCCACAATATTTGTAGCTAGCTGAGGAACTGTGCATGCACTAAGACACTGCAAACCAGTCTTGAACTCATTGGCAATAAGATTGGTTTATGTGTTAGCCATGATAAAACAAAAGCACTGACAACAAGGTCCTCTTATCACTTGTAGGCAATCAAACAATACAGATGTCAACCACTTTGTTATCTTAAAAGTAACTTCTCCAGGGAGGATGATGCAGCAATCAATGTGCACACAAGAATCAACTAAGCAAAATCGGCCTTCCAGTTGTTCCACATAATCTGAGCATCCAATACTATCAACATGGCTGTGAATCTATGACTCTACATGTTCATATTAGGACGAACTGCAACTTATATCAGTGAGACATGGAAGAGAACAGCAAAAATGTTGTGCAAATTGGTAATCTTTCTACAGGCTGCCTGTGTAAAATCCTGAAATCACATGGAGAGACAGTATTGCCAAGCAGGAGCTGCTACAGAAAGGCATCTAACTGAGATTGGCAAGATACATCAGAGTGACAGTAGACTGAACACCACCGAATAGAAAAAGAAGACTGGGGCATCCAAATAAGACTTGATTAAGTATTTTTAGGGAGGAACTTTAAAACATGATGTGACCTGGGCGGAAGCACAAGAGATTGCAATGGACCGATCCTAGTGGTGGAATCTTGTCGCCTCTAGTTCCTCTAGTCCAGTCTAGGGCTAAATCTCACTAAGTCTAAGACTACTTTTCATTCTGGGAATTGCCAGTCCAATCTGTAATTTTTCCCTGTTTATCCTGAACTCCTCTCATCTTATTGGCAATGCTTAAAACTTGGCAGATTGTTTTTCTTTCAGTTTCGGTCAGTGATGTGGTGAGTTGAACCTACTTTCCTAACCTATGTGCACCAAACACTCTGCCAATGGTAATAAAAACAAAACTTGCCAGAAAAACTCAGCAGGTCTGGCAGTATCTGTGGAGAGAAACCAGAGTTAGCGTTTCAGGTCTGAAGAAGAGTCACTGGACCTGAAACAGTAACTCTGGTTTCTCACCACAGATGTTGCCAGGCCTGCAGATTTTTCCAGCAATTTCTGTTTTTGTTTATTTATAGCATTCACAGTTCTCTTGGTTTTCAATCAATTAGTGGTAGCAGTTACTTTAAATGGGCAGGAAAATGAGAGAACATCAGTTATCACATCATAATACAAAACTGTCTGCAAGAAATCACTAGCAGTTTTACCGGGACCTCTGATTATTATTATTAAATTTTAGCTTTTTAAAGTACACATTTGTTGAATTTACTGATGTATTTCTGTTGGAGAAAAGTAAGAGTAAGGGTTAATAGCAGGAAGAGGAAATATGGACTAATTTTAGCACCGGTCCTGGGAAGTATGGGAACAATTGCTTTCAGCTTGATGATTGATCTCAAGAATACATTTAATTTCTTAATAAACCAATCTCACCCTGACCTAAGAACTTAGTTGGGTGAGGCTGGACAACATTAATCATGCATTTCCTGTCCGCATATTTCAACAGAAAGAGGAAGAGTTTGTTCAGCTGTAACATAACTATTGAGAAAATATTTCACTGTCAATATCTTACAACATAACTGGCTATTGCAGAGGATATTTGGGCGCTATTTAACCTCTGAATTAAAACATTGTTATTCACGCTGTGAAACAGAAATATTGAAGAGGTTCGGTGATGAGAGACTATTTGACACATTGCACTTCATGATAGAGACGTGCGTTTGGATGTAACCACTATCAATATGCAGATTCTTGACAGGTGAAAGTGGAAACATGCGAATATTCTCCCTCGTACTGATAAATGATGTAAAATGCAACATTAGTAAATAGTTAACAAAACGTTTGTTTTGAATGTTGGTAACATTCAAAATAAAATCTTTCCCTGTCTAAGCTAGCTGTTCTCCATGAAATTAGTTTTGACAGTCTCATGGGTTGGCATAAACTGCCAATCTTTAATTAAGAGCAGGATGCGTGGGGAATGGAAGATACAAAATGAAGACAGTCATCAAGGATCATATCACATTTACGTCCTTCATTTATTAAGATGCTGCCCGACCTGTTTAGTGTCTCCAGGACTTCTAATTTTATTTCATATCTCCAGCATCTGCAGTACTTTGTTTTCAGTTTCATCTTAACAGCAGACATGATTGTTAGATTCAGAAAATCTCTGGGTTATGAAAGTTTCTAGAAGTCTTGGCTGTCAGAACTGAAGAGGAATTGCAACCTTAGGACTGAAAGACCACAGAGGTCATTAAAAATAGAAAGAGCCTTTAAACTTTTTCAAGGGTCAATTAAATAAGAAAGTAAAGAGAGTTAAACCAGGAATGATATTTCTCTGAGATTGAGTGTCTGAAAAGTATACTGCTAGGAACAAGGTTGAATCTATGCTTTTGCTCTTTGTATTTAGATCCTTTCAAATTGATGTAAATATGCAGATATGCTTTTATTTGTGCTTTTGTTCTTGTGCAATGCACTTTTGTTTGAAAGAAGAATTGGTAGCCTCATGTGAATATTTCAGTGAGTAACCAACTACAAAATTAAAACTGCTGATCTATCAAGTCAGGTTTCACCTTGGATGCCAACTTGTCCAGTATTACCTTCATCTGAAGCCATAACACATTCAACTTTGATTTCAGAGTACAATTTCAAAGTTTACAGATAAGAATTTTTTTTTGGTCGCCATATTATAGGAAGGATGTGGAGGCACTGGAACGAGTGCAGAGGAGGTTTACCAGGATGTTGCCTGGTCTGGTAGGAAGATCGTATGAGGAAAGGCTGAGGCACTTGGGGCTGTTTTCATTGGAGAAAAGAAGGTTTAGGGGTGATTTGATAGAGGTGTACAAGATGATTAGGAGTTTTGATAGGGTTGACCATGAGAACCTTTTTCCACGTATGGAGTCAGCAATTACGAGGGGGCATAGCTTTAAATTAAGGGATGGTAGGTATAGGACAGATGTTAGGGGTAGATTCTTTACTCAGCGAGTCGTGAGTTCATGGAATGCCCTGCCAGTAGCAGTGGTGGACTCTCCCTCTTTATGGGCATTTAAACGGGCATTGGATAGGCATATGGAGGATAGTGGGCTAGTGTAGGTTAGGTGGGCTTGGATCGGCCCAACATCGAGGGCCAAAGGGCCTGTACTGCGCTGTATTGTTCTATGTTCTATGAGTGGGTTGACCTGATGAGTAATTGAGAGTTATAACTGCCATTTGTGAGATTAAAATGGTTCCTGAAAGGTTGCCTAAAACATATGAAAAGTTAGTTCCTATGATATCAGTTAAATCTTAAAAATGTAAGTGCTTTTTTAGTCTTACTACTCCTCCCCAACCATTTTATTTTATTTTTGCTGAGTACTTATCTTCATAAAGTACCTGAACAAGATCAAATACACTGCAGTGGTCATGGGATTGAATCTCTGGTGTGATTCTTTTTGTCACTCTGGTTGAGGAGTGGCAATTCTGTCATTGTTCATCATGTGAGGCATAAACATTGCTTTACAATTTACAGTTTGACTAGTTTCTTCAAGGACTGTACATCTTGTGGATATATGAAGTTGAATTTTGTGATTGGTATTGATGTAGCAGACAGTTATATTTTAGTTGCAACAAATAAGCTGTACTTATTGTACCATATTTTTCTGTTCCATAGCCATGGTCATCATTGCTCAGGAACTGGAACTCATTAGCTGTTACTCATCCAGGATACATGGCCTTCTTAACCTATGATGAGGTAAAAGCAAGACTCCAGAAATTCATCCACAAACCTGGGAGGTAAGGAAATTAAGAGCTGCAATGTCACTATGGGGATGTGTTGAATAGAAAGAAGGCATCAGAGATTTTTGCATCATGACTTAATAAACAAATAATTTTTTCTTTGGTAAATTTCTGGTTTCTGTAATCGAATGGGAGGTCTTGTAAATGAGGAGGAAAGAAAAATATTTCCTTAAATCTGCTTTGGAATTATTTGATGTGGGATGGATTGTAGGATCCTGCATGGTGAATTTTTCATCTTGGCTATTGTTAGTTGAAAACATTCAAAAATACCAGAAGGAGAACATTCAACTCATGATGTCAGATAGCTGTAATTGAGTCTCCCTCCACATCACTCTTGGTGCTTTCAAGATCCTTACTACACTTGTAAAAATGCTTCACTTCGCATTTTCTTTTTGCCAGTCACACTAAATCAGTGTCCTACGCTTCCTGACCATTCTGCCAAAGGGAATGTTTTCTCCCCATCCATTCTTTCTAGACTCCTCAGTGTTTTGACATGGTTTACTTAACTCATCTCAGCTTTTTCTCCTTCAAGAACATCAACCCTATCCATGGAATTGAAATCTCTGTTTTGGAGCAATTCTCATAAACCTTGACTGCACTTTTTTGAAAGGCTTCACATCCTTCTTAAAATGTGTCTAGAATTAATCACAATGTTCCAAGTGAGACAATTACTGTTTTAAAAAGGTTCACCATAACTTGGTTGCCTTTGTACCAGGTACTTGTACATAAAAATCTTAATATGTCAACTGTCTTCTCAATCGGCCATGCTATCTTCAATAATTTGTACAAATTCACCCAGGTTTTTCTGTTCCTTTGCACCTTTTAGAGTTGTACTCTGTGTATTTTATACTTTGCTCTGGTTTCTTCCCATTGTCCAGAGATGTGTGGGTTACATGGATTAGCCATGCTGAAATTGCCTGTAGTGTTCACGGATATGAAGCTAGGTGAGTTAGCCATGGTAAACGTGGAATTGTGGGATACGGTTAGGGTGTGGGTCTGGGTGGAATGTTCTTCAGAGGATTGGTATGGACTCGATGGGCCAAATGGACTCCTGAACTATAGGGGTTCTAGATTCAATGATTATACAGCCTTTCTTTATACTTCCCACCAAAATGTATTATTTTGCAAGTCTCTACAATAAAGTTACTCTGTTATGTTTCTGAGAATTCCACCAACCATTAGATTTCTTCTTGAAGTTTATCACTATTGTCTTTATGGTTATGATTTGGAGGTGCCGGTGTTGGACTGGGGTGACCAAAGTTTTTAAAAATCTATAGTCCAATAGGTTTATTTGGTATTCCCAAGTTTAGATCGCATTAAAATCTTTCAAGAAAAGCAGTGGTCCTGTGCTGATCGCAGGGAAGACCACTAGACATATTGTCTTGCATTCCAAATAAAACTTCTATTCACTTTTACTGTTTCTTGGCACTCAGCCAATCTTGTGTTCATGCCATGACTTTCCCTATTATTCTCGTGGCTTCAAATCTATATGGTGTGACACTTTATGAAATGCCTTCTGCAGATTCATATATACCACATCAAGCACATAACCCTCATCAATCCTCTCTGTTACGTCCACAAAATCTCATCAGTTAGTTAAACATTATTTCCTTGAGGCATTTCCATATTGACTTTTCTTTAAAAATTGGCAGTTGGCCAAGCAGCTGTTAATTTTTTCCTGGCTTATTGTTTCTTAAAGCTTTCCCACAACTGAGCTTAAACTGATTGACCTTGCTCGATCACCAGCAGAACAAATGCGACCATCAAAATGTGCTGTAGCATTTCACCAAGACCTTTGCAAATCTGAAGGACAAAGGTTACAGGCCCATGATGACACCAGAAAACTCCTCTCAAGTTACATGTCAATCCTGATTTGGAAATATATTGCTGTACCTTCGTCACTGAGGGATCAAAATCTTGGAACTCCCTATGAAATGGCAATGTGTGATTATTTTCACCAAGCAGTCTGTAGCAGTTTACGAAGGTTTCAACACCACGTTTCAATGCATTTCAGCTTGGACAATAAACCTCATCTTTCCAGGATATCCTGTGAATATTAAAAAAATTTAGTTAAATGTGATTTTTCTGCATCTAATGTGAATTACCGAATAAATAGATTACTCAATAATTGATTGCATGAAACACTTTTGGCCATTTAGATTTTAAAGAGCCCTGATGCTGCTTTAATAATGGATGCTGGAACTCTAATAGCATTAGTAATAGAAAGTAATAACATTCTATTGTTTGCATTTGCTAGAATTGATTATGGTGGACATAGTCAATGTAAATGTTACTTTTAGTGACTATCCCAGTAAATCCATTGCAGAGGTCAGAAAAATTCCCAAAGGTGAGGGAAGAGGAAGCAAATCTTTTTAACAATTGTGTGAAAAGTTGACACTTAGTTTATTACTTATACTTATCCCATATAAGCCAAATAAACTTTAGAAAGGCCTTCACAGAGGGGTGTATATCACCTATCAGCTTATCTTTTGGTCAGAAATGGGTAATTCTTGCTTGCTCAACATCTTCGTTGTGAAGCAGTTGTTGTATAAAACCAGGATCATTCCAAAACATCCCAATTGCTACTTCTATCCAGACTGAATCAGTAGCAACGTTAAGTTCATGATTAATGTCGGTTTTGTTTCATTCACCAGCAAGGCTATCAGGCAGTGATGTTTTGGTCATGGAGTAATGCTTTTTGATGGTGTGTTGCTTCTGTTCTTTTATTGCAGTGCCTTATTTTGCGATGGAGATGTGCTGATAGTGAATTCATCTTGTAGGAATTCCTTTACACATTTTACTGAATTAAAATGTTTATTTTTGCTATTACTTTGGGAAAGGTTTTTTCAAGAGGTTGATGCATGATAGGCTAAATTCCCCACAGGCAGCAATTACAGAACTAAACTGGCACAAATCTATATGACAGTGGCACGGTGGGTGGGTGGTTAGCACTGCTACCTCACAGCGCCAGAGACCCGGGTTCAATTCCCGCCTCAGTGTAGAGTTTGCACGTTCTCCCCGTGTCTGCGTGGGTTTCCTCCGGGTGCTCCAGTTTCCTCCCACAGTCCAAAGATGTGCAGGTCAGGTGAATTGGCCATGCTAAATTGCCCGTAGTGTTAGGTAAGGGGTAAATGTAGGGGTATGGGTGGATTGCACTTCGGGTTGGTGTGGACTTGTTGGGCTGAAGGGCCTGTTTCCACACTGTAAGTAATCTAATCTTAAAAAAAAAAGTAGTTTATGCTTTATTTCACTCTTTTAAGATGTGCTAGTGCAATGCAAGGGTTGGTACTAATCTGCAAATACCCTCAAAGAACCTATCCTGTCCACAATCCCAAATATTTCATGGCAATAAAATGATCAAATGATTACGACTCAGTAGATCACCATGTATAGATGTACCATCAGCAAGATGCTCTGACGTGACTTCAATTAGAAGAGATACAACTACCTGAAAGTTTCTCTCCAAGGTGCACACTATCCTAACTTGATATACCATTCTTTCCCTGTCCCTGGAACCTCCGTTCCTAGTAAAGTGAACTGTAGAGTTTCAAGAGTTTCATCACCACCTCAAAATTAATTATGAATAGGCAATAGATATTGGTTACAGTGACACAAACACCTCAGGAATGAATTAAAAGAAAAAAAAAAGTGAACTTTCAAATCTAAGCTACCAAAACATCTGTAGTTGTGCTATAATTCATCAAATGTAACTTCAATTCTTTTGTTTTCAGCTACATATTCCGATTGAGCTGTACCAGGCTTGGCCAGTGGGCAATTGGCTATGTCACAGCAGATGGCAACATTCTTCAAACAATCCCCCATAACAAACCCCTCTTTCAGGCTCTGATTGATGGATTCCGTGAAGGATTGTGAGTTCACAAGTGTTCCTTCGTGCTATAATGTTACAGCTATAATACTCTAATATAACGTTAACTTTGCTTTCAATTGTTTTAAAAGTTCTCCTTAAAATGTTGAAACTGTTTAAATATCTCTTGACTTCGGAATTATGGTTTTTGTTTTTGACTGTTCATTATGATGTTGTGAAAAGCAATCAAATGTGGCCACTTTCAACTTTTGTTAAATGAAATTTGAATATTGTGACTAATTACTGGAAAGAACCTGAAATATGATCTTGTATTTGTTTACATGGTTTAAAACAAACTGTTGGAGAAATTCAGCAGGTCCGATAGCATTTTATGGAGATGGAAGCAGTGTTAACATTTCAACTTCAGTTTGACTCTTCAGAACTGAAAGAGGCTGGAATATGATATTTTATGCACTGTTCCTGAGGAGGAAGAGTGAGTGGAACAGATTGTGAGGGTACCTAGAGCAAAAGATAAAGGGATCTTCCAGTTGCTTGCCATTCTAATTGACCACCTTGGTCTATGCTAACATTTCCTCCTGGGCCTGCTGCAGTATTCCAATGAAGCTCAATACACACTGGAGGGCCAGCACCTCATTTTCTATCAGGCTGAATGGCTTACTCCTGTTTTTATGTCTCAGAACTCCAGACCATGGTCTCTGCCTTCCATTATTCTTGCATTTCTTCACTGCCCGTCTAGCCATGTGTGTTCTTTTTTAAGATTCCCTGCAGTATGGAAAAAGGCCATTTGGCCCCACAAGTCCACACTGACCCTCTGAAGAGTAACCCACCCAGACCCATTTCTTTACATTTACCCCCTGACTAATGCACCTAACATTATGGGCAATTTAGCATGGCCAATTCACCTGGCCTGCACATCTTTTGTATTGTGTGAGGAAACTGGAGCACCCAGCGGAAACCCAAGCAGACACAGGGAGAATGTGCAAACTCCACACAAACTAAGGCTGGAATCGAACCTGGGTCCCTGGCGCTGTGATGCAGCAGTTCTAGCCACTGAGCCACCGACCGCCCTCATTTAGTCTTAGCAGAGCTAACCCATTTTCTTCTTTAAAACCTATCATTTGTATCATTTACCCATTTTACATTTCTCTCTCACACACACTCTCACACACACTCTCACACACACTCTCACACACACTCTCACACACACTCTCACACACACTCTCACACACACTCTCACACACACTCTCACACACACTCTCACACACACTCTCACACACACTCTCACACACACTCTCACACACACTCTCACACACTCACACACACTCTCACACACACTCTCACACACACTCTCACACACACTCTCACACACACTCTCACACACACTCTCACACACACTCTCACACACTCTCTCACACACTCTCTCACACACTCTCTCACACACTCTCTCACACACTCTCTCACACACTCTCTCACACACTCTCACACACACTCTCACACACACTCTCACACACTCTCTCACACACTCTCTCACACACTCTCTCACACACTCTCTCACACACTCTCTCACACACTCTCTCACACACTCTCTCTCACACTCTCTCTCACACTCTCTCTCACACTCTCTCTCACACTCTCTCTCACACTCTCTCTCACACTCTCTCTCACACTCTCTCTCACACTCTCTCTCACACTCTCTCTCACACTCTCTCTCACACACTCTCTCTCACACACAAACTCTCTCTCTCTCTCTCACTCACTCACTCACTCACTCAGACACAGACACAGACACAGACACAGACACAGACACAGACACAGACACAGACACAGACACAGACACAGACACAGACACACACACACACACACACACACACACACACTCTCGCACTCTGTCTCATGCGTGGACTCTCGTACCCGTACGCACGCACGCACTCGCTCGCTCACTCTTTCTTTCTTTCTCTCTCTCTTTTGCATTTGTTCGCACACACTCTCTTTCACACACCGTCTTTCACACTCTCTCACACATGCTCTCTCTTGCTCCCGTTCGTTCTCTCGCTTTCTCTCACTCTCACATACCGCCTGTGTTCCTACACCCTCTGGCTTGCACTCTCTCTCTCTCTCTCTCTCTCTGTTACACTCCGCTTTCTCTCTTGCAGTAGGATCTTGGTCACCTGGGGAATTGGTCTGAGAAATGACAAATGGAGTTTCATATAGAAATGTGTGAGGTATTGCATTTTGGAAAGTTAATTCAAGGTAGGAATTTCATGGTAAATGATAGTTCCTTAAGCACTGTAGTGGAACAGAGGGAACTTGGAGTTCAGGTTCACAGTTCTTTCAAAGTGGAGTCACAGGTAGACAGGGCAGTGAAGAAGGCTTTTGGCACACTGACCTTCGTCATTCAGGGCATTGAGTGTCGAAGTTGGGAAGTTATTTTGCAGTTACCCAGGATGTTGGTGAGGCTGCACTGGGAGTATTGTGTTCAGTTTTGGTCACCTTGTTGTAGGAATGGTTATGAAGGTGAAGGCGTGTAGTGTACTTTTAAGCGACAGTGAAAGCTGTTTCGCACTGAGAACTTGCAGGACCCTGTCATGTAACTGACTAGCAGTCTGAGTGTACTAGAAAATTGAAAATATGTAACATTTAGCTCTGAAACAAATACCTGAGTTTTGGTTGCTGTTTGGCTCAATTCAAATGATTGTCAAATCAGTTTAAATGATCCCTTTGGATACTAAAAACCAATCTATTTTAAATTTATTGCTTTGCCAACATTGAACCAATTAGACAATCCGATGCTGGGGTATAAAGAAGCAGACATTTTGACAGTTAGAGATTAAGAGTAACTGCCAGCAACCACTCTCTATCAAATGTACTTTTTCCACATTAAACAACTTTGCAGCAAAAGACCGAAAACGATTCAGAGAGATCTTGAGCCAGAAGGAGACAGACACCGACAACAGCCATCAAGTGGTCTTGAAATTAAGTTGATGTGACTTTAATACTGGCTTTTATGGAACAGTATATTGTTGTAGAGTTGAAGGCAGATAATAAACATTTAAAAGAAAGGAAGCTTACAGTTGTAAATAGTTGTTGTTTAATGTTCATTTTTAGAATTAAAGAATAAATTGATACTTTCTCTTTAAATCGTGAAAGTTGGAAGTTCTCTGCCATTTAAACTTTAACAGATTGCAGTGCATGGTGAGCCTTTCTGTGTGTTTGGTTTAAAAAGCAGAAGAGTTCACTGCCGTGTCATTACATAAGGATGTTATTAACTGGAAAGAGTGCAGAAGAAATTTACAACAATGTTGCCTGTACTCAATGGTCAGAGTTATAGAGAGAGATTAGACAAGCTAGGACTTTTTTCTTTAGAGCATAGGATACTGAGGGGGTGACCTTATAGAGATGTATAGGATCATGAGAGCCTTGGATAGAGTGAATGCACTCAGTCCTTTTTCCAGGGTAGGGAAATCAAGGAATAGAGGGCATCAGTTTCAGCTTAGGGGAAAAAGGGTTGCTCCCTTGCTCTCCTTCTCCCTCGCTCTCCTCCTCCCTCCCTCTCCTCCTCCCTCGCTCTCCTCCTCCCTCCCTCTCCTCCTCCCTCCCTCTCCTCCTCCCTCCCTCTCCTCCTCCCTCCCTCTCCTCCTCCCTCGCTCTCCTCCTCCCTCGCTCTCCTTCTCCCTCGCTCTCCTTCTCCCTCGCTCTCCTCCTCCCTCCCTCTCCTCCTCCCTCGCTCTCCTCCTCCCTCGCTCTCCTCCTCCCTCCCTCTCCTCCTCCTCCCTCTCCTCCTCCTCCCTCGCTCTCCTTCTCCCTCGCTCTCCTTCTCCCTCGCTCTCCTCCCTCGCTCTCCTTCTCCCTCGCTCTCCTCCTCCCTCGCTCTCCTCCTCCCTCGCTCTCCTCCTCCCTCGCTCTCCTCCTCCCTCGCTCTCCTCCTCCCTCCCTCTCCTCCTCCCTCCCTCTCCTCCTCCCTCCCTCTCCTCCTCCCTCCCTCTCCTCCTCCCTCCCTCTCCTCCTCCCTCCCTCTCCTCCTCCCTCCCTCCCTCTCCTCCTCCCTCCCTCTCCTCCTCCCTCCCTCTCCTCCTCCCTCCCTCTCCTCCTCCCTCCCTCCCTCTCCTCCTCCCTCCCTCGCTCTCCTCCTCCTCCCTCGCTCTCCTCCTCCCTCGCTCTCCTCCTCCCTCGCTCTCCTCCTCCCTCGCTCTCCTCCTCCCTCGCTCTCCTCCTCCCTCGCTCTCCTCCTCCCTCCCTCTCCTCCTCCCTCCCTCTCCTCCTCCCTCCCTCTCCTCCTCCCTCCCTCCCTCCCTCTCCTCCTCCCTCCCTCTCCTCCTCCCTCCCTCTCCTCCTCCCTCCCTCTCCTCCTCCCTCCCTCTCCTCCTCCCTCCCTCTCCTCCTCCCTCCCTCTCCTCCTCCCTCCCTCTCCTCCTCCCTCCCTCCCTCTCCTCCTCCTCCCTCGCTCTCCTCCTCCCTCCCTCTCCTCCTCCCTCCCTCTCCTCCTCCCTCCCTCCCTCTCCTCCTCCCTCCCTCCCTCTCCTCCTCCTCCCTCGCTCTCCTCCTCCCTCGCTCTCCTCCTCCCTCGCTCTCCTCCTCCCTCGCTCTCCTCCTCCCTCGCTCTCCTCCTCCCTCGCTCTCCTCCTCCCTCCCTCTCCTCCTCCCTCCCTCCCTCGCCCTCCTCCTCCCTCGCCCTCCTCCTCCCTCCCTCTCCTCCTCCCTCCCTCTCCTCCTCCCTCCCTCTCCTCCTCCCTCCCTCTCCTCCTCCCTCCCTCTCCTCCTCCCTCCCTCTCCTCCTCCCTCCCTCTCCTCCTCCCTCCCTCTCCTCCTCCCTCGCTCTCCTCCTCCCTCCCTCTCCTCCTCCCTCCCTCTCCTCCTCCCTCCCTCCCTCTCCTCCTCCCTCCCTCCCTCCCTCTCCTCCTCCTCCCTCCCTCTCCTCCTCCCTCCCTCTCCTCCTCCCTCCCTCTCCTCCTCCCTCGCTCTCCTCCTCCCTCCCTCTCCTCCTCCCTCCCTCCCTCTCCTCCTCCCTCCCTCCCTCCCTCTCCTCCTCCTCCCTCCCTCTCCTCGTCCTCCCTCGCTCTCCTCCTCCCTCGCTCTCCTCCTCCCTCGCTCTCCTCCTCCCTCGCTCTCCTCCTCCCTCCCTCTCCTCCTCCCTCCCTCCCTCTCCTCCTCCCTCCCTCCCTCTCCTCCTCCTCCCTCGCTCTCCTCCTCCCTCGCTCTCCTCCTCCCTCGCTCTCCTCCTCCCTCGCTCTCCTCCTCCCTCGCTCTCCTCCTCCCTCGCTCTCCTCCTCCCTCCCTCTCCTCCTCCCTCCCTCTCCTCCTCCCTCGCTCTCCTCCTCCCTCGCTCTCCTCCTCCCTCCCTCCCTCTCCTCCTCCCTCCCTCCCTCTCCTCCTCCCTCGCTCTCCTCCTCCCTCGCTCTCCTCCTCCCTCGCTCTCCTCCTCCCTCCCTCCCTCTCCTCCTCCCTCCCTCTCCTCCTCCCTCCCTCTCCTCCTCCTCCCTCCCTCTCCTCCCTCCCTCCCTCTCCTCCTCCCTCCCTCTCCTCCTCCCTCCCTCTCCTCCTCCCTCCCTCGCTCTCCTCCTCCCTCCCTCTCCTCCTCCCTCCCTCTCCTCCTCCTCCCTCGCTCTCCTCCTCCCTCGCTCTCCTCCTCCCTCCCTCTCCTCCTCCCTCCCTCTCCTCCTCCCTCCCTCTCCTCCTCCCTCCCTCTCCTCCTCCCTCCCTCTCCTCCTCCCTCCCTCTCCTCCTCCCTCCCTCGCTCTCCTCCTCCCTCGCTCTCCTCCTCCCTCCCTCCCTCCCTCTCCTCCTCCTCCCTCCCTCCCTCTCCTCCTCCTCCCTCCCTCTCCTCCTCCCTCCCTCTCCTCCTCCCTCGCTCTCCTCCTCCCTCCCTCTCCTCCTCCCTCCCTCCCTCTCCTCCTCCCTCCCTCCCTCCCTCTCCTCCTCCTCCCTCGCTCTCCTCCTCCCTCGCTCTCCTCCTCCCTCGCTCTCCTCCTCCCTCGCTCTCCTCCTCCCTCGCTCTCCTCCTCCCTCCCTCTCCTCCTCCCTCCCTCTCCTCCTCCCTCCCTCTCCTCCTCCCTCCCTCTCCTCCTCCCTCCCTCCCTCTCCTCCTCCCTCCCTCCCTCTCCTCCTCCTCCCTCGCTCTCCTCCTCCCTCGCTCTCCTCCTCCCTCGCTCTCCTCCTCCCTCGCTCTCCTCCTCCCTCGCTCTCCTCCTCCCTCCCTCTCCTCCTCCCTCCCTCTCCTCCTCCCTCGCTCTCCTCCTCCCTCGCTCTCCTCCTCCCTCCCTCCCTCTCCTCCTCCCTCCCTCCCTCTCCTCCTCCCTCGCTCTCCTCCTCCCTCGCTCTCCTCCTCCCTCGCTCTCCTCCTCCCTCGCTCTCCTCCCTCCCTCCCTCCCTCTCCTCCTCCCTCCCTCTCCTCCTCCCTCCCTCTCCTCCTCCTCCCTCCCTCTCCTCCCTCCCTCCCTCTCCTCCTCCCTCCCTCTCCTCCTCCCTCCCTCTCCTCCTCCCTCCCTCTCCTCCTCCTCCCTCGCTCTCCTCCTCCCTCCCTCTCCTCCTCCCTCCCTCTCCTCCTCCCTCCCTCTCCTCCTCCTCCCTCGCTCTCCTCCTCCCTCGCTCTCCTCCTCCCTCGCTCTCCTCCTCCCTCCCTCTCCTCCTCCCTCGCTCTCCTCCTCCCTCGCTCTCCTCCTCCCTCCCTCTCCTCCTCCCTCCCTCTCCTCCTCCCTCCCTCGCTCTCCTCCTCCCTCCCTCTCCTCCTCCCTCCCTCCCTCCCTCTCCTCCTCCTCCTCCTCCCTCCCTCTCCTCCTCCCTCCCTCTCCTCCTCCCTCCCTCTCCTCCTCCCTCGCTCTCCTCCTCCCTCGCTCTCCTCCTCCCTCCCTCTCCTCCTCCCTCCCTCTCCTCCTCCCTCCCTCTCCTCCTCCCTCGCTCTCCTCCTCCCTCCCTCGCTCTCCTCCTCCCTCGCTCTCCTCCTCCCTCCCTCGCTCTCCTCCCTCCCTCGCTCTCCTCCTCCCTCCCTCTCCTCCTCCCTCCCTCTCCTCCTCCCTCCCTCTCCTCCTCCCTCCCTCTCCTCCTCCCTCGCTCTCCTCCTCCCTCCCTCTCCTCCTCCCTCCCTCCCTCTCCTCCTCCCTCCCTCCCTCTCCTCCTCCCTCCCTCCCTCTCCTCCTCCCTCCCTCCCTCTCCTCCTCCCTCCCTCTCCTCCTCCCTCCCTCTCCTCCTCCCTCGCTCTCCTCCTCCCTCGCTCTCCTCCTCCCTCGCTCTCCTCCTCCCTCCCTCTCCTCCTCCCTCCCTCTCCTCCTCCCTCCCTCTCCTCCTCCCTCGCTCTCCTCCTCCCTCGCTCTCCTCCTCCCTCGCTCTCCTCCTCCCTCCCTCTCCTGTCCATGAGCACTAGTTTTGGTTTTTGAATTGGACACCTCAGGATTTGTCCTGCTTGCTCCTCCTCTCCCTCTGTCCACATCATTAAAAAAAAAATCACTTCCCACTCCATTTCAATTCTGAAGAAGTCATATCAGACTTGAAACATTAACAGTTTCTCTGTGCACAGATGCTGATGGACCTGCTAAGTTTCTCTGGGACTGTTTTTATTTCAGATTTTCAGCATCTGATTTATTTTTAAATGTTTATCTTTTTTGTGGTTTGCTCACAGTTTCCATTTCAATCCATTGAAATCTGAAAAAAACAGACAATTGGATGCTCCTATGATGAACACTTTTTTTTATTCTTCCATTTTACATTTCAAGGTTTGGGTATTCTTGGCTAACACTTCAGCCTGCAGGAATGGAAATCCCAGATTCATTTGTGGCCACAATGAAACTTGTAATACTGGGCTAGCAATTAAAGGACCCAACTTAAACAAATGCAATAAGTGAATAAATATTAGTATACACTGTATTGTCTGAATTCATGAAGTAATGAAGAGAAATGCCACCCTATTTTATTATCTTATTTAATTAGTCAATACATATCAACACTGATTTCTTAGCCTATTCCATATCATTGAATTGACAGTATTGGTTTCAGTTGCAAATTATATGCAAACTGGGCTTTTGTGCAGTTTCTTCAGTTCTGAAAGAAGTGGTTTTGAAATATTGCTATGTGGCAAATCATCTAAAAATATATAATTTGGAACCCAATCTCCATCCCTTTACTTAAACTGTCAAAAGACAGCAACTTAATGGAAAACCAAACTCTATATTAACGTACAAAAATTAATCATATCTAATTTTTGATTCAGTCCTTTGTAGGGAACGATATGCCTCACCCCAAACAGGCAGAAATGTGAACTTGGAGATTTTAGGACCACTTTGAAAACTATCACGAAGTGTGGCCTAAGAGATCCAACTGTTTTCCCGTTCTGAAATCTCAATACACTTAAAAAAAATCCAAAACATTATAATCTGTTGTTGCAATTTACTGTTCAAAGGATTAAAACACAGGAGGTATTCATAATTCAATGTTGTTGTTAGATTGGAGGGTTTTCCTCTGCTACACTGAATTTTCCATGGTTTGAATTCCCTGTCATGCTACTTCCATTATTTGAACTCATGACTGTTTATGTCAGTAATTAATTTAAACTTAGTTTTGAGGCTTGAAAACTCATTACTGTCTCTGAGAGGCAATCGTTCACATGTAAACCCATCAATTAATGTCATTATATTTGAACTGGGAGCAGAGGTGAGTCTGATCCTGTTTTCTGTGCATGTAGGAGAAAATCCAAAGTAACGAAAGGCTGTTTAGCCTATTAATCCACCTCAATCCCAAGTGCATGTATGAATAATCTATCACTGACTTATCACCCATGACACCCATGACAGCTGTTAAGACCCCTATTTAAGGAAACCTAATTTCCTCCTGGATCATTTCTTGAGGGAATATTTGATAATAGCATTGCTGTCATCCATCTCTCGATTTAGTCCAGTTTTTTTTTAAAGAATGCAATTGACCCTCAATTTCATTTTCTATGCTGCATATGGCAGTTATTCTGTGGAGAGAGATTGTATTTTCATTTGCTTTTTATCTCACAGAAGACTGCTACATTTTGTAATTGTTACTTTCATGTTATCTATAAACATAACACCAGTTTTCAGTCACCTCTTACTTATAAAGTAAATGATTGTCTTTCACGAATTAGGTTTCTGAAACTTTGACCATTCTAATCATTTCTGTGAACCCATTCAGATGCACCAATGCTCTATTTAAGATTGGGTGACTTAAGTTTTGCATAATCATTATCTTTATGTCATATAATGCAAATAAAATTTGATCTTGTCAGTAGTCCTATGCCCTCCAGGTGATAGCATTAGATGGCTAAAATAAACATTTTAGACATAAAGTTAAAATTACATTTCAACAACAATTCTGCTCATCCCACCTTCTGGTTTGGTGCATCCCACTAAAGGAAGGATAGAAAAAAGAATGAATATGCGTTATGAGTCTCCAAGATTTGTGCAAGTGTTGCTATCATATAAATTAATATTGTATGTGTTTTTGTGGCATTCGGTAAAAGATTTAATTTCCTTGGTTAAATTTTCTTCTAGTTACCTGTTTCCTGATGGACGTAGTCAAAATCCAGACCTGAATGGCTTGTGTGAGCCTACACCACATGACCACATCAAAGTGACGCAGGTAGAATTCTGACATATTTGCTTCTGCTCTCTGCGGAACTCAATAGTACTGTCAATGAAATTACACTGATTTTTGCCATATAATTTTTACTTTTAGTTCACCTATAGGTTCCACTCAATATTTATGGCAGACCTTCATTGTAAATGCTTCAGCCCAACTTCCACTCTGATGTTCACAGACTTTACAGACTTTGAACTGATTTACTGGTTATGGGATTGTTGTTTCTGCCTATAGCATGCTGCTTCTGTTGTACGTTTGGTTTCACTAGGTTAGTAGCTCATTTGTTAAATATGCTGCTCCTGATATCATTTCCAATGTTCCTTGTTGAATCCTATTCCCTGGCCTATTGATAGAGTGAAGGATGTTATTGGCCATTGTGGTTGAATACAGTTCTGCTGCTGATGGTACATAGCACTTCATTGATGCTTGGCTAAATCTGGTCTGAGTATAGTCCATTTAGCTTGTTGGTGGGTGCCACAAAGCATAATGAAGGATTCACTGTGCCCATTTCAAGGATTGGTTGTGTTAACTCCTACGATAGTATTATGGGCAGATGCACTTACAACAGATTGATTGTTGAGTCTGACATCAAGTGGGTTTTTCTCCCCTATTCTCTGGCAGGTGGAACCAGATGGGTAGGGATATCTGGTCAGCATGGACAAGTTGGACCAAGTTGGTCTGTTTCTGTGCTGTACATCTCTATGACTATGACGAGAGAACCCATGTCTGTTGCTTTTTCATTTTACCAATTCAATAAGTTATTTGCCCTGTGTGTATGTGTTATTGCTGTGCTTAACAGTGCTGGAAAAGGCACTGAGAGAAGACAATCAATTAATAATGAGTTTTTAAACATAACATAAAAACTAGAAGTAGGAATCGTCAATTCAGCAACCTAATCCTTCCCTGCCATTTAGTTCTATACTGGCTGATCTCATCTCAGCCTAAACTCCACTTTGTGCCTGCTCTTCATAATCCTTTAACCCATTAAAATCTTATTTTTGTTTAGTTTTGAGGAAAGACATTCTGGCTATTGAGGGAGTGCAGCATAGGTTCACAAGGTCAATTCCTGGAATGGTGGGACTACCTTACACTGAAAGACTGGAGCGACTGGACTTGTATACCCTTGAGTTTAGAAGTCTGAGAGGGGATATGATTGAAACATATAAGATTATTAAAGGATTGGACACTCTGGAGTCGGGAAACATGTTTCCGCTGATGGGTGAGTGCCGAACCAGAGGGCACAGCTTAAAAATACAGGGTAGACCATTTAGGACAGAGATGAGGAGAAACTTCTTCACCCAGAGAGTGGTGGCTGTGTGGAATGCTCTGCCCCAGAGGGCGGTGGAGGCCCAGTCTCTGGATTCATTTAAGAAAGAGTTGGATAGAGCTCTCAAGGATTGTGGAATCAAGGGTTATGGAGATAAGGCAGAAACAGGATACTGATTAAGGATGATCAGCCATGATCATACTGAATGGTGGTGCAGGCTTGAAGGGCAGAATGGCCTACTCCTGCACCTATTGTCTATTGGCTATACTGTCTATTTTTATAAATATATACTTGTCTGTCCCTACTGTCACTCCAGACACCAGGCATGCCGAAGATTTTGCAAATGCACATGAGGTGCTGAAGGAGATAAAAGTTCTACAATGATAGCTAATTTAAGACCCCACATTATCTCTGGAAGTGACTTAATCAGTCCTGACTGCACTTTCCAGGTGATCTGACATGCACAGCCTGTATATTTGCTGGAACCTTGAACTGAATTTTCTTTCCCTTCTTCCTCCTCTCAACACTGCCTTTTTATTTTGTGTGCACTACTGCTAAAATATTCATCAACTTGAAGATGAATGCTTCTGATGTTTTCATTTCTGGATATATTTCCTTCACTTTTTATTACTTCAACCAACTCAAAACTCTGTATTCTGGTTAGAGTCTCTAACACACATTATTACGGTTCTTAAACAGTTTCATTGTGCTCAAGGTTTAGATTTTTATAACATTTTTCAGCTCACTTCATTACATTTCAGTCATGTGTTTCAGACCGTATTTGTCCAATCCAGATTACTGTGTAATAATTAAAGCTTGATCATTCTGGCATCAGACGTTTAATTCTGGAACAAAGTTCATGAAACATTTTACTTTGGTATCTCTTCTAAATAATCTATCATCTTAGATGTAGCATCATTGACTCTTGCCTCTTTGATTTCCTATCCTTCATGAAGACTTATATAAAAGTTTGTTATTACTTGAACTTTATTCTGTGTGGTCATTTGCGGTGCTTAATCAATCACCATTCAGGGTATAGTTACTGCTGTTTTGAAACGTGCACACACTTTTTGGGGAATTCTATCTATAGACAGTTCTTCTAGAAAGTACTGATTGCATTCTTATGCAACCAACCCCGTGTTCTAGAAAAATCACTCTTTAGAAACAGCACTTAAAGTATTGGTGATGTAATCATGCTACAACCAACACACATTTTAAAAGTTCTCACATTAGAAACCATCTCTGCAATTTGTCAATCACGTTATAACAAATTCTCATTAATGAAATGTATATTGTAGCAGAACGACCTGCACATTTTGGTGCAGAGCATAATCTTGTAAATATTGTGTGCTTGTCTTTTGTCACCTAATTGATATAATCTCCAAATTTCAGTGCCACTCTCTCTTGACCTATATCCAAATATTTGAAACACAAGGTGAACAAAAATGGCCTTAAAAGCAGAGCCCTGTGGGACACCACTGACTGCTTCTGCTTGCTCTGACATATTGGCTCTCTGAAATTTGTCTACAGTGCACTTGAAAGATTAAAAGTTGGTTTGTGCAAATTATTTCCTAACCTTGAGGTTTAGGTAGCTAACTTAAACTTCAATGAATTAGATAATTCCCTTAATTAGGTTATCATATTGTGGTCATTTACAGCTATGATTCAATATTTAAAATGCCAGTTACAGTTTTGATTTGTGTACAGATCACATTGAGTGAGCTTTTATTTGGGAAATGGTCCTAAGCAGCTCATGAGTCTGGTATGGAGACTCCAGAACCCACATCTGAGATGCTAGATAGCAATCTAGTCTTTCAATACCAAAGTTAAAGAAATTGTACTTGTGCAAATTTTGTAGCACTTCTCTTTACCATATTGCCATACCAATAGAAAAGGGAATTAAACATTTGTATTCAATTATATTCATAACACATCATACTTGTAGAAAAGTAATTGATGAAAATATTCAAAGTGAAAATTTTATTCTTTATTAGTCTTTAGGCATGAACAATCCACCTCCTCCTCCTCCTCCTCCTCCTCCTTCCCCCACCCATCTGCTTCAATTGTTGTCCATTTTCCCTTTTATACAAGGACGAGTCACTTGACTAGTTCAAGCCCAAACTACTAAATAGCAGTTGGTAGCTGTGGAACTACATCAAAGTGGTACTTTTTGAGGAAATAGAACTGAATAATTGAATTGTTCTATTATTGAATTTTGCCAACACAAAGATGTAATCCTCATTTTGAATTTTCTTTTTAAGGAACAATATGAATTATATTGTGAGATGGGCTCCACCTTCCAGCTCTGCAAAATCTGTGCAGAAAATGACAAAGATGTGAAAATAGAACCCTGTGGTCACCTAATGTGTACTTCCTGTCTTACAGCCTGGCAGGTAGGAGAGAATAAACTTCAATTTGTCAGGAGCAACTATAATTTATGTAAGTGCTATTGCAGTTTATTGTGAAGATGATCCATTGACACTTACATTCCGTGCCTGCTGTATTTGGGCTGAACACAATGCTGAATGTAGATAGAATGAATGTTGTAGATCTCAGCTACAGTGTGTCTCTGCTAAATTGGTACCATTATCAGAAAAATGGTCAGAAGATCACTTCATTGACGTAGTGGTTCATCTTTTTAAAAAACTGTATTCTTTCCAGCAATTAAATGCATTTTTCCAGGTGGTATAGTGAGGTAGTGGAAGAATATAGTTAGTTTAAATCAAAATTGTGAACTCCATTATAAAATACACAGATTGTACCTTTTTTTCCCTGTACTTTTAATTGTGAATTGAAATGGAACGAACTTTTAAACCAAGGATTGTGAAAAGAATTGATTTATTTTTAAAAACATGTTCTTGGAACTCATTCCATGAGATATTTACACTTGCAGTTCAAGTAGCAGGGGTAGCTATTTGTAAATACCCAGCACTAGGGCAGGTATGAAAAGTGAGATTTGACCAGGAACGAGTAGCTTGTGTGATTTCCTCTCTGCAATAAAAATACGTGAAACCTGAAGAGTGTATTTTCGCCTATCAATTGCTGTAAGCGTTCACCTTAACCAGTAACTAAGAGACTTTTCAGTTAGTGTATCAATCTATGAAGAAAGGAATGAATCTTGAGAAAAGAGATTGAAGAACAGAAAGTCCTGGCTAGACACAATTACCAAATCAGCAAACCTTGTGGACTGGTGCTACTGTACTGTTGTTTCCAGTGTTTTTTCCCCCTCCACTCTTTTATACTAGTTTTTAAAAAAAAGTGTCTGTATGTGTCTGCAGGGGTTTTATAAGGAATTATAGTTCTAATGAGTAGAGCCTTACAGCTGATAGTTCATAGCTGTTTACTTGTAATAAATGGTGTGATGTAAACTATTATTTATATTTGCAAAGTATCATTTATTGTAAATTTGGGTTTTTGGGTTTTGAGTTAGTAATATGGGCTTTTTGTGTGTTTCAAGTTAATAATTAACTTAAGTATTTCTGCATGGTAATTTATTTTAAATCAATATTTAAGGCCTATGTTATGAAGATGTGGGTGTACTGTACACTTAAACAAGTTAAAAGCTAGCAGACCTACCTGACAGCACCAAGTGTTCTGAACAAGATGAAATGTAACCTTTTGTTCCAGCAGCTAGTGTAGCTGGTTGCCTGGAGACAAGAACAAATTTGAATTGGGCCAATCAGTTTAAATTATACCCTGAAAAAACCCAACCTCCAATCAAGTTTGAATTTAGTATATTGACAATATTAAAAGCCAGTGACACAATAGGATGCTTTAGGGTATAAGACCGGGGAAAATTGAACAGTTGAGGGAGAACTGCCAAGCCAGACTGCCCAGAGAATAGCTCTCTTAAAGGTATCTTTAATGATCAGTGACCTGTGAAACAGAAACCCTAAGAAGAAGAAAAGAAGACAGAGAAAGATATAAAGAGATTTGACTGCTGGCTGGTTTTGAAATTTGAATTTTTAGTAAATCTTAATCGGGGATTTTATTGGACTAGAGGGGAGGAAGTTGTAAATAGTTGTTAATTATTCTCTGTTTTACTTTAAGAAATAAAGTTGTTAATTTTTACTTTAAATAGTGATCTTTGGAATAGTTCTTGGCCCCTCGAATTTTCACAGATTACTGCACAGGATAAATCTTTTCTGTGTTGCTGGTTTAAGTTAAGCGGGGGGGGTTTACCACTGTTGTAACACCTAATTTTAGAATTAATAGTCTGTGTTTGGTAACCATGATGTGAATACAGACAGACTCTAACCTCGCGTCTTTGCATTGTCTGAGCTGAGATGTCACCTTTTCTTATAAAATCTTAAGTTATCTTGAGAATTTGACTTGAAATAAATTCTGGGATTTACATATTAATGAACCAAAACCTGCAATCAATTCTAAAAGATGAAACACTTAACAGCAATTTAGGTTTGTTCAATATATCGCATCAGTTGCATGACCCTGTGATCTCTTGTTATAAAGTCTGTGTTTATGATCCTGCTCTAAAGCTACCTGATGAAGGATTAGCGCTCCGAAAACTAGTACTTCCAAATAAACCTGTTGGACCATAACCTAGTATTGTGAGATTTTTAATTTTGTGTATGCTGGTAGGGGTTTATGACTGAACGAGATAAACAAAGTTCTATTTTAGAAAATCAGGAGAGTTTTTTTAAGATTAAGTCAAACATGCAGAAGTTAGAGAGGGAGTTTTTTGCAGTTTTGCTTTGAGTTTGGAGCATTCCTTTTAAGTTCTTGATGAAGGTGCCTTTGTAGACCAGTGCTCCTGAGAAGGGCAGGGTACAGTAAAACTCTTATTACCTTAGTGTAAAGTTAAGGAGACTCTCAGTCCAAAAGTGTTGGGATAAATCCAGAAGAGGTTACTTGAAGTTGGGTAATTTTAATAGCTCCAGGAAGAAGCTATTTGCAGTTCCAATTTATGAATTAAAGTCACAAATGACTAAAACCTATCAAGGTGTTAGAAAAAGGCATTCTGGTGTGTGTACTGCATGAGTAATGTGTTTGGGTCCAATACCAAGTGTGTTTTTAGGTCCTGTATTTGTTGTTTTAGGTTGTTTTGGATATTATATAAAACTTGTTTTTTTTCCATATATAATGGTCTGGGATCCATGGGATTATACTTCTACTGTGTGTTTAAAATTTTTGAATTTGTGTTGCAAGTCAATAGTTTGGATTATTCTCTTCTATTGTAATTACTTTTTTAATAAACTTTTATTGTTCAAGAAAAACCTGCAGCATTGCATGTTTGTGTTTCAGACCGTCTTGTTAAAGCCAAAATATGATCTCTCAAGCCGTACTTCAGTCTGGAATCTGTGATAACATCAATTGGGATTGTAACAATAGTAGTTCTTGATAGTGCAGGAATCTGGTCAGTGTTTTCTGTTAACTTGATTCCAACAGATAATTCTGGGAATTTGTGTTTTTTAATTAAGTCATTAACTTTTGTGATGACCTTGAGAGTAGTAGGTCTTCAGAATTAATATATTTTCCTGAGTGGGTCATAAAAACAGAATATGCTAAACAATCATTACTGTTTGTAATTAATATATCACCAAGTGAAGATATTTTTCATCCTTTTTATTATTACATAGTTCGATAACCCTGATGGTTGCATTTTTTTGCAACCCCATGTTATAGAAAATTGCACTTTAGATAAAGGTCTTACTGTTGATGATATCATTGCATTACAGCTAACACGTTATAAATGTTTGTGAATTAGAAACAATGTCCTCAATTCAACAATTGTATTATAGTGAATTTGTGTTAACAAAATGCATGTTATAGCAGAACAATCTGTGTGCTGTTTTCTTTGTTTAATTTTTCAGTCTTTTTGGAATATGCTTTATTGTAATGGTATCAATTGGAGAATTACTTTGAACTCGTTTTAGTCTCAGGTGGTGACAAGAAAAGGAAATGATGGTGTAGATGTTATACTACATTGTGTAGCTCTGGTCTATTTTCTGATACATCATTAATGAAAAGAGGAAAATGTAACTTGGGACAGAAGTAAAGCCAGTTCTTCCTGTCAATGATGGTGAAATACTAGTAGTTAGTCTTTCATTCAGGAAGAATCATTAACTAAGAGCTTTGCAGAATATCAAATTTGATTTGTGTAAATTTTGCTGTAGTGTTTTGTGTATGACATGGTAATACTGCAATAGAAACATGTTTGTGTTCTACTACACAGAAAAATCATGAAACACTCCTGACACTTCCTTAGAACTCTTGCAAAGAGACTTAGTTTTAGGAGATTCATCTCCTTAAATTCTATGTGCTCTCTCTAGGAATCTGAAGGTCAAGGCTGTCCATTTTGTCGCTGTGAAATAAAAGGCACTGAACCAATTGTTGTGGACCCCTTTGACCCCAAAGATGGGCCAGGTCAAGCCCGTTTAGGAATGGAGACAATGTTATCCCCAAATTATGAGGATGAAGATGATGACCGTGCTGATGAACTGTTCATGATGAACAAGCTATCAAGTACCAAGGTAACTAAAGATTATTATACGTATATTTTTCAAAATCTAGTTAATGAAGTGTGCCACGGCTCACTGCTGAGCTGAAATTGTGTAATAAAGCTAGCATTCTAGCCCAGCCTGTATGTTGTATCAATAAAATATTGTCCACTAAAACTATTTGTATTCAAATTTCAAAGAATAACATTTGACTTAGTAGTTGTACCATTCACATTTTAGTAATGGATGATTGGAGACCTTACTTGTCCTGTATTTTAGATATGTTTTATTCAAAATTGCAGAAAACCTTTGGAAAGATCTTATATTGGTTTTTAAAACGCTACTTGGGCATGTTGGGCTAACAGCAGATTGGAGATTATCTTCCAAAAGTATGTTTAAATTACTAGTCCAAACTTCAGAAAGGGCATAATGTTGAATTATATAGCGATGCTATAATGAATTTCTAGATTGAAGTGTCATTTTTGTGGTGCCAAATTGCAGTGTGGTGAAAGTAAGAAATGGCAGAAAAAAATCTTAAATTTTAATATTCAATTTCTGCTGTCAAATGAGCAATGGATAGTAGAATTGATAGCTGACAAATCTCATCTCATGTGAATTGTGCCAGAAACATTGAGAAAATCTCCTTGTAATGTATTTCATTGTCAACGTTGGTCAGAGTGCCACCCAGTGACAAAACAAGAAGCTATGCGAATTGAATAATTATTTCACAAACAAGCAAGTGATGATTAAAAGCAAAGTTGAAGGGATCCTTTCATGTCTAGACCTCTGAGGATTTTTACTCAGTGCCAGTCTCCCATCAATCCCCGTAAAGCAGCATATGATTTCTGTTTAAATTATCATTAAATGCCTCAGTGAAACCTGCCTTCCACCCTTCCAGGCAGTGCTGTTCCACACCCTAACTACCCGCTATATGTAAAAGATTTTCTTTCTGTTCGCACTTCTCCTTTTGCTAATGTATTTAAATCTCTGACCTCTTATTCTTAATCCTTTTTGAAGAAGGAGCAGTTTCACCATATCCACTTCAGAACCCTCATGATTTTAAAAACATTTATTGAATCTCCCCTCAGCCTTTTCTGCTCCAGTGTAAACAGCCCCAACTTCCTCCATAACTCAAAACTGAAATTTCTCATTCCTAGAACCATTCTGGAAATTTTCTTTTCTACACACTCCACTGCACTGTGGCCCAGTGGTTAGCACTGCTGCCTCACAGCGGCAGGCACCCGGATTCGATTGCAGCCTTGGGCGACTGTCTGTGTGGAGTTTGCACATTCTCCCCATGTCTGCATGGGTTTCCTCTGGGTTTTCTGGTTTCCTACCATAGTCCAAAACTGTGCAGGTTAGGTGAATTGGCCATGCTAAATTGCCCAGGTGCATTAGTCAGGGGTAAACGTAGAATAATAGGGAGGGAAATGGATTTGGATGACACTCTTTGGAGGGTCCGGTGTGGACTTGTCAGGCCGAAGGGCCAGTTTCCACACTGTAGGGAGTCTATGATTCTGCATTTACAGAACTGCACAGAAGTGTAACTGGTGTCCTTTGTAAGTACATCATAATCTTCTTGCTCTTCTTGCCTATGTCCCTTATTAATGAAGCCTAGAATACTGAATGCATTTTTAAAGTTCTTTCTATCTATCCTGCCGCCTTAAATAACTTTTGTACATTAATCCCTAGACCTCTCTGCTTCTGCATACCCTTTAGAGTAACACCCTTACTTTAGACTATGTTTCCATGTTTTTTGCACAAAAGTACCTAACTCTGCTGCATATTAATGTTCCTCTGCCATCTTTCCAACATCTCCTCCATCCTGTCAATGTCCTTTTGGTACTTTACACAGTGCTCCTCACATTCTCCTAAGCTTGTGTCATCTTCAAACATTGTAATTTCCCTTGCATACCAAGATCAAGATCTGCACCTATTTTACAACCTGTTTTGAACAAGAGTGTAATGTTTTCAATTCTACAGTCTTCTGCATTACCCCCAATTCCAGGAAAGGTTGAAATTGCCAGTGTCTGTGCAATTACCACTCTCACTTCCCTCAATATTCTTGGATGCATCTCATTCAGTCCCAGTGCATCATAACTATGACGTTTACACCTTTGTGATTTCTTTTCAGATTTGTTTATCTGTATCTTTCCTACTAGCTGGTGGTTTATAGATTACATTAAGCAATGTAATTGCAGCAAACTCCTTCCTTAGCTTCTTAGGTCAATGTAAATTAATTCTTTTTTCGAATACTATGAAACATCCTCTTTCTCCAGTGCTACAATGTTCTCTTTAACTTAAAATGCAGTTGTCGTCCTTTTTCTACTTTTCTATCTTTTATGAACACCCTGTAGCAGAAATATTTAGCAATCATACTCATCCTTCCTTGAGGGAGGAGAAAGTGAGGACTGCAGATGTTGGAGATCAGAGTCAAGAGTGTGGTGCTGGAAAAGCACAGCAGGTCAGGCAGCATCCGAGGAGCAGGAGAATCAATGTTTCGGGCACAAGCCCTTCATGATTCCTGCTCTTCAGATGCTGTCTGACCTGCTGTGCTTTTCCAGCATCACACTCTCGACCCTCAACCTTTCTTGAGCCAGGTTTCAGTTATTGGCTCAGCATCAAAATCCCACGTGGCAATCCTTTACTGATATGTGCAATATAACCCTGAATTAAACTTTCACCCTTATTCTGACTCCACTTTTAACTTACAATCCTCTATTCTAATATTATCTGCCTCTTCCAGCATTTTGTGTATGCTGGCATTATTTACTAATATTTTCTCCTGCTTCCCATTTAACAAGGATATGATATAGTTGTGATTTACAGAGACATGGTTACTGTATTATGGAGGATGGGAACTGAACATCTAGAGAGATTCATTATTTTGGAAGGATAGGCAAAAAAGGAAAAGAGGTAGGGGTAGCCTTATTAATAAAGGGAAGAAATCAATGAAATAATGAAGAGTATTGGCTCAGAAAAACATGTGAAATTTATTTGGGTGGAGGTAGAAAAACCAAAGGGCATAAAACGTTGTTGGGTGTTGGCTCTAAGCCTCTAAACAGTGGCAGAGATGTAAGGGAAGGCTTTATACAAGAAATCAGAGATACATGCAGTAAGAGTACAACTGTAATGATGGTGACTTTAATTTATAAATTGGACAAGCCAAATTTGTATTGTATTGTGGATCATGTGTGTGAGACAGTTTTTCTTTGAGCAATACAACCAGAAGGCTATTCTAAACTAGTTACAATAATAAATGATTCCTGCAATAATAAAGGATTAATTAACAATCTTGGTGTGGCGTCCTTTGGGGAACAGCATCTATAGTAAGGTAGAATTCTTCATCAAGATAGAGAATGAAGTAGTTGAATCGGAGACTATGGTCCTGAAACTAAATAAAGAGAACTGGGAGGATATGAGGTACAAAATGATAAGGATAGATTGGGGAACCTTACTATAAGGGTTGATTGTGGATTTGCAAAGGTTCATATCTGAATAGAGTGTGCAAGAATTACAATAATAATTCATTCCTGCCTAGCGCAAAACTAAAAGAGGAACAGTGGTGGCTCAACCATGGCTTACAAAAGAAATTGGGAACAGTAATCGATCCAAGAAGAGAGATATAAAATTGCCAGAATAAGCGGCAAACCTGAGTAATGGAAGCATTTTAGAATTCAGCAAAGAAGTATGTTTTTGAAGGTTTTTCAGTTTTCTCTCCTCTCCTGAAGGCATCGCCTGGATGCTATCTGCTATCCAAAAAGCAGTTTCTTGTGTGTGATCTTGTCTGTGATCTTGATGGTGAGAGTCAGCTGGCCAGAAGCCTGTGGGGTAATTGCATTTGAACCTGATAATATTTTGTCTGTATGACCAGAAATGTATTTTCCTGCTGAATAAGTTAGAATTTAGGGAAAAGAGGCGTGGCTAATTTTCCACTGCCCTACCAATTATTGATTTAATTTGTATAGGAAAAATAGTAACTATATGTGAAAGTGTGGACCAAGACTGCTGATAATATATAAAAATATTGAGCTAGAAACCTTGCATAATGTTTCTTGTATGCATCATTCACGACATTAGCTTACAATTTGTTTCCTAAAAAGATTGAGAGACCACCATCTCCCGTCACTCCAGCTCCCAATTCTGCACTTCCACCAGTTCCTCCTCGATTAGACTTGCTGCAGCATCGTTCACCCACAGTGTCCTGTGCACCTAGTCCTTGTGTTTCACCCAAGGTAAGGGACTATTCTATTCAGATAATATTTTGTGCATTTATAGATAGTATTTCTGAGACCTGAAAACTTATTGTCACAGTGTATATTATAATTCTGGGTATTATGAATTCTTGATTTGGTCTTGTAGATAAAAATATACAATGATTCAGCCCAAAATGTGTAGATTTGGTCGAAATAGTCCAGTACAATTTTAAGCACTTGATGTATCCTTCTACATCGAAGGTTCCATGCAATGCAATGAAAGGTTACAGCAAAGGTTTTGGGAGATAAGAGAGAAAGTTATTCACCCCACTCCCAAACTTTCTTCTTGAGGAAAGCAATGCCTATCATTGTAGCTTCCCAGAGCTAATATTTCATCACAATCAAAGCACTTCTACCCTTCCTGTCTATAACTGCAAAATAGTTATTAGTGAATCCAGTATGGAATGCAGGAAACTGAAATGAATCTGGGTTTCAACCCCTTAAAGGAGGAAGAATTTGTGAGATAAACAACATGGAACTTGGGAATAAAAAAAATGCTGTGGTGCAATTCAGATAGGGTAGCAACTTCTGCCCAACAGTGCAAGAGACCTGGGTTGGATTCCACCCTCTGGCGACTGGCTGTGTGGAGTTTGTACATTCTCTCTGCTTCTGCATAAGTTTCCACCAGATGCTCCAGTTTCCTCCCACATTCCCTCAAAGATGAGCAGGTTAGATGGTATGGCAATGCTATATTTCCCATAATGTCCAGCGATGTGTGTGTTAGGTGGATTAGCCGTAGGGAATGCAGGGTTACAGAGATATGGTGGAGAATGGGTCTAGGTGGGATGCTGTTTGGAGGGTCAGTGTCGACTTGATGGGCTGAATGGCCTGCTTCCAAAGTGTAGAGATTCTTTGACTATATCAAATAAAATTTTGAAAAGAAGAAAGGGAAAAGAAGGGAATTTAAGGAAAGAGTGTTGGTATTATGAAAAAACTAGATTCCTTGGAAGCAGCTATGATAGTGAAGGGATTACTTAATTTAAGATCAAGTGAACTGAAGACAGTTGGTCGCAAAATGGACCCATGAAAGCGAAGAATGGGGTAACTGTTCAATGAGATATGAACAAGCTGTCTTGGAAGAATTGAATAAAGTGAGATTTGTATTGCCCTGCTGAAGAGATAGTATAGTATTTCTGAAAGGAGAATGCGCTGTGATCACTGGTGGTTTGTGATTTGTAGGAAGTGATAGATTCACATCTAAATTGTAGCATATTGTGTTGGTGAGTCTGCAAGGTAATTACAACTGTTATACTATTTATATGAAGTAATGATGTCAAGTGGTAAGATTTATATCAACCTGTCATGAGAAAGTTTTCAGAATCAGATACTAAGTCTGGCAACCTTTTTAGTTTGTGCATGTAAGAATTATAACATAACAATTTTAACTTACTGTTTGGCAAATTTGTTGAGTGTGCCTGCCCTCTGATTAAATAATGCTTAAGTCAGTACATGAGAGGAACAGGGAAAGTATTAGAAAGGACTGGATGCTCCTTATGTGCTCTGCATAAAAGTTGCCACTCTTACGCATCCAGGATTCTGAAATAACTTGAACATTTGGGTAACTGAAGTCCTAAATCTTAAAAGGGCCACATGCTCTCCTTTCGCTAACACAATTTGTCACTCTTGCTAATTTCATCTGGTTTAATTGTTTCCAGCATGTGTTCAGCACTTGTGTATTCAGTATTGGTGAACTATCCCATGTATGATTATAGATAACTTTCTTATCTGGATTTTTTTTTTCTCTTCACTGTGATAGTTGTAATTGGAAAGTGTAGATATGCTAGGATAATGGAGAACAGAATTATGAACATAATCAGTTGTTTTGAATACCTTAAAACAAAAACGGAAAATACTAGAGAAACTCAGCAGGTCTGGCAGCATCTGTGAAGAATGAAAGAGAGTTAATGTTTTGGATATGATATGAAACTTATTCTGAACTAAAAGGGGCTGGAAATAATACCTTTTATACTATGGACATAATGGAAGGAGGACCAAGTAGAACAAGGGTGCCAGAGCAAAGGACTAAGAGAGCACTGGTGGTGGTAAAGGGCATTTTGAAATGTGAGATAGATGTAAATGATGAGTGTGAAAAGGAGAAATTAGGCCCGTACTTCTGAGAGCAGAGGTTGGAATTGGGGTTGCTATACTTGATGTTGAGTCCTGAAGGCTGTAAATTGCCTAATCAGAAA